>NW_026000057.1:30987976-31035502 GCF_001458135.2 Marmota marmota marmota
CGGGTGGCGGCTCCGCTCCGCCCCCTCTCCAATTGGGGTCACGCGGTCACCACGCTGGCGAGCCGCTGGGCCTGCTCCGGGAGCTGGCAGCGGCCCGGCTCCTCCCCTCTGGCTCGACGACAAATTGAGGAGACTCAGGTGTCTGTGCCTCACCCCCCCTACCAGGAGACCAACTGTTTCTGTCGCCGCTGGTATTGATGAAGTTCTCTCCTCCGCCACTTTCTGATGACATCAGATCTCTGCCATGTTGGTATCCTATGCGAATGGCAGCATTTCATTCCCCTTGCCAGGCAACCAAAGCAACGGGTGAGTCCTGACCGGCCCTCAGCAGGACCCGGACCGAGAAGCAGTTTCCGTGGGCTCCTAGCCCTGGGCCAGGGCAGTTCCGGGAGCCGGAACTCGACCGCTCCGTGCTCGGTGTAAGCTCCGATAAGAGTAGGCTCCAAGAAGCAGTCCCCGCGGGCTCAGTTCCGGGAGCTGGAATTCGGCTGCTTTGTGCTTGGTGTATGCTCTGATAGGAGCAGGGTCCAAGAAGCAGCCTCCGCAGGCTCCCCAGCCCTGGGCCAGGGCGGTTCCGGGAGCCGGAACTCGGCCGCCCTGCGCTCGGTGTTCGCTCCGATAAGATCAGGTTCTAAGAAGCACCCAGGCACTGAACCCTAGCAATCTGTCTGCAAGCCGCAGGCGAATGGCAGCCTGAAATTACCTGTTCTATGGCTGAATGAGTAATCTTACATTTTCAAGATTATATATTTTGTCTTCATTGCCTGAGGTTCTCTCTTCCATATGATCTAGTCTATTGGTAATGCTTTCTATTGAATTTTTAATTTGGTTTATTTTTTCCTTCATTTCAAGGATTTCTGCTATACCATCCTTTACTCTGCAGATAAGTTTTAACTACATATATTTTAAATACCTTCTCTGACATTTCTTCTACTCTGATGTCGATGGATGCTGTTATTGGAGTAACTAGGTTTATTTGGGAGCTATTTGTTCCTTTGCATTTTCATGTTGTTTGTGTGTCTACCCATCTAATGGTATGGGTATGAGGCAGGAGAGTTTCCTACTGTGTGGACTTATAGTCCCTGAAGGTTTCCAGTATCTCAGTGTTTAGGAGGAGACAAATAATAACAACAACCAATGCAAACAATATACAACATTAATCCAAATAATTCCTAACATGACATCTACAATGTTAATTATCACAATGAACAAATGGTATGCTCAGTTATTGCCTACAATAAAAACAGCAAGTTTGCAAAAGGGTTTACAATTTCAAACAGTGGACAGGGAGAGAACAGAAGTGATATAAGATATGATGATTGGGAGGGAGGATGAGAGAAGATACAAATAAAAAATTAAAAGAAGAATAAAAGAGAGAACAAAAAACATTGGCTGTTAGCAGGAGAAAAGAGAATCAAGGGAAACAAGTAGGAGAAACATGTATATACACACATATATACATAAACACACACACATATATATAAAGTCAAAACTTAAAAAAAATTAAAAATAAAAATACAAAACTAAAATATATTAATTGAATATCTTAAGTTCTCAATTAAAAAAAGTAATCCATGAAAAACAACTGGCTTAAAAACTGCTATAAATGAGGAAAAAAACAAATATGAAAGTGTATAAATGTCCATGTGCCATCAACCTCATAATAAAACAGAGAAAAAGAATTTTTAAAAAGGAAGGAAAAACAACCTCAATGAAAAATTAAAGAATTCTTTCTGCTAGAGTTCAAAAGATTCTCAGCGTCTCTTCTCAGAGTTGTAGGAGGAGTGTCTGGAGTATGATGCTGCACCCTCCGGGTTGCTGGAGTGAGAGGTAATCCCATCAGCAGAATTCCTGGAGGCAGGGTGTAGGCTTAGGTGGGCTCCAGGCTCTTTGTTGAATGCCAATTATTTGGAGATTCTAAATAAGCACATCTCTAGCACCCAGTAGTTACTGATCCAGGCTACAAGACTGAACCCCTGGGATCTCCCCTGGGTTCCACTCATATGGTGGGGGAGCCATACTTAGTTCCCTGTGTCACCTGTGGACCCCACATATCCAGGTCTCAGTTTCAGTCTCCAGTCTCTCCTGCCCCGGGGCCTTATGAGCTCCCAGCCAGATGCATCTCTCCCAGAAGGTCCTGCAAGCAGTCAAATTGGAAGAAAAGGGGTAGAGCCAGGTGGGTTTCTGCCACCAGTTGTCTCCTGTGAAAACATCTATCCATGCTTGATTTTCTCCTGGTCACTTAAGCATGCTCTGCGTCCTGTGGCCTGTGTTTACTAGGCCTGTATTTCAGGCCAAACTGGAGTTTGCAAGGATTGGTTCCCTCAGCTGCCAGCCCCTGTGGCTGCAAAATGGTTCGTTCCTGTCCTCCTCAGGTCTCCTGGAGAGATGGTGGTTTCTTTCCCTACACACAGATATCATGCAGTTCATCTTTCAGGTTTGGGGCATAGTCTCTAAATGCCCAGACACACCTTGGGTCTCCCGAAAATGTGGGTTCCTTAAACTACCTTATTCCTCCACTCTGTGCACGGAGGGACCACTCTGGCTGGTGCTCCCACCCCGGCCTCAGCTGTGCTGCTGGGATTTTTTGTTTATTTTATTATATCCAACCTCCTGTGTCCCCCATCTGCTTTGAAATGATCAGTTTTAAATTCCAGTGAAATATCCCTATGCTTTTTTGTTGTTGTTCACCCACCTTGCGGAGAAGCTGCCTGTCTGCTTTCTTGGTTTTAGGCCATGTAACTTCCAGTAATGCAACCTTCTGTATTCTGCCATCTTGATTCCTCTCCCATACGGAATATTCTTGGAGGCCATTGCATCTACCATCACCCTTGACCTGCTTTATTTCTCACCGTATCTGAAATGTTACTGCATTAATTCTCACTTTTAAGAATATTCAAATCAGGGGTCCTTAACTGGTTTTCTTCAGCCTCCCCTGGCCCTGCATGCCTACAAAGGCACATCACACCCAGATGTCCATGGCTTAAGACTGGTTTGGGCCCTGTAACCTTACATTTTAATCCTTTCCTACTACCATAACAGAGTATCAGAATCTCACAAATGGTCTAACTTATACAGAAGGAAGACATATATATAAGACATATGTATATATGTCTTACAGGGAGTCTGAGGAACTCATTCGATAAGAGTTGAATTACACAACAAGAAAGCATGTGAGGAGGGTGTGGAGTGAGTAAGAGAGCATGTTTGAGAAGTTTCTCTTCTAACAAGGCCACTTCCATTGTAATTAACACACTCTGTGCCAGTGGCATTATTCCATCCATGAAGGTGAATCCCTTATAACATAATTATTTAGAAAGGCCCCATCTCTCAATATTGTCACAATGCCATTAAAATTTGGCATGAGTTTTGGGGGAAACATTCAAGCTCTAGCACTTTATGATAACTTCCCTTTATAATGTTAAGCATGCTTCTCTTTATATGACAGCTATTATAGTTCTAATGTCCATGGAAGAGGAGAACTCACAAAAATAAATATGTCCCATAAACTCAGAAATATCTCCTGTTTATAGATTAGTAACCAGAATTGCATATAAAAACACTTGAAAAAAATCAGTTAGATGGATAGATGGATGAATGGATAGATATGTAGAAAGGTAGATAGATAATAGAATGTAAACACTCATCAACTTACTGACAGGCTTGATATATAAGCTCTTAGACTCCTTTACAAATTCCATTCATGCATGATTTAACTAGAATGTAACCACTCACAGATTAGGATGCAGAGATGATGCAAAACAGAGTTCCTCATACGATGGTCCGAGGACCAGCATTCTCATCATCATCTGATATCTTGTTGAAAATACCAATGGTTAGGCCCCATCACAGACATACTGAATCAGAAACTCTAACAATGTGGCCCAGAATTTTGTTTAAGAAAGACCTACTGATTATTGTGACACACACTGAAATTGGGGTACCACTGAAAGTACGCTTTTCCTTCATGACAGTTGAATCCCGTTAGTACTAGAAGGTACACATGACTTCCTACCATTACATCCTCTGCTTTTCCATCATTTTACTTTTACAAAAGTGAAGGATAACCTTTGGCCCTCTTGCACCCTTAAAAGCAAGATGGATCATCAACAGCTCTATAGGAGCCATGTGTGAAAATTTAGCCAGGTTTCTTGCTCTTGCCATACCTGCATAATCCTGCACAATCTGATCTGGAGATATGGTCTCAGTCTGTGCTGGCAGTATTTCTGTCAGTACGCAAAGGATATAGGCTTCATTAAATTAGCTAAATGGACTTCCTTGAATGGATTGCCCAGGACAGCCACTTAATGAAAGCTAGCAACTGCTAGCTCTTGGTACATAAAATAAAATTCTAAAAAAACTTAAAAAAAAAGTGAAGGACAGAAGAAGCAAACCAATATTATACTCTTTAAAGATGAAATATTCTAACCTATGTAAGAGTAACTAGAAGTTCCTGGTATATGATATACACATTAATTCAAGGATCTTTTAAGTACCTACTGTGCGCTCAACACTGGCAGACATGGTGAACAAGATAACTATTTTCTTGGACCTCATTTATCAGAGGAGTCAGTGTTTAGTCCATTAACACATTTTTCCCCCATGATATGTGAGGTCATATTTTCCATGATAACACAAATTTGAGGCCAATGAAGGGAGGGATTAATTACATTTTGGAAGGACAGAGAGTCAGGAAAGTATCCTTAGAGATTCTAAACTCTGCTGTATCAGAGTGTAAAGAGGCTGGGCTTGTGGTGATGGTAAGAAAAGGTCCTTATATGTGCATGTATGAGAGAACATAATTTCCTGTATAATTAGATGAAATAGAAGAAGAGAAAAGTCAAAGAGGAAGCCATAGTAGTTAAAAATAACAACATTTGAGGAAGAGGCAAAAGAAGGAAAGAAATCTTCATTGGCCTTTTTTATTTCTGGTGTCTAAGCAATGTCAGTTTCCCTGTTTTTCTTTAACATTTTTATCCTGCTGAAATCTGGTAGAAACAGTTGTCAAGACAGGAAAGTTTGTAAATGGGAAGAAAACACAGAAAGGCTGTATCTCAATGCAGGGCCCAAGCCAGAAGACAAGGAACCTAGGGAATATTTATTTTTTTCTCTCATTCTCTCATTCTCCATCTGGTTGTCTGAATGACTGACAAACCACCAGCATAATAAGAAAGAATGACAGGATGAGAGGGGACGAGGGGAAGAAAGAAAACAAAATGGAAGAAAAGAGAGAAAAGAGAATCAGAGGGGTCCCTTGGGGGCTTACCATATTTAGGGGCAGGCAGTCTGAAGCAGATTTTTAGACACATTGAAGTAAATCAGCCTTGGAGTCTTTGGCTTTTTTTGTGGCACATTATTTATGACTGAGTTCTTTGTGTGTAGTTATTTTTAATGACTTTGTTCCCAAACTAAGCCCTTGGTACCATTGTGTGAGCATAGCCCCTGTGAAAATTGAAAATTGACCACTTTGTTCTGTTTATAAAGGTATACAGATTTACAGATGCTCAAAATAAAACCCACAGAGTCCATAAAGTAGACATTCTTGGTCTTATGTCTTACCTTATTCCACATTTAAAATGTTTTCCTAGCCACAGTCATAATCATGGTTTACTGCATTGCCCAAAGATAGAGGCTCCAGAACATTCCCTTCTATAACCCAATGAAAGGTAATAGCTTGAACCTTCCCTTCCTCCTACTCTCAGCTCTCCCTGTAGGACAGGAGACATGATTAGACTTTATGTAAATATTATGGAAGTGCCTTATGTCTCAGTAGCTTGGGATTTGACATTTTCCACTTTTAGAAGATGTTTATCACTTTCCCTTGCTTTTTCCAAACATGAAAGAAATCCCAGAGAATAAAGAAAAAGTTTCAACACCATAATGTGTATTTCCAATGTAATTCAATTGGGTACACATAGTCACACTCAGGGAAAACCAGGATGTCAGCTTTTAATTTGCTACAAAACAAACATTGTCTCCAGTTATTTTCCAAGGATTAGGGTGGTAACTTCAGTAATTGAAGAGGGGAATAAACAAAGTTAGCATAAAATTATAGTCTGACACAACCTTAAATTTTGCATTTTAAGGTCTGGGTGAGCTCATCTGTCATGAGGCTCAAAATAAACAAGAGTCCAAGATGGAAACAATAGTGTAGTTAAAATCATTCCCATAAATGAGTCAAGCACCCAGAATGCCTTCTGCTGAGGGCAAAGCAATATTTTCAGGGGTGAATCAGATGAGTGTCACTTTTAGATGTTAAGATAATTAAACAACCTCGCAAACACACAAACTTTCATTTTGCTTGTGAAATGTTGCAAAATAATTATGGTAAAATATGAGGCTGAATGTCCATGCTCTGAGTTATAAGACTTTGTAATACCAGAGGCTTTTTGTTACCAGTGGCTTGAAGGTTTTAAAAAAATCGCATCCCTTGAGAAGTAGAGAGAAGAAGTGAAATTAAGGGTTGTTTCTCTGGATGATGTTGGCCCAGGACCACAGATCAAGTATGAAGGACTTCGGCAGGTTGTGTCCTTCCCTATCTCAATAAATGCAAAGTCTATTTTTCCTATTACTCAGACCAAAACCGTGCAGCTATCTTCCACTCCTCTGTCTCTCTCCCAATTTATATCTAATCAAGCTGCAATTTCCAGCAACATTGTCACCACCCTGGGCCAAGTGACAGTCATTGTCTTGACAGTTTTGTTATTAGCATAGCTTTTTAATTGATCTCCCTTGATCTCACCCTTGACCCTTTGTGGTCAGTTGTGGACTTAAGAGCTGGAGCCAGATCATATCAACAAATACCACCTCCCGCAGAGCATAGTCCAGATTCTTTACCTGATCAGGCCTTCTCTATCTCTCTGGTGTCTTTCTTGACCATCACACTTGTTTCCAACAACATAAACCTCTTTGTTGTTTCTCAAACCTGCTAGACGCACTCTGGCCCTCAGGGCATTTATTTGTGATTCTTTCTGCCTAAAATTCTCTTCCCTTAGATATTTGAAAAGTATTCTTCCCCACCTATCCAAGCCTTTGGTCAAAAATTTCACTTTTATAGTAAAGCATTTCATGATCACTGTATTTAAAAGTGCAGTTTCTTCATTCACTCTCCAGATTCTCTGACCCCTCCCATTCTTTAACTATAGCAGTAACTATCTCTTATGAACTATATATTTTATATATTTTATTGTCTGATTTCTTCTACCAGGGATTTTGTTTGTTTTATGACTTTTCCAAGAGTGACTAGAGTAGTGGCACAACGTAGGTAGGTCATCAAAAATATTCACAAAATGATACAAAGACTCAAATAATGCTACTTGTACTATTTGTAAGACCAGTCTTGTTCTTGTTCACTATGGATATTCACCAAAAAAAAAGGAGAGGAGTCCAGGCTTGCACATTTGGGACAATAAAGACTGAGAATAAAAGGAGCAAGAGATAATTCTGAGGAAAATAGCCCTGCAAAGAAGGTTAATGTCCCCACAGCATTGGTCTCCTGGCACCAAGGACCAGTTAAATAACCAGTTGCATCTGGCATCTGGGTCCAAGAGAAGTCATTCTGTAATACTGTGGAACTGACTACTGAGGAAGGAGGAAACTATTTTGAAGATTCATTTAACCATGAGCATTTTCTTCAGTTTATGAAAGTTTCCATAACACTATCGATATTGTCAAATCACAATGATATTCCACATAATGAAAAAACACATCTGGCATTGAAAAAATACTGTGCCAATGACAGGATTTTCATTCATACTCTAATTTTTGGTTTAAAATATTAGACTTACTGACCTGCAGACTTACTCTATACAGCTCACTCTGATTCTTCTTTGGCTTTGGATTAGTGAGGCCATTTTTAATTTCTCCAACCTGCTTTAGGGTTAGAATTCATGTAGAACAATGAAAGAAATCAATTTGCAGAGAAAGCACATAAAATTTCCCTTCTTCCCAGTTTGAACTAAGGAAACTTACTGCCCTGAAGTCCTTCAACTGGGGTATATGTTATATAAAAACTGATCCCACTGGATTTATAACAGTGCACATTGGAGTCCACCATTTATTCTCAACTTCCATGGACATATATCCTGTCCCCAGGGTTGGTCCCCTGGAGAGGTGGGAGGAATTTTAAGTGAGAAGTAATTAAGAAAACTTCTAGGTAATAAATAGCTTCAGCAGACAATAACATGAGGGAATCTACTCAAGACCCTCTCAAAGGCTGACATGAGTCATTTCACATTCAAAGGTATTGCAATAACTTCTGATGCAGAGAGGATTTGTTTTCCTCTTTCACAACATCAGGCTGGGCCTTATGGCTCACTAGAGAAGCTGAATCACAGAAATGACAGCATCTCATGGTCAGCGTCCTGAAGAGGCATATACAATTACCCACAGAGTTATTTTGAATAAGAAAATATCCTATCTCACAAAAACATGCAGCGGGAAGAAGAATATACCTTAGAAAGCCCAAACATTCCAGTTAGGAGCACTTTAGAAACCCAGACTGCATTCTTGAGGTGCCAAAACTTCCTGAGGGTTGAAAGCCTCCATAAGATAATCCCTTTTTTTGCTCTTCTAGAGAAATTTGATGTCCTAAAGTGATAGTTTTAGTCTTGATTGTTTCTGTTAAAAATGAATCAAAAAGAATCAAAGTCTTGAGGCTTTTTTAAAAGTAGTAACATTCCTTACAACCCAGACCACGTTTACTGCAAAAATCAAATTTATGTTATAAGAACTGAGTACTAATTCCTTTATGCTGTTGTTTCTCTTAACAAGAATTGTTTTTGGTTTTGGCTGTAACATGAGCATTGTTCCACTCACATTTTTTCTCAGTTGCTTAAGTTGCCCAGTGCATATGATAGCCTACTTTTTCAGTTAAACTTGCTGCTGCTTTTCATTTTCTCTTCTCTGAGCTTTGTCATTATCTTTGGGTGCCATGTGATGGAGTTCAGAGGAGAATTTAAAAAATAAAATTCAGTTAAATACACTTAGAGAGCTTTGCAAGTCTGAATAAATATGCATGAATACTCTAACACCATCTATACAAAAAGGGTTAAATACTCCCAAACAGAACTTCAAGGTCAGTGTTTTGCTTTCATCTGTTTCCAATACTTTGCATAGCTGGCAGCCCTCCATCTTTGGGGAGTAGAGGGACAACACAGTGCACAAGATTCACAGTCTCAGCCAGAATTTCCATAATCACATCAACAGATGGAATAATAATCATCTCTGAAGTTACTGCATAATCTTTCTGATCCAAGGAAACTTCCTCCTGATTCATTTCAAAATCATTTCTGCTAGCTATTTAGATAAGATATTCTTATTGTCTGAAAATGTTACAAGCTAAGATGATTCTAAAACAACTTAATAGTAATGAGCTGGGGTTGTGGCTCAGTGGTAGAGCAGTTTCCTAGCATGTGAGAGACACTGCATTCAATTCTCAGCACTGCATATAAGTAAATGAATAAAATAAATGTCCATTAACAACTAAACACACACACACACACACACACACACATATATACATATATATATATAATTTTAAAAATAACTGAATAGTATAAGTCCTGCATCTGAATATAGTGCTGTGGAGAAAACCAGGGCCAGAACTTTCTGAATGCTACATGGGACCTGACCTGTCCTTGGCCATGAGAACAGCTGTGATTTAATCATGGCTGTGTGAAGGTGTCTCTCTGAGATACTTCTGGCTAGTTCTCTGTGTTCTTGATTATTCCATGGGAATGCCAATTATTCAGGTTATATCAAGATCGCTCTAGATCTAATATAATTAAGGCCATCCTTTCTAAAATTGGGTATTTTAGGTACCTAACATTTATTTTTAGACATCAGCTTCTAATTTGCCCAAGAAGCCCTATGTGAACAGTATGACACATTTAACTTACCCATGAAAACCATCAAACAGCATCTCTATTGTGTAGATTTTAAAATATTGAATTACACACCATTTAAGAATATCTAGAAATAGACATTGATATTTGAAAAATAATTTTTATAATTATTCATTTATGAGAATCTTTTACCAATGTAATGTCTAGGTCACATGCATAGACAATCTGAATAACTACAAAAATGGAATATAAATATGAATCTCTCCAATTTTAAAAATTTGTGAAAGATATCACAATTACTATACATGTCTCTATAGCATAATCTAAAGAACTAGTGAAAACTGTAGCTACAGAATGCAGTACTTAGGCAGAAAAACAAGATTTAAAAATACATTGCTATATTAGCTACTCAAATGCCAATTTGGTTATTCTTCCACACCAATTTGGTTATTTTTGTTTGACTTTTTTTTTATCCCATGCTTATTTCTTGAGATTGTCTATATATTTTGTTTCATTTCAGAAACTAAGGAGAATATAAAGAATATTTCTTTCTCTAGGTGTATCCTATCCCATGGAGTAAACATTTTTTGTGTGTGTAAAAACGTGGGTTCAGTGACACATAAATTTCAGTTTTAGAATAAATTTCCATTTAAGCTCATTGAAATCTGTATTTCAATAGCAACCTGTCTTCAAAGCTTTGATCCAACATTCACAATTACATTTGTCAAAACTGTTTTGTGTGTGTGTATGTGTGTGTTTGTGTGTGTGTGTGTGTGTGTGTGTAGGGCATACTTTTACTAAAAGCATGTTCATTGTTTATCTGCCATTTAAATTTAACTGGGCTTCCTGTATTTTAATTTGCTAATT
Source organism: Marmota marmota marmota (assembly GCF_001458135.2). Lineage (NCBI taxonomy): Eukaryota > Metazoa > Chordata > Mammalia > Rodentia > Sciuridae > Marmota > Marmota marmota. Next base: position 30,998,689 of record NW_026000057.1, read on the forward strand.
CTGGCAACACTGTGTGTGGGGGTCAGGATATGTTTTTGTTCTTTCATTGTTTTGATCTTTGCATTTCACTTCTCTTAATTCTAAGCAGTAACCAAGCCCTAAGCATTTCCTCATCTCAAGGATTTTCATAGGGCATAAAGTCCAAGCTTGAAATTTAGTAAAAAGACTTTACTCTTTGTTTAAAGGGAAGAAGAGAGCAAGAAAAGACTGAAGAATTACTTGAGGCAGAGATTTTCCTTGGAGAGAGGTCAGAGATTAGCATTTTTTTTTTTTTTCAGAGATCAGGACATTGTTTTGAATCAGTAGAGCAGAGCAATGACAAAGCTTTGAAGAGAGTGATTTGGAGGAATGGTGTGCCTAAGGAGATAGTACCCATGACCCAGAGATTCAGCCTCACCATCAATTGACATGCTTGAGTGGTGGCACAGAAATAGTGAAACAGACCTGAAGCTACCATGAGCATCCCAAGAAAGGAGGCTTCAGTGGAAACCAGTGTTGGTGACCTTTCCTTGATGCTGCTTTATCATTGGATCAGTCAAGGTTCTCCACAGGAACAAAACCAATAGGATTTATACAGAGGTATATGAGAGGGAGAGAGGGAGTTAATGCACGTGATTGCAGCAGGCAAAAAAGTCCATGACAGATCATCTGCAATGTGACCCTGGGACTCTGGTGGTACGGCCAGTCCAAACCCGAAGTTCTCAGAACAAGGAAAGCTGGTGGTGGAACTTTTGTTTAAGGCACAAATCCCAGGAAACTGGAGTGGAAGTGGAGATGCTGGTAAAGTTCTAGAGTCCACGGACAAGAGAACCTGAACTTTTCTTGTGGGGGCGAGGAGGGCAGGTGGTACTGGGGGTGGATCCCAAGGCACTTTGCCAATGAGCTATATCCCCAGCCCTTATTATTTCTTTTATTTTAAGTCAGGGTCTTATGAAGTTGTAGAGATTGGTTTTGAACTTGTGATCCTCCTACCTCAAACTCCAGAGCTGCTGGGATTCTAGGTGTGCACTACCACACACCCAGCAAAGGTGAATTTTTTACATCCAAGGCAGGAGATAAACTGCTCTGGGGATGGAAGACACCAGCTCAACTTCTGTCTTCATTTTTCTTTCTTTTTTTTAAAATCTTTATTTTATTTATTTATTTATGTGGTGCTGATGATCGAATCCAGTGCCTCATGCATGTGAGGCAAGCGCTCAACCACTGAGCTACAACCCCAGCCCCTTCATTATCTTTTTATCCCTGGCAAATTGGGTGGTATTTGCTCACGTAAAGGGCAGATCTTCCCACCTATTTTACTCATACTTACATATCAAACTCCTCTGGAAACACCCTTAGAGACATACCCCCAAAACAATGTTTTCCAGGTTTCTAAATATTCTTTAATCCAGTCAAGTTGACACTAAAATTAATCACCAGAGGCATCAAATAATATCACAAAACCTTTGCACCCACAAGTTCCCTAGATTATGGACTAAGGTTGAATTTTCTCTTATGTACGGAACAATGACTTTATAGTCTAAGTTGATATAAAGATACTAATGGAAAATATATCTTTCATACATCTGTGGACTCAAATTCATTTCTTTGTATGACAGGCATGGTGGTTACTGACCCACATACAGTTTTACAGTTTTTGTTTTGTTTTGTTTTGTTTTTTTTTACCAAATATATAATTGCTAGCAGATTGTCTTCTTAAGGGAGCTGAATATTCCAGAAACTGCTATCCCAGTGTCATTATAAGCTATGAGATGGACCAACTCAGAATACTGGAACCTGGATTTTTCAACAATTGGAAACAAAGAAACCATCATGCAAACATGAAACTATCAATCTGCTTTTGGTCTTGGTTGCGAGGATATGCTACCTGTATTTGTGACATCCATCTTGTGTGAGTATGTAGCAGGTAGGGGTAATTGAACCCAGAACACTATACCACTGAGACACATCCCCAGACATTTTTATTTTAATTCGAGACAGGGTTTTGCTAAGTTAACCAACTTGGCCTTGAAATTGCAATCCTCCTGCCTTCGCCTTCTGAGGCACTAGGATTATAGGCATGTGCCAAGGCACCCAGATGGCATCCATCTTTTGATTATGAGGAGACAAATTGGAGAAGACAAAGTTTCAAGAAAAAGAATGAAAAGAATAAAGAAACTTGAAGTTATGTTGATAAAATTGAGTTACTTATTTGTCAATTCTGTAAATACCCTGCTTCAATACATTTTATAAGACACTTTATTAAGACAAATTTTGTTGGTTAGTCCATTGTTTGCATCCTAAAGAATTCAAAATGATACATTGCTGCTATCACAGATTAGGTTTCCAGAAACATGTGGCAACACAGTTTAGATGCAATGTTTATGAAGGACCAACAACGGTACAAAACATGAAGGAAAAAAAACAGATTTGGGTAGTGAAAGAGGCTGAACTTTTAGGGGAGCTCTGAAGCAAGTATTGTTCAGCACAGTCTTGTACCACAGATACTGATGGCCAGAAATTTATACTCCTGCATCACTTAGTGAGTGGATACAGGCTTCCTTGGTAAGGATTTGACCTTAGGCAAAAGACTTCCCTGAAGCTTGAGATAGATGTTATGGGAAAGGTAGCAGAAGTTGAATTCTCACCACATTCTCTGCAGGTCAATCCTTCCTTGAAAGATGATCTGGGTATCTTTGTGTCTATATCAGTTATATGTGCACATGCATACACATGTATGCACATAAATGCGTGCACATATGCATATAACCTATCTGCTGACTTTATCTCTACTCTGATATTTAAATCCCTGAAACTCAATGTGATTGGTATTCTGATATTCAAAAATGGCTTTACTCCCATTTCTATAATTTAGGATGGACAATTCAAGTCATCTTTGAAATATCCTTTTTTTTTTTTGGTGCTGGGGATTGAACCCAGGACCTTATGTATGCTAGGCAAGCACTCTACCAACTGAGCTATATCCCCTGCCCCCATTTTGACATATCCTTTATTCTTACTTCCACCCAGTCAATTCCTAAACAAGGTATCTTCTTTCAGTCCACTTTTCACCATTCTCATTCATATTAGTAAAATTTCAGCCTCATTATGCCTCAGTTAAGGTTAGAATCATTGCCTAACTTTAAAATTCATTTCTTTAACACTATTCTTAACTTGTTTTTCCTGTGGTGAAGTTCTGGTTTTCTTATTGTTCCTCTTTAAAATCCTTCTATAGCCCTCCATATGTATCAAATCTCAACAGATTTCTTGGTTTTTAATTAAATACCCTAAGGATCCTGCCTTTAACATGAGATTCTGTGGAAACTCCTCAGTGCCCACAGAGGCCTGATCCAGGGGTCAAACTAAGAGCAATGGAAGAGTTAGGATTGAAGAGTATGCATGGACCTGACAACAAAACCCTTCCTTACCAAAACTGACCCAACTACTGCCATGTGGAACACTCAATCTGCAGCAGAGATCAACATTGAGCACTCAGTATGGCTCTGTTCCTCAGAGAAACTGCCCAGCCCCATAATGGTAGTTCACCTTTACCTACTTGTTTTCACATTAGTGAAAGAAGTGATGTATCCTTACAGGCAAAAGTCATTTCACACAAGCCCTGTGGGGTTGGACATTGTTCTCTGGAATGCACAATTAAGTACTAAAGTCACTTTACAAAAAAACAAAATATTTGTCTACTACAACCAAGGTTAGACCATACTAGAACACTAGAGGTTACATCTACCATCTAGACTCTGACACACTAGAATGTAGAGAAGCAGAGAACGTCTTAGATCATAATATTTTATGTCTTACAGTAGTTTTGATAAACTTTGAGCCAGAATTTCCTTAAATATTGACTCTCCCATTTTCTCTTTCCATTTTTACATATTAGATTTCTAAAATCATATTCCATATATTTCTTATACTCCTCTGTTTTCATCATTTTTTATGCATTACTTTGATTACTTCCTATTGATCTATTTTCCAGGCCACAAATCTTTTCAGTTATGTCTAATTTGCTATCAAATCAATCATTGACATCATATCATAGTTCATTCAGTTATTGTATTTTTAGTTCTAAAATTCCCATTTCTTTATTTTTACTACATTGCTGAAATTCTACATACCATCTCTAAATTTTGAGCAGATAAATAATAACGATTTTAAACTCTGTGTCTGATACTCCTATCCTATGTATCATCCTATGGATTCATTTCTATTATCTGTTGCTTTTCTGGTGTGTTTTGGTCACCTGCAGTTAATTTTGTTTGTTTTTATATGTCTCATGCTGTTTTATTGTATATGAGAAACTATGGATGAAAACTTATGAAGGCTGTAGATGTTATTTTTGTCTAAAGAAGGTTGTCATTTTATCTTTCTTTTGGATTCATTTGGATTTGTTTTTGCTTTGTTTAGGCTGGCAGACAGAGTACTAGCAGATCATCTCTATTGTCTTTTCTCTCTTTCTTCCTGGATTTATAGCTCCTCAAATCCTTCCTGCTTGTGCTCCAATGCTTCAAACAGTTGTCTTCTACAGTCCATCCAGATTTTTTTTTTCAGTCGTTGATGGTGAGATGCTTATTCCAGCACCAACTTTTGTCTCAAGTGTACAGCTGGATACCTTGTGAGTTGAGATTTGACACTACTTGGATAAGTAAGGAAATGGGGAAAAGAATTTGAGAGAGAAGTAATAGCCTGAGCATAAGCCCAAAATCAGAATAAGTGAATTTTTCACAAGGACAATTATCTACTGATGTCGAAGTTATGTCTATAAGGAGAAAAAAATGATGTAACATAACTAGATTATCATTATTTTTTTCAGAATTAATAAGGAACTATTAAAACTTTTAAAGCAAACATGTTATGATGGATTTGAAAAGGTTAGTCTATAAGCTACTATTTTAAAAGATAAAGTTAGCTTAATTTTATGTATAAACGTGGGTGCTATATATCCTTGGCTAACTAAACCGGAATGATCTCTTGTTGAAAACAAATTATTAAAAATATTTTAAAATCATTTCTTCATAGCAGACCCCTTTCAAAATATAATTTGGGTAGCTTTTGGGTAACATAATAAGCAATTGTTAATGAAAAAGTGGGGAAAGCACTGAAAAGATCCCCAAAGTAAGAAATAATCTCAAATTTACAATTCAAATTTCATAGTATACGGTGACTAATTTAATGAGAAAATTGGAAAAGAAATGTTTTTACTATTATTTGATTATTATTGATTTTATTGTTTATTAAAATGTTGTAAATAACTTCTCTGTGGACATATTTACGGGTGCAACATAGTCCTGAGGCATTATTTTCCAAATAAATCATGTCCCCATGCTTCATTGATTTCAAAAGATAATTGATTTCACAGGGAATCATTCCACAATAATTTCCCTTCATTCTTTAAAATTATTTTTTAGTTGTAGATGGACATAATACCTTTATTTTGTTTATTTAGTTTGTTTACATGGTGCCAGGGATCAAATCCAGTGCCTCACGCATGCTAGGTAAGAGCGCCACCACTGAGCCACAACCCCAGCCCCCTCCCTTCATTTTAACAACAAAAAGTTTTAAACATCTTTACAACTAAAATAATCACTTCAATGTTTTTTATCGTCATAAAATATATGAAACATAAAATTTATATAGCCATTTTAAAATTAATAAACATTATTTTGAGAGCAGTTTTAGGTTCACAGTGGGATAGAACAAAACGTATAGTTTTCACATATATTCTACTGACTCACAGCACAGCCAACATTTTACCACAATAATACATTTGTGACAATCAATGAACCTGCACAGACAAATTAATATTACCCAAGTACCATAGTTTACATTAGGGTTCATTCCTGGTTTTGTACCTCCAGTGAGTTTGGACAAATGTACAACATGTTTATACCATTATGGTATCATACAAAGTAGTTTCTGTGTCCTGAAAAATCCTCTGTACCCTGACTATTGATCTTTCTCTCCTCATTTATTATTGGTAATAACTAAACTTTTAATTGTCTCTATGGGTTTGACTTTTCCATAATATCATACAGTTATGATTATACACTGTGTAGCTTTTTTGGATTATTGTTTTGTAATATGCATTTTGCATAAAATTCCCTCTATAGCTTTTCATAGTTTGATAGTCCATTTATTTTTAGCACTTTGTGTTATTTCATTGTTTGGATAAACCCCAGTTTATCCACTCACCTTCTGAAGGATATTTTTGAAACTTTCAAATTTTTGGCAATTATAAGTAAAGCTGCTATAAACATTATGTGCAGGACGTATGAGCTCACATTTTCAATTGATTTGAGGAAATAAAAAAGAGTGCCATTGCTAGATTATATAAAAGAGTATGTTTATTTTTTTAAAGAAATTCCTAGACTGTCTTCTAAAGTAGCTGTACCATTTCATGTTCCGACCAGCAATGAATGAGAGTTCCTAATACTCCATTTCTCACAAGCATCTTGTGTAAGTGTTTTGTCTTTTGCCCATCCTTAATAGATGTGCAGTGGTATCTCATTGTTGTTTTAACTTGAAATTCCCTAATAATATGTCATGGTGGGCATTGTTGCATGGGCTTATTTGCCACTTATATCTCTTCTTTGATGAACTGTTCGCTCATAGCTTTTGACCTTTTTTCTTTTATAATTTGAATTGTTCATTTTCTTACTGTTGAAATTTAATAGTTCTTTATATATTTTGGATAATAGTACTTTATTATATTTGTTCTTTGAAAATGTTTTCTCCCAGTCTGTGGTTTGTCTTTTTTTCTCTCGACATTTTAACTATTTGAGGTGTCTAGTTTAGTTGCATTTGAAACATGCATCATATTGTGTGTCCATCACCACCATCCATCTCCAGAACATTCTCATCTTCTAACACTGAAATTCTGTATCCACATTTTTCTGCTAGGCCTTGAAAACTACCTTTCTATTTTCTGTCTTCATGAGTATGGTTATTCTAGGTACTTCATATAAATGAAACCAAACAACATTGCCTCTTTGGTGAGGGTTTATTTCACTTAGCATGATGTCACTGAGGTTCATTCATGTTGTAGCACATGTCAGAATATTCTTCCTTTTTAAGGCAGAATAATAATCCTATTGTGTGTTTATACCATGTTTCATTTAACTTCTCATGTATGGACATGGGTTACGTCTTCCTTTTGGCTAGTGTGAATAATGCCGTTGTAAACACAGGTGTACAAATATTTGTTCAAGTTCCAGTTCAATTAATCATCTAAAATAATTTTCAATAAGTGACAACTAGGCTATATATTTTTTAAAGTTGTTCATTCACTCTAGTAAATCTTACATTATAAGTATTTAAGTATAGGTTATATACCACTTCACTATACTCATCAATATTCACCCTTACTATGATATCATTTTGCAAAATATGCTACAAAATGCTACATTTTCTTTCTCTTTTAAACTATCTCATTTTTCTTTTATAATAATTCTGACTGTAGGTTACAGTCTTAATTTTATGTACCATTTTCTCTTATCATCTTGTTTGAAAGAAACAACTATTTATTGGTTATGTGATTAGCAACATATATTGTGACTAGAACTTCAAAATGATTCCTGCACAGTCCCAAAAATGAAATTAGAGGGAGGCCTGGGAGACCAATCTTATCTGAGAGGGGAGCAGAGATAATCAGCTGGATTCTGAACAGTCAGAAAGTTATTTTTAGAGAATATAAGATTCAAGTAAGGGTCTAAAGAGTTAAACACAGCATGACTCAAGTCAGTATTTCATAAGAAGAGTGGCATAAATACAAAGTGACCTTGGGACAGATCTGATAGCACATGGCCCAGGGACAATGCTTTACTCTCTGGAAAGATTGAAGAACAAGACAAGAACTCAATCCCAAGGAACTGGGGTGCTAGAAAAGAATAAGTTAAGAAACTTAGTAAATAATGCTCTGGTCTGTTTGTGCCCACCCCTCAAATTTATTGACACCCGATCTCTAATGCAGCTGTAAGTACTAAGAATTGGTGCATTTAGGAAGTGATTAAGACAATTATTGGAGTAGGGTCCCATCAAGGGGATTAGTGCCCTTTTACAAGAGAGCCTAGTGAGCCTGTTTCCCCACTTCCATCAGGTGAGGATACATAACAGTTTCTATCTACAAGGAACAAGTACTTGCCAGACACGAGATCTGCTAATTTCTTGATCTTGGACTTGCCAGTCTCCAGAACAATAAAGAACACTTTCCCAGTATTTGTAAATATTCTACTGTTATGTATTTTGCTATAGCAGCCTGATGGACTCAGACAAATGAAGAAATATAGGCCATTACTCCTCGGTCTCCTTTATTAAAATATAAGTCACACAAGGGACCATACAAAGTCTGAGCAAAGCTTGGCCTCCTTTTATTTCCCTTGTCTAAAAACATTGTTGTTTGAAGATTGCAGAAGTGGGTAAATCATCAGGGAGGCATTAAAGTGACTTTGCAGTGAATGTTAAGTGAAATAAGTCAATCCCCCCAAAACAAAGATCAAATGTTTTCTCTGGTATGTGGAAACTAGCCCACAATGAGGGAAGGGGTGGATTAAAAAAAAATAAAAGAAGTTTAGTGGAGTAGAGAAAGGGGAATAAAGGGAAGAGAGGGGTAATGGGAAAAGGAAAGACAGTGGAATGAATCTGATATAACTTTCTTAGGTACATATATGAGTATACCACCATGAATCTCACCCTTGTGCACATCCAGAAGAAATTAATTAAAAAATTAACAATGGGTAAATGGCAGAAAGATCAGTAGAGGGAAGCAAGCAGGGAGTTGGAGGGGAGGGAAGGGGAAGGAGAGATACTGGGGACTGAATTAGAGCAAGATATATTCCATGCTTATATAATTATGTCAAAATGGATTCTACTGTCACATACAACTAACCGAACCGTTTTTTAAAAACCCAGATTAGTGAATAAATAAAATGGATTATATCACAATTTAAGATGATTCAACTTCAGCAGGGTACAAAAGCAATACATATACTATAGAAATGACACTTTGAATTTTAATCATTTCCTGCAGGATATTGCATAATATTCTCTCAACCTGTTGGGCAGCTTCCATAAGCCATAGTTCCTTCCCATCAGCCACATGATCTTTGAGGGTAACAGCCAATGCTCCTGAATGTACTGTGTTGCTAAGATATTCAGTAGGTTACATGTATTAAATGCATTTTTGACTTGTGACATTTAAACTTATTATTGGTTGTTATAGTTTGGATATGAAGTGTCCCCCCCAATTTTCTTTGTTAATGTGAGAGGTCAAATGATTAGATTATGAGAATTAAAACCTAGCCAATGGATTAATCCTTTTGAAGCATTAAATTTTGAATAGATTAATAAGTGGTAACTGTAGGCAGGTGGGGTATGCTTTGTATAAGTGGGTCACTGGGGACATACCTTGAGAATTATATATTTTCTTTCTGACTCCTCTCTCTATCAGCCTCCTAGCTACTGTGAAGTGTGCAGCCTCCTCTGCAATGTTTTTCTGCCATGTTGCTCCACCTCACCTCTGGCCCAAAGCTATAAATTTGTCAGCTGACCATGAACTGAGACCTCTGAAACTGTGAGCCCCAGATAAACTTTTCCTACTATAAATTGTTCTTGTCAGGTATTTTGGTCACCAGCATGAAAAGCTGACTATACTTTGGTTTACTGAGGTGTAACCCCAAGCATATAGAGAAGTGTCTATCTACCCAAGGTGGAATACGATACATCCACATGAAAGGATGAAATCCTGTTCCTTGACACGACGTGTATGAATCTGGATGACATTATTTGAAGCTAAATGATCCAGAAACAGGAAGATGAATGCCACATAATCTCACTCATATGTGGCATCCAAGAAAGTTAATCTCATAACAGTATAAACTATAATAGTGGTTACATTATAACCAGTGGATGGTTATGGGGGAAGAAAGGGATGAGATGTTGGTCAAAGGTTATATAACTATAATAATATCAATGGCAATATTCTCTATTCTTTTAAAAACATAAAGTGGATGTTTTTGCTCTTTCTACAGAAATATGTTAGGTAATGCATCTATTAATTAGCTAGACTAACAATTCCACCATGTATAGGTACTTCAAAAGATCAAATTGTAAAGTTAAAAGCATACTGTTATCTGTCAATTTAAAATTAATCAAACATATATGGGGCTGAAATTGTAGCTCAGGGGTGGAGCACTTGCCTAGCCTGTGTGAGGCACTGTGTTCGATCCTTAGCACCACATAAAAATAACTAAATAAAAAAATAAAGGTATCATGTTCATCTATAACTATATTTTTTAATTTAAAAGCTACAATTAATAAAACAAATATAAAGAATAAAATCCTATGGAGGGAGATTATAAATTAAATTCAAGGAGCAAAAGGAAGAAAAAATTCTGGACTCTTTTCCTCCTCTGAATAAAATGTCTCTGTCTAATCTTTTTGGCAACAGCATGCTGCATCTTTGAACACCAATGAATACATTTAAAAAAGGACTATAGGGGGGCTGGGGATGTGGCTCAAGCGGTAGCGCGCTCGCCTGGCATGCGTGCGGCCCGGGTTCGATCCTCAGCACCACATACAAACAAAGATGTTGTGTCCGCCGAGAACTAAAAAAAAAAAAAAATAAAAATAAAAATATTAAAAAAAAAAAAAAAAAAAAAAAAAAAAAAAAAAAGGACTATAGGGACAAATATTCCATTCCATGATGTTTGTTCATTTATTTATTTTGAAGCTAGGCTGAGATAGCCCTCCCTCTTTGAATTTAGTTCTCTGTGTAGATAAAAAAAATCTCATATTTTAATATTTGACAGGAACATAACCTAATTACTTTCTTTATGCATTAAGAAAGTGTTGCAATTTAAATAATAGCTGTGATTTCATGATTCTCAACTATCTATATAAAAGGGAAAACCTATGACATACATTATATCATCAATTTTAAAGGAAATGGACATGCAAGACATTTAAAATTATGAATATAGGAGCAATAATTAAGGGGGAAAGACTATAAATGAAAAAAATGAGAATGGATTCATAATGTAATAAGAGAATCATTTCTTAAGTTGATTCATTATGAAACCCTGAAAAATTCTCAGGCATAATATTTAGTATTGAATTTAAATGAGAGGAGAATACAAGACAATATAAATCACCAGAAAATTCTCAATTGTTTGTAGAGATGCATAGGAAAACTAAGAATAACAGAGATGCACTTAAAACCAAGAGATTAGAGGTGGGACTCCATGTTAGTAAAGGAAAACAATGTTAAATAGTCCTTAAAAATAATAACCTCTGAGAGTTTGAATTTGGAATTATGACTTTAAAAGGAACTCATTAGACACTGTGGAAAAATTATATTATTGAAGTTTTGTTTTGAAAACTAGTGATGTTTTGAATCAAAAAATTTTAAGGTTAGGTCATGTCATAGTCGATAAGAAAAAATAGGACTTACCTCTATAAGAATGAATTCAAAGATCCCACAGTAAAATTATTTAGATCAGTAGAAGGCAATTAAAAAAAAAAAAACAGTCAAAGAAAGGAGAAAAAACATCATAGGCATTTGAAGAGTCTCAGACACTGTCTGGAAAAGCAAGCAACTCTTAATAAGGAAAAGACTACTATTTTAAGCATTTTGCAAAATCATACTGCAACTTTTTCCCCTCTTCTATAAAATACCAGGGAAGATGTAACAGAATTAAAAAGCTAAAAGTAATTCTAAGAAAGTCAATTAGCACCTTTACTTTTCTTCTTATGTAAGAAAAGATTAAGTATTTAGCATTAAAGAGAAATGATATGTTAATTTCAAGCCATCTGAAAGGCTTTGGGTACCAAATTGACAGAAGAGCCAAGTTGAAGCTTGAGGCATTTTAATGTCCTAGATAAATTTTAACCTTAAGGAAAATTTCAGATTGACATCATCGTGTTCTGTTTGAGAGTATAATTATACTAAAAGGAGATTGAACATTGGTAAAAATTGGTAAGAAAGACAACCTATTTCTTAAAACCTCCACCTAAATTTTCTTTCAAAGTTAAATATAAAATATTATTTAATATAAATATTCAATATATTTTTATTATTTATTATTTACCTTTGAGGAAACAACTGATTATTAATATAGTTAACCCCATCTCTAGGAAATTTTGGCTATTTACCCAATAGGATCATGTTATAGCCACACTATACCCCTTACCTACCTGGAGGTGACAACTTTCTAAAATTTTAGGTATAGTGTCTGGAAAAATGCAGAATAGCTTCTGGAAGATGCATCCTAAATTATCAAATCTATATACCTATATATGTATAAATATAAATATAATATTTATATATGCATATATGTACTATAAATACACATGAGATGAATAAATCTCTTATTGATACATAGTTATTCTGCAAACAGTTATGAACTGTGAAAACTGTTCAATTTTTACCCATTAACAGTCAGAACCTGGGAAATTTATATAATTTTTAAGACTTCCACTTATTTACCCCTTATTTATTAATGAAATAGGCATAACACACCTACCTTCATTTTTTTTTTTTTTTAGGAGAACTGAATGACGTCATGTTATAAACACTTTGCTAGTATAGAAACATGTTCAGTAAATAGTAATTATGATTTTTTACCATCAAAAATCTTACTGTGTATTTACATAAGAGCTGTTGAACAGAAATGATACTACTATTTGGTTAGACATTATCCACCATTTCAGAAGGAATCTAAAGTTAGTTACTTGTATGGATTCTCAGATTTAATTTATTCTTCCAAGCAGAAAAACAAATAAATAAAGGTGAGTGTCAACACAAATTGGATTTCTGATTTGGCATGTAGTCAAAGACTAGAGAAACAAGGTTGCCCTAAAATGATCCATCATCTTTTAAGATTACAAAGACAAAATTCTTATTTACTAACCTGTTCAGTAGACCTACCTATAAGAAGGCCCAATCTTGTGGCCACAACAGCTTCTCATACATTATGAGAAAAGTTTTCTAGCAATGAAGTTGGACCACACCTTGGGTTGATAGTTACCTAGTATTACTTTGTAGTTACTTAAGCTTTGCTGTCAACTCAGAGTTTATGTGCAACCATCTCTTCCCCTCATTCCACAGGTAGAGATGGACTCAAAGACATCAACACACTGCTTTCTCTCTCTAACCCAATTTTGTGTTTCTGCCTTCTCCCCATAATTTTCCACTGTGCCCTCTAAAACTCTTATTCCAGTACATATTCCTTTCACATAAGTATCATTTTCAAAATTTATTCTCTGCAACACTTGGCATTAAAATAAAACAAAATAAAACAAAAACTGGGCTCTTTCTGTGATTATACCACACTCCTTTTTAGTCTATCATTTTCTCATCTCTCTTACTTTCCATTCCTGTGTTGATGCATTTATTACTAGGTTCTGCTAAAAACTATTTTTAAGGCTGTTGGTTATATCGATATATCCATGTCTACCTCTATAGAACCATCTGCTAGTTTTGTCTCTGATTGCATTGAATATGTTGGAATTTGTCTCAAAGTTTTGCTTCTCATCCCAATTCCTGACATTATCCTTGATACTTTCTATGTATCAACATACACCTTTTTTCAAATTCTTCCAGGTTGATATTCACAACTTAGTCATAGTCTCAGGCTTAATATTCTTAGCAAAAATTCTTCCCCTTGAGTGATTATACTTATGCATCTTCTTTTGCTTTTCCAAATGCATGACTACCCCAAAGCTTCCATCTTTGAGCATACACAGAACATGTCTTACTCAGAAATCCAAGTTTCTGAAGGAGATAATTTGATTGCTTCAACTTTGATACATCAATTTATGGTGGTGTTTGGGATGGGCAGGATCATTCATTAAAGAAGGGGTACTGTACCTGAAAACAGGTTAATCTAAAAAGGAAAGACAACGCCAAATATGATCCATCACAGGCCCACCCTCTACTACAAATCTTCGATTTTCCCATCTTTATGGCCTTCAGGAAAAGTCTGATTTTCCTAGCATAAAATTCAAAACCCTTTGTTATCTGGTCACACCTCTCTCTCAAGTTGAATCTCTTTTTCCCTCCACTCACCTTTCATTCTTCTCAAAAACTACTAAATATCTTTGGATTTTGGAGAACAGAGGGATTTCTATTGCTTTGTAATCTTTCCCCTTTTGATCATCATTGGGTAGTATTTTTCTCTCTCCTTCATATAAGAAGTTCCTTCTAATTATAATTCAAGTGGGGGTTTTTTTGAAAGCCTTTAATAAACACATCTTCGCTTACTTTCCTTCTGACAAAAGCAATGTGCCCCTTGTACTGATAGCACTTTGTGTCACCTCCCATCATATCTCCCATTTCTACCTCCTGCAATCTCTGATTTCTACCTCCTGTATTACCTTTTGTCCTCATTTGATTATAAACTCCTTATGGATAAGGTCTTTGGTTTTTAAAATTCTTTTTATAGTATCTAGTATTTAGCAATAGTTCCTGGAATTTACTACATACTCAATTAGTGTTCATTGAAATGAAGGGGTGGGGGAAGAAGAAAGAAAATAGAATGATTCATTGTGACTATTCCATTATCAATGGATCAAATTATTAATATCTGGGATAACTTTGTTGAAATATTTCTGTCTTAGAAGAGGCATAATATAATCATAACAGTTATGTAAAGATTATTCACCTTAAAATGCTCACATAATACATGAATGAAATCAACTTCTTTATTTACTAACCAAAATTGACTTGAATTTCCCTGAGAGATTCACAATTTCAAGAGCCCAGTAGCATTCATTGCTCACAGAGGAAGAGCTACTAAGTCAGACATTTTTCCTCTTTAATATTTGCACGTCTTTGAAAATGTAATGATGACTGTTCAATGCTAAAAGGCAGTTGATGAACAGTTTCCTTTTTTGATTTATCATCAGAATCAATTTTTTTTTGAGAATTGTCTTGAGAATATATTCTGCAATCATTAAGAACTGGATTAAGAAGAATATAATTTCATTTCAAATACTGTAACAAAATAAATAAACGTCAGCTTTGCTCAATATTTTACCAGAAAATAAAACCAGTATTTCAAATATAATGTGTTAAATAAAATTTTTAGAAGACAAGATCAACAGATTGTTAAAACTATTTATGAGGCTTTATTACTCCTTTTACTTTGTAAACACAGATAAATGTACAAACATCTCCCAACATTTCCCAACTCTTTTGATCATCATCCTATTTACCACTAATGAAAATTCCTGACCTCCTATGGAGAGCATGGCATCTCTCTCTCTTCCACTCCATCCTAGTTGCATGATGTTACAATTCTTGCTCTACCTATAGGTCTGTGTGACACTCATAATTGTCTAGACTGTAACTACTCTAGCCTTGGGCCTTTGGGAACCATCATGACCACCCAGTCAATACCCTAGTTCACTAATATTAAGCCTGTATCAACATTACTCAGAGGCCTACTGATTGCAGATTGTGCACTAATTTTATTGCAAGTAGACCTCTCCATTGCTGTTTTGGTCATCTTATTCATCTTCTTCAGTAACTAACACAACTCATCCGCTGTTATTGCTTCTGGCTTAACTATCTTTTTCCCGCTTTTCCATTTATGTCATGCAGAATGGCATAGCCTGTGTGATGTCTGCCAAAGAAGGGACTTAAGAAGCATTATGAGATTCCCTTAATTACTCAGTGAGATTTTGACTTGGCAGATCAAGGATATGGCCATGGGTGCCAACGCACAATAACCCATTTGTTCTCCAGTGCTGACTCACCTGTTAATGGACTGAATCATGGGGTAGCTACCATTAAGAGAGTCCCAAATCTCTGTAACCACATCCTCTACCTTCTGATTTATACCAAAAGTGACAGTATTTTGGCAAAGGCAAAGCAAATGTTCTAACCAAAGGCAAATGAAGCAATAGGAGGTGCAAAGCAAGAGGGAAAGAAAATATTCTTAACTTAGAACTAGGTTGGCTACCTTGCTAACAAGCCACCTTGAGTTCTGTTTTGTGACACTGTTGTCTCCATAGCCATCAAAATTGGGGCCATGTTTCTGTGACCTCTCTAGTGCTAACAGAGAACTATTGTGTTTAACTGTGTCTTAGTTTTGGTAAAAAAGCAAATGATAGTCTACCTGGCTGTGATTTGTCACTAGTTATGAACTGAACACACTCAAGCATAAGATGCAATATATTTTTATATGTTCTCCTTTTGCATATTTATGAATAATATTGATAATCCTTTCCAATGAAATAATAAAAAAACTATAATTTTCAAGGTAAATACTCTATTGAAAGGCATAATCTATGATGAGTAGAAATTTCTACATGTTTTTCTAAGGATATCATTTCATAAATATGAAATGGGCAACCTGCCTTCTTTTCAAGGAAGTAATAATGTAATAGCTAAAACTAGTATGTACTATTTGCATATACAGAATAATGGAACACTACATAATATTTTAATATTCAGTTCGATGTTACAAGTACATTTATTCATATATACACACTTATACATATATGCAATTATATATCTATCCAAAGGCATCTAAATTGAAGAGTGATTTAATAAATTTATTAAGTACCTCTTTTAATATATGGCATTAAATTTTGAGAAACATTCATTCATTGAGCATCTCACAATATCACAGCATTATACAGTACTTGTTTAATTACTATAGGGAACTTATAATCTAATAATAAAAGTGGCATACATGCATTCTTTATTCAATGTTACTTGATACATGTTATTGGAATATGGAGATTTTTTATTTCCAAAATTCCCTCTAGTAGAAGGTAAAGGAGAGAGAAATGATCTTGCTGCCTTGAGCCATATTGCTTGGAATGAACTGTGGGCTGTTTGGAGATTATTAAGCTTTTTAGAGAAGCCTTCTCTCATCTCCTTGACTTAATCCTATAACAGGAATTCTACCTTGTTCTCCTGATTTGTAATTCACCACCAGATTCCCTCACCAAACTCTGGCTTACTTGTCTTGCCACAGTCTGGCTGGGCACAAAATCACGAGCCACCACACAGCTTGTAGATTCAAACAGCAACTCTTTATTCCCGAACTCACACCAGCCGTATACAGACACGTTCTGGGGAAATCCACGTTCTCTGCCCAAATCCACCTCCACTGGGCTTCTGTCTCCCAAAATATATTCTGAATCCCGTGAGAACTCAAGGGGAACTCAAGCAGCAGGATACGCCCTATTCCCAGCAGGAATAATCTTAAACCTTAAACCTGGAACCTAAACTGGGAACGCCCTAAACCCGATTATGTTAAACCGGGAACACCCTAATCCGCCCTGGTCCTTGAGCAAGGTCAACTACATTCAATGTCACTGCAAAATGTCAGCAACATGGGGTACGCTGGCAAGGAAATTGTCATACCTACTTGGCTAATGGCTCCCAGCATTGTCTGAGACTCAGAAATTTTTTCTGGACTTTTCAATCAAGGACTGGACTTCTTTTGTTGCTTATATTTGCTGGCAGAGTTCTATTCTAGATCAAATTAATGCCTAACTCTGGGCATCAGTATTCTAAAGACACTTATCCTGTCTGTGATAGACAGAACAATGCTCCCCACAAAGAGATCTGCATCCTATGCACCAGAATTTGTGAATGTGTTTTGTTTTATGTCAATGGGGAATTGAAATTAACATAAAATTAAGGTTGCTAACTATCCAGCCTTTGAGATGGGAGTTTACTGTGGCTTAAACAAAGAAGCCCAACATAATCACAGAAGTCCTTAATAAGTGAAAGGCATAGAAAGAAGAGTTGCTATTAGAGTAATATAGCACAAGAAAGACTTCATGGGTCCCTACTGTATTTGAAGCTGGAATAGAACCACAAGCCAAAGAATGTAGGTGACCTTTAGAAGCTGGGAAAGGCAAAAAAAATTGATTCTACCCAAAACCTCCAGAAATATGGAGTCTTGCTCTAATCTTTGTTTTAGCCCAGTGAAATCTATTTCAGACTTCCAACCTCTAGAACAATAATAACCTGTTGTTGTTTTAAACTACCATGTTTGTAATAATTTCTAACAGCAGCAATAGGAAATGAATACATTAACCTTCCACAAAACAGACCTTAAAATATCAAAGTGAGTATATTAAGTCTGAGTTTATAATGTTCTCTTGGCTTTCTAAAACTGAGGGAAAATATAATTTGAGGTTAATATTATTGGTTTAGGATTGCAACAAAGCAAAATTTTACCTCCATTGATTACTGGCTAAATTGTTCTTTAAAATATGATTTATTTTCTCTGTTCTCTGTTTCATTCTGTTTAATGAAGACTTAACTATTCTCATTAGGCTAGTTTGAAGATTAATTGCAATAGGGTATATAAACTACTTACCTAGCTCAGTGCATAGCAGTAGAAAAAGTTATTATTTAGGATTTCTACACTCTCTTGATTCCAGATGCAAATTCTCCTGTCGGCTTAATGTAGCAACATTAAATAACATGAGTAGAAAAGTAATTTGAAGTAGTATCTAGAAGAATCTTTTGTCACATACTACTAATGGCCTATGATTTAATTTTGTAAGCAAGGGTAGTCATTTAAATTTAAAATGCTTTCTGTTTCAAAAATATTTGTCTAATAGTCCTAATACAACCTATAGACACCTATAGAAATAAATAAGTCATGTTTCTGACAAAAGCCATGATTGGAATATGGGAGAAAAATTAAAAATAAAAGTAAAGCAGATAAATCTAAATTTGAAAGCATAAAAAAAGGAAAGTCCATTATTCTTCTGAAACATCTTATGTACTTACCTTAGGATAGATCTTCCTATGGCCTGTCTGCTCTCATGTTTAGACATATAAGTGTTGAACAATTTGGAAATGATCTTGTAGATATTGCTTTTTTAAAAGCTTTTTATTCTGCCCCCCGCCCCATGTTTCATTCTATTTCCTCACTGGCATTTCCTGCCCTTTAGGGGGAAAATAACCTCATTCATCAAAAGGTAAATGGAAGGGAAATTGTGGAGTTTCATTTCAACTTGGGAGGTATGGGAACCACCTCCAATTAAGTCACCATAAGTGGGGGCAGAAAGAGTATTAGCTTTTAGAATAGCAAATGCCACATACAAAATGAGCTGCAGGTTTTCACATTATCATTTTTATTGCTAAGCAGTGTGAATAGGAAAAAAGTTTAAATTCTAAGCCAATAAAATCAGACTAAGATGACTGCTACATGTGATACTTAGATGGATTTAATTGTGACCCACTTTTTGAACTACTGAAGTCCTAACCCCTAGTATCTCAGAATGTGACCTTCTCTGGAAATAAGGTTGCAGACATAATTAGCTAAGATAACATGAGGTCATAGGGGAGTAGGGTGAGCATATAAGCCAATATAGTTCATGTCTCCATAAGAGGAGAAAAGGTATCTGCAGAGGGAAAGTGGTGCGAAGACACAGAAAGAGGAAAAGGTTGTGCAACTGGAGTGACACATCTGTAAGCCAAGGGATATTAAGGATTGCCAGCAAACACCAGAATCTAGAAGAGGCAAAGAAGAAAAGGTTTTCCTCCAGTGCTTTTGGAAAGAGAATGTCTGACTGAGAATTCAATTTGTGACTTCTAGACTCCAGAACTATGAGAAAATATGTTTCTGTTGCATTAAGCTCTTCAATTTTGGATTTTGTTATGGCATCCCTAGGAAATGAATATCCTGTGGGTACACACAATAATTAACCAAAATGAATCATACTAGGTGGAAAAATTGTCAAGAATGGTAAAGCATCTGAGGTTTTACCTTACTTGCAAGGTAACAGTTTTGCCTGCCACAGTTATAAATGCTGTTAGAAGACCCAAATCTCTTGTTTCAGAATCAAATCAGGGAAGGTAGTATAAGCTTTATGTTCAAATTGCTTCCCCCAGCCCCACTAGCCCATAAGAGCAATGTAAAGACAGTGAAAAATCAAGAAATGAAACCTTTTGGAAAACTTGGATATGAAATAAAAAGAATGATGGAAGAAATAGGAAGAACTGCAACAAATGTAAATGAAAAATTCAGCAGAATTGGTGTTACAGAAAATTAAATAATCAATTGTGTCCAGTTTTTGTTCAACAACACAAACCCCCAAACCCCAGCAGCTTATAACCACAACATTTATTTCTTTACTCACAAAATTGTGGTCTGCTGTGACTATATTTGGTTTTCCCCTACCAGACTGGTTGAATTCAAATCTGTTCTACACATCTTTTCATTTGAGCATCTAAGCTAAAAGATCACCATCTATGTAGAACATACTGTTCTTATTGCAATTTACAGGGAGGGCTGGGGAAAACTTGCAAGTCTCTTAAATGCTGTGCTCAGAAATGATATGTGTCCCTGCAACTGGCTTTTCCCTGAATCCGGTCATATGAACACCTCCAGCGTTGATGAACCTAAGAGGTGTTTCTACTATGTGAAATAGGGAAAAAGAAAATGCACTGTTGTGATGTAGAAGTCAATATTGATGAGTTATCTTAGCTACATGAAAGGTGAAGTTGATGAATAGATGTCTTAAGTAGAAATCTCTAAAAAGAGAATCTGAGATAGGGATTTTTATATAAGTGATTTATTAAAGATATACTTTCAGATAAAATTCAGGAGGAAGATAAAATTCAGGTGTGAAGGAAGTAGCTAAAGATGTTAGTTCAAGCTTAGTTTGATGTACCCTACACAGAACTCTGGAAGGTAAATAAGGTATGTACCACCTTTAGGCACAGAGGCTGAAGTTTTGTAATCTCAAATATGTCTTATTCTTTTTTGGGGTGAGCTAATGTTGATTCTGAGGAAAAAGTAGCTGTTATCTGTTTGTAGCCAATACTTACAGCAACTGGAGAATGGGTGTAATATTTAGTGAAGAGAACCTGGAAAGGATACAGTGTATTGCAACAGATATAGAAGTAGAGATAATAAATTTACCCTAGCATTGGTTGGTACTCCTCAAGAAGACACCAGGGAAGCTGAAACAGATGCAATAAGAAGGACAAAATACAGTAATAACAACTATCATGACTTTTTA
The DNA here is from genome assembly GCF_001458135.2 of Marmota marmota marmota. Classification (NCBI taxonomy): domain Eukaryota; kingdom Metazoa; phylum Chordata; class Mammalia; order Rodentia; family Sciuridae; genus Marmota; species Marmota marmota. Next base: position 31,019,680 of record NW_026000057.1, read on the forward strand.
AAATTAAAACTCACATAAAGGGCTAAGCAAAAAAAATACACTAATAACAACTATCATGACTTTAAAATTAAAACTCATTTTAAAGGGCTAAGCAAATTCCAACCAAAATTTGGAAAAAGAATACAACTAAAATACCCTAGAAAAATTTTAAATAATAAAACAAATGCAACTCAAGCTCCTAATAAGAGATAAAAGGATTCTCCCAAGTGAATAGGTACCAGACTGATCTCCAAATTCTAAGCAATACTACTTTCCAGAGGACAGCAGAACTTTACCTACATAATTCAAGATATTTTAAAAGAAGACTTGTCTAATTATTTTAACACAGTTAATTTTTATACACTGGAGAAATATAAAGACATTCTAACATTCTGAAATTCAAAAGAGATCATGTGTAGGTCCCATATTTTACTTTGATGCTTTAGACTGCAAGTAACATCGAAAACATCTACGGCAACAAAAATTCACAGTAGCTTAGGTATTATGATAAAAAGTACCCACAAGTAAGGTGGATCTTAGATTGAGTATTATGGAGCTTCCAATAACATCAAGGCTCAAGTTCTTTCCACTCTGTCTCCTGCCATCTTGTTTTATTTGTAGTCTAACTGCCATCTTCATAAAAAAATTGGTACACCAGGTCAAAGAGAGAAGAGATTATTGTTCCCCATGCATCCATTGCAGACAGAGAATCAATCCCCGGAACATCTCACCATACCTACACAAGAATTTTGTGAACCAGGATTAAATCATGTGCATTTTATTTTCCCTTCAAAACCCAACAATTTGTAAGGGGAATGATTGTCATAATGTATTCAACCCAAGAAGAGTATGCACTTGAAATTCATGCTTCTGTAAAAAAATGGTCGATGGAGAAACACAAAAATTGTGAGAGTAGACAACCACCAATGTCTGTTCAATTGTACTTACTGGAAAAAATGCATGAAGTTCTCTTTGAACTGAAAATTATTTTAATCTAATTTAAAAATTTCTAAAATTGTAAAGATGCTAATTAGGAAAACCGGGCCAAAACTAAATTATGGAATCAGGATACAACTTAAGAAGTTGAAGCCTGCTTAATTTTTTAAATTCAATAAATATTTATACAGCTTGATTTCCCAGCCATTACACTAAGTGCTGGAAGCATAGTGGTGAGCAAATCAGACAAGTGCTTGCTGTTTTGATGACCTCTTCTTTACCCTGTTAGTGACGGAGGGATTTCTGCCCTGCGTTTATGGAATGGCTGAACACAAGGCATCTGACACTGGACAGATGTAAATGACAGTAGTTTATTACTCACATATTCAAAGTCCAGAGGAAGAGGGAATCACATGATATACATGGCCTCACAGAGTTTGCCTTCAAACAGACCTAAGGAACGGAGGCTTCAGGAGATAGGTTTTGTAGTAAGAAAAGTGTGAGGTGCCTTTTGTTTTCTGTGGAAGGATATGCTTGTTTGAATAATTCCATAGACAAGCAGAAAGCTGAAACCTAATACTTAGGAATAAGCAGGCTCAGTGCCTAGTTCCAGTGATAAGGAGGGTTATTTGTCTAAGGGGGTTGTTTTCGTCAGGTTTTTTACTACTGTGACTTTAAAGACCTGCCAAGAACAATTTTAGAGGAGAAAAAGTTTATTTGGGGGATCATGGTTTCAGATGTCTCAATTCATAAACAGACAGATCCATTCCTTAGGGCTCAAGGTGAGGAAGAACATCATGGTGGAAGAGTGTGGAGGAGGGTAGTGGCTCACATGATGATCAAGAAACAGAGAGAAAGAGAGACTAAGCTCAGTTCACCAAATATATAGCCCAAAAGCACAGCCCTAAGGAACTACCTCTTCTGGCCACAAGTTACCCACTTTCAGTTACCACTTAGTTATAGGAGATTATTGCACTGCACTGATTGAGTTAAGGCTTTCATACCCCAATCATTTCACCTCTGAATATTCTTGTATTTTCTCACACACGAACTTTTGGGGGACAATCACATCCAAACCATAACACTCTAACTCTGGCCCCCAAAACTCATGACCATCTCACAATGCAAAATACATTTTGTCCATTTTCAAGAGTCCCAAGAGTCTCAACAATCCCAAGGCTGCCCAGAAGTTCAAGTCTAACATCTCTTCTGAGACTCAGGCAAGCTTGCATTGTGAGCTCCTGTAAAAATCAAAAACAATTTGCAAGTATCCAATATATAAAGGTACAGAATAAATATTTCCATTCAGAAAAGTAGGGGCATAAGAAGAAGGGATGGAACCAAAGCAAGATTGGAATCCAGCTGGGCAAACAAGTCCTATAGTTCCATGTCCAGCATCCGTGGTACATGGCATGGTGATGTTCTGTCCAGAGGGCTTTTGTAGCTCCACCCCATGGCCTTGTTGGTTGCAGCCCAAGTGGCCTTTAAATTGACTTGTCTCAGCTTTATTCCCACAGCCTTCTTCAGCAAACATTCCACAATATTGTCAATTCTTAATCTTGGAGGTCTCCACTGCAACTGAAGCTTCCTTCTCACATCTCCATGCATCGCCCTCTCAGGGAGTGCCCACAGGGACCCTGACCCTGCTACACTTCCTGGCCTCCCAGGCCTTCTTTTGAAATATTGGTGAAAGTCTCCATGGCAACCTAACCTCAGCAGCCTATATCCCTGCAGAGCCAGCACCAAGTGGTTGATGGCAAGGTCTGCCACCATCTTGAGCAGTAGCCAAGCCTCCAGGGACCCTGGCTGCAGCAGCCTCTGAGTGCCTGGTAGCTAAGCATATTAAAAAAACTTCCTAGGCCCCCTGATACAAGAAAGGTACCCCACTGGTCTCTTTTCAAGGAATATTTACTTTTACTTCTTTGATTCTGAGATGAATACCTTGTCAATACCATCAAGCCATATTATTGTTTCTGGACAAAGTCTTTAACATATCTTTAGTGGCAGCAAAGTCTTTAACAGCTATAAACAACTTAGCCCCAGTTTTACTCCCATCTTTCAAGTCCAAGGTTTTCAAATCTTTCTGCTATGCTTTCTGCTCCTGAATCAACTTGGCTAAAAGCAACCAGCAATATCCATGCCACCCTCTGAATGCTATGCTACCTTGAAATTTCTTCTACCAGATTAAGAAGTTCATCACTTTAAAAATCAGCCTTACAGAAATTCTCAAGACACGAGCTAATGCATATTCCTTTTCAGCCAGAATATAAAACAAATGCCTCTACTCCAAATTCTAATAAAGTTTCCTCCTCTGAACTCTCTTGAGCCCTGTCTTGACTCTGAATGGTCTTGTTGGTATTCTGGTCTTCTGAACTTCCACCAGAATTGGCCATTAAGCTCCTCTTAAACAATCTAAAGCATTTCCAGCTTGCACTGCTAAGCATCTCAAAGTTCCTCCCCAAAATTCCAAAAAGCTCCAAAAGCTTCTGAACCACAAGGTCAGGTTAGCCAAAGCAATAACCCCACTCCTGTTACCAATTTCTGTTTCAGTCAGCTTTTTTTGCTACTGTGACTAAAAGACTCAACCAGAGCAATTTTAGGAAAAAAAATATTTGAGGGCTCATGGTTTCAGAGGTTTCAGTTCATAGAAGGTTGGCTCCATTCCTTAGGGCTAAGGTGAGGCATATAATGTGAAAAAGTATGGTGGAGGGAAACAGCTCATCTGATGATCAGAAAGCATAGAGAGACTCCACTAACCAGATACAAAATATATACCCCAAAGGCACTGCCCCAATGACCCACCTCATCCAGCCACATCTTCATTAACCATCAAGAGATTAATTCACTGGTTAGTTTAAGGCTCTTATAATTCAATAATTTCTCCTCTAAACCTCCTTGCATTGTCTTATACATGAGCTTTTGGGGGACACTTTACATTCAAACCATCAAAGGGATGTTACCTGCTGGAGCACAATGGGAAGGTGGGTTTAGTTAACTTTTCATTACCAAAATGAATGTCACCAAAATGCTTGACAAGAACAATTTTGAGAAAGAAAGGTTTATTTTGGCTCATGGTTTTAGAAGTTTAATCTATGTCCTACTGATTCCATTGCTCTGGGCCCAAGTCAAGGCTAACGTTATGGTGGAAGGACATAGAATAGGAAATTTACTCAGTGCTTAACAACCAGGAAGCAGAGAGAAAGAGAGAGAACATGTAAGGTGCCAGGGACAAAATATAAACCCCAAAGACATGCTTCCAATGACATACTTGCTCTAGTCATGCTTATCTGCTAGTTACCATGCAGTTAATGCATGCAAGTGAGTTAATCCACAGATTAAATCACAACAATCTAATCACTTCAACAGTGAAAATTCTTGCATTGTCTCACACATAAGCTTTTGTGGGAAACCTTATATCCAAACTATAACAAGGTCCCCTGGGTTTCACATGTCAAGGCAACACATACTATTTATTTTAGATCTTACAACATACTTAGTTCACATATCATTTTTTCCTAGCTATTTGCTTGCTGCATACCCAAATTGTATGCAGTTATACTATGTTCAGATACTATGTTTGAATTAAGATTTCATTTTTACTTATCTTTTTTGAGATTTGTTGTTGTTGTTGTTGTTTCTTGAATCCATTTAGTGTTGGTGCTCATCACATCTGGAAAACTCCCAGCTTTTATTTTATTAAATAATCTTTTGTCCCAATTTTTTTCACCTTTCTCTTAAGAGAGAATCTACACATTTCACTCTTTCTTATTTCTTTTAAAAAATTTCTATTCCTTCTTTAAATTTATTCTAGATGTTTTATCAGAAATTACTTGCAACTTACACATTTTTCATTCAGCAGTGTCTTTATCTAAATTTACAAAATTGAGTTTATAATTTGTCTTTTCAGTTTTATGAATTTTACTTCTGAAAAAAATGCTATCACATTTTATATTTTTATACCATGTAGTTTCAAGTGCTCTTAGTTTTATTTTGTTCAATAGTAATCTGGTTTTAACCAGAATTTTCCATGGACCAATTAATAGTGGGTACAAGAAATAAAAGACAAAACTGCCCAATGAGTGCTGTAAGATTTTTCAAAATTACCAGTTTATCAATGGTGATCATTGGTTTCATAAATTGTTTTTTATTTTTCTAGCTTTAGTGAAGTGGGATTGACAAATTAGAATTGCATAACTTTATTGTGTGCAATGTGATATTCTTATATATGTATAGTATATGTATATATGAAATGATTACCACAGTCAAGTTTATTAACATACATATCACTTTCCACAGTTATGTGTGCTTGTCAATTTATTTAAGATCTGTACACTTAGCAAATTTCCAGCACACAATACAATGTCATTAATTATAGTCACCATGTTGTACATTTATATCCCAAATTTATACACTTTGTATAGCTCAAATTGTGTATGTTTTGACAACATCTTCCCATATCCTCCTAGAAACCAGCATGTTACTCTCTGTTTCCATTATCTTGATTATTTTAGAATGAGATCATGCAATGTTTTTATCTCCCTGTTGGTTTATTCACTTAGCATAATGACCTCCCAGCTTCACCTGTGCTGGTGCAAATGACAGGATTTTCTTCTTAAGGCAAAATTGTGTGTGTATGTGTGTGTGTATTTGTGTGTGTGCATTTGTGTGTGTGTGCATTAAGAATGTGTTTAATAAATGGTCAATGTATTTGTTCATTAATAGGTTGAATCTATATCTTGACTGTTGTGAATAATACTGTAATAAACATGGGAGTACAGATCTATCTTCTAGATGCTGACTTCATTCATTTCCTTTGTATATATACCAAGAAGTGGAATTTCTGGATGATAAGGTAACTCTATTGTTTTTTGGGGGGAACATCAATATTGTTTTCCGTGTGGGTATATTAATTTACATTCTCATCAACTTTGGTTCCCTTTTCCTCACATCTTCACAGTCTTTTTGTTATCTTTTGTATTTTTGGTAATAGCTATTCTAACAAATGTGAAATAATATTTCGTTTTAGTTTTTATTTTTATTTTTCTGATGATTAGTTATACTGAGATTTTTTTCCCTCATATTTTTCCTCACATTTCCTCATCTGTATGTCTTCTTTGGAAAAAAGTCTATTCCAGATCCTTTGCCTATTTTGTATATCAGGTTCTTTTTTAATTGACTTTCTTATATATTTTGAATATCAAATTGTTATCAGATATATGTTTTCTACTATCCCATAGGTTGTTTCTTTACTGTGGCAATTATTTCCTTTGCTCCACAGAAACATTTTAGTTTGATGTAAACCTTTTTTTTTTTTTTTTGGCCTGAGCTATATGTATCATAGCCCAAGCCAATGTCATGACATTTTCCCTGTGTTTTCTCCTAGAAGTTTTATAGTTTCAATTCATAAATTTAATATTTACTCCAGTTGGAACTGATTTTTGTACATGGTGTGACATTAGGATCCAATTTCATTCTTCTACATGTAGATATCCAGGTTTTTTTATTGGCATTTATTAAAGCCACTCTTTTCATTTTGTGCTCTTGTCATATTTCAAAGGTTAATTTGAAATTTATTTATTTTTATGTAAATACCACACTCTTTTGATTATTATAGCTTCCTGGTATATTCTGAAATCATGTATTGTGATGCTTCCGTTTTTTAAAATTTTTGCTTAATATTACTTTCATTATTAAGGGTCCCTTTTGGTCCCGTATGAAGTTTATAATTGCTTTTACTATCTCTGTAAAAAATGCCATTAAAATTTTGACAGGAGTTTAATTGAATCTGTAAATTGCTTTATATATTATAGATATTTTAATAATAATAATTATGTAAGTACATAAACATGGAAGATCCTTCCATGCATATTTGTCTTTAATTTCATCAGTGTTTCATAGTTTTCAATATACAGTTCTTTCACTTCCTTAATTAAATTTATTGCCTTGTATTTTATTCTTTTGTAATCTATTGTTGTGATATCAGTTGCTATGCCTCTTTCATTTATAACTTGTCTTCTCTCCTTTTTTCTAAATCAGTGTAGCTTAAGGGTTTATTTTTTCAAATAATCAATCTCAGTTTCATAATTTCTACTCTCTATTTTACTTGTCTCTGCTCTGATACATACTATTTACTTCCTTCTACCCACTTTGAGGTTAGTTTTTTCTTTTTATAGGTCATTGATGTACAAAGTTAAGTTGTTTATGAGATCATTCTTTTTTCTTATTATGTGTTTATCACTATAAAATTCCCTCTTAGAATTACTTTTACTACATCTCATGAATTTTGGTATGTCATGTTTCCATTTCATATCTCTCATTTTTTTATTTCTCCTTGGATTTCTTTTTGATCCATTGATTGGTCAAAAACATTTTTTTTAATTTCATATATTTGTAAATTTTCTGATTTTCCTCTTGTTATTGATTTCTAGTTTCAAATCATTGCAATCAATGAAGTACTTGATGATATAATGGCAATCTTCTTAAATTTCTTAAGCCTGGTTTTATGGCCTAATATATGATCTATCTTGAAGAATATTCCATGTACATTTAAGAATGTGTACTTTGTGCTGTTGGATGAATTTTCTGTTTATATCTATTATGTTCAATTGACCAATAGTAATCTTCAAATTCCTTATTTCCTCATTGATTTTCTGTCTGGGTGAGTCATCTTTTGTTGAAAATGAGTATTGACATACCCTCCTATTATTGTATTGCTATCTATTTCTCCCTTCACTTATGTTAATATTTGTTCTCTATAATTTGGTACTCCAATGTTGGGCATTACATGTATTTATAACTGCTATATTCTCTGGATTAATTAACTACTTTATCATTATATAATGACGTTCTTGTGTCTTTTCACAATTTTTCACTTATGGTTTATTTTGTTTGATATTGGTATCACTACCTTGGCTCTCTTTGGGTGTCCATTTACATGGAATATCTTTTCTAGTCATTCGTGTTCACCTATGTGAGAACTTAAGCCTGAATTGGGTCTTTTTTTAAAACAATAAATGCATTAGCCTCACCATATCTTTGGATTGAGGTGAGCCTGAAGTTGATGTCTGTGGACACAGCACTCAGACTTGGTTTCAAGGGAACTAGCCTTGTGCCTTTCTATGGGAGTTTGTCTTGTACCAGGGTGCACTGGAGAAGGCCTGGATTCTCGATCTGCTGGAGTAGGGGGGCTGCTGAGGCAAGACTGGTGCCAAGGTTCACTGAAATAGGCCTGGTACTGGAATCTGCAGTGAATCCAGGCTCAAACTTCACTCTCATTCCCTGACACAGACAGTATTCTCTTCACACTGTTACTGGGCAAACTTGGGGGAAGTATAGCACAGAAAAAATGTGAAACTGTCCTTCTTGGCTTTCTAGTATACATTTCCTCAATTTTGTGCTACACAAAGTTACTATAATCTTTCACTGAGAATTATTAGCTCTTGTAAAGATGTTTTCAAGTGGGCACAGTTGTTTAAATTGATCTTTCTGCAAGTGGATATGTCCTGGAACATTGTATTTTATTACCTTGACACCATTTTTTAATACTTTATTTCATTTTAAATAAGAAGTATGGTTATTTAATATTATGTGTTAGATAATTTCAATAGAAGTACTTGTGAGTCTATTTTTATTGCCTTTTTTCCTGATTTTTACTCACAATAGATGCCCTGTTTCCCCATGTGTACTTGATTATCTTTGATAAAAAATTATTTGAAAAGTTATTTGGAGGCATAATTTGAGGTTTAGAATAATTATATAATCCTCTGGAGAAGATTTTTGTGGCTTTTTCCTGGCCTTTGTGAGGGTACCAATCTAGGATCAGTTTATGTCTGGATTCCATGCTGTGATAACCAAGTGATACTAGTTACCTGGCAAAAAGGTTGGTTCACTGCTGAGAGCCATAGCTAAGTAGGTATGACACATGGCAATTTCCTTGTCAGCCTACCCCATGTTGCTTAGAGGAAGGACTCTCCATTGTGGACCTAGGTCATTTGCAGTGACTTTGCATGAAAGGTGACCTTGCTCAAGGACCAGGGCAGATCTGGGTTTAGGGCGATCCTGGTTTAGGGTGGTTCCAGGTTTAAGGTGATTCCTGCTGGGAATAGGGCGTATCCTGCTGCCTCAGGCGCCTTGAGTTCCCATTGAGTTCTTGCAGGATTCAGAGAGTATTTGGGATTTAGAGCCCGGTGGAGGGTGTGGATTTTGCCCAGAATGTGCGTGTAGAGTGCCGGTGTGAGTTCGGGAATAAAGAATTGCTGTTTGAATCTACAAGGCTGTGAGTGGCTCATGATTTTGTGCCCAGCCAGACTGCGGCAGTTCACCTTTCCTATAAGGCAGTAGCCCTTTAGGGCTTTACTTCAAAGTGACTATATAGGAGTGTTTCAAAATCCTTACTTTGGTAATCGCTGGGCTTTATTTTTTCCCTAGAAATCTACTGAGCTGCTAAAACCATACTACAGCTGCACAGCTGCTATTTCCCATTGGATATATAACATTCAGGGCTTCTTGTCTTCTCCTAGGTTTTAGATGAATAACTTCCTAAATTTTGAATGGCCAAATATAAAACTATGTTGTTAGTTTTTTGTTTGTTTGTTTGTTTTACATTTTTTTGTTTTTGCTTTTGTTTTAATATTTGCTTCATTTCTTTTAGTTGTGTTCAGCATGAGAATCTGATCCTAATGAGTTTACCATTGCCAAAGTGAAATCTCTTTTAGCATGTAGTTGTTAAAGAAGTTTCTGCTGTTTAAAGATATTTAAAGAATGATAATATTAATAAAAATTATTATTATTATTTTGTGAATGAATGAACTTTTCTCCAGAAAGACATTATTTATACTCTTGGGACACAGTATAGGGGATTATAAAAAAAAAAGTCCCCTTTTTTTTCCTTAAGAATAAAGATTGAAGGGAAAAACAATAGACATTTTTATGGCTCAGAAAATCAGTAATACTTTTCAGTACATTTCAAAAAGCATACTAAGTATTTATGCATGTGTTTTGTTATTTAATTTAAAAAACACAATGCTAGATATGTTAATGCATCTCTTCTAGTGTTATTTTTATCTAGAAACATTGGCTATTTTTATTCATTTCTGGTTAATATTTGTATTCATTAACTGAAATATGAAAAAAGTAAAGAATATTATGAAATGCAATAAAATCGTATTAGCACTTTCATTTGTCTTTGCACACTTCTTAGTTTTCTTCTTTGTACTGGTTTTCAATATTTTTCTGATTTTTTGCACAAAGTTTTATTATTTTTAATGCAGTTTTGTTAAGTATGAAATCATTGCATAAAACTATGTCATCATGATCCTAATTACGTAAACTAAAAATGAACATTTGAGGAAAATCCTCACCTGACATTACTACTGTTTAATAATTGTAAGAATAATAATGCTTATGTTTTTTCTTAGTTTTTTAAATGTTTCCAGATTTTCTCTAAATTGAATTTATTACTCCTTTCATAGGAAAGAAGTATTAACCAAAAAGGCAAACAGAGTTCTGTATACAATAATTTCAAAGTGAATGGGAAGAAATTGTCTCAGACAACCTTTCAAAGGTGACATTATTTTAGTTGAGAGGTATGGATTGTCAAAGGTACTGTGACCACTGTCTTGAAAAGAGAGTTTAGATACAAAAGTTAATTAGTAAAAAGTAGCTAAGCAATGCATAGAAAATTCTCAGATTTAAATAGCAAGGGGAATCAGAGTTGCCACATGGTTTGGGGATAGGATGGCCACTAAGATAATAAGGGCTATGGGAGCTGAAGCTGATTGGAAAGGGCTGTGCCTAGACTTCATGTATTTTTAAAGTTGTTTACCATTTCTAGGTGGGAAGACTCCACTAACTAGGACTCATGTTGCACATGAACGTTGGGTTAGCTTGTTAGGTCTGTCATAATAAAGTGCCACAAACTGGGTGGCTTAAACAACAGGGATTTGTTTTCTCAGAGTGTTGGAAGTTAGAGGCCAAAATCAAGGTGTGGGTCATTTGATTTTTTCTGAGGGATCTCTTTCATTTGCAGATGCTATCCTTCTCCTCCTTTCCCCCACAGGTTCCTTCTCTGAGTGTGCATCTTGAGTGTCTCTTCATTTCCCTAAATTTCCCATGTTTATGAGGATATTAATTGCATTGGTTTAAGATTTTCCAATGGCCTCATTTTAACTTAAAGATATCTTTTAAATAAATAAAGTCATGTTCTAAGGTTCTGGGGAAAGCTTCAACAAAATTCAGCTCATCATACTATACCCTCTGGACTCCCAAATTTATGACCTCTCATGTGAAAAATGCATTCACTCTTATCCCAATAGTCCAGAAACTTTCACCAGTTCCAGGCACCATCTCTAAGTTCTAGATCTCCTCTATCTATCACCTATATAAAGTGTGAATGAGACTGGAGGCATGATTTATCCTGAGGCAAAATTCATTTCTAGCTATGAATCTATGAAACCAGACAAGTTGTCCACTTCCAAAATACAATAGTGAGACAGGCACTAATGAAGATTTCCATTCTGAAAAGGATAAATCAGAGATAAAGGAGTCACAATAAAGGGCCAGGCAAATTCAAAACCTAGCAGGACAAATTTCATCAGATTTTAAGGCTTGAGAATAATCCTCAGTTTGAAGATTTGTTCTCTAGTTTCACCATGAAGGTGGCCCATATTCTAGGCCCACTGACGTGACCATAACATGCCAGAGCACCTGGGTGTCAGTTCTGCTCTCTCTACCGGAGGAGAGAGCCTTTTGCACCAAAACTGTTGTAAGAGTGGCAGCCTTGCTGATATCAAAATAGTCTTCAGGATCATTCTTTCTTTTTTTCTGAATGATGATCAATATCTGCAGCCACGTATCTCTGCTACTCTATCCTGCAGAATCCAAGTCCAAACATCTTTCCATAATTTTGTCCAAATTCTGTTCTTTGTAGTCCCAGATGACTATGTTTCTGCGATTCTTCATTTCTGCTTAGGGGGCTGCTTATATTCAAGACTCACACCTCTGCCTACTTATATGTTTGGTTTTATTGTTGTTGTTTGTTTGCATTTTGTACCAGAGATTGAACCCAGGGGTGGTTAGCCAGTGAGTCACATCCCCAGCCTTTTTTAGTTTTTATTTTCAGACAGGCTGTCACTAAGTTGTTGAGGCCGGCCTTGAATTTGTGATCCTCTTGCCTCAGCCTCCCAAGTACAGGGATTATAGGAGTGTGCCACTGCAGCTAGCTGAGATCTTGATTTTGCTCTAAAACACGCTCCCCCCCCCTTTTTTCTTTCTTTTCCTTTTTTTTTTTTCCCCAACATGGGTAGGCTGAGAATTGTTCAATTCTTCTACTTTGGGTTACTTTTTGAACAATTCCTTCATAGTGTTTTTTCTTTCCTCTTGCAAATACTACAACAGAAAGAGAAATCAAGGAACCACTACCTTGCTTAGAAATCTCCTTAACTAAATTTCCAAGTTTGACTTAAAAAATTATAGCCTCCACAAACCCCCAAAACACAATAAAACCAAATTCTTTATCAGTTATAAAAATAATTATCTTTTCTCCAGTGTCTAGTAACATGATTCTCATTTCCACTGAGGGGGATCAGCAGGATCACCTTTAGCATCCATATACCTACTAACAGTCTCTTCCAGGAAATCAAAGCTTTTTCTAGGTACCACAGAAACTTTTGTTATAGCAGCAGCACTCTTTCTGATGCCAACATCCATATTAGTTTGCTAAGGCTGCCATAACAAAGTACCACAGACTAGGCGTCCTCAACAACAGAAACCTTTCTCACAGTTCTGGAGGGTAAGAACAAGTTGCTGACAGTCTTGGTCTCCTTGTTGTTCCTCCCATGTTATTTTCTCTATAAATATGCATTCCTGGAGTTATTTGTACTATGTGTCCAAATTTCTTCTCATAAGAACACCAGTCAGGCTGGAATAGAATTCACGTGAGCAGCCTCATTTTCACTTAACCACCTGTTTAAAAGTTCTGTCTTCACTCTCATGCTAAGTGAAATAAGTCAGACCCAAAAGGTTAGAGGTCAGATGTTTTCTTTGATAGGTATAAGCTAGTTCAAACTAAGGAGGTAAAAATAAGAGGGGGGGGGTTCCTATCAAAGTAGGAGAAAGTTCAGTGGACTGGATGAAGAGGATTGAGGGGAAAGGTGGAGGGAAAGAGCAGTTGGATGAATCTGACCTAACTTTCCTATTACATATGTGACTATAACCCAGTGACTCTCATCATCATGTACATCCACAAAACACTCACTAAAAACGAACAAACAAGCAAAGAACTACAAGTAAGTAGCAGGAAGATAAGTAGAGTTGAGGAAAGAGGCTAGGGAGATGGGGGCCAAAGGCAAACTGCAAGTTCTAGAGACTGCATTAGAGTGAATTATATTCTATGCATTTATAATTATGTAAAAATGAATCTTAAGGTTATATATGAAGTAAAATAAAGAAATAAGTTCTGTCTCCAGATATAGTCACATTCTGCGGTACTAGGAGTTAAGGTGTAGACATGAATTTGGGGGGATACAAAGTAGCCCATAACAAAAGTGAATTATATTTACACAGTCAAAAAGCATTTGAGTGCCATCTGACATGAATTCTAATTAATTATTTACCACACATTTGAATCTTTTAAAGTATGTATGTCCTACATGACTTTTTGATTCCTTTCCTGAATCTGCAATTCCCTAAACATAAACATATTAATTTTTAAAAGTTTATCCTGTTTTATTTATTCCTCTGTTATTATTTTTAAAACATATGAATTTTTACTTATTTTATTTTATTTTTTATCAAAATCAGAGTTCGCTCTCAGTGAAGAGACCAGAGTGTCAAGGAACCAGTTTTAATAGCTCATTACCTCATCTTTTCTTAGAAGTTATTAATACTGCCCTCAAGGCAGATTTTTAAGTTGACTGCAACTTTCTGGCCTAAATATTGACTACTTAGTTTCCACTTTACAAGTATTCTTTTATAACCACTTTAAAAATCCATAATAGTGATCTTTTTCTCATGTTGTACTTGTCAAAATTCTTTAATACCCCAGTGTGGTGATTCAGAAAAAAAAATCTCTTGAAAGGTCTAAATAAATTATGTCTACTAGTTCTCCTTTATTTTCTTAAGAATTATCCCCCAAAGTATTTGAAACATCAACTATGGCTTAAACCTACAGAACTATTAAGGTAACACTCTTCTCTATGCATATAAAAGTCTATCTTCACTTTCAGTTTCTTTTCCAAAGTACTAAAACAGTTGCAATGATTTAAAATGCCCATAGCAACACAATTGTAGCAGGCTGTAAACTGGGATTTGGAAGAGAAACTTAAACTTCTCAGGTCTGTTTATCCTGTGAAGTGATTTTGGACATGAAGCAAAAGAACATGGATTTTTTCACAGTGCACTGTTTTAAAGGTCATGTGGGAGAAATGTCATAACAAAGTCCAGATGTCCAAAGAACAACTAACATCAGCATTAGGAAATAATGCATCTATCAGCCAGGGATGGACGGTTGATGGCATACAAAATCTTACCAAGACAAATAGGAAGGTTCAATTCATTATAATTTTGATAAACCCAACAAGAGAGCTTTAATACTTCCCTTATTCCATTTCAAAAGCTGTGTTCTACTGGATTTTTCTTCTCATCTCTTTCAGTCAACTTTATGTTTGAAATTCACAACAGACCTTAAGAGAAGTGAAAGTTTTCTTATTTCAAAGCAGCAACATAATCAAATAGATGTTCATATCCTAATGATTTGCTTTCCTGTATCTTCCTTCAAACACGTTTTTGAAGAGAATCATAATATAGGCAATAAGAAACTTCAATTGATGTGCATCCCTGTTCTTTTGAAAATTCACCTTTTTGCTAGATTGGTTTCATATACAAAAAGCAGGAAAAAATTTGATTAAAGTAATTACTAACTTTAGCATCAAAATGAATATTTCCATATTCTTAACTGGATTCTTGATTCATCCTATCTAAATATAGACTTAGCATGCTTCATTTAATATTGTCTTAACTCAGAGTTGTAGATTTGGTCAAAGTTATCAAAGGCAAAATGCTCATGAAATACTTAGGGGAAAAAAATCACTGTTTAATGCCAGTTTCTATAGGTTAAAAATTTTACATTTTAAACACAACCTTTTTCATCAATACACGTGAAAAGCTGATAAATACACATCAATACGTGTGAAAAGAAATATTTTCCCAGGGATGATTACTGTAACTGTCCTGGAAGAGTAAGGACAGAATGCTCTACGTGACTTCTTGGGCTCCGACAATTCAACTATCACCTTTGTGAGGGTGATTCCCACACCTGTGTCTTTAACCTTCAAGACCATATTCAGCTGCACACAAGGCACCTGCACTTGGGTGCCCCACAGAGCCACCACCACGTGCAGTATATTCTCCACTACATGCATTTTCTTATATAAACATGCCCCTTTGTGATTTCTGCAATCTCTTTTTTTTAAAATTTTTTATTGTTGGCTATTCAAAACATTACATAGTTCTTGATATATCATATTTCACACTTTGATTCAAGTGGGTTATGAGCTCCCATTTTTACCCCATATACAGATTGCAGAATCACATCAGTTACACATCCTTTGATTTACATATTGCCATACTAGTGTCTGTTGTGTTCTGCTGCCTTTCCTATCCTCTACTATCCCCCCTCCCCTCCCCTCCCCTCCCCTCTTCTCTCTCTGCCCCCTCTACTGACATTCATTTGTCCCCCTTGTATTATTTTTCCCTTTCCCCTCACTTCCTCTTGTATGTCCTCCTCTGAGAAGTGTCTGTTCAGGTCCTTGGCCCATTTGTTGATTGGGTTGTTTGTTATCTTATTGTCTAATTTTTTGAGTTCTTTGTATACTCTGGATATTAGGGCTCTATCTGAAGTGTGAGGAGTAAA
>NW_026000057.1:31036875-31100682 GCF_001458135.2 Marmota marmota marmota
GGGGGCGGCTCTGCCCCTCAGCAGGCCGCTGGGCCTGATCTGTGGGTGGTCACAGTTCCCTCTACCTTGCCGGCGCAGGGGGAGGGGGCGGCTCTGCCTCTCAGAAGGCCGCTGCTCCTCTTCTGCTGGTGGGTCGCAGGCCCGCCTACCTTGCAGGAGTGATTGGAAGCTCTGTCCCGCCGCGGGCCACTGGGCCTTTTCTGTTGGTGGTCACAGTTCCGCCTACCTGGCAGGTGCGGGGGGTGGGGGGCGGCTCTGCCTCTCAGCAGGCCGCTGCTCCTCTTCTTCCGGTGGGTCGCAGGCCCGCCTACCTTGCAGGAGTGATTGGAAGCTCTGTCCCGCCGCCGGCCACTGGGCCTTTTCTGTCGGTGGTCACAGTTCTGCCTACCTGGCAGGCGCGGGGGGTGGGGGGTGGCTCTGCACCTCAGCAGGCCGCTGGGCCTGCTCTGTGGGTGGTCACAGTTCTGTCTACCTTGCCGGTGCAGGGGGAGGGGGCGGCTCTGCCTCTCAGCAGGCCGCTGCTCCTCTTCTGCCGGTGGGTCGTAGGCCCGCCTACCTTGCAGGAGTGATTGGAAGCTCTGATCTGCCACGGGCCACTGGGCCTTTTCTCTGCAATCTCTTTTAATGACATAATTATCTTTTATGTGACTCAAAATTGAGAACAAAAAGTTCATTTTTAAATATTTTTACAACTTCTGATTCTTTCCTCACATTAAATTATCTGTCTTGTATGAATGATACTTTCTTTAAAATTATTTTTATTTATAATTTCTACTGTGCATGTCACCATCTTATGTTATCACTATCCTCTTTGAATTGATTATATAAATAAGTAATCTAAAATATCTTTCTTTAACTTGGGGTTGTATGCTAAATAAGTAATGCAGGCTTTCTTTAATTTAGGAAGTACCATGTTCTATATTCTAATCTTTACTCTCTACATCTTTATTTAATACCTATTTGCTAGTCAAATTTTATGTTCCAATGGTCTACTCACTGAAGATTGAATGATAGATAAATGATAGATAAGTAAATCATTTAATCAATCCATTCCACCCACCTCATTGCTTGTTTTTCTGGGAAATTGTGGCTACTAAAAGTATATGTGTTTAATTTATAAATATTTATTTTATAAATCTATTTATCTATCTATCTAGATCAATTTATTATAAGGAGTCAGATCGACCAGTTTTGGAGACTGAGACAACACTTAATCTCTAAGAAAAGATAATAACAAGGTAATTTTCACCTCACATAATACAATTCTCCTGATTACAATGAAAAATTCACAAATTCAAAAAGATGCAGTAAATTTCTCAAATGATGCTTAATCTTCACTTTGGTATCCGATAGCTTAAATACTATGATATAAAAATAAAAATAAATTTAAAACTATTATATGAAGTCAATACATATTATGTTATAGGATGAAGAAATAGAAAGAAAGAAAACATAATTTCTATACACATGCAGGAACACAAGTATTGTTACAACAAAATAAGAAGGAAATACTCATGATAAGCAGAGTCCTCATTTCTGTAACTGGACATAGGTCCTAGCTGGTATTTACAAGTACCTTCTTCCACAACCCATTCTATATTTCTTTTGTCTTTTGCAAGCATATCAGTTGTTCATAGATTTTTACCTAGTCGTATGACACAAAAATTATTTTCTTTTTATTGGTACATTATAATTATACACAGTAGTGCAATCCATTTTGCCTTTTAGTACATAGCACATAACAAAATTTAATTAAATCTTTATTCTTGAAGGATCTGTGTCAGTGGTTTGGCCTGCATTTGGGTTATTGTAGTTTTCCCACTGAACTTAATCACAGGTCATGATAATATAAAATGATAGCATAAGGATTTCCTGTATTTCACACATATTCTTCCTTCCCTCCATTGTACACCAGTATCCAATTTACCTGTGGTCATTAGGGTCAATCACACCAGTCAGGACAGTAACTTCCTTTTTTCCCTGTTGCTACAGAGGCATGAGCAGTCCAAAGTAATGGATGACATTCTTAGTTTGCAGTTCAGTTAAATCATTGTTGTGTCTCCTGGTAGAAGCATTCCTTTCTTTGGAACTAAGACAATTAAACAAGCTCAGTATAAGATTACAGGGCAAGAAACAAATATTCTTCTAGCAGGTCATTAAGGATAATGGTGCATGGTGCTATTCCCACTTTCACCTCTTGATTCCCGGGCCCGTGAATACTATCTACAGAAGTCAATAAAGAGATTCCTTATGACTGGAGGCTAAGAATTCCCATGGTATTCTGTCTGGAAGCTGGAGGCCTTGGAAAGTTGATAGTTTAGTATTAGACCAAATTAGATGACTGGAGAAATGGAAGAGCCAATTACATCAGCCCCAGTCTGCACCTGAAAGCCTGAGAATCAGGAATGCCAATATTCAAGGGCAGGTGAAGATGAATGCCTCAGTTGAAGCAGAAAGAGAAAAATTGTACGCTTCCTCTGCCTTTTTGTTATATTAAGCCATCAATGTATTAGATAATTCCCATCCACAATGGTGAGATCAATCTAATTTAATCAGTCTATCTATTAAAATGCTAATCTCTTAGAGAAATATCTTCATAGACACACCCAGAAGTAATGTTTTACTCAACATCTAGGTGTCCCTTAACCCACTTAAGATGACTCATAAAATTAATTATCACACCTTTAATATCCAAAAGTTTACACTGGGCATAATGTCTCATCTTGGGTTGTAAGAGAGGCCAATTGTAACAACTTATCCTTAACTTTAGATGGAAAAATTTGATGTGTCCCACATTACTAGAGCTGTAGAAATTTCACTGACATTCCTGGAAATTTTGTAAATTTGTTTTCTAGTCACTGACATGTAAATGTCTCATCAATAACTCCAGAGTAGTTTGTTACTTGCTTACTAAGTTCAGTTGGAAGGATGTCACCAATGTAATAGACCAGTATGATATTTGATGGAAAGAAAATTGTGCTGTATATGTGTAATAAGAATTGTAATGCATTCCACTATCATTTATTCTTTAAAAATCAATTAAAATTTTAAAAAAGAAAATGTAATCAAGATCCTTGCAAATTTCAAGTATACCCTAGTAAAGCTGCTGGTGGTGGTAGGGGGCGGGTCCTGAAAATTAATGCATGACATTATTCTAGAGTTGATAATATTCCTAAGGCAGGACACCTTAAGTATATTTATGACATTTGGGATCTAAAAAAACAGTTTATGCTGTATGTTATTGTGACTCATGGAGAAAAAGTAATTTTCAGATTGATAAATTTATACAAGAAACTAGGGGATGTGTTAATTTGCCCAAGCAACAAAGTGACAACCTGTATCATAACTGCAATTAGGGTTGCCAACTGGTTGAGTTTAAGATAATAATCTATTGTTATTCTTCAAGATCACCTGTCTTCTGCACAAGTAAAATACCTATATGGAATGGGGATATAGAGGAAATCACTATCTCTGCATCCTTCAAGTACTTCCTTGTGGCACTAATATTTGAAATTCCTTCAGAAATGAGTAGTAGCACTTTCGGTTGACTATCTTCCTCAGTAGAGTCAGTTAGCGGTTACATTTGCCCTTTTTTGGCAATAATTTCTTAAAGGACCTACATTTGCTCTTTTTGGCAATGATAGCCCTCACTTTAATAGTAGATGCTAAGGGAGGGTGGGAGTTCAATACATGTTATAATTCAGTCAGTTGCAGGCTACATTTTGCATTTTATTTTCAGCAGTATTAATCCCCTAGGTACATATGGTAAGAATACCTTTGAGGGCAGACATAGAAGTTTTTATATCATATTTGCAGTGTTTGAGTTGGGAGTTCAAATCTCTGAGCTCATTCTTTTCTTTCTTCACTTTGTCCAAAGACAATAGTAGCAACATTTAATCTTATTATATTCATTAGTTTCCAAAAATGTTTGAAATTATTATATGCAGTCACCCAACCCTTGTCCTTTATAAGTGGTGGATTATCTAATGGTAACATTTGATATATCACTATTGTCAAATCACAGTATGGACTAACAGTGCTCACTTTACTGCTGGAAGTAGTCATTAAAATCATTAGCATCTTTGCACCTAATCAAATACAAAGAGCAGATCTAGAATAATGGAACCAATTCAGAAATTTTACCATTAAAATTATTATCCTCTAGAACTATGTGCAGTCAGCAAACTAGAAACTTGGCACAGCCAATGATAGAATTATGGCTGGGCTAAAAGGCTTCAGGACCAGAGGAAGTCAATGAGTTCCAGTCTAAAAGCTGGCTGCCCAGAGACTCAAGAAGAGTCAATATTTCATTCCAAGTCCAAAGACTGGAAAATACCAATTTCCTTGCTCAAAGAATCAGCAAGAGTTCCTTCTTAATCCCAGAGGCATCAACTCTTTTGTTCTGTTCAGGCCTTCAACAGATTGGATGAGGTCCACCCATATTGCAAAGAAAAATATGCTTTAATCTATTTATTGTCATATTCATATCATCACACGTGCATTCATAGACACGATAAGAACAATGTTTGATCAAATATCTGGGCATCCTATGGTCCAGTCAAGTTGACCCATATAATTACTCATCATATAATACTGAACAAAAATATTTTGCACATTAGAGAAATATAAATTTCAAATTAGTTTAAAATATTTAAAAATTCTAAGACTTTTCTTTTCGATTCCAATGTTACCTATTCAAAAATTTGCACAAATCTTTCTGTAAAGGTCACTACCTCAACTACCTTTGCTTTATCGCCCTTGAAATTATACCCTTTCTTCAAGCCATACTTAATTTTACTAATCAAATTTAATTTCTTACACTCTGTTCTCCTGCAATATTTATTTGCTCCTCTTTTAGCATTCAACCAGCTTGTCTTTTGGTTGAGATACAGAAATGTCTGTGTATTGCCTGTTTCTCTCAGTAAGTTCTTGAGCTGCTAGTTCCAAAGAGTTGTTGATTTTAATCCTCTGCTGAACAAAGTAGAATGTCTTGTTCTTGCTAAATGTTTAACAAATGTTTGCTGAGATAAATTAAATGTCTTAAATAGAAAGACTTAATCCACTATTTCAAAAATGGAAGAATTTACCAAGATGAATAGTGGATCATATTTTAAACTCACCTAGTTAGAATTTCAGACACATATTTTTCATATTAAAGGTTCAGTACCAATCCCACATTTCAATTTCACACACACGGAGCAATTTCCTGACTGCATATTAAAAACTGCAATCGTCTGAGAACTCCAGCAAAGAGTCCCCCTTCCCCCATACATTTTATCTTACACAAAATGGCCCCCATCTGAAGCTTGAGTAAACCTGTGCAGAAAGAGAACCAATGCAGAGTGTGGAAACTGCCTTGCTATTTTCATAATTGCATTCTTGGTACAGTTAGGATAAACACTTACTGTACCTTGCAGAATAAACCATTTATTTCTCCTTGAGCATTTCCTTTCAGAAGAAAATTGAGTCTGCTTAATGAAAGGGTCGGCCGATAGTTGCCTGAAAATGATACTGATAAACAATTAAAAATGTCTTAAAATGTGAAGTCAATTTGAAATAAAAAGTTGTTTCCATAAATGTGGGGTGGTAGGCACTAAGATATTGACAGAATTAAGAGGTAAGAGAGTTGAAATAAAGAATTAGCAGTTGAGTGAATTTGTATATTTTCATGCTAAATACATTTGTGGTGTTGGAAATTCTCTCTCTCTCTCTCTCTCTCTCTCTCTCTCTCCCTAAACTATTGACAGCCTTGAAAATTTCCAGGAGAAATATCCTAAATTTACTGAAATCCAGATTGGTATATATTTTGGCTATCAGGATGCTGGACATGAAGCTTTGGGTATCAACCATAGAGAGAACGTAATGTTCAATGATCAACCGGATTTAGAATCAACACTGAAGATTTCAACAAAGGATTGGTTCACCTTGTAGAATAGAGAAATATTGGCACCACAGATGGCCTTTGTAATCTATGGGTTTTTCCATCTGGAAAGGGCTCAGTGTACTCTGGACCACAGGATGCCCAAATTCTTACTGCACTTTCTGGGTTTAGAAGACTCTAAATAAAAATAAAATAAACATTTATATTATATTTAGGCAAAATGTTTAATGATTTAATATTATGCCCAAATAAATTTAAAGGGAGATGAGTCTGTCCCTTATCTAGGTGTATCAAAGAAATTTTAGTAGTAGATAAATGCAAGTTAAGATTAGTGTAACAAATCAGTATTGTTAGGAATTCACTAGTGTTTTTACTACAATCAGTAATGGTTGGCAGAAGACAAGACTGCCTGAAAGATTTTCCTGATGATTATTTAAAAACAAATACTGTCTCTGTCAAACAGCTCAGAAATTATAGTACTAAAACACTATGAACACAGGGTTGCTATGGTTTGATTATCGTTTCAGTGTGTCTCCATGCCCCAAGTTTTATGTTTGGGAAGTTTTGTCCTCAGTGTGCTGGTATTTTGAAATAGTGAGACTGATAAGAGATGAGGCCTAGTTGGAAGTCATTTGGACCTTAAGAAAATGCCCTCAGGAGACTGAGGTTTCTTCCTCTTATACACACTCCTGCCATGATATTAGTCTGCCATGTTATGCAGCCAAAGAGACCTTTATCAGAGCTGAACAAATATGAACTAAACTATGTTCTAAATAAACCTATTTTCTTGATAAAGTTCCCAGTCTCAGGTATTTTGTTATAGCAACAGAAATCAGATTAATGTAGGGAACTTATCTCTTAACTGCTATGTGCCCAGAAATAAGACAATGTCCATTACAAAACAACTAAAACCTCTGGCATTTATACACAATGGAGTATTACTCTGCACTAAAAAATGACAAAATCATAGAATTTGCAGGGAAATGGATGGCATTAGAGCAGATTATGCTAAGTGAAGCTAGCCAATCCCTAAAAAACAAATGCCAAATGTCTTCTTTGATATAATGAGAGCACCTAAGAACAGAGCAGGGAGGAAGAGCAGGAGGAAAAGATTAACATTAAACAGAGACATGAGGTGGGAGGGAAAGGGAGAGAAAAGGGAAATTGCATGGAAATGGAAGGAGACCCTCATTGTTATACAAAATTACATATAAGAGGTTGTGAGGGGAATGGGAAAAAAAACAAGGAGAGAAATGAATTACAGTAAATGGGGTAGAGAGAGAAGATGGGAGGGGAGGGGAGGGGGGATAGTAGAGGATAGGAAAGGTAGCAGAATACAACAGTTACTAATATGGCATTATGTAAAAATGTGGATGTGTAACCGATGTGATTCTGCAATCTGTATTTGGGGTAAAAATGGGAGTTCATAACCCACTTGAATCTAATGTATGAAATATGATATGTCAAGAGCTTTGTAATGTTTTGAACAACCAATAAAAACAATTAAAAAAAAAAAAAACCTCTGTTGCAAGTTTGAATGGGTAGAATTACACAATGTATATCTATCTGCCCACTCAGAGTCTTGACCACTGGTGTTGCTTAAATAGGCTGAATTTCTGTCTTTTTACTTTATTCTTTAATATTTGACTATTATGATATATAACATAAATAACAAAGAATTATAGGTGGGGAGATAAATTTAGGACTTCTTATCATTGTCAATGTTATCCTGACTCCTCATAATCTCAGGGAATCAGTCTGGATTTCACTTTACTCCCAATAACATCAATAGAAATTATCTTTTTAAAATTAATAATAATAATAATAAATGGGAGATTAGTAGAGTAGAGCAAGAAAATGGGGAGAGAGCTGAGAAGAAACAAAGAAAATGTACTCGTGAATGAGATTGATCAGGTTATGTTATATGCAGGTGTGAATGAGGAATAACTAATCCCACTATAATGTATCAATTAAATAAAAAATGATTTTTTTTGTTTTTTTATTTTTTTGGTATCAGGGATTGAACACAAGGGAGCTAAACTACTGGGCCCACCAACCCAACCCCTTTTTACATTTTCTTTTGCTTTTCTTTCTTTCTTTTTTCTTTTCTTTCTTTCTTTGTCTTTTCTTTCTTTCTTTCTTTCTTTCTTTCTTTTTTTGATACAGGATCTTACTAAATTGCTTAGGGCCTCACTAAGTTGCTGAGGCTGGCCTTGAACTTGCAATCTTCTTGCCTCAATCCTCCTGAGACATTGGGATTACCAGCATGTGCCACTGTGCTCAGCAAGAAATTTTCTTCTAAAGATTCAGCTATAAATTTCCAATGTAACTCTGCTTTCTTTCTTTCTGACCTCTTTTTTTTGCCTTTTTTTTAGTAATTTTTTTTCTCTAAATCTCTTTTTCTCCCCTCTTCTTTTCCTTTTTTTCCCTTTCTTTTTTCTCTCTCCCTTCATCTTTTTCTTTCTCTCTCTTTAGGTCTGTGTTTTTGTTTGATAAAACACTCTCTGTCTCTCTATCTTTCATTCTCTACATATAGATAGAAGGATGGTTGATAGATACAGAAATACAGATAGATCTGCAGATACAGCAATCTATTTTAAATCTGTATATTGATATCTACATTTATATACAAAGAAAGATCTCACTTTTATTTGAAGGACATATCAAATGTAATTGTACAAGCTATAGGTATTTTAAAGGGGTTGTAAGAGTATGAGATATTTCCTTTCTGACAAATAGCTAAATATTTCCACAGAAATAACATTAGTAGATGAAATGGAGTCCTAGAAATATTTTGTGAATTGTCACTACTCTGAAGGTAAGAAAGGTAAGAAACTTATGCAAAGGTACGATGTCATTTTCATTAACTGTACTTATCTTTTCCTAGACAGGTGGAAAAAAGAGAAATCCCACTTTTAATGAAAACATTTATGAATAATTATTTTCCCCCAGTTGGAAAATAACTAAAATAAGTAGCACTATTAAATCAAATTCATTTGGCATTTTGTAAGCATATAATGGAGTCTTACTTATGAAAAAGGGAGGTTTTTGGAACTTTGTGGCATAGTGGCTGGAGAAAATTTTTACAAGGGTCCTCATTCTCTTTGGGGAGCAGTGCCTGTTGGGATTTTCTTCAGCGAATCCAGCATTTCTTGGAGACTTACTGGCCTGCACAGGCGCTTGTATTGGATACAGTTTTACAGTATTTATTATGATTGCAAGAAATGTTTAGTATAAAATTAATTTTATAAACAATATCATGAATTTTTTAGTATAAAGAAATGTATATGAAAATTATTCAATTCAAAAACTAATTTAAAAAATAAACAAAGAAAGCAAGATTTGATCATGGGAAAAAATGAGTGTTTCTTATAATATTCTTAGAAGTATGAGTTTTAATTTATATATACTCAAGATGAGAAAATCAAATGCTTCTGACCTTCATTCTTACTCCTCAGAAGGAGTTACTAAGAACATTTTCTGGTATTTGTATAGCTCTTATTAATGTGTATATTTCTCTCCATTTTGCTTATTATACTTTGACATTTTTCTATGATGAAAACTACAGGCATATAATATCAGAATCATAAAATCCATCAAAGTGTTATGCCAAAATTTATTTAACTAGTTGTCTTTGGTGAACAGTGAAATTTTCCCAACATTTTTGCTAAAAATGCTGCACTAAATATCTTTACATTTATATCTTTGTCTGCTGAAATTAGTAGATCTGTAAGACAAAGTCCTTACTAATGTATTATTGGGTTCAAGATTATTTATGATTTAATTTTGATAGATGGCGTCAAATGGTCATCAAGGGGAATGTGCCTAGATACATCTCCCTATCTGCTCCAGTAATGGGTAATATTACATACTTGACTATTTTCCCCATCATTCAGGTAAGAAAACTATAATAAAGTGAAAACTTGGATCATAATATTTGGATTTCCATCTTATTA
The DNA here is from genome assembly GCF_001458135.2 of Marmota marmota marmota. Classification (NCBI taxonomy): domain Eukaryota; kingdom Metazoa; phylum Chordata; class Mammalia; order Rodentia; family Sciuridae; genus Marmota; species Marmota marmota. The sequence goes on from NW_026000057.1 coordinate 31,046,713, forward strand.
TGCATGATGTAGAACACATTTTCATTTGATTATTGCTATTGCTATTCTATTTCTTTTCCTATTTTCCATGATAATACATTTTTAACATAGCACCTCAATGAATCCTCTTAGTTTTTGCCAAAACTCTTTAATAGCTACAAAAGAGTCTTAAACTGCATGCCTCCTCATGATTCCTGACCCAGGTCCAGAATCAGGACTATACTGCCTCATTCAGAGAATTAGGAAACAGAGAGAGAGGAAGTGGGAAAGGGAGAGGCAGAAGGAGCAATAAAGAGACCAGAGGGGAAGTATGAACTCCTAAGTGCTATAATTTTGAATTCCACACATGCTGAAAGGAAATTTTTAAAAGCCCTAGTTATCAGTGTTCAAAAGAGACTGGCAGTTAATTCCAGAATTTTCTGTTCACCAGACAGTTGTAGAAGTCTACAGCAGTAGCACAGCACTGCATTCTATTTGCAATGAACAGCAAACAAATTCCTCAACGTCCTTTAACAGCATCCTTGTAAATAAGTGTCAGAAGTATATGTGTCTACAAATCTCTTACTTTATCTCCAGCCCTATGGAAATTATGCACCTGGGAGAATGACTCCAGCCACCAGGTACTGTGAGGGAAACATACAGGCAGGGAAGGGTTGCACCTACGTTCCTTTCCGTTTGTGACTGACTGCTTTTGCTTGCAACACGGTGACACCCCTCACCTTATTTTTGCGTCAGTACTATAGAGTGATAAAACTGAGGAATCATTCAGAAATATCCCAGCTCCTTCCTTTATTGCCACCCTTTAGAAAGAAACTTTGCATTCATCTTTCTCCGTTTCTAAAATCAAGAAAATAAGAACGGACTTTACTTTTTTCATCCATTATGGTTAATCAGTCATTATCATCACCTGGTGACTGCTTGCTGGCCTGTGTTTAAAAAAAAAAAAAAAAAAACTTGGGGGAGGTAGGAATAATATACAGAAGAGCAATGATGATAATATGAGTGGAAAGAGAATACAGAGAATTCTAAAAATGGTGAAACTGACATTTAATCTTAATTGTTGTTGTTGTTGTTATTATTATTATTATTATTATTATTATTATTATTATTATCACTATTAAGAGGAAAGGGGCTCCCATTCTCCCTCTGTTGCTGCAGAAGGATTATTTGCATGAGGAACCACCACAGCTCCATGGCTCTCAAAGTAAGTGCAGGGGCAAGTCCCCTGATCAGCTTGTGAGACACAGGACAGGAAGCTGCCCCTGCTTCAATCTTCCTGATTGAGACATTACCCACCCTTTCATTGACATTATGGAATTTGGTGTCCATAAGAGACATGTGCAAGCTTCAAGTTAATAGGCTTAAATATTTTAGAAATTACCATATTATCCTTTATTCTTTATCTATCACTCTTTGAAAAACAAAACAGCCATGTGTATTTTATAGGACATGACATGCTGGGTATACAAAAACCAAAACCCGAAAACTACACAACTGCGTGCATTTTCAGTTTAAAATTTAAAAACCACACTGGTTTTGGACAAAATTTTGGAGTCAGTAAAAGTAGAAATCTATTTTTCTTGATTGCAAATAGCAGATTACCAACCAGCTACCAGGGGAATAGTCAGCAGCATTTTAATAATTCTGTTTGCACTGAGTAAACAAAATAACAGGTTTCCATTGAATAAATATGATTCTGTTTACTCGATGACAAATATAAATTGGAAAAAAAAGTGTCTTTCAGAAATTCCAGAATCACTTAATCCATCTTTGAAAATAGAGTTTTCTTAAAATAAGGCTTGAGTTTTCTTTCTTTTTTCTTCTTATTTTTTTCCCCCTTCAGTACTGTGGAGCCTAATCCTTGATATGCTTGAACAGTAAATTTCCTGTTGTCCCTATTTTAGTCATTTCCTACATTCCATTAACAGGATATGGGAGGAGTGGCTGTTTCCCATTTATCTAATCTATCTCTAACCCTGGAAACTAAGGTTAAATTCAACTACATTCTTGCCCATGATCTGACAGACGGGAATCACTCAGCCAAAGCAACCACCCACTTAATATTTTTTTGTGAGATGTTATTCTTTCCAGATAGTAATAATAAAGGGCTAGAGAAAAAAATCTGTGTCACTCATTCAAAAATACCTGAAATTTTTCTAACATGAGCAAAGAGAAACTATAAATAGCTTCAAAATTGTATTACACCAATATGAAATTTTCTATCCTGATTATTATACTTTCTGTGGTAAAAATTTAATTGTTAAATGTTTAACTAATAATGGTGTAATATGAATATTTTTCTTTTCTTCATACATGAGGAAGACAGTATTGATCCTGGCACATTGGGCCTTTAATTTGGATTATTGTCTCAAAATGAGGCAAATGGAATTTTCAATTAATTATAATGGAAATGGGGAAAAATAGAAAAAGTAATCAAGTAAGAAAATCTAGAATGAAGGTATGAAAAGGAGGCTGTCATTTTACAATGAGCATCATGTCTTTTACAAGGGCACAGAGCAAATAAAATAATAAAATAAGGATTAAGGGTAAAAGTGTTTTTTAGGGTCAAAAAGCCTTGAGAAAGCTTCACTGCCTTCCTCACAGGTCTGTGAATGGTCCAACTTTTGACTCTAAATGAAAAGTGATTTTCACTTCCTCATCAGTTTCAAGGCCTCATCTCATCCCAGAAGAGCTGCCTTTTGGGAAAACTAGTGATTAACCTGGGATTCTGGGAGTTTGCTTTGCTCACCAGCAGAAATAACCAAATAACTTTAAATATTTGTCCTAGGATACAAATGGGAAGAATAATAAGTCAGAAACAAACAAAGGCTGAAAATGTAATGGTGGTTAAAAAAAAAAAACTTATGGGTAAATCTTTTAGCTTTAAAAACCTTACTGAAAATTTTCTTCAATTTTCTACATGTTTAAGAAATAGCTGCCTTTCACATTGTCCTATGTTTGAATTCTAGAAGTAAACATTGAAATATTACTTACAGCAAGAGAATGCAAAAATATGACTTTGAAAAAAAATTGATGTGATGATAAAAAAACAACCTATCCCCAAATTTTGAAATGCCTCAAAGAAGCAGTGATTAGTCAGTCCTCAGAACTGGTGAACTCTGGGACACAATATGACTTGGGATGTGATCTGACCCTTCATTATCTCTTGTTCTGGGAGGAGTTAGAGAGTCTCACCAACATTCCAATAGCAGGTGGGTGAGCACTGATCCCAGATGCTTCATTTTCCTTTACTTAAATATACGTTATCCTTTAAACATGAAGAATATTTAATAATAATTATTTAAAGATCATTTCTTATTTTCATTAATCATCTAATTATTTGCACAATGATTTGATATTCAGCTCTTCAACTCAATTTGGTCTCATAAGCAAACTTTTCAACCAGAAAGAATACACAATCTGATTACACAGGTATAGCTATTATATTTCTCCACATAAATGGGAAAGATTTACTAGACATCTTGTTAAATAGGGCTAGTTATGGAAATTGGATTAGAAATGAGACTGCAGATGATTGATTGTAAAAGGGACGGTTTTTAAGATTGACAGTTCTGGAGGAAGGAAATCAAATTGGGGGCATCACAGAGATAAGAAGATTTTCCTTCATTGGTGTTTCTAAACCCAAACTAGAAGAGCTAATGAATCAAACTGGCAGCAATATCTGGAAGGAAATATTGAGAACTAGACACCTCCCTTGTGACATGTTATGAAACCTCAGATAGTGACAGGATTACATCAGATCCAGTCTTGGGAAGAACAAAGTGCTGCACTGTGTCAGCTACTCAGTCACTTCTCCTCCTGTCAACACTATCAAACAACAACTTTTTCCTTGGAAATATACCTTTCCCATTGCCATTTCCCAATCTGTGTCTTGTAGTCAGTTCCCTCACACATTTGCAGCTTATCACTTTCATCTGTGAATCTAGGAACCTGATTAGCTGACTATACTGTAATGGCTTGCAATTATTAAAACTAGAATTATTGATGCTGTCTTTATTGACCTTGAATACTAGCAACTTGACACTTGGGCAGAGTGATGCATGAGAATTTCTTCTCAATATTATTTTATGGAACAGGGAGAAATATAAGAAGCAATGACAACACGAAATTCAAGGTAGAATTATAGGAACAAAAGTATTGAATCATGTCCCTTGTCAGATTATTTGGATCTCACATGAAAGATATATCTTTGTATTAGAAGAAAATCTACATGTGAATAAAAATCAAAAGGCTTACTTAAAATCTTGGTATTAAAACTAAACTGAAATTTCATCTCACTCCAGTCAGAAAGGCAATTTTCAAGAAAACAAATAACAATAAATGTTGGCAAGGATGTGGGGAAATGGGTACACTCATTCATTGTTGTTGGGACTGCAAATTGGTGCAACCACTCTGGAAAGCAGTTTGGAGAATCCTACAAAAAAGTAGGAATGGAACTACCATTTGGCCCAGTTATCCCCCTCCTCAGCATATATCCAAATAAATTAAAATCAGCATACTACAGTGCTGCAGCCATATCAATGTTTATAGCAGCATGGTTTATAATAGCTAACGTATGTTACCAATGTAGGTGCCCTTCAACAGATGAATGGATAAAGAAAATGTGGTATATATACACAATGGAGTATTACTCAGCCATAAAGAAGAATGAATTTATGACATTTGCTAATAAATGGATGTATCTGGAGACTATCAAGCTAAGTGAAATAAGCCAGTCCCCTAAAGCCACAGATCAAATGTTGTCACTAATATGTGGAAGCTAATCCACAAAAGGAGGCTATAAAAATAATAGAAGTTCAGTAGCGTAGACAAAGGGAAACGAAAGAAAGGAAGGAGGAATGGGAAAAGGAAAGATAGTGGGATAGATCAGACATAACTTTCCTAGGTACATATATGAGTATACCATAGTGAACCTCACCATTGTTTATATCCTCAAGAAATTAATTAAAAAATAACTATGGGGGAAAAAATCTTGGCCTTTGCCACTATTTCAGTTAGCCACCCAGGGGACGTATCCTTTCTGCATTTACGCTTATATACATCTTAGAGTTAGATATGAAGGCCAGTCCTTGGTAACATGCCAAGTCAAGACTTATTTTAAACCCATATTCTATATGTAAAATGCTACAGGAGTACATTAATATGTCTACTAAAATATTCCTGGGTTCCATCATCTTTTCTACTATTCCTTGTCCCCTTTTCACTTGTTAAATTCAAATTCACCTCTTATTAAGGAAACATTTTAAAAAATCACAATTTGAAAACTTTGGATTATCGTTCAGTATGTGATTCAGTTTTCGCTATCAATATAGATATATGCATGTAGTGTTTTCCACATTTTAAAACTCCAAAGTATCCTTAGAACTAAAGGGGAAAATAACTAACAAAAACCTCCTTTGCCCACATAAAAAGTAGTCAATTAAGTGAGACATAGTCTTTTACAGGCAAGGAAGTATTTCCTGGACTACTTCCCAACCTGAGAAATTTCCATTTCAAGGTCCCGCATAGAAATGTGTGGTGACAGAATAAAAACAGATGAACTTGTTATGAGCCAGGCCTGCGTTGTACAGCATTGAAAAAAAATTAGCTCTTTCAATCGTACCTTTGAACCATACGTCCAAATGAACTATGAATTTTCACTAATATTGCTGAAGATTCCGAAGACCATAGTTATTTGATAGAGAAGTTATAAACTTGCATAAAGTCTCTGAGTACTAATAGCTCCATCCATTCAGAAGTTCACCCCTATTTTATATTTCAAATGCGTTCATAAGAATTTGTGACACATGAGTTTTCCTTGGGAACTGTCCATAACACAGAAAGATCAGTCATTTCTCTATCCTTGGTCTGTGAATGGAAATTTTGAGGACAGAAAAACTTATCTCATTCACCTCATGAAACCTTTGGGAATCATAAAAGAGCCTTTCAGGAAGTCTTGATCATTTTAATATCCTTTTCTCTGTACTTATTTCTCTTGAAAATAGGATGTCCAGGACAGTGTTGAAGTGAATGTGTAAAAGAGGGTGATTTGGATCCTTGACAAAGCCAAGGCCACTACTAGAGCCATGATCCGTTTCATTATTTTTGTCTATGAAAGAGAAATTTAGACTGTAGTTCTAATACTCCTGGTTCCAAGTGCATTCAACCTGATTACTTTATTTGTAAAAAGTTAACTATCTAATTTTAATCCCAAATAATTCATAAATTTCATATGAATATCCCCATATCAACCTTAGCTTTTCGCTCTCATGCATAAGGGTGATTCTAAGTACAGGGTGTTTTACTAAATAGTTGCATAATACAGCATCCCAACTTTAAAAATTTCTCAATTTAAGCCACTACTGTCAATATTGTAGGTGACTTTAATGGTATAAGTGGGGAAAAAAAAGGTAATTATTATCAGGAGGTTATTTTCCAATATAGAAAGTCTTTTCAAGATAAATAAAGATTTTTCAACTTAGGAATTTCCCTTCATTCTCTTTTCTTGCCAACAAATACAAATCTTAAGCATTTTGAAGAAAGACTACCATACAAGTAATTAAATTATGTAATTAAAGTAATTAGAGAAAGAATTTTGTGTTAAATTCTCACTTGGAAATGATCTGAATTGGGAACACAATCAAGAATTGCCAAAAAAGCAAGAGAAATATTCAGTTTTCTATAATCAATAGACTGAATCGTGGTTGACAGAAAAAGTGTTACAGGTAACTACTAAGAATTCTGATTTCACTTTTATTATAAACTCGATCACTTCTCCCTGAGTTAGAACAAAGATAAATTCAAAACCATAATTAAATGACATACTTATTTCTTAGGCATATTTGTTATTGCTCACTTCTCTAAGCTTTAGTGTGGTATACAAGGTACAGCATTTGTGGGCAGCAGATATGAATGAAAATCCCTATTTAAACCTTGAATCTGTGTGTAATTAACCTATTTCTAACTGAGTTTTCTTATCTACAAAATGGACTAATGATACTCACCTCTCAATTTTGGTCAAGGGATATTTGAAATAATACAATAAAAGCATTGAAAGCAAGCCTGAACATAATATTTTTTTTTTGTACCTGGGATTGAAGCCAGGGTCTCTCAACCACTGAACCACATCCATAGCCCCTTTTTATGTTTATTTTGAGACAGTCTCACTAAGTCCTTAGGACTTGCTAAATTGCTGAGGCTGGCCTCAAAATTGGATTCTTCCTGTCTCCGCCTCTGAAGTTTCAGGGATTATAGGAATGCACCACCATAGCTGGCATAAACATTTAATACTTATTATTTTTTGCCACCTTTCCTGTCATTCATAGATACATAGTTTGAGGAAGTTATTGTGGTACAGATTAAGAATAATAGAATTATAGATTAAGGATAATAGGATGGTAGATTTGATGTAAGTCTCTACTTTCTCTTCCCTAGATTTCTCGTCTCCAATTTTCAAGCTTTGCATTTGTAAAATGGGAATACAAATATCTACCTTGGGAGATTGTACCTGATCAAATCTGTAAAAATACTAAGCTGTTCTCACCTGGCAAAACACCAATAAAATGATTATTAATCTCTTTCTCCTAGTTGTCCTCCTCCTCTTCCTCCTCCTCCTTCCCTCCCATCTCCTTCTCCCCTCTTCTTCCTCCTCCTCCTCCTCTTCTTCTTCTTGCTTCTCCTTCTTTTTGTGGTAACAGGGATTGAATCTAGGGGCACTTTACCATTGAGCCATATCCCCAGCCCTTTTTTATATTTTATTTATAGACAAGGACTCGCTGAGGCTAAGTTGCTGAGGCTAGCTTTAAACTCTGGATCCTCCTGCCTCAGCCTCTCAAGCTGCTGGGATTACAGGCATGCACCACCACACCCAGCTTGATCTTCCTTACTGTTCTAATTTTTCTTTAAAGAAGATGATATCTGTATTATCAGAAATCATGCTGGACAAGATCACTTATGAATGAAGTATAAGAAATATTAATGACTATAAATTCAAATATTTTGATGAAAGCAAAATATTTATTGATAATAAATTATAGTCATTCATAAGGAAAATAAAAACTTTAGTATAAAATTATAAAATCCTATGCTAATTTAAATATAAAATATATTACATTGCTGCCACTTGGCATTCCTATTTTTGAAATAAAAACTCACATACATATGTATTGCATTCCCAATTGTTATGTCTTACCTGAAGGAAAAGAATTTTTCTCTTTAGAGTAAGAATAAACAGCAATGTTTTATGGAAAATAAAATTCTGACAAAATTATATATGGTTGTTTTTAGTCATCACTTATATGAGAATTTAACTGTGACAGTTTGCAATCATTAATTATATAGTCAATATATAATCAATAATTATTAAGTCACTTCATCATTACCTTACTTTTTTTAAACTAGATAGCACATGTCACATATATCTTAAGTAGGAATTCAAATTATTTTATTCCTTTTCTCAATTGAGTTTTTATGGCGAATCAATTTGCCCACAACACATATCGATAAATTATTCCCATTAATTTGGAATACTTGAAAGATCTATCAAATTGTCAGAGTGAGATGAAAATTCATTTGTTTTCATCTGTCTTGCAACAGCACACATTTTCCAAGTCCTCCATCCATGTGTACTTTTCTGTGTTTTTCTTGTAGTCATGGTGAGAGTGCTGACATATTTGCAAGTACTCATTTTGGAAAACCTATTAAAAAGCACTAAAGAGAGGTTTTCTGCCACTACCACATTGTACCATGCAATGGCTTCTATGAAAGTGACTTTTTTTTGCTTTGGACTCTGCACACCTATACGTATATCATATTCTTGTGACATAGTCTCTAACAAGATTGAGTCTTAAAACCAACCCAATATGATTGATTGGTTAAAAAAATATATATGCAATTGTCAGGGAAAACAGAGTTAGAACTAAAATGCCATACTAAGATGAGTTTTTTTTATTCTTATGTTAACCGCTAGAGGGGAAGAGCCAGCTCAAATATTTTTATCAGATTTTAGGATTAAGGTTATCATTATGATTGTAATGTCATTCTTAAATCTACAGATATTAGAAAGACAATCTTTAGCATAGTTCTTCATTCTATTTATTAAAAAAAATATTTGTTGAGAATATTCTCTGGACCTCAGGTATTCTACAAAAAAAAAAAATCCCTAACTTGCTCTGTGTGGTGGCACACAATTGTAATCCCAATGGCTTGGCTTGGGAGGCTGAGGCAGGAGGATCACTAGTTCAAAGTCAGCCTTAGCAATTTAGTGAGGCCTTAAGCAGATTAGTGAGACCTTGTCTCTAAATAAAATATTAAAATGGGGCTGGGGATATTGCTAGTGTATAAGCACCCTTCTGTTCAGTCCCCAGTACAATAATGGAGAAAATAAATTACAGATATGCAATTTGTCAGTTAGGGTTGTGATTTTATGTGGGGTGATCAAAGAAGGTCTTGTTGAGAAAATATCTTAACAAAGGCCCAAAGAAGGAGAGGAGCAGAGCAGAGGGGATGGGGTGGTTCAGGACTCTGAATGCAATTAGGCCCTACATTCAAAGTACAGCAAGGAAGGCAGGTATAGGGTTGAATGAAGGTCATTGATGATAAGACAGAAAACAACCCCTGTTAGAACCTGAAGACCAGTGTAAGGATTTTGACTTTTGCTTAGACTGAGATGGGAAGCCACTATAGGGTTTTTGCAGAAGACTGTCACAATTTGACTTATGTTTTAAAATAATTTTTCTGTCTTCTTTGTGTAGAAATAACTGTACAGAAAATGAGTAGAAAACTGTTGGGAGTGACTCAGGAGAGAAGATGAAGGCTGGGGTCAAGGCCAAAGTGCTGATGATGGTAAGAAGGTTGGAATACATTTTGAAAATAAAGCTCTATGTATCTATGTTTGCAGTGTCTTAGGTCAGCAATATTAAGTACCTTCTTGCTCTAAGAAAGTACAGTTTCCTGGAAAAATCTTTATTGCCTAATTAAGCAGGGCAAAATACTTTCAAGCGGTCTCCTGAGTCTTGTCTCACTTCACCATCCTTAGCCCCAGTGGAATGCCAGGACTCAGCAACTGTTCTGGATGACTCGGTGGACCAAAAACAATGATTTCTCCTTCCACATTCATTTAGGAATGTTGTGCTTGGCACGGTGAATTTCCAGTAGCTAAAGGCTCATTTCCTCTGGTTAGCATACCATCTGGCAGTTAACAAAGACTTTCCTGATAAACCTTAAGATAGAGCAGGAGCCGCTTGGAGAGGAGAAACATGGGTCTCTGGAAATTCAGGGCAAGTATTGAATTCATACTCGGTGTGGAGCTAGTACAGGACTCTCTGAATCACCTTACCTTCTAAAAGGAAAGATAGAAGTTACAGAGTAATGATAAAAAATATGACTAACAGTTTCCCAGAAGTCAAAGCCGCAGAGCTTCCACTTAACTACTCACACAGAAATCAACTTTGCTTGATAACAGTAAAAGTAGAATAGTCTTGATGTTCCTTCAATGATATAATTTCTTTCTTCATTAATGTTCCATATAAAGTCTGAACTTTCAATAGTATTTCTTAATATTTATTGATAATATTTTATATCTCCCTCCCAATTTTTTAATTCCTTAAGAGGAAATACTGCACCTTGGGATGCCTTTACTCTTTTAAATATTTGTTCATCTGATACATATTTTTATAAAACTTCTACATTTTCTCGGAAGGTATTTTCAAAGTGAATGTGATGGTACACATTCTAGAATATTCAGATACAACAAAACACACATATATTCATCATTATCATTAGAATTTTCATGACCACATCATAGGAGCTCATTAAATGTGGCTAGACTGTTGGAATCTACATATATTTTCAAACACTTAATTTGACTATTGATTATTTGTTAAATTTATATCTTTCTAAAAATATCAAAATCTTGTTCTTTGGACTCATTTCTTACAATGCATTCTTAAGAAAGTAAGTATTTGGGAACACAAAAATAACCTCAACTTGCATAAACAAATGTGTGTAACTTCCTTGGGAAAGGTTTGTTGTTTAATTTGTTTGTGAAGGAAGTAATTGATTTTTCTTGGCAGTTCAGATAAAAATAACAAAGTCTTGATTGTCTAGTGTGGAGGTCATGTCCTGCTCAAGAGCCATCAGTGCGTAACTCAGATTTAAGTTGAACTCAGGTTCTCCTGGGACTCATTTTTTACATATGACTATAATATACTCCCATACAGCTCCACTACCATGAAATTACTCACACAGCAGATTATAAATCAGATGTATATATGTATATATATGTGTATATATATATGTGTGTGTATATTATATAAACATCATAAAAACAAATGAGAAATTTTCTCCAAGAGGAAGAAGACAGGCATTAAGACCACTTCTCTAGTAACTTCCCACTAGTTCTTTGTACTTCTATCATAATTTGCTTCACTAATTCTTAATTTCTGAAATCTTGAGAGCTTTGATATAAAGTTATCTACTTACTATGGACCATGTATGAAGAATTTGAAAGCAAATTAAAAATGTAAATGAGATTGTAAGGTTATTTTCTAATTATTTGTAAAATGAAGAACAATTAATTTACAGGTTGCATGTATTGTAATTGGAAATTATTTTTACATATTTATTAGAGAAAGTCTGAAGGAATTTTTACTCTGAAGCATTGGTTAGTAATACATGGCGGGTGAATAATAATGGTAACTGTATTTAAAAAATGTTTGTTTTTACAATTTATTTTCTGAAATAAATAGTTCATATTATAATAATAATTAGCCCAATTTAATATCTTCTGCGACCTGGTGAATTAAAAAGATAATATAGGCATTGCAATATGAATTCAGTAAAGTTTATTAATTAAATATTTAATTAAATATTAATAATATTAATATTAATATTAATATTAATACCATTAATATTATGGATATTCCAGATATCCATAATATTAATGTCAAACTTATGAAGAAATAGTGACCAAATATACTTAAATAGTGATGTCCACTGACAACTTATGAAAAACCCATTAATGTTGAATTTTTAAACAGTATTACCAGGTTGATAACATAAGAGTACATGCTGATTAAAATTTAAGATGCCATAGATTATGTAAGAAGAATTAATATAATGATGAATAAGTTTGATTTCAAAAGGTCTTCAAAAGACGGAAAACTGGCCACAATCAAAATAAGAAATTTAATAGATATAAATGTAAGTCTTGCATTTATGAGATAAAGTCAATTGTGAAATTACCTAAGGACAAGTAATCTTAAAGCAAAATTTTGTTTTTTAAAAACAAAAAAAATAATTGAGTTGAACGGAAGATGGCTACAGATTGTATTCAATTAGAGTGCATTTCTAATGTAGGTAATGGAAAAGCTATTAGAAACTTATGCTGCAATACTTGACCCATCAAATATAGTTCAAAGGAATGAAGTTTTATTTTATGTAGTTCTGGTAACATGAAACCTTGAGTATTACACTCAATTGTGAGCACTGTATTTACAAAGGCACATTCTCTAACAAAGGCATTTAAAAGAGATCACAGAGTTGGTAGGAATGTAAATTAGTTTAGCCATAATGGAAAACAATGTGGAGCTTCCCCGCCCCCCCAACAAATTAAAAAATGAACTATTCAGGCTAGGGATATAACTCCGTTGGTAGAGTGCTTGCCTTGCATGCACAAGGCCCTGAGTTTAATCCTCTGTGCCACAAAAAGAAAAAAAAAATCTGAACTACTATATAACCTAATATTGTGGGCTGGGGATGTGGCTCAAGTGGTAGCGAGCTTGCCTGGCATGCACGGGACACAGGGTTTGATCCTCAGCACCACATAAAAATAAAATAAAAAGATGTTGTGTCCACCGAAAACTAAAAAATAAATCAATAAATATTAAAATATTCTCTTTCTCTCTCTCTCTCTCTCTCTCTCTCTCTCTCTCTAAAAAAACAAACAAACAAAAAACCCTAACATTGTCACTATTGGGTTTATAAAACAAAGGAAATAAAATCAGTATATCCATGAGACATCTTAACTTTTATGGTTATTGATGCATTCACATTATTCATGAAATGGAAACAATCTAAGGGTGCATTAACTGATGAATGGATAAAGAAAATATAGTACATATGCAGAACAGAATATTACTCAACCGTAAAAGAGAATGAAATCCTGTCATTTGCAACAACATGGATGGAACCAGAGATAACTATGTTAAGTGTAGTAAGTCAGGCACAGAAAAACAAGTACCCCATGATCTTTGTCACTTGTGGAATCTAAAAAAGTGTATCTCACAAAAATAAAAGTGGTTGCTAAAGGCTAAGGACAGTAGGGACAAAGAGGGATGTGGAAAGATTGACCAGTAAGTACTAAGTTACAGTTAGGAGCAAGAAGTGCTGGTGTGCTTCTAATAGGGGGACAATAGATAAAGATAATGCACTATCTATCTCAAAGAGCAAGAAGAAAGGATTATTGAATGCTTCCACAATAGAGAAATGATAAGTGTTTGTGGAGACAGGCATGTTTAACCTGATTTAAAATTACTTTATACACATGTTGAAACATCACCCCATATAGAGGTTTAATTTAAATTTTTAATTTATTAGTTAAAACAATTTAAATTTAAACATAGAAATTAAAAAATTAAATCCAAAGAGGAGCAGATGCAACATTGAGAAACCTGTAAAGCAGGATTCAGTGTAGATTGTAGAGTGCAGCATTGGGAGGTTCTGGCTCCGTTGCAGAAAATGATGGACCTTAAAAGCAAGCTTTGTCATTGATGACCACTTGACCCTGAAAAGCTCCTTAACTTCTGGCCATCACTTGGGTCCTCCTCTGTAGAATGACGACCCCTGTAAATATTCCTAAGTGTTCTGTGATATCCAAAGGAAATGACACAATACAATTAGCAAGATGTTTATAATAGCTAATCCTATTGTTTTTTATCCTATAAATGACCTCTCTAAAAACAAACTCATGGTGAATTATAATAATTTTGAAGTATTTTTAGGGCCATCTCTATGAAAGATATCCATTTGTTTTTTGGACCCCAGGACATAACTATAAAAGTTAAGTAGGAAGCTACAGGAAAGGTAATAGATTTGTGTTATGCTGAAGAAAGTTCCTGAAGTATAAAATGTTTGAAAATTAAATAAGTCACCCTAAAAAGCAGTGGGCTTCCTGATGTTGATTTTCTTCAACCAGCAGCTGGAAGGCTACATGGCATGAATATGGTAAGAGGAATTCTGCTCTGATTAGAATGTAGACTCTCATCATTATACAAAATACCGTGTATGAAGATGTAAATTTGGTGTCAACAGACCTTATATATAATCAGAGATATGATAAATTATTGTATAGTGTGTATTAAGAATTGTAATGCAAAAATAAATAAATAAAAAAGAAAAAAGAATGTTGCACTAGACAATATTTCTTCCTAATGTTCATTACTCTGTAACCTTATTTCTTATCACTATTGACTTTAGTATTCCTTACAAAGCAATTGTTTAATTCTGAAAGATTTGTCCAAGTAGAAGTTCAGGTTCAAGTTCGCCCATTGTATAAAAAAAAGGGAAGAAAATAAATGCAATGATCTAATAATGTAATTGAGAAACGTCTTAGGAGCCTACCATTCTACCTGTTTCCACAACCAATGGATGCTGATTATCATAGTGATGAAATCGAGAGGACAACTTTGAGTGAAAATCATGGACGCTCTAGTTCGTCTTTTTGCGTTGTTGCTAATGCCTGAACACAGAGGACCATCCTCCTGGGAGACTGAGAGAAAAGCTGGGTGGACAAAGAGTCTCAGAGAACTAAAGCAGGAAGGAAGAAAAGCACTTTTTTAGCTACTCCACTAAATAAAAATAAGTTTTCCTGGTCAAGGAGATATGAAAGCCGTGGTTTTAAAGGTGGACTCCATCAGAAAAGAGGACAGCCAATCAGTCACCAAAGTTTGCTAACAGTAAAGCTGAGTGCTGAGGCAATGGCAACTGGAGCTACACTAAAAAGGTTTAGAATCCAGGTCATGGGACAGAATCAACCACCGGGTTCTGTGTAGGACAGACCACATATGGGTATTATGTTCAATTTTGGGTTGAATATTTTAAGACAGACACTGACCTAGATTTGTTCTAGAAGAGGAGATACAAAACAGGAAATTGTTCGGAATCATGTGATAAAGTGTATGTTTAAATGAACTGAAGATAGAGGTTTGGAGAGAGGATACATGTCCCTTGAATATTTGAAGGATTTGCATGTAAAAATGCTGTTTCTATTACTTCAGAAGGCTGAAAAGAGTTGACAACGAGAGCTAATCCACAATGGGATAAACCAACTCAGGAAGTAGATTCCCCACTGCTAGATATATCTATATCTGTATCTGTATCTATATCTATATAGATAAGTACCCCCCTCCTTTCTATATATCTCCAAGTGATACTGGATGATAGAAAACGACTAGATGACATAAATCTAAATTCATATTTTCTATTTTAAAATTATAGCTTTTCTTATGTAAGAGAAGTGGAGGATCTATTCTAGACAGTGGTTCCCAATTCTTTTGTAGTAACTCCAAGTCTATTTCTGGAAGTTTTCAGACATGTTTAGGGGGAGAAGAAGAGAATATGAATGGGGAGAAAGAGGTCAGAGACAGATGGAATAGATGGGGAAAAGTCAACTAAGAGAGCAGTAAAGTTGGCTCCGTAAAAGAGAGGAGACAGAAGCCCTGTTAGAAAGTTAATATTTGATTCAACTATTATTTATTAAGGAACGTTACCACATTCTGGGGATCTGTTCTAGGGCTACAGAAGTGAACAAAAACACTAAACATATTATGATTTACTGGTTAAGGCTCCAGATTCAGAAAATAAATAATTTTCATATCTTGGAAGGATTCATTTTAAGGAAATCTCAATCAAGTTACTAAGAAAGCAACACTTAAGATGATTCTATCTTGAGTGGAGGAAACGCTGATTCTAAACACATGGAGAGTATAACACTAGATGGAGAGATTTGGGAAGTTTAAATTAGTTTGGCTAGGACTGCAATCATGTGATGGGCAGAAATTGACAATAAAAATGTAGGAGAATTATATGAAAATAAAAGGTCTATTATTTCAAAAGTGCTATGGTCTTTAGAGATAGTACATTTTTGGTCAGTATAGAGATGATATAAATTTTAAATTAAATAGTCATTATCATTGCTTTTACTTTTTGTTGGATAAAGCACCCACCAGTCCCTTTTGCCACACAAAACATCTTTCTATATTTTTCATAACATATATAGTCTTCCAAAATATTTTAAAATTGTTCAATATCCAAAGGTGTTTGATCAAGGCAGTTTTTAAATTATCAAACTCCAATTTGTTCATTGGTCTTAACTCCAAACAGGAAGACATGATTTCTTTCCCATTCAATTTTTTAAAAATTCATATTGATTTTAAGCAGAGCTATGAAATATTCATAGAATCAGCATGAAAATATTATCATTGGTTTTTATTCACCAGGCAATTTTTTTTTTCATGTCTGTTTAAAGCACTTGACACTCATTCGATTGTTGTGTGTTTTTCTATGTTGACACATTGGTGCTAAGGGTTATGCAAACTAAACTTCAGAGATGGGTCATTTATTAATAGCTATGCTATCACTGACAGGTAATTCTTCCACAGTGACTTATTAAGCCTTGCCAAATTGATTGTCATCAATTTATTTATGTACACTTTGAAGCATAATATATAAAAATGTGCATAAGTCATAAACGTGTGCTTTAACAAGTTTACACAATTGAATATACTGTCACTACCCCTAAGATTAGGAAATAAATCATTACCAGCACTATAAAATAATGTCTTCCCACCTTGTAGATGCAGGGCCACCATAGACAACTACTATTGTGAACATTAACACCAAAGATTAGCTTTGTCTGTATATAAATGAGTAAGAAATGTGAGCTTTCTTGCATCTGATTTTTTTTCCGCTCAAAGCTGTGTTAATGAGATTTACCCATGTCACAGTACATTGTTTTAGTTAATTTGTTCTTCAGTTGTATTATATTCCATGGTATGAATAAACACTCTTTATTCATTCTACTCGAAATGGATATTTTCTTTGTTTTCATTAGATCTATTAAGAATAGTGCTTCTATGCACATTCATGTGCTTGTCTTTCAATGAATATATACATGCATTCTGTTGGATATAGACACAAAAGTGGAATTGATGGGTCATAGATACATGTATATTTAGCTTTAGCGAATATTACCAAAAATTTTTCTCAAAGAAGTTTTGCCAGTCTTTATACGCTTGGTTACCCTCCACCTGGTAAAGACTCCTGCTGTCACTCACTCTAGGTTTGTTTAGACATTTGGTTCAAGGTGTTGTGGTATCATATTGTGCTCTTAATTTACATCTTCCTGATGAATGATGAGGTTCATCACCTTTTGGGGATTTTCTCTTTGGTGGTCTTATTCAAATAAATTCCCATTGTTGTTTTGGAACAATTTATATTCTTTCATCCTTCATCTTTCCTGTTCATTCTTACTAGTATCGGTTAATTAATAGAAGGTCTGAATTTTAAAGTAATTTGGTTTAGTAATATTACTTACATGAATACTGTTTTTTAACTTCTCTTTATGTTCCTCATGACATATTTTTGCCAATAAAGTTGTTTTACTTCTCTCATACTCTTGCTCAAAATGTCAAGGTGGTCATCCCAGAGGGAATTTGGAAATGTGTCTCATATTGAGCCCTTGTATCTTGTCTCATGTTAAAGAAAATTATTCCAGGACAATAATGAAATAAATATTTATGAATGCATGAAATACTCAATTCTCAGAAGAAGGTTTTCCTTTAATCCCTTTTGTCTTTGTTTGGGTAGGAGAAAAGTGATGGATTGCTAGGATATCTTCAGAAGCTTTATGTTTATGGTAAGGATAAAAACATGGAGGGTGGATAGTCTTACTGCACATTCATTACCAAGAAAACTCCTGGTTATTTTTTCAGACCAAGGAACTTAGTTAAACATTACTAACAGCCTGACATAACTAAAAACACAAATGTCTGTATGATTTTTACCAAAAAATAATGGCTTCCATGGAAATGATCAGATATACCAATTTTCCAAGCTTCCATTCCTTTATCGTTTCTTGAATGAACAAACTAGTTACAAAAGTAACATGTTCTGCCAAACCATGAAAAAATTATTCTACTTAGTGCTAAGTCAATAATAATGTATACTGGTGTATATTAATAAAAATCAATATTAATATTCATGTTAAAATGTTCCTCTGAATATTTAAACATTTTCCCATGGAAAACTAGATAAGAAAAAAATTTTTAACAATATTTTGTTTCTTTTCCTATTCACTTTAGTTAAACAATTAAATGATAGAAAGTATAAAGTTTTCTTAAGACCTGTGTTTTTTTCAAGAAGTCATAAACGTTGGCAGACTATTCTGTAGGGAATTGAAGGGAAGTTGTATCACTTTAAGCTTTATTGCACTAATCTTTCTTCATTGTTTAAATGTCACTATTCTTGGTCAATTCATAGATTTTATTTGTCCTGAATAGTAAAGAATTTCACAGGAGTGCTTTGTGGTATTATTTGATTTCAGGGAAATAATCTATGCTCCTCAACCTAAGCTGTAGGCATCACTTAAATAATATAGCTTACTTATATGTTTATATTAAATATTTCAACTACATTTAAATTAAGTTACAATACAACAATTGTAATGTTACAAACATGTTTTTTTTCACTTTTTTATGTTTTAAAGTTAAGTCTACTCACATACATTTTTTAAAAAACATTATACTTTGCCACAGGATTATTTATCCTGGATTATAATTCAATTTTCTTCATTACTCAGGGGTACAAAAACAGAAACTAGTAAACATGATTGGTCTGGCACCAAGAAAGCCTTACTTATGCTTTAAAACTCACTTCTCATTATGCATGAAGTCTCCCAGAAACCACAAAGAACCTGAAAAATATGAATGAGTCCCTAAAGACAATGGATTTAAAAAAAAAAACCCAATCAGCCTCTAGAGCAATATATCATTGTCTGAAGAATATAAAATAAAAGGAGGAACAAAATTCCAAGCTCACAGTTACCAGTGCCCATTCAGGCTCACTAAAAATTAATTTTGATTTCAATTTATGTGGGTAAATCCATAGCTAACACCATAGAATACAAGAAGAGAACATTACCAGTTCTAAACACCATGGTTCCACTGGATGAAGTAATTCACCTTATTAAGACTGAGCATATGACATAATTTCCATTTAGTTTGTCAATTATTTGTTTGTTATTATACACAGGTCTTCAAATTGACCCCAGATGAGAAAGAGATTTCTTCAATTAATTTAAAAAGGCAAGGAGGAAGACAAAGAAGAAATCAGCTTATTAAGAAACCATTATATTTCACAAGTTAGATTCTTTATACACATTGCATCATTTAATTACCATAGTCATAGAGGAGGTATGTTTCTTCTATAATACATATAAATAAACTGAAATTTCGTTAGTTTAATTGACAAAGGAGTCACAAATTACAAACTAATTCTGTCTGGTTTCAGAGAACTCTTCACTGCACCATGCCATGCCTGCAATCTATAATGAGTGCTTAAAAGGCCACACAAGTGAAGTGCTACAACAATACAAAATGGCAAATAGCACAAGATTATATATGAATGGTGAGATCAAGAAAGGTTTTCTAAAAGAAGGTTTTTCTACAAGGTCCTGCAAGACAAGCAGAATTGGAGAAGAGAATAGAAAGAAGCTCTTACCGAAAGGGTTATTGGAGGAATAGAGAAGAGCCATTAAAGCAAAGTCTTAACTGATTTTTTTTTTAACTAAACCACACAAAATTCCAACCAAATAAAGATCAATTTGGTAAACTTATAAATGGACTCCCTTATACCCATTCTGTCCTCCTTTAGTGCTTCCTCAGCACTGAATCTTGAGCAGTTTGGAAAGCACAAACAAACAACAAAAAAAATGACATCTACTATCTTCCTCCTCCTTTCCTGATTGTGCTGGTCTTTAGGGAAATATCCAGACACCTGGCACAGCTCACAGGCCTGGAGGACCCAACTTCTTTCCCTTATCACTCCATAGTTCAGCTGCAAGGAGCCTCTTGAATTCCTCAGGCCCCAGGCTCTTGTCAGCCTCAGTTTCTATTGGTTGTCAAAAATTCTTTGCACTCTTTTCTGTGCACTTGGTCAAAGTAGAGTTTTTTTCAGACTCTAATCTCTTTGACAGCAGATATTTGCCTTGATATTTGCAGCATTTACCAGATCTAGCTGATTCATATTTTTACTTTTTCATGTGATATCTAACTATACTTTATGAAAGACCCTTTGGAAAAAACCACTTATGGGGCCTAAGTGGTATCACCATGTAACACTTTTTTCCCTTTTCTTTTCTCTGGGAGAGATGGAATAAAAGGACTTTTAACTATTATTCTCAAAGAAAATTTCTGAATCCCTTCCAAAAAATAGGATGAAAAACTCTACCAAGGAAAGAGCTATGTAGTATATTTAAAACCTCTGTTTCAAGTACTTTTCTGAGAAATCATGATTGAACAGAGAGAAGCCAGAACCAGATGAAGAAAGATTGCTGCTATTGAAGATTACCAGGAAACATCAACTTCTGCCAATATGATATTATAGAGGGGGGCTGGGAAGTCCCAAGAAACAGCTGCTTAGTTGGGCTCACAAGGGTTTGACAACACGAGGGACAATCCACCCCACTGTTTTCCTCCTGTTTGCCAAAGTGGAGACCAACCCTGAGACACTGCTAGTTCTAGAATAAAAGTATATCACCATTGTGGGGACATAAATAATGGGAACGTTGGCATCATATTAGACAGGATACAGAAAGATCATAAACCCCTTTCAGCCAGTGTCTGTCTTTTACTATTTTGTGATATTGGATGCTTTTGAATAAAAAAGAATCAAAATTGTCTTACTAGACAAGATTGGAAGTCCTAGTTTGGAGTAAGCTGCAGATTACTCCGTGCTTAGCCACTAGTAATTCTTTCACTAATATTTGTTGAATTAATAAGTAGATGAATCAACAGAGGTGATATCAGCCTAATTGGGTATTTTAAAATGCTTTGACATGATAAAGTGTTAAATCCTTAAATACATTGAGCCATTCAGGAATAAATCCTATATAAATACAATTATTATAAAAATATTGGGCAACTTAACTGTGTTTTCAAACATCTTGCTAAATCTTTCAACTATACAATTTCTTCACTTATGATAATCCATACCCACAGCTCACTATTATGGTCTCAATTTATTTATTTATTTTATCATTAAAAAGGATGAGAATAATTAGGCTTTATTAGATAGTGTTTTGTTTTTGTTTTTTGGTGTAGAGGATTGACTCCCCAGGATAAATTTACCACTGAGCTATATTCCCAGTACTTCCCAGGGTCTTGCTAAGATGTCAAGGCTTGGATAATGTTTTAAAACTATATCTTTTGTTTTTCTAGCAGATGGGAGAGATGAGAAAGAAAATGACCTATTGCAAAAGCTCAGGATACTTCTGAAAACAAGTTACAGAGGTCCCAGTTAACTTCGCTTCTTTGAGGTCATGTCTACACAGAAGAAGTAAAATACATGTATGAAGTCATAATGATTTAATCTTTAGAAAGAGGCTGCTCATTTACCATATATGTACACATATATGTAAAATATCAAGAAACCTCAATATCACTAAAATAAATAAGTACATCAACAAAATCCAGGAAAATAACAGATGATTTGTTAGCCATAAGCATAAAGTTATTATCATGTTTAATAGTACTTGTGTATATCATTAGAAGATCAAACACTCTAGTAAAACAAAAAGTAGCAAAATTAACTAACATTCCTCATTCATTTTTTTTTTTTGCATTTTATTTTTCAGCACTATTTTAAGGCTTTCATTTGGGTTTATTCACTTAATTTTCCCCCAACTTTGAGAAGTGAGTACTTCTGTGATCCACTTCTTTTTACAGATGAGTAACATAACACCAAAAGTTTAATATTAGTTGCTTGAAATTTCCTAAGGTAGTTGCAGAGTTGAAATCCAATCTGTCTGATTCTAGCATTAATAACTTCATTGTACAGTACAGAAATTCCTCTTTCAAAAACAAATATGGAACTCAAGATTCTCCACCAGCTCATTTAGAAAACAAATGTGGACTACCATTTAAAAGAATAATGGGAAATGTCCTTTCTTGACTGTGTCGGATGAGATAGAAAGAAGAGAGCAAACTATTCTTGGGTTCTGAAACAAAAACATGAAATTGCTAAGTTGAGATAGAGTCCATTGGTATTTTAGCAAGTTATCTGAGATTATAATGTTAAGTGTAAAGTTGAACTGTATGAAATTGTGGTATATATCGAAATGTGGTCAAATATTGATTAATTTTATATTGTTCCATCTAGTAGCTTTCAGTTTTTCTCTGGGGTACTTCAACTCAGAGTGGTCACCGTAAGTGATGCAAATTAAAAATGCATGTACAAGCTGGACATCGCTGCACACACTTATAATCCCAGTGGCTCAGGAGGCCGAGACAGGAGGATCACAAGTTCAAACCAGCCTCAGCAAAAAGCAAGGCACTAATCAATTCAGTGAGACTCTATCTCTAAATAAAATACAAAATAGGGCTGGGGATGTGGTTCAGTGCCCCTGAGTTCAATCCCTGGTATGCCTCCAACTCCCAAATGCATATACATATTCAAAATTTTTAGCTCATAAAAAGGGAAAAAAATAGAAGACAAGTCTCCTGTGTTTAAGGAACTTAGGGCAAATTTACACATTGAACAATCAAAGTGAAATTAACTGTTTGACTAAAAATGGAAACTAAGTGGTGTTAGATCATGGAGGCACAGTAGATAGAGAAAGATACAGAAATTTGGATCCATACTATTATGGTTTGAATAAAATTATCCCACAAAAGCTCATATGTAAGATAATTCAGGAATTTTGGGGGGTGGTGTTATTAGGCTGGGAGAGCTATATCCTAATCTATGGATTAATCCATTTGATGGATTAGTAATTTGAAAGAACTATTGTACTGGGTGCAAACTATATGCAGGTAGTATATGGCTGCGGTGAAGCAGATCACTGGGGGTGTGCCTTTGGGGTTTATATTTTGTTCCTGGATAGGGAAATTCTCTGTTTCCTGGTTTTCATGAATTAAGTGGTTTTCCTAGGCTGTGACCTTCTGTCATGAGGTTTTGACTTGGCTTGGGCCCACAGTAATAGAATTAGTAGAGCATGGACTGAACCGCTGAAACTGTGAGCCCCCAATCAATTTTCTCTCATCTTGGTTGTTCTTGTCAGGTGTTTTGTTCATGGTGCCAAAATGCTGAGTAAAACACCTACGCAAATGTGAGCTTGAAGAAGCACTGTGAAGTCATTGTAGGCAGCAGGAGCCACGTGATAAATAGCAGAAAACTGAGGACCATCAAAAAGCATATAGTATGTAAAGTCCAGAGGGAAGAAGCACTGCGTGATCTACAAGGAGAACAGGGTAGATGGTGAGAGAAGAGCCAAAGCGAGTGGATGAAGTTGGCCTTGATTCTGGTGGGAGTGGGAGGGGGTGGTGAGTGGTAAAGTAACACTCTGTAGGAGATGAAATGGGGCTACAGGCACAGTGTAATAGACTTGAAACAGAGCAGTTCATTTCAATGGGTCTAGGGCCAAGTTTGTGGGCTTGGATCAGGGTGGTGAAAATGAGAACAACATTGAGACTATAGCGTGTTGAATTAGAGACAGAGTTTGAAGGAAAAAGAAATAAGATTTGATCTCTAATTTGACTAGTTGACGGAGGTGAAAAATGACTCTAAGATAGCGAACCTAAGTGATTAAGAAAACTGTTCCCAGCTATAAGGGAAAAGTGAGCCGACATCTGAAAGGTGCATTGAAGGTGGAAAGTTCCTAGGCAGAAAAATAAGATGGGGGGGTGTACAAGGTTGGGGAGATGATTTATTCCAAGAATTATGTAAATTAATGATAGCTTATTGCTAGCTGCTGAGTATCTCAAGTATTATTAAGCAATGTTCTCTCTGTCTCTGTGTGTGTGTGTGTGTGTGTGTGTGTGTATATATATATATATATATATACATATATAAACATGTATATTCTTTTATATTCAGTTATTTAAATGATATTAAAAGACAAGAATATTTAAATTTTATAAGTAAGGAAATGGAGGCTCAGAGAGGTTAAATAATTTTCTCAGAGTCAAATATTTATGACTGCCAAAATCAAAGCCTCTGTTCTTTCATTAGTTTTATGCAAGTAGAATTTGAAATGATAACTGAACCTTCAAGTGCAGCTATGTATGTTAAAGGCAGCATAAAAAAATCAAGTTTCTTCTGGAGCTTGAATGAGAGGTGAAGACTGCATATTTGGATTTGGAAGTCATCAGGAAGAGATGAATTTTGGAAGTAGGTGATTACTTCAAAATTGAGAAATATGGGAGGAAGAAAATGAAACAAAACTAAAATCCTTGGAAGTTACTTAGAATGATGGACAGAAAGTGGAGAAGAGCAGGTCAAGAATAAGAACTAGAGGGACAGTGTACAAGGCACCTCAGGCATTTATTCAACAAGCATGTCCCCAGCTAAGGGACAGGTAAGCTGATATCTGAAAGGTGTACTGAAGGTTAAGCAGGTAGAAAGAGTTGCAGGCAGAGGAAACTACAGAAGTAGAGAGAAAAAGAGAGTGAAAAGGTGAGTGTCAAAACAGAAGAGAGATTGAAGAGAACAGCAATGGAGGGCTGGATTCAAAAAAATCCAGTTTCTTCTGAATGGAAGAGCCCAGTGATATTTGGTCAGATTAGGGTCCAAGAACTGCTCACTGTTTTTCTGATTTTAGTGCTTCTGGAGCATGGGATTTCAGTCTCTTGGTTGTAAAGAGGTTTAGAGTTGTCCTGGTGAGCTCAGGCTGCTATAGCAAAATACCATAGACTGGGGAATGAGGCAGTGCTTAGACAACAAGCATTTATTTCTCACAGTTCTGAAGGCTGGGAAGTACAAGTTAAAAATGCCATCTGACGTGGCTTCTGTTGAGTGCTCTTCCTGTCAGACAGTTCTCTTCCTGCTGTGTCTTTACATGACAGTGGCAAGGGAGAGAACACCAGCTCTCTGTTCCCCTTATGTGGCTACTAATCTTATTATGAGGGCTGTGCCTCATCTAAACCTAATCATCTCTCAAAGGTTCCCATCTCCAAATTCCATCACATTGGGGTACAGAGTTTCAGCATATGGATTTGGGGTCCTAGAGACAAGCTTTATGTGTACCTGACTATAAAAGGATTTCTGCACTGGTATGTCATTGATATTCTCCAGTTTGTTTTGATGATAAACAAGGCCTGTTTACCAAAAACTTGTATAATTTTTAAAATGTAAAAGTTGCTAATGTGATCTTTAATGATCCCATGGCCAACTTTGAATATAAGTTACGACATCATTAGAGAATCTTGGAATACCATGGCTGACATTATGGACTCCAAAAGGGGTACCAGAGGTGACTTTCAAAGATGACAAGAGAAATTGATTTCCCAACAATCCTTGACTCTTGCTCTGATTCTCTCTCAGCTGTCGTTCTCAAGTGGAGGAGAACCACACTGCTCTGCCCCTGTGTTCACAAAATAGGCAGAAAAGCAAGATGAGGATATTGCTCCAAAGAAGACAGGTTCTCTATCTCAGTGTTCTCAGAAACACCACAGTTACTTGCATTGTCATAAAGAGCATCTGAAAGAAGCCACATTTGCCACAAGCTAGAGAATTTGGGGGAGTAGATACATGGTTGATACACCCTGCATCCTTTGTTAGGCAGTGTCTTGGTCTCCTAGCAACATTGTAGGGAAATCCATCAGGGGTATGAAATTAGATGGTAACGTAGGCGGAATACCTGTGGAGTGCTCAGTTTTATGAAAAGCTTTCACTAAAAATTATATATATTATGCAAAACGCTACAGTAACATAAGGTTAAGGTAGAAAGTGTTCAACACCCACACAAGCAATTTAAGGTTCCAAAAGTACCGAGTACCCAGTAGCCAAGGATTTACAGTACACAGAGAAAATAAATAAATAAAAAAGCTCTAAAAGGAAGACATTATTTAGAATGCCAAAGAGGTTAAGCATTTATCAAAGACATTTGAAATTCCTTCCAAAAAAGAGATTGGGGGCATTCTGATCTAGGCTCCTCTTTTGTATAAAAATTTCCCCAGCTTTGGGAAAGGAGAGCAATAAAGTACTTTCTCCTGAAAACAAACAAACAATAAGTTGAAAATACAAAATTCAAGGAGCAAGGCTACAAAACCCTGCATTTTGCTATTACTGGCTGTCACTGCAAATCAAAATCTGGACTGGCCACTCCTTCTTGCCTTTTTTTTTCACGGAGTGTTTGAGGGTCAGCCACACAGAGACTCCGGGGCTGCAACCCAATAATTCAGTATGCTGAGATCTAGCATGTGGACCAGGTGGTTCTTGAGAACACCTGCATTTTATAGAAAGTTCTGTTAATGATGTCTGCCCATTCTTTCATTATCTTCTTTTTGATTGGTAAAAGAATTTGTACTTGCATAGAAGCCATAACATTTTTATTCCATCCAGTTGGTATCAAAATGGACAAATAAATAAAAATCCCTTCAAACAACACAAACAATTTTCTTCTTAGTTTATTTATAGGTGTAGTTTTACTCATGTTTCCATTCTTTCTCCTCCCAACTAAATGTTTATTGAGCATCTACTATATATCCATAGTAGGATCAGAAACTAGAAATCATACAGAGCTGTTTTAAACACTGTACTGAGAAGATTGGTGAGTGAGAACTATACACTGCTTCTATTTTTATGGAACCTGCAACCTGTTGGGGTACACAGACAAGTAATAAACATTAACGATGAGTGCTATCAAAAACCAGTTGGCTAAAAATTTAAGCAAATTTTGGTGTTGAAAGCTTTTTTATTCCAGATTTTAATTATATTCTGTAAATAGAAGTTAATCACTCTGTATTATCAATATTCATTTTCAAATTCATTGCAGAAAGATTTCAAAAGCCATCAAAAACATACAATAGAAAAAATTAAAGATCCAACAAAAGCTGATTAAATGATTTGATGATGGTGGAACAGAGAAGATCATCTCCATTTTTTTTTTTCTCTCTCAGAGTTTGTCCGAGGCATCTTCATTCTAGTTCTGCATTGGGGAATAGGATATGGCAAACCAAAGAGCTTGATAGGGTGCTACAGAGCTTCTCTTTGATGCTTGAGATGAGGACCAGCTTCCTGATTTAAATATATCTGTTATACCAACCGAAGAACCAAATATCCAGGCCAATTTTGTCAAAGCCAGTATTACAAGATCTTGTCCTGGAAGGGGAGAGAAGAAACAAAAACCAGGTATAGGAAGCCATGTAAGATGTCTGGTACAAACTCAGTCCACTCTAGCACTGTAGATTTCCAGGTGGGAGGATGTTTTAGATCATTTAGGCTGCACTAACCAAACACCACACATTGGGTCACATAAATAAACAACAGAAATTTATATTTAACTGTAGAATGAGCAGTCCAAGATTAGGAAAGCAGCAGATTTGAAGTCTGGTGACACATTCTTCCTGTTTCTTCCTGTTTCATAGACGGTGAGTTCCCTCTGTGTCCTCACATGGAAGGAGCAAGGCATCTCTCTGGGGCCTGTTTTATAAAGGCAGTAATCCTTTTCATGAAGTTTCCAGCAACATAACCTCATTAACACACCTACCTCCTTAAACTATCATGTTGGATTAATATGGCTTCAATATGTCAATTTGGGGGTGATACAAATATTCAAACCTAACAAAGAGGTCCTGGAATTTGCATGTGTATTTAACATGTGTTGATTTTGTTTCCCAGAAGTGAATGTGCTTTATTTTCAATGTCTCCTTTCCTCCTGCTAAAGAAGCCAAATGGGAGAAGTTATTTTCTTTCCTTACTGTTTGGCATCCCCAGCTTGGGCATATGGATCTCAAGTGGGAAGACATCAAGGTACAAGGCAGATAAAATTCCTTGACATAGCTGTGATGGAGTGAAGACTCTAATAGCAATAGAGTGGCAGTGATTTGTGGTGAGAAGGATGCTGCTTGCAGCAGTGTCCAAAGTAGAATCCCTGTGAAAGGATTTCACCCAGGATTCGACTCTTTTAGTTAAAATGCAAGCTGCCTTATCCATCCGCTTCATAACTCTTGCATTCTGACACCTTCTAACAAGTTCTTTTTCCACATAAGTGAATCTGAGTCAGTTTCTGTTTTTATGCACTCAAGAACTTCAACTAGCATGGGTAGGAAGCTGGGTCACGAATTGTGGAGGAGAAAGGCTATATCAGGTAAAACAGAAACAAGACTCAGCTCTTGAAGAAAAGATTGGCAGAGATGAGTTCCCTAATTTGGAATCTCGAGCTGTGGGTGAATAAGGATCATTATGTGGAGAGAAAATTAGATAGGAGCTCAAACTTTAATAGATACCTAGATGGGTTACATTTATCCATGAGGTTCCACCACACTGGCGTGACCTCTTTTCAGAACCTATTTGTTCTAAGTGTAGGAATATTTCTAATACATTAATGTGTCCATTCATTCTTTTACTTAATTTGCCTTTAGTGGAGTGGAGGCCTGATATGAGCCAGATCTATTTACTAGGAACGTGACCAGATCAATGGTAGTCATGGCAAACATGGTACCAGCTCCAGGGGAGGTGACAGAGGAGCAAGACAGCCATTATGCAAATGCTGTTTTTGTGAATTCTCCTACTTATTGAAGTTTATTTTTAACTCCAAAATCATTCCTGCTGCTTTCAAGATCATTGGTGACCCTGCAAAGAGCTGTGGAACATTAGAATCACCGGATGTACAAGTACTTGGCTGAAGCTGAACAAGGAGATGGACTGCCTTCTTGTTTGAACTCTCATTCAGGGACGACCACATAATGGAGACTGTAGGTGACCGTGAAATGTAGAGCCAGTAGCTCTGGTGCTGGAGTCAGTCAGAAGGAGTTTGAAACTCAATTCTAGCACCTGTTAGTGGGGCAGCCTCTTTCCTCTTGGGGCTATATTTCAGTATTTGATAAATCAGTGCTTAGGGCATAACTACGATGAATAATGAGAATCAACTGTAATGAATCCGAAAATAACAAAATGCTGGGAGTTATGGTGGGGCAACATGGTAAAGCAATTTAATCAAGGGATCAGGAAAGTTCCAGGAAAAAAAATTATAGTAATATAATACCTGAACCATGAGCAAGAAATATAATGGCAAAGAAGTAGAAAAGAAACATTGTAGACAGTGGTTCAGAGAGAACACAGATGTGACTAGACCAGAGTACATGTGACAAAGGAAAGGGGAGAAAAATAGAGGTTTGGTAGCGACCAAGAAGTTAGTTCATTCATACCATGTATGTCATATTAATAAATCTTAGCTTTAGCCTCATGACAATGGAAAACTGTTGATGGATTTTATGTGGGATCACATAAAATCTGGTCAGGTTTTCCTGGCTCTTATTATTCCTGTTTGCCATGACCAATTTGGAAATATAAGACAGGCAGGAATAAGAGGGATTCAGACTTTGTAAATTCAGTGCCAAAATTGGTATTAAAACCAGATCTTGGATAGATTTGTGTGCTTTCTTACTCATATTGGGAGTCCCTTCTCTGAAGAAAATGAAAAGAATTGCTAAGTGATTTAAACATCAGATTGTAAAGTTTCCCTAATTTAGCAGATTATTTCTGAAATAAAATAGCAAATCAATTAACAAATCCTTAAGTGTTATTTTCAAGACAGAAAAACAAGTTGTCTTTCTCAAGTTCAGAATGCAATAAGATTTTTTTCAAGGAGGGGGGACTAGCATTATTTTCTTCTAAAACTTTTCATCTTTGCCAAAATATAAGAATTATTGTTGCTTCTCTCCCTCATATAGAGAAATCTTCTTTGGAAATCTACTAAAGATTATACCAAATTTAAATACATTTTATTAAAGCATAATTTATATCCACTGAAATTCACATTTGGTGAACACTTTGATGAAATCCACCACCATAAAGATTTTAGAGCATTTTTATTACCCCAAAACATTGTCTGGTAGACCTTTTCAGTTCATCCTCTGTCCCCTCTCAGGCTGAAGCCACCAGTGATTTGCATTCTAGGACTATCGTCTTGCTTTGTTTGGCATTTCATATAATTGGAATTATGTTATGTGGTTCTTTGTGTCTGTTTTATTTCTACTATCATAGGTCTTTAAGGTTCATTTCATTAATTTCAGTCTTTTTTTAAATCTGTGATTTACTTTTGGTAATCCACAGTTGTTTGTCTTTAAGTTTATTGTTTTTTTTCTGTCATATTTGAAATGACAGAAATTTCAATTTTAAATCTGTTTAAGACAGACATTTGAATGATAGTAAATACCATTTAATGTATTTTTTATTCAGATATCATAATTTTAATCTCTAAAATTTTGGATTTTTATATCTTGTAATACTATCCTCAATATTTTCATGTTTTCCTTCATTTAATGCATTTGCATGGTTTTTATCATTTTTTTAATATCCTTGTTGACTCATTCTATCAATTCTGCTGCTTGTTTCTATTCTATTGATTGATTTTTTTTCCTTCTAATTATAGGTCATTCTCTTCTGCTTCTTTGCATGCTTGGTAACTTTTATGTGGATGCCAAACATGGATTTTACATTGTAGAATATTTTATTTTGTCAGGGATTTTGTTTTCCTTTAAAGAGTTGCCGCAGTCTGGCTGGGCACAATCAGGAGCCACTTGTCAAAAGAAACTAACTTTATTTTTAGAACCACACACGCCAAACAAAACAGCCTCTCAGGAAAAACCCTCAGAGCCTCAACTGCCACCACCGGCTTTCCACAAGCCTCTCTCTCCCACACAAGCTTCTCTCCACCTCCCACAATCCTCCTGCTCTTGAGGCCGATTGGCTGGGTCACGTGGGCTGAGCCAAAAAAGTCCCCCAATGAGCAGCTCTGTGGTCTGAAAGGGCAGGGAAACAGCCCAATGAGCATCACCACAGAGGAGCCAATCAGCTAGATGTTGCTGGGGCTGAGGAGCCAATCAGCTAGATGTTGCTGGGGCCACTGTGAGCCAATCATCAGCCGGCAGCTGGAAGTTTGCTGGCAGCTGGAAGTTTGCTGGGGCCCCTTTGGCTGTGGCTCTCAACAAAGAGTAATGAATTTTATTTTGGTAAGAATTAAATTGTCTTGGAATAAGTTATGTTATTTCAAGACTGACTTTTTTTAGATTGAAAAAAAATTGATCCTGCTATTTTGTAAATTATTGCAGTCTGGGGATGTACATTATGGTGAGAGGCACATTGGTATATGTACACAGGAAAGTTATATCAGATTCATTCCACTGTCTTTCCCCATCCCATTTCTTCTCCCTTCCTTTGTTCCCCTTTGTCAAGACTTGATTTTTAAAGTTTGTTTCAATGAAGCTATTATTCTGGGGATAACAACCTTATTATGAATTTACTGCCTTTTTGAAAATGCTATCTGATGACCTTTTTATTATGAGGTCTCTTTACTATTGCTACAGGGAGCACAAACTGTTTCCAGTCTAAACTCAGAAAATTGTTCTACCTACTGCTTTCTGCTTTGCTGTCCAAGCCTTGCAGTGTTTCACCTGATCACCTGCAGGTAAGTACAAAGAGTCAATAGGATTCCCCTGCAGATCCTAGGAGTTCTGTAGGAACATTTTTCTCCTCTTTGATATTCTACACCACAAGTTCTGCCCCCAAACTCTTGTTGAGCTTCTGTCTTTTCAATTCTGTGAACCACTAGGGTCCATCTTGGTTCCTCCTTCATTCATGCAGTCGCAGGACTAATGAGCTGGTTTCTACTCTCTTCTGTATCACAGTATGAATAATCCTTTGACCAATGTCTGAAAACTCATGTTTCTCAAATTTCATCAATTATTTTATTTGTTTATAGGATAAAAGTAATCTTCCTAACAATCCATCCTTCTTGAAGAGAAGAGAAAAAGAAAAAAAAATATTCATTACATTGTCCTTTTTATTTACCTGCATAATGATCTTTACCATTTTTTGTTTTGTTTTGTTTTTGAAACTACTTCCTCCTGTTGGTAGCCTTCTATCTGAAGAATTTCCTTTGATATTTCTTAAAATACTCTGCTAACAACCAATGTTCTCAGTTTGTTCATCTTAGAATGTCTTTACTTTGCCTTTATATTTGTAGGAGTTTTTATGAATAAAAGACTCTTGGGCTGGGGCTGTAGCTCTGTAGTTAAGTAAGCAGTTTATTTATTTATTTAAAAATAATAAAGATATTGCATGTCCATCTACAACTAAAAAAATTTTTTTAAAACATTATTAAAAGACTCTTGATAGTTTTTTCTCCTCATATTCAAAATAGAATATGTCATTCCAACTGCCTCTGGCTTTCATTGTTTCTGATAAGCAATCAGGGATTATCTTATTGAGTTTCCTTTTATGTGACAAGGTATTTTTTCTCTTCCTCTTTTCAAGGTTTTTCTCTTTATGTTTGGCTTTGAGCATTTTTACTATGATGTGTCTGAATTTGGATTTTTCTGAGTTTATCCTAGTTAGAAATAGTTGAGTTTTGTAAAATAATAATAATAGTGCTTATCCTCAAATTTGGAAAGTTTTTGCCTTTAGTTGTTCAAAGACTTTTTCTGTCCATTTCTCTCTCTTTTCTTCTAGTAATCCAGCTACATGTATGTTGGTGTTCTTCCTGATGACCACATGTCTCCAAATCTCTTGTTATATTTTTTCATCCTCCTTTCTCTCTCTATTCTTCATGTTGTATAATCTCTGTGGCTCTGTTGTCAAGATTTTGAAACTTTCTTCTGCCAGTTCAAATATATTGTTGATTACTCCAGTAGTTATTATAATTTTCAATCCCAAATATATATTCCAATTTGTTTTATTCTATATAATTTCTCTTTTCAGATATTTTCTAGTTGATGAACAATCATCATCATTTTCCTTTAATTCTTTAAGAGTGATCTCCTTTGGTTCTTTGAACATAATTATCACAGTTAATTTAAAGTAATTGCTAAGAAGACCATCCAGCTTATTCAAAAGCATTTTCTATTTCCTTATCTTTTTCCTTTGTTTATTGATCATACTTTATTGTTTTTCATTGTTGATTTTGTCTCATAAGTTTCCTTATACACTTTACATTTTAGATCGTATATTTTAGCTAGTCTAAGTACTGAATAAATTCATCCTATCTCTTTATATGGTGCTGAGTTAGTTCTGGTTATTAAAAAATTACAAATTGCATTTGAATAGGCATTCATATTTTACTATTTTCACATAATTTTTCCCATTTGTTCTAACAAGTAGTGGAGAGAAAAGCATTGTGTGAGCAAAGTGATGTCACTGATGTCTGAAAAATTAGAAGTTAAAGGGTATAGGGCTGGTAAGATGTAAAGTTGGTTAATCAGGCCTAGTAGAGCTACACTCAGGATAATTATGCTATCCCTCTACCACATGGAATCTTATTTTACAATTTATATTACCATTTAGTCCAGTGTCCCCATAAAATAAACGGTGCTCATTAAGGAGGCCTGGGATTACAGAGGTTCACCATCTTTGTTCCACCAGTAAGGTTTTAAAGTTTCAGGAGGCAATTTCAAGCTATGCTTCCATTTTTTTATTTCCAGTTGGCCTGAAGTACCCAGGTGGGTAGTTTAAAACTTGAAGCCTTTGCAGCTCTTCTGTTTCTAAGTTAAGCTAAATTCTTGCTTTATTTTTTAATAACAAGATTCTACTCTTATGACTTGCTCTCTTTCAATAAAGAAAACATCATACTGTATATGTTCATACACGAATGGGAGCACTGGCGCCCTCACTCATTTACCAGCTTTGTGCCCAATTCCCCAAATGTCAAAAGACAGCAATTTTTTAATAAAAAAAATTGTTTCATTTTTTTGAAATATAACAAATCACATTGTACAAGTTTTCAGACTCATTTTTCCTAAAAGAAAGTTATTGTAAAGTAGAAAACTGCAATATGACATTCTCTCACTGGAAAAATACATTAGCATCAACATTTCCAAAAGAAATACCCTCCTACCTTAATTAGAGTATTTAAGTGTTGCTTTTTGTTCAGTGAAAACTGATTTTTCTCACATTGGATCTCATTGTATTTGAATATATTTTACACAAGCAAAATAGCTAACTCACATCTTACATGAAAATAATTAATGTTTTTACCTTTTCAGAACATGAAAGAGTTGTTTTCTGTTTGATTATGAAAAAAATTACCTAGTCCTAAAATATTTTAAGATGCAGAAAATTCTTTAAAATTACTTAAAATGCCATGTTGAAATCTAATCACAACTAACGTATTAAAAACATACTTCGGAGACACAAAAGTACTTTTCAATATTCTTTTATGATTTTTTTCATTCACCATATTCATGCTTACATTTGCACAGTAATAAATATAGAGTGAACAGTACCATTTTTTCATGGGCTTAAATATTTTTTGTGTTTTGGGTTCATTTTTTCCACAAATGTAGTTTTATTAATATACGGCTATTCAAAGTATGCTGTCATCATTAGGTAATACAGAATCTATTCTTAGTTAATTTTGTTTTTATCTCCTATTCTCATTCTCTGATCTCATCTGCCTCGTAAATATACACACAAACATACACACACATATGCACACCTACACACACTTATGCATTTGAAATATATCCTTTGATATGCATGTACTTTTGTACATCATAAAATGTGGGATTTGTAGGTGCTATATATATGTCGTTTATATCAGCAAAGGACAATATACACAAGCAGAGCGCATCGACACAGTAGAATGCAGCAAGCCACACAGGCATAGATTAATATTTGTAATCCCTCTTCACCAGTGCTTTTCCTTTTGACCTGTTTGGACTACAGCTAATGTGTTGAAAATACGTTTGGCATGGTTTTGCCCTACTATTACACAGATAAGCAAACATAAGACAAAAAGCCAGAAGAATCTTTCTCTGGTATTTCTACATTTTGTTGAAAACCCAAAATTGTTTCTCCATCTGCAACTTATGAAGACATTTCTCTGTCCTTGTTTCTTTAACTCAACTCTCCTTTTCTTCGTACCTCTTCCTAGAGTCATATTCTTCTTATTTCAAGAATAGGACTTATATTTTGTGAGAGTATTTTTAAATTAGAAAATTAACATTTTTATAGTGTCAATGTTTTTAGTAGGGTCATTAATGTCTAAGTTAGAGTACTTTATATAGAATTGAAAAGTTTTGAAGTGTCTCAATCCCTGGGGCTTATTAGAACATGAATGTGCAGATGTGTTGTTTATTTCTGGAGCACAGAGGGATGTATTTCCCTGAGTGCTGGACTCCTATGACACCTCCAATCTATACTTGTACACATGTCCCTTGTTGATTTGTGGTATTCATAGAAGTAAATTTGCTGGCTAATAAATCATATGAATGTTTAAATAATACTGAAATTTTTCTCTTTAGAATGGCTCTACTTGTGTATTTTTCACCGATGCTTTACCCATATCATGGTTTCAACAGTGAAATGATCCCATTTTAAGAAAGGAGGTACCATAACTTATTTTGCTATTTCTCTGTTTGTGAACCTTTATATTCTTTCTACTTTTTGATATCATGTTAAACTCATATATATGTACACATAAACACACACACATATATGTACATTTATATGGAATCCCATGTTTTGACAATATTTTAGAGATTGTTTCCTATAAATGAATGATAAATAGATGATAAAGTAATGAATATATAATTTGTTTTTTACATACTGCCAAATTCCTTTCCACAAAGCTTATACCAGTTACAATTCCCTCTTCATGTGTTCACTGACAAAATTTTTACTAAATGCCTTGCATGTTCTAAGTATTGTTCAGGCCATGAGAGATTCAACAGAGAATTAACCTCTATTCTTCAAGGAAGTTTTATGGAGAAAGGTAGCTAAGGAAGGATATGATCTCAGCTGGGAGCTAGCTTCCACCTCTCCCATAGGAAGTTCTGCAACACAATTACAGCACAGAATAATAAATTAGAACACAAATTAAATTACAGCAGAATTACAACACAGCACAGAATGACAAATTACAATGCAATTGATGATAGTTACAGGCAGGTTTGACTTTTTGTAATTCATGTCCGCTGGGGTGAAAGATGGGGAGTAGATTGCTGGGTAAGGACGTCCCCATTAGGCCAAAACCAATTCCTGATCAAAGGGAGTAGCTATGGTGCTAGAGACCACCTGTATTAAGTCAGCCTTTTCACTGCTGTGACTGAAAGGACCCAACCAGAACAATTGTAGAGGAGGAAGAGTTTATTTGAGGGCTCTAGGTTTCAGAGGACCTCATCCATAGGCAGCTGGCTCTATTCCTCCATGCTCAAGGTGAGGCTGAGTCACAGTGAAAGAGAATGGCAGAGGGAATCAGCTCACAAGGTGATCAGAGAGCAGAGAGAGAGAGACTTGGCCTCCAGATACAAAATATATACCCCATAGCCCAGCCCTCAATGAACCACTTCCTCCAGCCACACCCCTCCTGACTCCAGTTACCAGTTAATCCCATAAGGGACTATTTCACTGATTAGGTTAAGGTCAAAAGACAATCATTTCTCCTCCAAATTTGCATTGTCTCATGCAGGAGCTTTTGGGGGACATGACATCTAAACCGTGACACCACCAGTCACACTGGAGGAGAAGGACAGCGGCTGTCATTGAAGGGGATCTGGGTGAGTTCCTGCTTTTCAAGCTGTATAAGCTTATCGGATGCATAATTTTTTTTAATGCTCTGAAAACTTCTGAGACCCTCTCTTTTAATGTGAAAGAAGCTGAACAGACTCAGTTTTCATTTCTTTATGTCATTGGGCTTCTAACAGTTATGAATCACACAACTGTGGGGTTCACCCAAGCCATCCCCACAGGGCAGTGCTGTGAACCACAGAGAGAGTCTGAAACTACTATGAGAAAATGCATGAGTTAGTCTACCTTGTCCTTATCTTTCAGGGTAAATAATATTTACCCCATCATAGGTAAGGAACATCTTAGGCTCTCACTCTTCTTAATGCCAAAATCAGATTTCTACCAACTATGTTCAGTAAGATGAGAAATAAGGGCTTTTCAAATTCAATTAAGAAAAGGTAATTGTCAGGGAGGCCAAGGCAGGAGGATCTCGAATTCAAAGCCAGCTTCAGCAATTTAGTGAGGCCCTAAGCAACTTAGTGAGACCCTGTCTCAAAGTAAAATAAAAAAATGAACAGGGGATGTGGCTTAGTGGTTGAGCATTCCTGGGTTCAATTGTCAATACAAAAAAGAAAAAATAATTGAGACTCCAGTATATTGCAGACAGAAGCAAAGTGACTAACTGTTCTGGTTTGTTGGGGACTGACAAAGTGTTTCCTGGGACTTTCAGTGTTAAAATTGGGAGCAGCTCAGGCAAATTGAAAGTTAATCACCCTAAGACCCACTTACAAATTTAAACTTAACAGATACTCATTGTTACAAATTATAATTTTAAGCTTTCTTCTCCCAAAGAAGGGATAGTTGGCATCTGGGAATCCGTTGTACATGTTATGACTTCCTAAGTCCCAGGTGTAATTTACCCTGAGTGCCTTATGTTCTCCATCCCACACCAAATGCATGTGCAAAACCCATCTCTGCTGCAGCCAGGATATCACGTGGTCTTTCTCACTCTACTGCACCATGGTAACCTGCACTTTCTGATATGGCACAATCTCATTTTGTATCAGTCACATTTTCTACTACATAATACCTACATCTATATTTCCAGGAAATGAGAAGATGAAATAAATTTAACAAGGAAAACTTTCTGCCACAAAAATCAGCCCTGAAATTGAATCCTGTTTTGTTGATGAGCTTAGCCACCTTATATAAATTGAGTGATTGCTCCGAGAAAATATGCAGCATGTAAACTTACCAGCAATGTTGTCATTTCGTTCTTCCCTGATAGATTGAGGGCGGAATGTCAGTAACCCATTTTTAGAAATCGCAAAAATTATAGACAAGGAAGATTACTTGATATAGGAACCTTATCAGGAGTTGCAGGTTGTTACCAACAGTGAGGAAATGACTCTTAAACTTGCAAATTAGGGGCTTTATCATTTGCTCCACTGGATCACTGTAAAAATGCCCAGGGAGCCTTTGACTAAGGCATATCTTGTTTCTACATCCTTCTGGAAACATCTATGATGTGGAAAAGTAGAAATCAGCTTTGACACTAATATCAATCTTGACTGTCTTCCAAGACCAAAGTTGATTTATTTTTCTGGGAGAGGACCATGAGAAAGAAACTGATATTTGCTATTAGGCCACCTACCCCAGCCTCTGGGGACAGCTCATTGTAATATGCTTATTTGTTTTTATCTTAATTTATTAGACTATATAAAGAATAATGCTTCTAAAAATCTTCTAAGGAGAATTCAAGTAAATGTATATATTGGAAAGTTTCTTTGATAGGTTAACTTGCTCTTTTACTCATTGTTACAAAATTAAATGTTTCTAGTTGTTTGCTAAATACTAAAATATCCATCAAAGTCTGAAGATTTTTCTTTTTTTCTGACATAAAATTCTAAAGAGAAACAAATATTTATAGTGTATATACACATGTATATATTAATTATTCTGATATCAAGATAACTATTACCCCATTGAGAGGATGTATTATGCATAAAATGGACAATGTTACTCTTTCTCTTAATTACTTTCTTGTGAAAAATGAAAAACAAATTTCCCAAAAGTTACAATTTTTCTCTAGTGAAAATATTCTAGAAATGAGCCTTTAGAACTTCTTAATATTTTTAATGATAACCACCTAAAATGACTGTCCATTTGCATCTGGACCACAGCCTTATTCATGGGTACTGGAAAGACAGAGGAGGAATCAGAAATAATGAACTAGTTTATTAAATAGCACTGACTTCCAAATGCCTTGATAAACATTGATAGTTTGAGACAAGGGTGTCAGGGGCTTAGAGAAAGAGAGCCATTTATTCTTTCAACAAACATTTATTGAGGGCCTACTGTATGGCAGTTATTGAACTGCATGCCAGAATTAGAAAAATGAATAAGACACAAAGAAAACCATGAAAAAAGTGTGTGCTGTAATGGTGTTAAGAGTTACCATATGTGCTATATGTACAACTGGAGCACAGAGGGGTGGGCTCCATTTTGGCTTCATGTTTGAAGATCAGAAAAGCTTCGAAGTTGCCTGAGTGAAATTGTAAGGTAAGTCCATT
The DNA here is from genome assembly GCF_001458135.2 of Marmota marmota marmota. NCBI lineage: Eukaryota > Metazoa > Chordata > Mammalia > Rodentia > Sciuridae > Marmota > Marmota marmota. Next base: position 31,085,985 of record NW_026000057.1, read on the forward strand.
TTTCTTTGACAGGGGAACAGGAAGAAAGAAAGGAATAGTGGAAGAGTAAAAAAGAAAAGCTCTTATCCCTTATAGGCCATCACATGCAAGAGGGTAACTAAACGCTCGCTGAACATGTAATTATACATGTATTTTACACATCAATTCTGTCTTCAGAATTTAAGTTAGTGCCCTTGGTTCAATAAGGGTGTTTTGCCTTTTGTTTTTAAGGACCATGGAAAAGTAAAATGATGACTGCTTCTTGGTGATGAGGAGGAGGAGCAAAGAACTGTAATTTGATTCTTTTACAAATTGCAAAGCTCTGGCCTCCTTCCTCACTGCAGATTAGATCATGGGAAAAATACAGAGGCATTTTTCCACCAGAGGCAAAATAACAAAATTGCGCTTGCTCATTGTCTGGGCTGAAGTGCACTGTAAATCCAGTGCACGACATTCTGCATTGTTCTTACTCCTTATCCCAACAGGAATAAAGAACGTGAATACTCTTTTCCTGATTGAAATTGTGCCTCTCAACTTCACTCCTGCAGCATTTCAGTGGAGAAAAAGAAAAGACGCTGCCAAACAGGCACTCTTGGCTGCCACTAGAATAATCAGTGCGGTCCACCCTTCCACTCCCCCCAAGCAATCAGCCAAAAAGAAAAGAGATCAGCTCTTTCCTCTTCCTATGTTTCCCTACTTTCTCAGGAGTGTTCTCGGACGAATGGGGTCTTTGGACTTTTTTTGTGATGCTACAATAAAGGGAAACCATGAAGGTAGTCAGCAAGAAAGAGGAATTAGCCAAAGTTGCTAAGTTGTTTCATATGGTCAAATGGTGAGAGAAGGCAAAGAAATAAGGAGGAAAGGGAAGCCACTTGCAGGAGTTGCAGGATTTGAAGGAAGGGGTAGACCTTGGTAGGAAATTTCAACCAGCTGTGCTGAGACCGATATATTCAGATCCCCTCTATGGCTGTCTTGATATACTAGGAAAATGTCTGAGCCATTTTGAGTTTACTTTGATTTTTCATACTGAATTTCTTTTATCATGCCTGTGCTCCAAGATTAAATCTGCTGGCTCCAGTTCCAACAAGGATTATGATTCTTTGGCAAGTAAGCTGGCTGCTCAGCAATAATATTAAATCTGCTCTGCTCAACACAGTAGCCATCAGCCACGGATGGCTTTCAAGTGCTTGAAGCGTGGCAAGTCTGAATTGAGATGCATCCTAAGTGTGATGTGCATACAGGACTTTGGAGACTTAATTTTAAAAAATGATAGTCATTCAAAGGATCTACTATTTTCCCTGTTATTAATTGAAATCATGACAATTCACGGTTTTTTCTTTTATTCCTAAAGAATTATTTTACATTTCTGAATATTTGAACACAGGAGAAGTATATGGCTGGAACTATCAGTCCTTTCGTTATATATGGAATGATTCCCCTTAAAATGTTCAATGGTATACTTTTCCCTTTTCTATTTTTGTTAAAGAATTTTTGCAGCCTTTTTGATTAAAAGTTAAAATCAAGTATTCAAAAAGATGCTACAAAATTTGAAATTTTATGCATTTTCTCAGTCTTGTTACACTGTTCAAAGAAGCATTGACTTAGAATTGCTGACATAATACCACTGTAGGTAGAATGCCATGTACTCTCCCCAACTATTACAACCTCACAGTGATACATGCCTTTAACTGTATAATCTGTTCAAGTGTTTTATAGTTGACAATATTGTACCATATCTTTCCTAAATTCTGCTTAGTGACTTCAGTTTTTCGTTTTATGAATGACCTAAATTCTGCAAACTGCCCCTCATCTGATTTTTAAAAGATGTCATTAAAGCACCTTATTCATCTCTTTGTAGGACACAATTTACAAGCTGGGCCTCGTGGCTCATTTCTGTAATCCTAGCCAACTCAGGAGGCTGAAACAGCAGGATTGAAAGTTCAAGCAACTTAGCAAGGCTCTAAGCAACTTAACAAGAACCTGTGTCAAAATAAAAAATAATGATTTTTAAAAAGACAGGACCGGGGCTGTGGCTCAGTGGTAAAGAGCCCCTGAGTTAAATCCCTGGTATCAAAAACAGAACAAAAAAAGAAACAATTTATATATTAACTATATGTTCCTTCCATTATGCTAGGAAATTCAGAATATAAAGGAAGTACATGGCATGTTCTCTATTCTATTTCCCTTAAAACTTGCAAGTGAAAAAAAAGTAATATCATTTGTGTGTGTGGTGATTGTAGTTGGAGTCATAAAGATTTGGTGGAAGAGTAGACAATTTAAGGTAATAATGAGGTCATGATGACAGTGGCAATTGTAACAGTCAAGAGATTGCCTTGGCTAAGAATAAACTGGGCAAATCAGTAGACAGAGATGGACGAACTTATGAAAGACTTCGAATGCCAGTATCAGCAGGTTAGATTTAGAAATAGAGTTGCTACACATTTGTAATTTTTCTTTACTACATTTTGTGACTTTGAAATATCAGGGAAATTAGATGTCTATGGTGAATTTAAATTGTTAAAGAGAAATGTGATAGTTTCAAAGCGTTGCTAAATAAATTATGTAAATATAGTGAGAATAGTTACTATTTTCTTGGTGAGTTGATTTTTACAAACAGTGCAGAAATTCAGTGAGTAGTAGTGAGGGGAACTAAATGGAGGGAAGGGGAATCAAAAAGGTAGAACAAATTAAAAAAAATGCTTCCTCTAAATATAGGGAAAAGAAAGTCACCGTGCCCATTTACTTTTAGAAATAAGCAGGGCAGAGATGAGATATAATTACCACTGAAATTTAAACAGAAGGTTAAAAAATAAATTATGAAAAGGAACAGAAGCTTTTTTAATGGAGGGAGAAAGTTTTCTCAAAAGACTAATTGCTTCAAGATTCAGAAGTCTAAATGAAGTTAATGAGAAAGTGCTTAATTGGTATTTAAGAGGTATTTCTTTGAACACTTTTAGTATTCTAGATGTTCCTGCTAAGTGGATTTTGAGCTATCTTGAATAATTTATAGTAGTCCTCACAAAGTTTTCCTCTCCCACTCACAAGAATCACTAAAAATGCGGAAAGAGGCCTACTTATTAGAGTGCTATGTCCAAAATTAGAGATTACAGATGGTGCCATCACCCATTCCACTGGCATTCACTGTAGGCCACATGTAAAGGAGTTTAAGAACTACATATAGAAATTTACTTCTTATAGTTCTGGTGGCTAGGAAATCCAAGGTCCAGTTTCTGCCAGTCAGTGTCTAGCTAAGGCTGACATTCTTTTTAGTAGATAGCATCTTCTCACTGTGTACTCACAAACAAGGAGTGACAAGTCTGATCTCTGGGGTCTCTTTAATAAAATATTGATCCAATTCCTGGGGGCTCTACCTTCATGACCAAATCACCAACTAAAAGGCCTCACCTCCTAATATGTTACATGGATGATTAGGTTTCATTATATAAATTTGGGGGTATGTTATGGTTTGGATGTGTCTCCCCAAAGCTCATGTGTCAGACAATGTAAGAAGATTGGATTATGAGAGCCTTAACCAAATCAGTGAATTACTCTCCTAATAGAGATTAACTGAGTAGTAACTGAAGGTCCATAGGATATGGCTGGAGCAGATGGGCATTGGGGGCATAGCTTTGGGGTATATATATTTTGTATCTGGTGAATGGAATCTCTGTCTGTTTCCTGATCATCACATGAGTGGCTTTCCTGCTCCACAGACTTCTGCCATGATGTTCTGCCTTGTCCCAAGCCCCTAGGGATGGAGCCGGCTGCCTGTGGACTGAGACTTCTGAAACCATGAGCCTCCAAATAAACATTTCTTCCTCTAAAGTTGTTCTTGAAAGGCTTTTTATTCACAGCAGGAAAAAAACAATGACTAAAACAGGGTGACACAAAACATTCAGACCATAGCACTCAGTTAAGTGGAAAATAGTATCAATGGAACAGGGTACCTCCTCAATTATGGATAAAATAAGACAGCAGCAGAGGAAGCAGTTAAAGCAATCTGGCCTCCTCAGTGCAACAGAGCAAATGCATAGGTAAACTTGGAGCAAGTCATTGTTCACAGAATAGGCATTTGAATGACGCCTACTTTTGTTGCAAATGAAAAATGAGGATCATTGGTGAATTGATTTACCTCAGAGTCCCAGGGCCTACAGAAGGAAATAAATCATAACCCTGTCCTTAGAGACCTAAAATTAAGCAGAGCAATTGGAATGAGTCAGAATGGCCCCAGTCAAGACCTACGGAACAGAATGACCAATAAAATGAAATAAAATAACCTTAAAAATTGAAAAATTTATTGAGTTAAAAATAAATCTAGAGTTGATAAGGGTTAATTACTCATGGTCATGTTCAAGTGCTAATTCCATCACCACTAGAATGGAAACTTCCTTAAGTCAGAGACTGCTTCTGGTTTTGCTAATTGCTGTCATTTCAGGACCTAGAAGACCCTTTGCAAATTGTTGAGGTGGGAATTACCTTAATCCAATTGTAGATTCTAAGTATCCTGTTAGAGTCTGTAAACAAGTCAGGATGGCGCCTGGCATTTTGCCAGAGGGAGTGGTTTGTGAAGTAACGGCAGCCAGCAAGCCATTAAGTGTGGTGATTCCTTATTGGTTGACTGATGTATCTAGTTTATGCTAATTAAGATAAGCTGTGTGGAATGTATAAATACCGCTCCTGTCCTATAATAAAAGGCTCCCTCTCCTGCTGTATCAATCTACACAAGTTGTTCGTCACCCCCCTGCCCCCCCCACCCCGTTATTTTGCTGCAGCCGGACTGCAGCAGTATCCAGTGAGACGGACTATCTAAACTGCTCACTATTTGCATATGTCCTGTCTCTGTGTCACACCAGTCTTTTTCACTGTGGATGTGGTTATGAGGACCCAGGTTAAAGGAGACAGAAGAAAACAGAAGATGCCTGGAACTTGATCTATCAGAAATGTCTGGGATCAATGTACCTGAACTAAAACATAATGATCGTCTGAGTCATGGAGCACAGGTTGACCGTTACTGTATTCTTTTATTCCAGTCTCTAAGTTTAAATAACTCCAAAACAACTCTAGGAAATATCTCACACAGCTACCTTATCATTTTGATATGTGTCTATTTGTCAAAGTAAACAAGTTTGCATTAATATACATGTGTATACAATAGAAATGAGTGTTATATTCATGTTCTTTTTATATATGTTTATTCTTAAAATAACACTAACTGAAACACTTAGGCTACCCTATCATTGCAGCTGTGTGAGGAATAGGCATGACTTGGAATCTATATCTTTAACAAAACCTCACCAGTTCTCCACTAACACCATAACACCTGATTTGAAAGGCTATGGAGAGGTATTTTACATTCTTAAGCAATATGAAAAAAGTGTTTGCCAGAAGCATTTGCAGAAGGTCAGCATGTGAAGAAACAGTGTGAACCTGGGGACAGTCACAACTATAAGCAAGGTATTCACTATTGGTAGGATCCAAAGGAAAAGTAGCTGGAGGGAAGAGAGAGAAAATGTAATCACTGGAGGTGGTTCAAGGAATGGACAGAGAGCTACGGCAAGGTTAGATTGGAAGTGTAGAAATGGGCTTGGTAATTGACAAAAGAAACATGACTCAAAAATACAGGTAAATAGGGAAGAGGGTTGCTTGATATGAAAAGGGAGGTGCATTGAAATAATGTCATTTCTCCTGCACCCCTCTTTCTTTTTTAAGTTTAAATGATAGCCTTGAACACAGATGTTTCAGGCCCTAAAGTGAAACGAGGGTTAAGAGACCAGGGTGCTGTGCCTTAGAGTTTCAGCATGCTTTATTTCCTGCTGTACATTTAGGTTTTTAGGTTTGTTACTTTTAACTGTGCCATATTGCTAATGTGTATTTTTAACTTTTGTTGCTTCTATCAATCCTTGTCATCTCTGAAGAGCTTCTCCATTTCCAGAGACTTTATTGTGTTTTAAAAAAAAAAGAGCAACTAACAAGCACCTAGTAGTACATTGGGCCCTGTGGGCACTCAATAAACACTTGTTTCCAAACTGCCTGCCTGAAGTGGTCTTCAGGAACACAGGCCATAAACTCAGCAGCCTTAAAAATAACAGACAGTGGTATCTGGAAGGTATTCCCCATGAAGATTTGTTAAATACATAACTGATATCAGGAGACATCAGCATCTTGTGACCTACTTAACACAAGTATACTTCAGTATTTGGTATGCGCATGTGTGGTAGAGTGAACTCAAGTCATATTGATGCTTCTGCACCAAAGACCTGTATGAAGCTTAGAAAAAGGCAGCAGGAGGAGAAGAGGTTGATGGTTGCACTGGGTAGCAAAAAAGATAGAAAGCCAGGGTTGAGATGCTGAGATAATAATGAGTTTGAATTGACAATTTAATCACAGAAGCTTTTATGAATGTATGAGAAGTAAGGGAAATTGGAAGAATGAGAACAGGTACATATAAAAAATAACAACCATTTTCCCATTAGTGTCCTTTCTTGAGTAGAAGTTTGATCATGCTACTTCTTTGCTTAACATTCTACAATTAACAAGAAAGAAAAACTCTAACATGAAATTTAACTTTGGGATGAATAAGGTTTTCTAAACAATAGAAGACATAAAGAAAGAACAATAGACTTAACTACACAAATCTTTAAATGTTTTACATAAAAAGTAAAGGTCAGCTAAAATTGAGAAATGTATTTTCACATACTCACTGTGAATTCGTTAATACATAAAGTATCTCCAGAAATAATAAGAAAACCACTCAACAAAAAAGTTCAAGAATATTTCTAATCAAGGAATATAAACTAAAACATTTTACCTGCCAAATTATCAAAAACATTTTTTATAATAAGAGCATGGGGTTTAGTCATACTTCATAACAGGAAAAAAAAAAGATGAGTTGGTTTGTCTATAATCAGAATAATAATGTCATAAAAACCCAGCTTCCTCCTTTGCCTCTTAGCATGTCACACAAACCCCTCCAGACTGGCTTCTGACCACAGCTCCTTTCCAAGCTATTGTCTCCCCAAGATGACATCTGCAGTTCTTCAAAGAGGCCATGATTTTCCCCAGGCCTGTGTTTTAGAGAACCCAAACTAGAATGTTGTGTTCCAGGTTTGTTCACCTGGCAAATTCTTAACGACTCACCCTCAGTGTCTCAGTATCCTTCCTCTTCTACATCTTCTGCAAGGGTCCCATTACCTACTTCCTCCCACCATCTCAACAAGGAAACTCTCTCACTCTTTTACATCTTAACCATGTTTCATGATTTCCATATTTTATGCCACATTTCAATAATTCATTTATGTGTCTATCTTCTGAATTAAATTATAGGTTGCTTGAGAACAGGAATAGTATTTTAGTTACATCTGTATTCCAAGTTTCTACCGCAGAGCTTCATAAGAGAAATTGTTCACTGATGTGAGTTAAAACTATTAGGGCTCTGCTAACGGCTTCAGTGCAATATCCATGTATATGAAGCAAAACCACAACTTTAAACCAAGATCATTACATGCATGCACATGCATGCACACACACACACACACACACACACAGCTTTTCCTCTATAGGTGTCTAGTGTAGAATGTTTGTTAGGTGTTTCATATATAAGCAATTTCACCAAAATATTTGAAAATGTAAAAATTATAATGACTATTCACAAAAGTAAACCCTCAAACTCAAGAAACCTAAGAGCTCAATTTCTTTCACTCTGGAGCTAGCATTAGGGAAACATTATAAACAGACTCAATGGCTCACTGAATAGTGCTGCAACAAAACCCAATCCTTAATGCCCTCATTTGCTTCACTGGGCTTCATGACTTGCTCAAATACCAGACACTTAAATTTGGTTACTTTCGTCTACACTTTCTTTCACCAGAAAGTGTTTTATCTGAGAAAACATTATTTCTCTTCCATGAAAACAAATTTCTGATCATATTTCATTTTATATCAAGGGATTTTCATCCTTGGTCTTCACACAGTTAGATTCTCAGATTGATTATCTCTTTCTATTCTAGATGATATGCATCTTAAGATGTGCTTTAAAGATACAGTAAAAGAGTGTCTTACATATCAATGATTCTTGGTGAATGTGTTCATATAAATTCGTATTCCACTAGAGAAACATCATCCTGCAACTATCATGGCTTTTAACATTTTAAGCAGTGTAGAAGAAAAAAATACTGCACAAAATATAGTTGATGATTTTTGTACTCATAGAGAGGAAGTTAATTAGTTGAAATTCTGATTGATTCAGGGCCACCCATATGAACATATATTATTTTGTGCCCTAATTCTTTTAAGTCAGTTATTATGCATACAAACATACCCCCAAGTATTTTTGAAATCTGCCCCTACACTAGGGAATACCAAATTATTGTTTTTACATTCTTTAACTTCCTTTGTTTCTAGCTGAAATGCATTTTTACTGTTACAGGTTGAGTAGTCCATATCTAAAATACTTGGGACTGAAGGATTTTAGATTTGGGGATGTGTGCAATATTTTTATTTGTGGTGTTGTGTCAAAGTTTAAAAAGCTTAGGAGCACCTGAGATTTGGGAATTTCAGATTTAAGGATGCTCAGCCTGTACTAAATCAGCCTTTAGCTGCGACCATTACAAACGTAATTGTAAAGGTGTTTTTTCTATATTTCTAACTCAATCAACTTTGGAATTCCTGGAGATTGCTTAATTCACCCGCCTCTGTACACACGTGTCCCTTTATTTAACCTGTGTGTCGGGGTTTCCCAGACTGGCTGGCCAGGTTGATATCTGATCAAATGAGTCCTTCAGGGTACCAACAGAAATGGAGTTAGGAGGGTAAAATGTTTATTGTACAGTACCTCCTGGAGGTGTAAAGGTTGGACAAGGGAGGTTGAGACTGCCATACAGATCTGACATGTTCTTGGCCCAGTCAACAAGGACCTCTGAATCTTATGCTGGTCAGAAATGGCTGGGCCTAGCGCCTGGCCAATTAGGCTATGGATTCTCTGGGAAGAATGTGGCCTCCACTAAGTGCTAAGATGGATATTGAAGACAGGGAAAGCTGGAGGTTGTCAGTGACTACATTCTTACAGTAGAAACGCAAGTTCTTTCTTAGAGAGATCCAAACAGATGTACCTTCAGCCGCACCAGCACATGCACCATGTGGAAACACAACTGACACTTATTTAGAACCTTCTGTTGTTTAAGACAATGCTCAATAAACAATCTTTTACATAAATCATTTTTTATGAATGCAGGTATACATTTTGGATAATTTCTCACAAATCAACAGAAGGTTTAATATTCTTTTGGTCTTATTAGGTTAGGTATCAAATTGCTCTCTACAAAGCTTGGTCCATTTTGTAATTTTATCAGCACTGTGAGTTGCTATTTCCTCACAATCTTGCCAACAAGAGTGTTTAGAGAAAATATCTTTAGGATTTTACCAATATGAAAGAATCCAAGAAGTTTCAATTTTGGTTTGCTATCATTAACAATCTTGAGCATCTCTTTTATTCAGTAGTTTTTATCATCCTTTCTTTCTGATGAATAGCATATTCATTTTCTTAGTGCATTTTTTGAGGGGAATATTATTTTTTTCTTAAATTAACATATAAGTGATCTTTATGTACTGGAATTATTAGCTTCTCTTCTTTGGAGTGAGAAATTTCCAATTTGTTATTTATCTTTAGTCATGGGCTTTTGACCATATCGATTATTTCTGTTTTCATGTAGCAAAATTTGCCAATCTATTCTTTTATGGCACCTGGATTTAAAATCTTGATTTAATTGACCTTCTCTATAACTATATTAGGTTACAATACAATTTTCTCAGGTTTTCTTTAGCATTTTTATCATTTCTCTTTCTTTTTTGCATTTAAATCTTTATGTATTCATTTATACAAATATGCATTGTTCTTTCCTTGATTCTATTTATTCAATAATGGTTTAGCTCACTGATTTAAAATGTAGCCTTTGTAATATCTGAATTTTCATGTGTATGTGTCTATTTCCAGATTTCTGATTCTGTTCCATTGATGTGGCCTTCTCTTCAAGGTTTCCTTTATTTGTCTTTTTTTTTTTTCCTTTGTGTATTTGAAATTTAGAACAATCTTGTCTATTCAGGAAAGTTGGTATTTTTATTGTGATTACACTAAATATGTTCACTTAGGAAGAACTAACAACTTTAATTTTGAATCTTAAACAGGAACATATGTATTTCTTTTGTTTAACATAATCCTATGTGCTTCAAGAATATTTTAGGTACTTTTTCACATATAATTTTACATGTTTCTCATCAAGTTAATTCCTAGGTTTTTTTACATTTTTGTTCTGTATGTGATTTTCTGCTTGATTTTATCTTATACTTAGTAGCTTTATATACGAAAGTTATTTATTTGCGAATATTAGTTTTAACATCTCCTATTTTATAGGATCCTCTTATTTTAATTGGTTTTTATTTATCTTATATTTCAAGTTTTACAGCAATTGGTATATAATATATTGCATATATTATATATTCGACAAATGATATTTTACATTGTGCTATATTATAGCTACAATTTTAACTCATTTCCAATTTTTATATTTCTAACAGTGTTCTTCTGATCTGGTTACATTGGGTTAAAACTGGTATATTATCAAATGTGATAGCTAATAGCTTGTTTTTCCTAACTTTAGCAGGAATTTCTCTTTTAAATCTGATGCTGACTTTGGAACTGATTATACACAGAGTCTCTCTCTCACACACACACACACAACTCCTATAATTATCTTCCAATTCCTATTTAACAATAATTTCAATTTACCAAAAATGGATTACATCTTGTCAAATATCTTCAGTATATGCAATAAAATCATGTTCTTTTACATAACATATTCAATAAATGATTTCTTAATATTAAAACATCCTTGTTTCTCTAGAATAAAATCTTATTATTCAATTTCTATTGCTCTTTTTATATGCTGCTAGATTTTATTTTGAATTTTTAATTGATATGCATAAAAAAAGTCTGCAGTTTTCCTGATGGATTTTTCTCAGATTTGCTGCAAACTACTTCCACTTCTTTTTAAAAAGTATTGGAAAGTTTTTCTACATTTTCCACAACCAAGAAAAGATTCAGTGACTTTGGAATTAATTACTCATCAAAAGTTGGTAAAATTCCCTAAAGCAACTGGACAAGAAACTTTTGGAAGATTAACTCATTGACAACTGGATAGATTTGTGGAAACATATATTTATTCTTTCTTTTCTGAATCAGTTTGAAAATATTTCTTAGAAATTTTCTCTTTCATCCAAATTAATAAGATATGTTCAGAGATTTTTAAAAAAATTTTCTTATAAGCTTTTATTTCTTTAATTTATGAGGTTTTATTTCCTGTTATGTCTGTTCTATATATTTGTCAACTGTCAGTTTGTAATTAGCTTGTTACTACTTGTTAATGAATTAACTTATCTATGTTTGTTATATCATTTAAATTTTTTCTAATTTATTCAAATTTGTTTCATATTCACTAATGTTTTCTGGGTTTTATTCTTTATTTTATTTTCATTTTTCTAAATTTTAGAGTCAAGTAACTTAGTTATATTTCCATACTTTTATTGTTAAATGATAAAAGAAAAGGCTGTGTGTAAGTTACCTTTTGTACATGGCTTTCATCATATTCTATAATTTCTCTTTTTCTTTGTATTTTACATTTGAACCAAAATTTGTTAAAATAGACATTTTACATTTTCTGATTTATTACTAATTTCTTGTCTTATTCCATAATGTTCAAGTAATTTTACTTATAATATTATATTGTTTGATTAATTGAACTTTTACTTTTTTGAGGTTGAAAATTACTATGAACCCATGAAAACACACGTTCATCATCTTCATCTTTCTACTATTACATTTAAGTTTTCTGAATCTTTCTTTTTTTCAGTAGCCAGTCCCACTTTGTACAGCACATGACCATAAAAATAACTACATTTGTACAAATGAAATTGTACAAAGAATTTTAAAGAGTCAACTGGAAAAACTGCATGGTTCACTGACTTTAAAAATATTTTATCAAAACAATAAAAACTCTCTTACTATGTTATACATGTATAGGGAAGTGCAAAATTATAAAAACAGTTTTAGTATAGTATAATTAAAACCTTCAAAACATTGAGAATTGTTGCCCACGTCCCGCACTGGGCAAGGGATTCGGGGTCACTCCGCAAGAATTGGGCTGTCAACTAAAGGACCACACAAACACCTTATTTCAGGGGTTGGGAGGGCTCTGTGGCCTCAGGGGTCAGCTCTCGCACTGAAGGGCAGGAAGAGAAAGGGAGGCAAGAGGCAAGAGAGCAAGCGCACCCGGAACCCCTGCTTTTATTACAAGGAAGACATTCAATAGAAAATTTCATCCCAATAAGGCAAGGCAGTGTGTCACAACAAACAGTGGGGTGACGCCCAATCCCAGAGCTGTGCTTCCTTGCCCAGCGAAGGTGAGGCCCGCTTGCCTTGCACTGCCCTGATGCCAGTTCCCCACCAGCAATTACTCAAGGCCAAGGGGTGCGCTCAGCTCCTGTTCAGGGCAGCCCCTGGGAGCAAATTAAAATGTTTTACTTAGTAAAAAACTTATCAAGTGAAATGTGAACAGTGCTTTGCCTATTTTCACTGTGCAGCTTACAGCACAAGCATTTATTTCTAAGACTTGTCGTGGTCTAAGATTGAATCAGCCTCCAATTTTCAATTCTTTACACTCCCAGTGTTGAAAAGATGCCTCTGAGATTTCTTTTAATGTGAAGATTTTCATTGGCGTCACTTCCTCTGGGACTTCTTCATCCTCACCACAACCTTACTTCCCTCATCTATGCCAACGTCTGATTTCACAAAGTTCTCTGGCTGCACATACTAGAATCTCTCAAACTACAAGTGGCAGCATTTCCGAGGTCAGCTCTTTTTTCCCCATAACTTTCATTTACATCAATTCACATTTCTCTTTAGAATCTTTATCACTTTTCATTTCTGCACTTTCATCATTGTTGGTTCATTTTCCTCTTTTGATTATCTATTTTTGTAACCATCATATAGGTTTATCCCTGAGAGAAAAGAAGACAACTCAACTATAAAATTTGTATCTGTAAATGAACGAAATCAGAGATGCTTTGTGACCAATGACCAACAAACCTTGAAAGAAGCAACATGATTAATTGATGATCATCATGTGCATTTGTAATGTCCTATGGATCCATGAAAACACATTCCATGTATGCATGAAAGAAAGGGCTAGTAGCAAAATTTGTATCTATCTCATGCAAATGTTCACAGTTATTGTAACAGAAATTCCAAAGCAGGTAGTTAGAGAACTGGTGCTCTGCATAATAGCAACTAAAATGTGTACACATGAGAACCACCCAAAGCAATGATCTTCCAATGATTTATCCACTTTCAATGTTTTGGACTAAGAGAAGTGAATTAAAGTCTCATTATAATTTGTGTGTTTTCCATTGTTCTAATATATTCTGAAATTTTTGCCCTACAAAGCTTTTGCTAAGCTATCAAATGATCGATATCAACATTGTTATTTTAGCTCTTAGGTTGTTTGCCCTTAAGTCTATGATCATTGCTGTCTTTCTGTTTGCATTTATTAACTATACCTCTGTCTATCATTTCACTTTTAACATTTATGAATCCTTTGTTTTCATTGTGTAAAGTATAGAAACCAATTTTGCTTTGGTTCTGAATCAAAATATTTTACAGGCAAATTAATTCCATTTATGTGCCTGCAAGTGATATGTCTAATTTGAGTTGGTTGTTAACTAGAAGCAATATTTTCTTCTGTTGTACCAATTATGTCTTTGCAGCTCCTCCTCTGATAAGGGTTTATATTTTATTATTGTGACAGTTTCTCAGGTCAAGAATAATAACAGTTCTTATCAAAATCAAATATCTTAATGCTATGATCAAGGCTATGATTTTGATTAATATGTAAATTAAGATATGTAATTGATGAGCTGGGGATGTGGCTCAAGCGATAACGCACTCACCTGGCATGCACAGGGTGCTGGGTTCGATCCTCAGCCCCACATAAAATAAAATAAAGATGTTGTGTCCACCGAAAAATGAAAAATAAATATTAAAAATTCTCTCTCTCTCTTTAAAAAAAGATATATAATTGAACATTTTAATTACAAATCTTAAAGGTATTCTGAAATTGATAATTCATAATTAAATCTTACCTTTGATTCCAGCAATATTGACAGGTTTTATATTTGTTTACTATTTCTTTTTTTTTAATTTATTTTTTTATTGGTTGTTCAAAACATTATAAAGCTATTGACATATCATATTTCATACAATAGATTCAAGTTGGTTATGAACTCCCAATTTTACCCCAAATACAGATTGCAGAATCACATCGGTTACACATCCACATTTTTACATAATGCCCTATTAGTAACTGTTGTATTCTGCTACCTTTCCTATCCTCTACTATCCCCTCTCCCTCCCCTCCCATCGTCTCTCACTACCCCATCCATTGTAATTCATTTCTCTCCTTGTTTATTTTCCCATTCCCCTCACAACCTCTTATATGTAATTTTGTATAACAGTGAGGGTCTCCCTCCATTATCATGCAATTTCCCTTTCTCTCCCTTTCCATCCCACCTCATGTATCTGTTTAATGTTAATCTTTTCTTCCTACTCTTCCTCCCTGCTCTGTTCTTAGTTGCTCTCATTATATCAAAGAAGACATTTGGTATTTGTTTTTTA
>NW_026000057.1:31105667-31206324 GCF_001458135.2 Marmota marmota marmota
GACAGTGTATACAGAGCCATCAAGACAGCAAGCAGAAAGCAAATGGCGGCTCCCGCGGAGTGGATTTTCGGCACAGAAACCACAGCCCCGCCAACAATCCCAATCCACAAACTCTCCCTGTATAAAAAATATTAAAAAAAAAAAAAAAGAAAAAAAGGCGGGGTGCACTGAGCTTTCTTTGCCTCGGGTACTTACAATCCACTGCTGATTACACACTCAGCTTCTCTGCCCGGAGCGAAGCGAAAGAGGAAGCCATTTGTTTACTATTTCAAGAGAGATGGATAATTGCTATTGTAAGAACCTCAGTTTTAATGATATATAGACTTCAGATTCTCAGCTTACATTTTAGGTAGTTGTGATAAAAATGTATATTATCTGTTACTACAGGAGCTATTTTGTAGTCAGAAAGTACATAAATTTTGGGAAAAATAAGTTGATTTTTTTCACTATCTTCTAATAACTTTTTTCTTTGTTCTTTTCTCCCCTTCTAGAAACACCTATCTCTTCTGAATGCACTCTTCTGAGTCTTCATGATGCTCTGAACGATCTACAATTTCCTGCTATGATGATACATTTTGAACTTTCTCAAAATTACTGATCTACCAATTTAGTCCCGGCTCTTCCATTTTAGTAATTCTGGGTGTTTGACAATCAACATCTTATTCCTAACAAATAATTCTTTCCCTTTTTATAATATGCTATATAGGATTAAATTTTAGCCTAAAGAGCTCACCACTTGGGAATGAACTTTTTAGTGGTAATTCACTTTTTAATATAATTTATGCACCTTGTGCAACATTCAGAAAGTATTCAACACTGTAAAAGAAAAGCAGGGAAAAGATAACAGAAATTTCAGGTAGGCATGTAGGGGAAAATGTAGAAGTAAATAAGATTTTTTTTCATCCTAAAGTCACATTATTTGAATTAAATAGAATCCAGATTTAGTCAAAATTATATCAATATATTCACTTATCTGACCATCTAAAAATATTTATTGAGCCTCCACCTGATGTCAGATTATGATAAATACAGACCATACCATGGCATATGACCCAATCCCTGCCCAGGTATAAAGACAGCTGCTTGTTGTGTGGGTTGGCAAGTTTTAAGAAGGAAGGTGGTACATGGTACCATTTAAAAACTGTATGGTAGGGACACTACAATCAGCAAACAGCAACTACAAAGTTTCAGAACTGCAAAGCAGAAATGTACAAAAGGCACAGCCATAATGTGGAATGAAAATGGAATTTTTAAGAGAAATGAGGCTGAAAAGTGAAGAAGGTCTAACTTTTATGTCGTTCTAAGTGATTTAGTTTTTGTCCTTAAGGCATTGGAAGGCTGTGGATGGATTGTAAGCAGGTCAGTGACATGCTTTTCTATAAAGACAGCAAAGCAAAGAAGTGATATTGAAGAATGACATTCAACTGCCTGGTTCAACTTCAAATTTGTTATTGCATAAACCTTAAGACTTCTTTTCACTAATAAATGGTTAAATTGTCTTCTGATGATTGGTTCAAAAAGTAGTGGCATTTTAAGTACATCAGACTTTTCACAGGTAGCTCCTTTAACCTTGTCCTTAGAAGAGCTTACAACTCCAGCCCAGAGACTTTCCTTGTCAGAAATCTTTTACTCTCATTCTACCTGAAACTTTCCCCCACCTCCTGTCTTTCAAAACTTCTTTACAATTATCTTAAGAACTAGCTTCCAGCAGAAGTCTTTTTTACTGCCTCTATAACAGTTGTCTTTTATTGCCATGTATGGTACCTTGTAGTCTGTAAGAGTTGTCTGCAGCTATTAAAAGTATGTGTAATATCAAGAGTAACTCTTGATCCTTTAAGCTTGGTTTTCATGCATTTTTTTCAAAGACTAAAACTTAATAAATGCACCAGTGTCGTTTTCTTTCTAACTCTGTGGCTGTCAAATTCCTTCACCTCTCTCTATATTGGTTTCCTCCATAAACAAAACTAAGAAGTTGATATGAATCAGTTCAAACCCTGTGACTTGGAGCTTTAGGATTCTTCCCAGGGATGCTTCAGGAAGTCTTTTAAGAAGATGGGAGACCAGAGAAGCAGGTCTCCTTTTTCATCTTTTACTTCAAATAGCTTCAGCTATTTTCCTACCTGTCTTATTTGTTTGGATTTCATATAAGATTTTTTTTTTGAAGAACACATTAATCGAGTAAAAAGAATTGGAAATAAGCCAGACTCAGAAAATCAAGGATCAGATGTTTTCTCTTATATGTGGACTCTAAAGCAAAATAAGGGAAAGAAGGTGGTGGGGGAGGGGATCAGATATCAAAGATGTAGGGAAGATCAGTGGAGTAGAAGTAGGAAAAAGAGAAAGAGAAGGAGAGAAGAAGGAAGGGAAAGGAAAAGAAATATGGAATGAATTTAATAGAATCATACTATATATATATATATATATATATATANTTAGAACTCTATCCTTGTCCTCTAAGATTTTACAGTCTGCAAGAGAGCAACATGTCAATAATTATTGAAATAAAAATTGATGTTTCTGGCTTATTTAATTTAGCATAAGGTCCTCAAGTTTCTGCCACATTGTCACATATTACAGAATTCCCTTTTTTAAGGCTATCATTCCATTGTGTGTATACCATATACATATCATACTATATACATATATAAATGTACCAAAGGGAATATCTCCTCTATGTGTTTATAGAAAGTACCAATCAAAAATAAATAAATGAAGGAGTTAAAGGAAGATCAATAGAGTAGAGGAGAAAGAAGAGGGTGTTGAGGGGAGAAGAAGGCAGAAAAGGGGAGGGAGAATGGGGATTGAAACATGTCAAAAGAAACCCAGGACTCCCTAAGGTCCATTTCAGCTCCCACATGTTACCTTCTGTATTTCTTCTGGCTTTTTCCCCGATACACTTACACTGCTTATGTGTTTGCCCTGTGTATCAGAATGTTGTGTCAGAGATGGAGAAAAGGACTCAGTAAACGCCTTTAGAGGACAGAGTGAAAGGATGAATTAATTGGCTTGCTGATTTCACCCCTATTATTTATCAATAACCACTAAGTTCCAGGAATTTTCCAAGACAGTGGGGACTATTGAAAACTCAAGACACTTGCCTTCCTGGAATGACCAGCCAGCTGCACCTGGCATTAGGCAACAGTGGTTAATTAACTGATGCATTGCAGGTATTTTAAGTCTTAGGACCTTTAGAACTCTATCCTTGTCCTCTAAGATTTTACAGTCTGCAAGAGAGCAACATGTCAATAATTATTGAAATAAAAATTGATGTTTCTGGCTTATTTAATTTAGCATAAGGTCCTCAAGTTTCTGCCACATTGTCACATATTACAGAATTCCCTTTTTTAAGGCTATCATTCCATTGTGTGTATACCATATACATATCATACTATATACATATATAAATGTACCAAAGGGAATATCTCCTCTATGTGTTTATAGAAAGTACCAATCAAAAATAAATAAATGAAGGAGTTAAAGGAAGATCAATAGAATAGATCCATCCACCTCTTGATCGACCTTTACTTTTGTTTTTACACGTAGCTATTATAAATAGAGCCCATTGAATATTTTGGTGCTAATACCTCTTCAAGACACTGCTTTCAAGTCTTATTGATAAATACCAGGTTAGTGGGATTGATGGACCGTATGGTAGTTATATTTTTTAAAATTTGAGGAACCCTCATACTAGATAAATGTAACATGATTCCACTTAATAGGCTATCTAAAATAGCCACATTTATAGAATCAAAGGGTAGAATAGTAGTTACCAGGTACTTGTGGGAGGGGAAATGGGAATTACCAATAATAGGCATAAAGTTTCAGTCAAGCGAGATAAAGAAAACTCTAGACTTGTGTGGTATAACATTGTTCCTATAGTCAGCAACAATAAATCACACCTTTAAGATTACTTAGAGGATGCTAAGTGCACATTAGCTTTTCTTACCATAGTAAAACATAAGTAACTACCATCACAGAATAATGAAGAAAGTGCTATGGTGTTCAGAAAATGGAGTTAACTGAAAAATAAGTAACCAGAAATGATTCATAAGCATATCTGCCAAGTGAATTTTTTTTAGTTTTGCAGATTTTTAAAAATTTGTTCTTTTTAGATATACATGACAGTAGAGTGTATTTTGACATATCACCAATTGAGTTCTAAAAAATGAATTGGAGTGTGCTGTACACAGTGAATCTTTAACAATGTGGACTGTAGGAAAATAGGTAGAAGGCACAGAGAAAAGAAAACACAGGGAGAGCCAAGAAAGAGTGAGGAGTTTGTCAAGGTCCTGCCACTGGATACTGTGGTGATTGGAGTTAAGTATGACAGCTGTAAAGTTCATATTTGCTTCAAATTATAAAGATCCTTTTATGCTATTTTAAAGCTTTTGAGTTTAGGGAGTGGAGAGTCAACAGATTTGTGAGGGAATATTAATGGCAGGATAGATTTGTTTCCAAAAATTAACCACGTGAGTGTTGAATATGAAAGACGGAGGAGAGAGCATGCAGGCTGGGGAAGAGGAGAGCAATGAGGAGGTGGTTTCAATAATCAGAAAAGTGGAAAGGGCCTATGGGAAACAAGAGATATCAGGTTAGGCTTTTTGAAATTGATTTAAAAGGATCTTTGGGGCTGGGAATATAGCCCAGTGTTAGAGTTCTTACCTAGCACTTGTGGAGGCCTGGGTTTAATCCCCAGCAAAGCAAAGAGGGGGGTGGGTGGAGAAACTAAGTCCTGGTGACTGGAAATAATATGACACTCTAGCACAAGAAAACACAAGAGATGATGCTCTATTTCATTAAAGAAAAAAAAAAGCACTTTTTAAAAACTCTACTTCTCACAGAGCATGAATGGCAACTGTTATCTCTCTCAGGTAAATAGTCCATTTGTGGAAGCTAATGGATGACTTAATTAAGGCCTGATAAGATTCTCTAGGCTGAAAGATAAAGGGTAATTCCCACTGAACAGTCCCCTAAGATAAGCCGATACAGGCCTTATTAAAAATTTCTCCAGGCATTTTACATCCTAATGAAGAATTGATGCAGGAGTTCACTTTGTTGCTCAGAACATCTTGCCAGATAGTACAATCTGGAGTCTCTGTTTTTGTTCGGTCAAAAGGCTCGAGAGCTAGCCCTGGCAGGTGACTAATCTTTATGTTGACTTCAAGTACAATTTCAGAGTTGTGACTTGGCTGGGAGGTTTGTCAGGATGGATTGTTTTCTGAGATAGCAGATGGTTTGGAAATCATCTGCCATGACAGACTGCACGGACTGGAATTTCAGGGCTCTGTTCCTGAAGTGGTGATGAGAAAGGCACACATGGGAAATTAAGTCTCTAGGCTTAACCGAAAATGACGATCCACCGCTGGTCAGAGCACAAACGAGGAACAAGAGTGAGCGCTAAATGAACGGCAAATAGGAAGTTCCTAATTAACTCCAATCTCCTTCAAGTGAATTGCCCTAACTCAACATTATTGCACATAGGAGGAAAGTTGACTTATGTGTTTCAAGGCTTGATTTTATAATTTTGCTCTTGAAGAATGGGATAATCAAACAACAGAAGGAGTATATTAACTGGGGATTTGGATTATTATGGTTCAAAGCAAAGGTATCAGGTAATTGAATCTAGTCAGTTTATTCAGAGCAGGATGCAAATAAGTAATTTGGACATTTTGAATAAGCTCAGCCAAGTTAAAAAGCCTCATGAAAATTTGGTAAATATTCCATGCACTTTAATGCAATCTGAGAATAGAGGGTTGTTTACAGTGATTTCAGATTTCTATTTGGCCATTATTATTATTATAGTTTTAAAATGCTTCCCCTGACATCTTTCCTGTGTAAGTGAATATGTCCCAAGGACACTGCAGCAAATGAGATAGACTAATGTAAAATATTAAATAATTCATGCCCTTGAGAGCCACTGAGACTATGCTCATGTTTTTAGAGAAAGCAAAGCCCATATTGTGATGGAGAGAAATAAGACATTTGCATATGAAAATATTTCAAGTATTTTTTTAAGTTAAATGGGTGTTCAAAAAGTAAAAGAGGGGAAAAAGGGGAGCATCTTAAAGAATATAGCAAGCACCATTTTAAAATAATAGGACTTTGATTTGATTGGGGGTGTGGAGGGGAAAGGAAGCAGGAGTTCATTTGAAATAAACTGGAGTGAGAGTAACAGATGGGGTGGGGGATGTGGACAGGAGGCTGGGGCAGAGGAGGAGGCAGTATTGTGAAGTAGGAGGCAGTGAAAACTACATTAGGGCCTGGGATATTTGTGTTCTACCCACATCAAGGTCTGACCTTGGGCTTTTCCTGTAACCTCTCAGGGCCACTGTTTTCTTGACTATCGAATGCAATTGCAACATGACCCTCACAGCACTGTTATGAAAATTAAATGAGATCATGTGTATAAACAGATGAAAGTGTCTGGTACAGAGAAGGCACATGGAATTTAGAACTTAACTTACTACTCTGTTCAGAAAAGGACCACATACTGCCAAGTTTGCTGAAAAGGGAATTTCCAGACGCTCCTGCCCCGCCACCTGCAATAAGAGGAAGGCAGAATACTGCTGGGCTTGTGAGTTAAGTTTGAAAACAAAGTTTTTGGTTTTAAACTCCAAGTCTGCCACTTATCAGTGATGTGACAGTTCTTCCTTAGACTTCAGTGAGCCTCAGTTTCCTTATCTCTGCAATCAGGACAATGGTAATACTTACAGCATTAGAGAATTACAAGATTAAATGGAGTAGCCTACATTAAGAATTTAGTATAATTGCAAGCACATGGCAAAGACTCTAAATGTCACCTTTAATTATCTGTTGATTGGTCCCACAGAACTGTGAGTATTTCATCTGTGAAAATGCACAAACATAGGGAATGACTTCCCTCTGAGGCATAACATCAACTCTATAAAAGGTGGCTAAACTATATAGAGTTTTCCATGCTTAAACATGATTTTGTTCAAAGGGAATTCTTCCCCTTTAAGCAAATAAGTCTAAACAAATTCAGTTACCATTTCAGAAACAATCTTAAAAATAATTTAATGGTTATGCTTTCATTATATGAAGGCATTCAAAAAAATGATCAAGAAAGAGAAATGTGATCAATAGAGAGAAAATCAATTATTAAATTAAGGAAGTTGTATGAGGTGCATTTGTGTTGGTGTGGCTTTTCTCTGGTCTTCATGAGTCTGAGGACAGAATTTGGAACTGCCAACATAGCTAGAAAGTAAATGGAGAAATGAAGAAAAGTTTCTAATACTGTAAATTCTGCCTAGGTCCTTGGCTTTACCTTGAATTATGTATGCATGAAGGAGACATGGTGGAGCTTGGTTAAAGGCTATGGCTAGAGGGTAAAGAAATGAGCCAAAATTTCAACCTACCTATGGCAGGAATTGCAGAATTCAGAGTTTGGTTGCAAAGTTGATTGCTTGCTAATAAAAAAAATCTTCCTTCTTTAGAAGCAGCTATCAGAATATAAAGTAACTAAAAATATATTATACAATATTCAACATATAATAAAAAGTTGCTTAACATGTAATAAAACAGAAAATGTGGTCCATAATCAAGAAAAAAAAATACTCAATAAAACTTCCTTAACATATTGGAATAAGTGGACAAGGACTTTAAAAGAGTTATTAAATGTCCAAGGACTGACTTAGGGAAAAATGATCACAATGAATAAACAGAAAATCATACTAAATGAATGAGAATGATTTTTAAAATATATCAAATGGAAATTTGAGAAGTTAAAATTATATTGTTTAAAATGAAAATGTCAATAAATTTGAATCTTTGTAAAAAGAATCTATCTAATTAAATGAGATTATTAAGATCAAAAGATCAAAAATTAAGAATAAAGTCAGATGAGGTGGTGCACACCTGTAATCCCAGCAGCTCAGTAGGCTGAGGCAGGAGGATTGCATGTTCAAAGCCAACCTCAGCAACTTGGCAAGGCCCTAAGCAACTCAGTGAACCCTGACTCTAATAAAATACAAAAAGGGGCTGGAGACGTAACTCAGTGGTTAAATGCCCCTGGATTCAATTCCTGCCCCCCCACACACACAAAAAAAAGAATAAAGCCTCAGTGTCTAGAGACAAAAAGAAGTTTCTAATAATATATGTATAATGGTGAAAATAGAACAAAGGACAGTAGAGGACAATCAGGGGACCAAGGGGAAGATACAAAGGAGGGAAAAGGAAGACCTAGGGAATAAAATGGGCCAAATTGTGTTATGCATATATGAGTACACCACAATGAATTTCACTCTATATATACTTATGATGCACAAATGAAGAAATGTGTATATATGTAAATAAACAGAAGGAAGACCAGAAGAGTAGAGGAAGGGAAATCGGGAGGAAGGAAGAGAAAGGGTAATACTGGGGAATGAATTGGAGGGAATTATGTGCATCTATGAATATGTCACACTTGTGTGTAATTATAATGCACTAATAAAAACATTTACAATAAATAGAATGTAGGGCTTTGCATGGCAGTGTGTGTCTGCATAATTGAAGTTATATAAGGAAGAGAAGAGAGATAACAGAGCAGAAAAATATTTGAAGAATTCATCATCAAAAATATCCCAAATCGGATGATAAACAATTTCAGATCCAAAAATTTCAATAAATGCCAAGCAAGTTAAAAACAAATAAAATAACAGTGACACATCACAAACTGCTGAAAGCTGAAGATAAGAATCATAGAATCATATTTAAGATATGTAATATTGAAAGAAGCTAGAAAAATGATTTATTCTATAAAAGAGGAAAAATATAAAAATGATGGCTGAGTTATCAGAAAGAATAAAGAACATTTTTAAAGTGTGATAGGAAAAGAAAAATAGCAGCCAAATCTAAATTCCATATTTGGCAAAAATACCCTTTGAACATAACACCAATATAAAGATTTTTTTCTGAGATAATTTATTGCTAAGTAAATTACCTTGGGATGAAGAAAAATGACACAGTATAAAAGCATGGATCTACAGGAGGTACAGAAGAGCAACAGACAAAGGAAACCTGCAAGCAAATGTGCTTTTTCCATAATATCTTTTAAAATATATTTAAGAAAACATAAAATATTTTACTGCAGATTTTATAGCATATATAGATGTAATATATAAAAAAGCACAAAAATGGGATCATAAGTGAAAATATATAGTGACATAATTCTTATAATTTATGTTGTTCTATACTAGCTCTTAATACAATGTGGTGGTTAGGATTCATACTGTAATTCTTCCAGCAATAACTTAAAAATGCTAAGATGTGCAGATTGAAAGATAATAGAGAAACCGAAATGGAATATTTAGGAAAAAAACTTTGAATAACTAAAAAAGGAATGAATATAAGCTAATTTTTCATGTTGAATAGCAATGTTTTTCAGAGTGGATGAGAACAAAATGTCATTATATATTACCTAGAAAAGATATAACTTAAACATAAAGATAAAGTTTACTTGGAAAGAAATGGATGAGAAGATACATGCCATTTGAATTGTAAGCAGAAGAAATAAGGAGTATCTATAACAAACAAAACGGATATCAAGGAGTATTACCAAAAATAATGTCGGACATTTTTGTGGCTGTGTACTAGGAATTGAAATCAGGGGCACTTGACCACTGAGCCACATCCCCAGTGCTATTTTATATTTTATTTAGAGACAGGTCTCACTGAGTTGCTTAGTGCCTCACTTTTTTGCTGAGGCTGGCTTTGAACTTGCAATCCTCCTGCCTCAGCTTCCCCAGGATTACAGTCATGTGTCACTTCACCTGGCAAAGTGGGACATTTTATAATGATAGAAGAATCAAAACACCATAGACATATCTGAGCCTGAATTTTAAATTTAAATTTTAAATGAAATTAAATTTAAATTTAAATGAAACTGAGGGATCTAGAAAGAAAAGCAAACAAATAGTAATCATGGTTATAAAACTTTAATACCCTTCTCTAAGTAACTGGTAGAACAGTGATCGATGAAATACTTATTGATAAAACAACTAAATGAAAAGTCAGTAAGGATATCTGAAGAAAATTGAAACACCGTTGACCCCTTCCACCTAATTAATATGTATAAAAACATGTACAACAAATGTATAAAAGTCACAGGATACAGTCATAAAGATAATGATATGCCTCATAAAGTCTCAATAAATCCTGACAATGGAAATATTACTGAACATTTGCTTTAGTGAAAATAAATTAGAAATCAATACCCTTAATTTCTGGGCATCCTTGTAAGTTTACCATTTGAGCCAGTAACTGGGTAAATAAGTTCCCCCCTCACCAATGCAGCAGGCATGCTTCAGTCTTCACAGGTCTGAATGGAACCAAAGAGGAGAGAAGTGAATTCACTCATCTATTTGAACTGTGACACTCTTCTTCCAGCCTCAGACAGAATGGGTTCCTCATTCTCAGATTCAAACTAGAACTTTCACTGTGGACCCTGCCATTTGCCACCACCAGGTTCTCAGGCCTTCATGTTTGGGCCAGGACTTACACCTTTGGCTCTGCTGATTCTTAGACTTTTTGACTTCAGACTTCTTGGCCTGCATAACTATGTGAACCAATTTCCGTAGTAATAATAAGAAACCAGTAGTTAGAGAAGGAAGGAGTGTTTAAGTAGCCTTTGTAGATAACTGTGAAAGTTCTTTGATGTTATAACAAAACCTGCTGAGCAAATGAGGCACAATCTTATTACCCTGATGAGGGCCACAACAAGGGAAATGCATTGTCCTGTAAACGCACACAAACAGGACCATGAATGGGGACTTGGAAATAAGAGAAGATTTCCTGCAAGAAATGATGGCTAAGCTGAATGAAACCTGAGAGTTAAGAAGGGTTAAGAAAAGAGTGTTTTAGAAAGGGAAAATATTCAAGAAAAGACATAGTAAATTCAAGGAGTCAAAATTGACTTAGTAACTGTCTCGGTTTAGTGGTTAAATTAAAGGTTGAGAGGAGATGGGAGCTTCTGAGGAGGAGAATGGCAAAAAACAAGAAACTGAATAAATAATAAAAAGCTTATATGAAGGCTGTCTCTAATTCAGGCTGGTGACTTTGAAATTTTCTCTAAAGGCAGTGAGATTTTATGGAAGGATTTAAGCCAAACAATGAAAGTTCACAAAAGTCAAGAGTTTCACTTGTGACCTATAAGACTCTATAAATAGTCTATTGTGTGAGGTATTGAGGAAATATCTAATAATATAAAATCTTAGATACTAATGTTGATTTTGTCAGTAACAATATTTGTGGCTTAACTGGGGGGGAAATGGCAAATGAGACCATGCTGCAGTGACTTGAGGGGTGAAGGGGGAGTTGAGATGGTGAAGATGGACCTAACTTTCAAAAAGCTGGTCTGGAGGCAAAGAGCTAGAAACAGAGCAATAAGTCCAGGCCTACAGCAAGTGGAAGGGGCAGGAGAAGAAACTGGTGGCTCAAGGAACATCAAAGCTATGGGTCTGGAACAAGACAGATGATGAGTCTGCCATATGGAGGTAGTCCAGATCAGTTCTAATACAAGTAAATGTTGATTGCAATTCATGCATAATTATTTTTGAATTTTTTTCCTCACCATTGTTTAACAGTGCTCAAATAAGTTGTCATATTTTCCTCATAATGGTTAGTCAACCTCTGTCTCCTAGAACATGAGAAAGTATCTCATGGCTAAAATTTTAAATGAATATTTTAAAAAGTCCAAACTAATGATATTGGATTACTGAGTTTTATGTCAAAATTAGGGAGCATTGCTTGACTGCTCATTACTTTGAAGAATGAACACATGTAACTAAATTCAGAGTCAAACCTACTAGGAAATCCATGCCAGTTCTCCTTCCCTTGGGCATGACATGTTTATCCTATTTGTTTACTTATTGTACTACAGAGACTTGGGCTTTTGGATCTATGGATTTGTCTCAGTTGGTTACAAGTTCCAGAATCATGAGTTTTAATACAATTTAAATGGATAAAATCACTTGGAAACAAGTTTATCAAATGGAATCAAAGGATCTTTAGTACCTGATGTGAAATTTTGTCCATAATCTGTCTCTCCACAGTTTGAGACTACAGTGATGACATATAAATCTTTCTGCTGCAGCAGTTAGGTGAGGAATACAAGCAACCTAGGTGAATGGTACTTGATAATGGTGTGTGACTAATGAGAGTCACTTAAGTTTATCAACTGGCAATCAGAGGCAGGAGGATGACTAGAATCAATAGCAGTCATTTGTCTCCTACAATTCTTTGGTATGAACCAATTAATGTTTTCAAAGAACTTGAGGCT
The DNA here is from genome assembly GCF_001458135.2 of Marmota marmota marmota. Classification (NCBI taxonomy): domain Eukaryota; kingdom Metazoa; phylum Chordata; class Mammalia; order Rodentia; family Sciuridae; genus Marmota; species Marmota marmota. Next base: position 31,117,945 of record NW_026000057.1, read on the forward strand.
GTCATTACAAAAGGCATTGCCATAGAAACAAAGCAAGGCCATTGGTAAATCAGCGGTAAGGAAAACAAAAAAGTTGCCCAATTTTCATAAAATGCTACATGTTTTGATCCACACGTATGGCTATAAATGTGTGTTGATATACTGGAAAACAATTGAATTATACTTGTGTTATAAAATAGAGGATTAATGACATACATGCATGATTTTATTTGCAAATGTGAAAGGCAGCACAAGCATGGGGTCAAGGCAGCATTGACTTAACCATGTGTCATATTGGAGTCATTCATTTTTAGCAAAAATTGTGCAAACTGATATGGATACACCTCTGTAAATGAAGATGTGAATGCACAAAAATAAGGAGAATCCACATAGCTTGAATGTATTTTCAAGATTTGATGAAATGTGTTATGATGCACATGGATCAGTGGCTTTAACACATTGTATTTGTAAGGTGTTTAATTGGGGTGCCATTTACATCTGTAACTATGTGCTTCAGACAATTTTTAAAAGCTCTATACCCATTTGAACTCATCATTGGATACCATGAGATCATTCCCCACTTACCCAAGACCAGAAAATAAATAAAGATTATTATTACTATAATAATACAGAGTTCTACACATTAGTTTTCTATCCAAAAAGTGCTCAAATTACAAGGATAGAAATACCTGCAGTGTGCTTATTTCCTGAGTCTCCTCATTCTAGGACGATACTGCTGTATTCTAACTGCTATTTTTTGCATAATGTAATTCTTGCTCAAAACTACAAAAGGCCTTCAGTCCTTTTAGTTGATGTATATTTTCTTAGTTCAATCCTGGAAAACTTGAATTCAGTAGATAATCGTTGCCTCCCCACTAACATGCATTCTGTTTCCAAGGAAACAATATGATTTTAATAATGACAATTAAGCAGTGTTATAACCCAAAGATGACCAAGCCCTAATGCATAATCTCATAGCTACCATGGAGTATAATAGTATCGCTATGCAGTCTCCAAAAGGAATATTTGCCAAAAACATTAGTAAGAAATAGAAATTTTACTTTCAGTTGAGAAAGGGAGATGGAGACTTTACCTCTGATATTAGATAGCAAAGACCCCCCAAATCACAATTATTTGTCTTTCTCTTTTATTTGCTCACATTATGTACTATGATTTCCACTTTTTACTTTTCTTGCTTTTTGACTTACCCTAACTTCTATCTCCCTGCATTGTTTACAACTGCATTTTTCAATAGTAAGCACCAGCCAACCACGGTTACTTAAGTTAATTAAATACAATTAAAATTTCAGTTTATCAGGCACTCTGCCACATTTCAAGTGCTTAATAGCCACAATGGACAGTGGATACCACATTGGACAGCACAAATAAAGAACATTTCCATTACTGCAGGAAATTTTGACAGACAGTTTGATTTAAAGCAATTAAACTCTGCCTCTAAGTTTAACATCTCAGTTCCACACGCTCCACCCCCTCCCCAAAGTCAAAAACAGAAGGAAGGGAAGAAAGAGGAAGTGGATGAGGGAAGGGAAGCAAGATTTCATGTCTCTAGCTTCCCCGGCTCTTGATAGAAAGAATTCCAGGATTCCTAAGCTATTATTGTGTAATAATAACTACTAACTACAGCCAAAGCTACTCTCTTCTCTTTTAAAAGAAAAAGGACAGGGAAAGGGGAGCCTATAAGTTCTATATTCAGTGAAAGTAGGAGACAGAAAATTTCAAAACTACAAATTGCACTTGTGGGCAAAAAGCAAGTAAAACCAGCAAAATCTGCATGGAAGGTGATAGCAGCATAGTAGAGAAAAACAGGGAGAACAAAGGTAATCCAGAGGGGTGGATCTCAGTAATAAGCAGCAAATATGAACCCCTTCAAGGCAAAGGTCCCTCAAGTAGGAATGACTGGTAAGGCTGAGTTCTAATGGGCATGATTGATGTTGCCTCCCAGGATACTGGCAGTGGAAGATCTGAGAAAGCACCATCTTTCAAAAGCCAAAAGGAGGAGACTGAATTCTGGGTAGCAGTGTGAAGAAACAATGGGCTCACAGTAGGAGCAAAGGAGCCATGGCCACACAGAGGGTTGTATTGTAATGAAGAAGTCCATCTCCACAAACTCCCAGCAAACTCTCCTGGTTCAACATTCCCACCCTCCCAAAAGTCTCCTTCTGATGTCTTATTTGGTAAATTCAGTTCATTAAAATATGAGTAACAAAAACACCCAATAACATCTTGTTAGGGATTCCATTATGTCTCCCCAAAATGTATGGTGAAGTCTTAACCCTCAGTACCTCAAAAGGTAACCTTATTTGAGAATAGCATCATTGCAGATGCAAATAGTTACCATGAGATCACACTGGAGTAGGGTGCACTTTTAATCCAATATTACTGGTAATTGTAAAAGAGACGTGGCGACAGGAGAAGATGATGCCATGTGACAGTGGAGCAGAGACTGAAGCGATATCTGCAAGTGAATGCGTGCTAAGGATTGCTAGAAACTACCAGCAACTACAAATGGGCAAGGGAGCATTCTCCTGATGGGTTTCAGAGTGAGCATTCCCTCCCTGACATTTTGACGTTTTATTCACAGCCTCCAGAACCGGGAAACAATACATTTCTGCTGTTTTAAGTCATCCACTTTGTGTTATATTTTTTTTAATGGCAACACTAGGAAACAAATATAATCCTTTCGATGATATTATGAAAACAGAGAATTATAGCAAAAAAATATATTTGCAAAGAAAATTCACCAGAAAAATATTACCACAAAAAGATAAAAATTGCAACACAACCTTTTAGCATGAATATAGACACAATTACAATTCTGAAGTAAGTACAAGGACTCAGGATGTTATGACTGCATAAGAGAAGCTAAAATGTAGACATGAGGACGTAGAGTGGAAACCAGTAGAATTTGTAGGGGACGGGGACAGGAATGGAAGAAAAGAGGAATATTTCAGAAACAAAGACTAAACTACAGGATTAGAAGAGATACTAATATCGTAGAAAACAAAATAAAAATACAGATACAAATTGTGAAACAAAACCAGAAAAAGTGAAAGACAGAAAAAGAATTAGAGGTAATATGATAACTAAAAGATAGGGGAAAAATATCTAATATTCATATACTAGGAAAGTCACATAAAACTGAACAGTGAAAAGAATTAATATTTAAAAATACATTTCAAAGGGCTGGGGTTGTGGCTTAGCGGAAAGCACTCACCTAGCATGTGTGAGGTGTTCAATCCTCAGTACCATATAAAAATAAATAAATAACATAAGATTATCGTGTCCAACTACAACTAAAAAAATATATAAAACAAAATACATTTCAATAGACATATAAAATAAGACATCTACTATGAAGAGGAAACCATAAATCAGGAAAGGGGTACACTGTCACACTTAATGGTCAATATTGAGACAAAGCCCACAAACATATTTAATTTTAAAGATAAAGCATCTCTAGGGAGCAGGAAAAATTATCAAGATGGTTTGGGTGAAGGAAGATTAAGCTATTTTCAGACTTCCCACACCATCTTTTTCCAGAAGATACAGAAAAGACACTTGTAAGAAAAGAGAGGGAGACACTTAAGAAAGATCAGTGTGAGCTGAACTTTCTATAGCTGGTCAGACTGCCCTGCACATGTAAAAACTATAGACAAATATTAAGTTTTCTGGTTCATCCACAAGAATCAAGGATCATTATTCACATAAACTTCTCTTAGGGACATGATTAAGAGAGAAAACCCAACTAACTAAATTAAGGTAGAAAATGGCAGGAAAAGAACGGGTGACAAGACTTCAGTATAGATCTACAGTAATAGTAAACTGTCCTGGCTCTCCGCTCTCCTAGTGACAAAAGTCTCCTGCTAATACTCCAGTGGGGAAATTCAATTCATGCAAATCTACGATAACAAAAATACCTTACAACATCTTGTTAGAGGTTCACTTAGGATAAAATGAAAGGAAAGCGTAATCTGGAAATGTATAAACAGTGTAAAAACTGGGGTTGGAAGTGGGAGAAAATATGGTAAGTAGTGTAAGCTTTACTGAAAGAGCTAAAAATTAAATGACATCATTTTAAAATGGGAAATCACATAAATCTGAAGCATTGGACTCTGATAGTCTGTCCTATTGAAATCTACAATGAAACTCATTGATTTTGTGGAATGACGGAATGATGTGCAGATTATTAGGCAAGAATACTTGTGAATGAGTAATGACCACAACAAAGCAAGCAAAAAAATGGGGACAATTGACATATCAGAAATAATATAGGATGTCATTTATTTTATCCAATTTCAACTTTGTTGATTCAGAAATAACTGATTCCTAACACCTGTTTTCTACCTATATGCATTCTGTCACTTGCTCTCCATCTCTCTCTCTCTCTTACACACACACACACACACACACACACATGCACACAATGCATAAACACATTCTCTTTTCTGCACCAAAATCACTAATGATAACTAATACATTACTGAGCTCAGAATATTTTGAGTAAAATTGCACTTTCGGCTGCATAAATGGTAGTTGAAGAAAACAATTCTTTAAATGATCATAGCAGAAATTGGCAAATAGAAAGGAATTATATTGGAATAGCTCAAGTAAAGAACAGACTGTGAAGGATGAAGCAGCTGTAGAGAGTCTAGGTAGCAGAGACTGATGAACAAGCTTTTTCCATGTGCCACCATGGAGCTGGATGAGCGCTAACTTTTTAAAGTATTTTTGATACTTACAAATAAAATCAAAAATAAAATCCCAGGAAATTGCATGGATCACAGGCTATATATCATCCAGCTATATTTAATAGATAAATTAGGACACGCTCAAAAGAAAGAATATTGACTGGGAAAAGATGGAATAAATTCTGAGTTCCCAAACAGTAAATGGTAACTAAAAAAATATCTTGATCTTTGTGCCTACACCAGTGTATTTAAAGAAAGGAACCAGAACAATTTACTCCAGTCTCAGAGGTGAGAAGCTAGAGTAGAAAGAGTTGGAGAGGGTACAAGAATGAGAGGCAGTCTCGGGGGAGCTCTTCCTGCTTATCTGCACCTCCTGTTCATTGTCTTTCTACGTTCACATTCACTCCTGCTTATTCACACTTTCAACCTCCTGGCATGTCAGGACTCATGCTCAGGGACATAAAATTTTTCCAGTTGTCTCCACCTTTCTAGAATTCTGAGACAGCCCCTTAAAGAGAATGCGCCTGAAAACGCCTATCTTTCTCCTGCATTAATCAGTAGTCAGTTAATTAGTAGTAGATAGCAGAATCACCTCTGTTATCCCTCTGTGGTACCTTGAGACTTCCAGCTCAATGCGGTATTCTAAGCTTATGAAAATATATTCAATCTCCCTAAATTAGGAGAACCATAAGCTCCCCAAAACCACTGTTGATTAGGAAGGTATTTCAAAATTGAAACAACTCGTCAAAGGCCCATTAAGTTGACAATAGTATTCTCATAAGTTTCACAATACTGCAGTTTTGTTTTCTGATTTATAGTGTAAAGTTTTCATATACTTCCACTTTGGGGAAGTTTGAAAAGTAGTAGAGAAAATTTAGGGGTAACCTAATCTTTCCTGGGTGGATTTTATTTTTGTGATGGTGCCATCTGGAATTTAAAAAACAAAAGCAAAAACAAAAACAAAAAAGCATGAATGTGGCTACATAAGCCATCTGCTACTGAAGGCCTTTGGCTATTCTTTTTCATACCTGCTGCCAAGGGAGGCCCACAAGACATTACATTTCCCAGATTAGCTTCACCAACAGCAAAACAGTAGCAGTGGAAACCCAACAACAAATATTTGTCATATTTGTATGCTTGAATATTTTTGTATTTGTAATAAGTTAATTTTGAGATAAACAGATGAAGATGAAAGAGCAGAATGAAATTTTAATCATTCTTAAGCAGGAAAGAGATAACTATTTTTTGGCATGGAAACTTTCCACTTTTAGTACAAGAAGATTGAGAGACGGCAGAGTACACTGTCAGTTCCACCAGGTTCAACAAATTGTTGCAGCCAAACAAAAATAGCCTTTCATGGTTCCCATTGTTCTGCAGCTGTTGGCTTCATAAAGCTTGTTGTCTCCTTCCTTGTGACTCATCATTATGGTTGCCCAGTTTCCTTTCTTGATTTCCTCCCCAAAGTGGTGACGTGTCATAGGAAGAGAGGACAGCCCTCCCCGTATCCCTTTCCAAGCCTTTTAAAGCACATCCATCCTGGAGCACTCATCTTTTTCTTCAAATAACTGAATTTCTTGTCCCATCTAGGCTCCGAGACTGCTTGAGAACCTAGATGATTCAGTCATTTGATAAGGAAGTCCGAATAGCTTCCTGCTTTAGAGGTCAAACAGTTGTGAGTCTCAAAGGGAACGTGTGCGTAAGTCTTAGGGCTCATGTATTTTTTTCTTTATGAAAATCTCATTTTGTTTCCAGTTACTTTGTCAAAGAAGAGTTCTAGATTGCTTAAAGTATAATCTGCTTCTTGAGTTTAGCAATTACTGGAAAGGTTATATCACATGTACATAAAACCCCATTCAGTTGAATATCAAAATTCTAACAATTTGACTCTTCAGTACTTAGAAATGAACTCTTAAGTAAAAGGAAAATATCACTAACATACTAAAAACTTCATGCACTCAGATGGAAGCACTTTCCATACAGAAATGTCTTAAAGCATACTGACATTGCCTGGTATGTACTAAACATTGGATAAGTGTTTCTGATATTATTAGAACTTATTAGATCTTTTTAGACATAAATATAGCAAGCTGGGTTTTTATGTTTTTCAGGACAAAAGAAAAAGTATACCAACAACATTTTGGAACTGGCAAAAAATAATAAAAGGAGGATGTTGTGATAATCTACAACAGACATCCAGCTATAAAAATTAAACAAGAAGGAAATCACATACACAGTAGTTGGCCCATTTAACCCACTCAAAGATCTAGAGCACATCAGTTCACCCTTTAGCAGCACTTCATAGTGATCATAGCAGCCACTATTATTTTAATTAAAAAAGTCCAATGGAAAAAAAAAGTCCAATGAAATTTCCTCTATGCTAAAATTGCAATGGAAGGCAATACAAATAAGGTCACAATTCAAAAAGAATTGTCCAAGGCATAAAGAAGAATTTTTGTCCACTATTTTGGAAAATCTTAGGGCAACACATTCAAAGATTTTCAGTTCTCAATGAAGCCATGCAGAAGCCATGGGTGCCATCAGACTTAAAGATTCCCCCTCCTGCTCTCCTTGGGAACAGTTTAAAGACTCAGGAGAACTACACCATCCTCCCCGCCTCCCCTCCTTATGCTGACAACGTGTGACTCCCTTAGGAAAACCCTGTCTGATTGTCTGAAGCTTCCATCTCCCTTCCAGGAGTGTGGGGCTCCTCTGCTCTGGAAGCCAAGTCATGCATTGGTCCCCCTTGGTCTGCTGAGGTGGCAGGGCTTAAAGTTGTGACCCAGTCTCCCTTAGTTCTATCTCCTGCCCATTTGAACTTGCTGTCAGATCTCTCTCCAAGTCACCACACAGTTCCTCCTCCGTGATCCTCAGAACTACACACTGCACCTCACACTCCTGCCCCAGGCATATTATACACAGCCAGTTCCTTTTCGTCCAAGCTTGAGTTCCCAATGCTATGTCTCCCTGACAGGCTCTTTCCTTCTCCATACAGATTATGTGGTCATGTGGTCCTCAGCGTCTCACATTTCATTCTCTCTTCTAGTGCCCCTCAAAAATGATGGTATCTTTGATGATAATCTTTGGATGGTGATAACAGTGCAGTTAGGGTTAACAGAAAGGTCATCTTTAACTGCTAGTAATCTACTGAGTTGGAATTAATGCCTAGTAGAGTTCCTGAAGTCAGACTGCCTGGGTTCAAATATGGGATCTGCCACCCACCAACTGTGTGACCTTGAGTGTATTAAACTCCCTGTGCCTCAGTGTTCTGTCTGAGAAATGGGGATACACAGAGTAATAAAAAAATCTTACAGATTTTATGTTTGTAGGATGTAAAGGACAGTGATTGCACCTAGTAAGAGCTGTACAAGTGGTTGCTAAACAGGCATGGAAAGATGGCCTGGTGTCAACCTCTTGCTTGTCATGAATGCTTTATGCCAGGTAAATTACATCTCATTATAAAATATTACCCTGCTTTATTGCATTCCTGAAGAGAAATGGATGGATCTATGTTTTTTTGTTTTTATTTTATTTTTTTTAAAAAACGGAGTATTCAGGCCAAACAACTATGTATCTTGGTCAGACCAAAATAACTTTCCAAAATTCATCAGGTGTGCAAACAGGTGATAGAGTATCTTAAATCTTGACACATGCACACACACACACACACACACACACACACCAAATACAAAAAAAATAAAAAAACACTGATCATCACTGGTTGCCACTATTGCTACATTGTAATTTTTCTACTTCAAACAGTGGCATTTTAATCATTCTGCCCATAGCAACTAAAGTCCTTTAAATTAACATTAAAAATTCATTCTTTTGGTTTATCCTTCCTGAATCAAGCTAATTAACCATCAGCCGAGAGCCCTTTAAATTATAACCTGAATATGTTACATTTTCTAATTTATAATGGCTCATCTAGGCAAATTGAAAACCCAAAAAGCAGTGAATTAATTAATGTTAATTAAAGAGTACAGCATGGAACAGATGCCAGGTCAATCTTTGGAGTGTGCCTGGAAAGCCATTGTTGGGAGGAAGTCACCCTTTTGCAGAATATGGCTTTGGACAAAGGGCTTTGCTGTGGTGACCTTGTAAGGAATGAGAAAGAGAAACCAGAGATGAGATTAGAAGCAGCACTCAAGACTGACATTATGTCTTTGCATATTACATATATTACCTGTTTTATGTAGAAGGTTTTATGTAGATAGTGAGGGAGATAAGGGGAGTATCACCCAAAGAGCTTCTAATATGAAGTGGTGCTCTGCTGCAGAACTTTTGGCCATGATAAATATGTTCTATATCTACACTATTCTACACAGTTGTCATATGTGGACATTTAACACTTGAAATGTGGCTCATTTGATTAAGAAACTGAATTTTTCAATTTACTTAATTTAAATGTAATTACCATGTGATTTTTGGTTATTGTATTGGATATCTCAGGTCTGAAATGTCAGAGAAACATGCTATTTATATTTATTACTTTAAAACTTTTCACTTTGTTGGTGTTTCTCTTATGCCATACCATGTGTCTCTGTTTTGTCTCTCTGTCTCTGCCATTGTATCTATTTCTGTCTCTCTCACATATATATGCACACCTTTTGTTCTCTATTCAGTGTAATATTTATCAAATTGATTTTCTGCAGAGCTGTGATGATTAACTTGGAGAAGTAGAGCATATTAGAGTTTATGGAATAAATAAGAGAAAACTGATGCATAATCAACATTATAATTTATTAGTGTAATTAGAAATATTTATATACAAATTATAGAAAAACAAATTGGAGGGATGATTCAGGGGTCACACATAGTTCCCAACAAAAACCTGTGCTTGTCCTATCAGGGAAAGTATCCACATTTAGAAAGGGGTAGAAGAGAGAGCCCACAAGATTTTGATGTTGAACCAATTGGGAATGGGTTTGTAAACTCCATGAACCCCTGATTTAGCTTAAAAAGTTAAAACACATTGTACTCGAGGGTTGATTCAAACTTTTATCTCATGAGCTATCATATATAATTATTATCTCAATGGACATCAAAATTATTTGAGTGGTTTCGTGACTGAGCCTCAATAGATCCAGGAATGGGCCCTAAAGTCTCTGAAAAGTTGCTGACACAATTGCTAGTTATGCAGATAAGACAAAACAGTTTGGATTTTACACTAATATTCTTCATTGCCAAAAAAGGTGTAAAGTTAGTTTTATTCACATTTTTAAAAACCACTGCATACAAACAAAATACTTTCAAAATACAATAAAAATTATAACTCATTTTTCAAGATGTATAATTAAGAGGTTTATTTTTTTTTTCCAAACCCATCTGTAATTCGATGGGGATATTTTGAAAGGAAGGCATAAATTACATAAAGTTTGTTAAGTTGTTCCTTTTCTCAAATGATTTTCTGTTCACCAAACACAGATTTCAAAGCCAATCATTTTCTTCACTGAGCCTTCAAATTATATGGCTTTCATCACCCCATGTTTTTGTACTTGACTTGAACAATACCAATGTCGCCACCTATAGGTCAAAAGGATATTGGGGTTGTTTGGGGGACCAAAATAAAGAGTATTAAAAAACCATTGGCAAATTGATCATTCTGGAACATTGAGCTTGATAGCTTCTTAGAATCCATGCTTTTATGCACTTTGTTGTGCTGTTGTTTTTTTTTTAATTTTTATTTTGGTAGAAAGATTTTTCAAAGATACTAACCCAGTTTCCTCACTTCTCAGCTCTTACAGTGAAAAATCATTAACACTTTTTGATGACTCAGGTTGATCATCATCAATATGAATTACTATGCTAGTTCAGGGATATTTTTCAAGTGTTAATTGAATCCTTAGCAGAATCACCTCACAAAGCTATTCCCCTTGAGTATTTCACTCAGGAGATGACTCAGTTACCACTCTGGACTCTTCAATTCCAGTGCTCATGAGACATACATATTCCTCCTTGGCAATTCTCATTCTCTGATATGGAGATCCTAGTCCTCTGTGGCTAGAAACAAGTAAGAGAAATTTGGATTTCTCTTAAAATAAGAGAAATTTGGAACTGAGTACATGCCTAAAGAATTTACAAATCTTATACTGGGAATTTTGTGACTCGGATTTTGTCTCCTTGCATGAAATTTTTGTAACTTGCAAAAGATACAGCCTGCTTTCCATTTTTAAGTGCTCTATAGTTACGCATAATAATGGAGTTCATTTTGACATATTCAGAAGTTCGTGTAACACCATTCTCTCTCTTTCAATACCCAGTATACCCCCTTCCTTCTCCTCTTTCCTCTCCTAATCCCATTCCTCTACTCTACAGGTCTTCCTTCTATTTACTTATTTATTTTTTAATTGGTGCATTTAAATTGCACATAAAATTGGAATGGTGATATACAAGCACATAGCATAATTTAGTCGAGTTTATTCCTCCGTTCTTCCCCATTGCCTCCACTCTTTCTTCACCCTTGGTTCTGTGCTTCTGTGCCACTGTTCTCTCATCTATTTTCATGAGATCCCCCCTTTTTTTTAAACAAAATTCATTTTTCTGTCTAGCTTCCACAAATGAGAGAACACATTGAACTACTGACTTTATGAGCCTAGATTATTCCCATTAGCTTGATGTTCTCCAGTTTCATCCATGTACCAAAAAACGGCATACTTTCATTCTTCTTCTTCTTTTTTTTTAAGTTGGACACAATACCTTTATTTATTTATTTTTATGTGGTGCTGAGGATCGAACCCAGGACCTCACATGTGCTAGGCGAGCACTCTACCGCTGAGCCACAACCCCAGCCCTTCATTCTTCTTTATGGCTGAATAGAACTCTATTGTGTATATATACATTATCTTTATCATCTATAGATAGGCACCGAAGCTAGTTCCATAACTTGGTCATTATGGGTTGATTATGCTGTAATAAACATTAGTATGCATTTATCACTCTAGTATGCTGATTTTAGTTTTTAAGAATTGGGATAGCTGGGTCATGTGGCAGTTCCATTCCTAGTGTTTTTGAGGAATTGCCGTACATTTTCCAAAGCAGTTGTACTAATATGCAATCTCACCGATAATGCATAAGAGAACCTTTCTCCCCCCATCCCTGTGGGCATAAGAATGCCATTTCTTATTTGGATGAGATGAAATCTCAGTGTAGTTTTGATTTGAATCTCCTTGACAAATCATATTTAAATTTTTCATATATTTGGTCATTTGTATTTCTTCTTTTGAAAACTGTCCCTTTAGGTCTTTTTGCCCATTTATGGAATGAGTTATTAGTTTTTTGATATTAGGTTTTTAATTTTTTTTCATATATTCTGATATTAATTTCCTGTTAAAAGAGTAGCTAGCAAAGATTTTCTCCCTTTCTGTAAGCTATCTTTTCATTCTCTTAATCGTTTCTTTTGCTAGGAAGAAGCTTTTTAATTCGATGCTATCCTGCTTATTAATTCTTGATTTTATTTTTTGGGCTTTAGAAGTCTTGTTAAGGAAGTTGGTGCTCACACCAATGTGTTGAAAGGTCGTCCCTATATTTTCTTCTTGCACTTTCTCTGTTTCTGGTCTAATTCCTAGGTCTTGGATCCACTTTGAGTTTGATTTCTACTCAGGGTAAGAGTTAGGGATCTAGTTTCATTCTTCAAAATATGGCTATCCAGTTTTCCCTGTATCATTTGTTAAAGAGACTATCTTTTTGCCAACTTGTGTTTGTGGCAGTTTTGTCAAGGATCAGATGACTGTATTCATGTGGACTTGTCTCTGTGCCTTCTGGTCTATCCCATTATCTGTTTTTATGTCAATACTGTGATGTTTGTGTTACTATACCTCTGTTGTATGAATTGAGATCAAGTATTATGATGCCTCCAACCCCACTCTTGTAGCCCAGGATTGCTTTGGCTATTTTGGGTAATTTATTTTTTCATGTAAATTTTAGAACTATTTTTTTCCTAGTTCTGTGATAAATGGCAAGGGTATTTTGAAGGGGATTGCAGTAAATCTGTACATTGCTTTTGTTATGGTGATTCTGACAATATTTAGTATACTTGTCCATGAACATGGTAGATCTTTCCATATTTTAAAGTCTTTTTTCAATTTCTTCAGTATTTTATAATTTTCATCATAGACATTTTCACCCTCTTAGTTAGATTTATTCCCAACTACTTTTTTTAAAAGAGAGAGAGAGAGAGAGAAAGAGAGAGAGAATTTTTTAATATTTATTTTTTAGTTTTCAGCAGACACTACATCTTTTCCCAACTACTTTTTAAGCTATAATGAATGAAATAGTTTTCTTGATATCCTACTTAGCAGTCACACTATTAAAGTATAGGAGAACTAATGATTTTTGAGGATTGATTCTGTATCCATCAACTTCACTGAATTTATTTATCAGCTCTGAAATTCTTCTAGAGTTTTTCTTGGGTCTTGTAAATATAGAATTATGTGATCAACATAGTTTAACTTATTTTCCTATTTGTGTACTTTAATTTCCTTGTGTCTAATTGTTCTGGCTAAAGTTTCAAGAAATATATTGACTAGGAGTGATGAAAATGTACACCTTTGTCTTGCTCCAGGTTTTAGAGGGAATAACTTCAGTTTTTCTCCATTTAGTATGATGTTGACTGTGGGGTTGTAATATACAGCCCTTATGGTATTCAGGTATGTTCCTTTTATACATAGAAGTCATTGTACTTCCTTTCTCACATTAAAAAGTAGGCCAGAGTGGAAAGTACTGATGATGATAACTGGAGTTCTCTCTGGACAGACTAGGCTGATGCTCTCCCACAGTAGGGCTGATAGAGAATTCAAAATGTGAAGTTCTGACCATTCTTTAGAACTTTGTTGGGTGGTATTTACACCTGAGATATTAAATCCACATCCTCTGTTACTGGGCAGATACTGATCTCAGCTGGAATTCTGGGTCTCAGAGACATCCTGAAAATTTCACTTGTAGTGTGGGGAAACTAAACCTCTGCTGGTCTCACATCCTCTGTGAATGTAGACCACCCAGGATCGGAGCCCAAATACAAATGCACCTGCTGACCAATTTCTGGCCTCTCCCCAGGTGGTCACAGGAGATACCACGAACACAGGGAAAGCAAGACTCTCTTCCCTTGGTATCCCCATCCTGGATACCTCTGGGCCCAATCCTCTCTCTGCCTGCTTCAGTCACACTCAGTCAGACATACTCTGGACCCCATGTTAGGCATTTGCTGAGACAACCTGGCAGCACTTTCTATGAATCCCCAGGCTCCAGCCCTAAAACCTGCCCTGCGGCTGCTTCAAAATGGCTCCCGCCTCAACCCCATTGCCACACACATACATAGAGCACTTTCAATCATCATCTTGCTTCAGTGTCTCTGAGTCAGTGAAAATCATCTTCCCTCTTGGTTCCACAGGTTCTTCCATGCCAGACTTATTTGCAGTGCTTTTCTCTCTTTCTGCCTGTGATATCAATATCCTCTGTGGTAAACTGGTAGCCCTGTCTCCTTCAGCAAAACTGGCACGTTGCCAACATATTAAATTTATTTTTATGGTCAAACTTCCTGAATTTCTGAGTGTCTATGATTATTGTACTTTCCAGTGTTGAATTTCAGGGAATTTCTTCCATCACCCACCTCTATGAGAAGCAATATTTGGCTGCTCGTATCTCAAGACACGCAGCAACTGGAAAACGCACCCTTCCTCTAATCCACCACCTTCCAAGTCATTGGTTTTGACTCAGAGCTGTTTCTTAACAGGCAAGAGTACTGAACATTCAGGATAAGTGCTTCATTGATGACTTCCAGTTCTAATACTTTTAATTACAATGACTTTCCAAACATCACTTCTCATTATTTGCATTACTTCTTGTTATTTGAATGTCTTCTTTTTTTTTTTAAGAAAAACAATTTCTCTTATCCTTTAACCTTGTTTTGACTCTCACATGTGATGATTCTTCATGCTCGACAAAATAAAGCATCCATTTTTAATAAAAACTTTTTACGATATTAAAAATATTTTAAAATCTGTTATCCATAAATCTTTCAACTCCATTTTCAATATGCCATACAACCATTACTAAAAACATTATCTGTTCTCCAAATCAGCCAAATGAATTATTCTGTGCAAGAGAATCTCCTACAAACCTTTAACTTAGAAACATATTCAAGTAGTTTGGGCAAAGCCTTGGACAGAAATTCAGAGCTTCGAAGAAATTTGTAAAAGACCAAACTGTGTACCATCTACTGTAGACATTAAAATTATCAATAAAATTAATAACTTTTCTGGGGGAAAAGAGCTCCATTTAGACATCCATAATCCTTATTTAGAAAAGTTGCTTTCTATTATCTCCCTATATCAAATATCTTATTATTAAAAAATGAATAACAGATAAGAAATTCATAACGACTAAAAAATTAGATATATTGGGAAATGATTCAGAAAGTAAACCATCCAATCCATCTTGGAAACAGCACCGATAAAGCAATGATTTTCCAGATGCTCTGTGGAGGCAAACAAAAAAACAAAACAAAACAAAACAATTTCAGAATTGAAATAATTCATTTTACAGTATTAAATACTAACGATTTCACAATGAGGAAATGAAAAACACTTTTTTTAACCCAAACTTTCCTAATTTATTTGACCATAGAATCCGTTTCCTCTTGGAGTGCCTTTTAATGTCCAACTGAAGTACCTATTGCATATTCTGTAGCCACTGGGCTACTCACAGATATTTCCTCCTCATCTCTTTTAAGGTCCACAATACATTTGCACTTCTTTCCATCTTTCACACTAAGGCACCACTAAGTTCTGCATATTTGTTTAGATAATGAAGCAGTTGTGACCTGCATCACTTCTTTGCATAAATTTGAATTGTCACTGTGTGATTTGCCACCTTCTCCTTTTATGCCTTGGGGAAATAAAACTGTGTCAAGGTGGTACTTGCGGCATCCTGGAGCAGTGACTGATTATTTTGAACACTGTCATAGGAAATGAAGAGGAATCAAGGAATTAGTTTAGTGGGATTAAAACTCCAAGATCCAGGGATGATTTGTTAAAGCAACATAACTAACTCTGAATGATACACTGGACTATGCAGAAAACAAAAAGATTGAGAAAAGGCAAATCATCTACAAAGTTTTCAAAATAAATCACAGTATCAGAAGTGAATTCATTGAGATTTCTCAGGCTTTTTAATAAAGAAAATCTGTATATATTAAGAATGCTCACTCAATGAAATTACAATCAAGCCACAGGGCTTCTGCTCATGACTGGGCAGGCATACAGGCATACAATTACAATAGTGATTATACACACTGGCTCACTTCCACTGACATAATTTTTTCTACACATTATTCCTACCAGACCAAATTCATATTGCTCCTACTATTCTATTGTTATTAAAAGTTCATATTGTTATTAAAAGTTCAACTTGACATAGAGGTCAATTTAATTTTATTGTTTTTCTTGAATAAAACTAACTCTCCCCATTCGATTTCTGTACATTGATGAAAAGAATAGATTATTTATTTAATGTGTGTGTGTGTGTGTACATGCATGTGCATGGGTGCATGTTCCAGTGCCAAATGGGAGTTTCAATTTTTCTATTGAGGAAATTAGAAGAAAAAAGTCTTCTTTAATCAAGACTGAAGAAAAAATTGATGTTATGTGTGAGGACATAAAACAGCTTCTCTTCCTGAATAAGAGTCAGGTTTCTAAATCAAGGAAACTTCACAATATCAGCTTACATTTTTATTTGGTATTAACCTTTTCTAAAAACATAATAAGAATCAATATTAATAGTCTCTCAGTTGACCAAACCACGTTTCCTTGGACTTTCAAAGTCACTCATTTTTAATATCTAAACTTTTTTATTTTTGTCTCAGAGCCATGGAAAAACTAAATGAGTGATGTAGTTTAGATCACACTGAAAAAAAATAAATAAATAATAACAATAAAAAAGAATAAAAGCTTATTTTCTTGTAAATAAGCAAAGTGCTCCCTTAATTTGTCCAGTCTTATATCTTTTAGCATTTGATTGTTTCTTTATTTAAAATCACTGAGTATTCAAAATCTATGTAGGGTTGTCAGGGAGCCTACAAAGAAAGCCATCAGCTTGTCTTCTCTACTTTCGAAATAATTCAAACTCTCGATAGGTACTTTAAATATGGTAGCCACTAGTCATATGTCACCATTGAAATAATTAAATAAAATTAAAGATTCATCAGCAGCATTAAACTCATCACAAGTGCTCAATCATCAGTTATGGCTAGAGGTTACCATATTGCACACTGCAGATACAGAACATTTCCAATACCGTAGAAAATTTCATTAGATAGTGTAGGTTCTAGTACTAAAGCTGACACATTTGTAAACAATTATATAGTGCTAACTGTCTTAAATAAGAGAAGCATAGGGTTAATAATACATATTTGTTTGACAGAGAAGAATTCAAAGATGATGAAGTAGAAGATGGCCAGGAAAAAACAGAAGGTTGTTCTGGGCAGAAATGTGAACATGTGCCAAAGTTCAGGTACTGGACATCATGTGTGGTTAGGAACAGGGAAGAAACCATATGGCTAGTATTAAGCGTGGAAAGAAGGGATGGTATGAGATGAAGCTACAAACTTTATCAGGAGCCTTAACTTGAAGGAGTTTGTGTGCCTTGTTAAAATTTGTTAACAGCATTCTCAAGGAAAGCCACGAATATATTTTAAGCAGAGGTGTAGCATAGTCATATACTTTTAAAAACTGTAATTTAATGTCTGCTAATGAAAATTTGTAAACTGAAGCAAACTTCTGCTTCAATTCCATGGGAGGACTACATAAAATTAAATAAAATATATGAGTATAAAAATGATTTATATAATCTATAGATAAGAAATGAAAAAAATAAAAAAGAAATGGAGAACATGGTAGAAATCACTGGTCAATAGAGCTTTATACTGAAAGGGCACCAGGTCAGATGAGGACCAGATTTACTGCTTGAAGCCAAGACTAGCAAGAAAAATCAAACCATTTCTGCAACATGAATAGATATGAAATATGGTTAATATCATGCAGGAAATAAACAGCTAGATAAAATGGAGCAATATCTTTGAATTTCTGAAGAAAAATAAATATCAACCTTATAAACCCAGTTATAAAGTCATTTAAATCAAGGCAATTTAACTCTTAGTGGTTGATGACTTAGCTTTTGGGTCAATGGATTGGTTAAAATTAATGTGAATTACTGTACTCATTGATTATCAACAATTTGAAAGCCCTTGGAGTCTTGAGTTTCTTGGAGTTATATGTGTTTTTAGAAAAAGCAACTAGAAACAACGTTATATTTGTAAAGAGAATTGCCCACCACCAAATGTTTTTATTCCTATTAATTAAACTTTGACTTCGAACAAGAAAAAAAAATAGTCAAGGAAAATAAAGATAATTTTAGATATTAAAATAAATGAAAAGACTTTCCCAACCATGGTACTTAGTTAAAAATTAATTAAGCAAATAAATAAATAAATAAGTTAAATCCAAAAGGAATTCAGAAGATACAAGAAGGGCATACATAGAAATTTTAAAATAGGGTGGTAAGTATAATTCACTAATAACTATTAAAAACTATAAGAAAATATAAAAACTTTTTTTTAGTTATGAAAAGAATATCCAACATTTTGTTTTAAAAATTGAATTAAAGATTTCCAGTTTTCAGTCTGGCAAATAAAAATTTCCAAACTCACTACTCTATTCTCACCAGTAAAACCTGAACAAACTAAAAAATTAACACTTATTATGTCTGGCAGAAAATTGAGGCCACAGTACAAATTTCTGCCCCCCAAAACTGGTAGATTCACTGAGTTGCAACTTACCCAAGCAGAAATCTACAAGCAGAAACTTCCGTGGAAAGCAGTGACAGGGTAAGGCAGCCAGTTGTGATGGAAAATTGCTGAAGACTCAGTGTAGATAAGTCTGAGAGAGAAAAACTCCAGGGAGTACCATTCTTTGGGGGCCCTCATATTTTGTGACTTTTAACTTGCAGGAGCTATACCAGGTTCTCACAGTGAAGACTGGGCTGGGTGGGGGCGGGGGGGAATCACATGCTTCTGAATAAAGAGGGAAAGAGAACCCATTTTAAAATACAGCAAAACAACCTGTTCTTCCTAACAGGATTTATCCCCTGGAGAAACTGTTTAACTACAGCCTCAACAATGCCATCAATAAACAGGTTTTACAGAACATTTATAGATTAACTCATCCAACAGTGTCTGAACACACATTTATCTCACATTGCAACATTCACCAATATAGACTGTATTTTAGGCTGTATTTTAACACATCTTGCAAATTTAAAAGAATAAAAATTATGTAAACTTTGCTCTTAGATGATAATATAGTAAACAAGAAATAAATAAGAGAGACTTGTAAAATCTCAAAATATTTTGATTAAATGATACATAATATATAGGGGAGAGAAGAAATCTCAAAGGAAATTAAGAAATATTTTAAACTATATAAAATTGAAATACAATTTCTCAAGAATTGTGGAATTCGGTAAAAGGAGTGTTTAGAGGAAAATTTATAGCATTGAATGAGTAATTAGAAAAGAAAAGATCTAAAATCAACCATATAAATGTCCACTGTTGGAAACTAGAAAAAGAGAGAAAATCAAATAAAAGATAGCAGAAGTTAACTAATCACAAAAATTGGAACAGAAATTAATAACATAGGAAACAAGAAATCAATAGAGAAAAAAGTCAATAAAACATAAATCTGTTGCCTTAAAAACATAAATAAAATGTATAAATTTTTATCCAGCTAAGAAACAAGAAAGACAACACACATTATTAATATCAGAAATGAAACATATCACTACAGATTTCAGGAACATTGAAAGGATAATAAAGAAACACTGTAGCCAACTCTATGCCCCAAAATTTGGTAACAGATGACATGAGACAATTCCTTGAAAAATTCAATCTGTTAAAACATATATGAGAGAAAACAGACAATCATAATAGTCCAATCTAATAAACAATTTGAGTCAATAATTAACCTTCTAAAGCACAAAGAATAAGACCTAGATGATGAGTTCATCAGTGAATTCCATCATACATGAAAATAAATTATTCTAATATTCTGTTATTGCAGAAAACAGAAACAAAATTAATACTTCTTAATTTATTTCAGGAGGTCAGCTTATTCTAACATGAAAACTAAAGATATTATAATTAAGAAAACTACAAAATCTCATATGATATATACAAAATCCATGTCTGTCATGAACATAGATGCAAAAATCCTCAACAAAATATTAGAAAATCAAGTTAAATAAGGTACAAAATATTATGCAACATAACAAAATGGGATTTATTAAAGGTAGTCAAGGATGGTTCAGCATTCAAAATACAATGTCATCAGGCACAACAATGGGTTAAAGAAGCGAAATCACATGATCATATCAACAGATGCAGAAAAAATGTTTAACAAAATAATACACTCTGTTCACAATAAAATCTCAGTACATTGGAATGGAGGGAAACTTCTTCAACTTGATAAAGACTATCTAGAAAACTAAAGATAGTATTGTATTCAATGGGGAAATGGAACAACAACAAAAAATTTTCCTACTAAGATCAGGAATAAAGCACAGAAAATCACTCTTATTGCTGCTTTTCAACATTTTACTTTAAATCTGAGATAACACAATATGACAAGAAAACAGATGAAAAAGATGTAACCCATTTTTATCCATGAGGGATAAACCCCAAGACTCTCAGTGGATGCCTACAACTGTGGTTAGTATCAAAGTCTATATATACTATTTTTCCTATGCATACATACCTACTATAAAGTTTAATTTGTAAATTAGTACAGTAAAAGATAAATAATAACTAAATAGAAGAATTAAAAAATTATACTGTAATAAAAATCATATCAATGTGAGTCCCTGTATTTTAAAACATCTTATTATATTTTTTCCTTTTCACTTAGGGTAAGTACTTTCTAGCTTCTTTTGGCATGTCTGAATTTATACCATTACCTTTCTTATGCTTTAGGAATATTACTAAGTAAAATAAGAAATACTTGAAAACAAACTCTATGATACCATAACAGCCCATCTAATAACTAAGATGACTACCAAATAATTAACAGATAAGTAGAGTATACAACACTGATATGTCAAACAGGTATACACACATCCTGGGTCCATAAAGCAAAATGGCATGAAATCTCATTGTTTTTGATATTATTGAGATTCAAAATTCATGAATTGTTTACTTTTGGAATTTTCCATTTAATGTTTTCAGATCATGGTTGACAATGGTGATTGAAACCACAGAAAGCAAAATTACAAATGATGTGGAGCTATTGTATTAAATTGGAAAAGAAAAAATAAAACAGTTTTATTTATTTATTATTATTTTTTTACAGATGCCATTTCTATTTATACAAGTAAATCCAAAGAATCAACAATCACCAAAAACCTTCCTGGAACTAAAAAATAATTATAGTAAGTTTTTAAGATAGAGGTATATTATACAAAAGTCAACCACTTTCCAGTGTACTAGCAATGAACACATAGAATATGGAATTAAAGACAGTAAATTTTACATTGGACAGTAAATTTTATATTTACCCTCCAAAACAAATCACTTATGTATAAATCAAGCAACATATAGAAGACTTTCATGAGGAAAACTACAAAACTCTGATAAAAAAAAAATCAAACCAGCTAAATTAATGGAGAGATATTTCTTGTCCATGTGTAAATAAATATTTTGTATTCATGAAAAACTAAATATTATCAAGATGTCAGTTCTTTTCAACTTTATCTATAGATTCAATGCAATCCCAACCAAAATTCTAGGAAATTCTAAGTTTTATTGGGAGGCAAAACAAACAGAACACACAACACAATAATATTAAAAAGAATAACATTTAAAAAGTTGGAGGACTGACATTCAATATTCATTCTAAAGCTATAATATGGAAGAGGGTGTGGTACTGGTTAAAGAACATACAATGAGATTAATGGAACAGAACAGAATGGAAAGCACAGAAATAGACCCATATAAATATACTTGACTGATCTTTGACAACAGATTATAAGCAATACATGAGAAAAAAAAATAGAGGGATTTCAAAAAATGGTGTTAGAACTGAATGTCTCCGTGCAAGAAAATAAATCTTGACATAGATCTTACACCCTTCACAAATTAACTGCATCACAAGGCTAATGAAAAATTTCAAACTATTAAATCCAGAATACAAAAAGGAAAAAAAATCTTAATAATTTGGGGTTTAGAGATGATTTTTTGGATACAAAACCAAAGGCACAGTCCCTGAAAAAAATTAATAAGCTGATTTTTTTTTTCTCTTTGAAGGACTGTGAAAAGAATGAAAAGACAATACACATTCTGGGGAAAATATTTGCAAAAGATATAGAAGATACAGGATAGAACAAAATGTAATAAGAAACAAATTATAAATCAATTGCATACATGAATATAGAGGCAAAATCATAAAATATTGCCTTAGCAAATTAAAAAAAAAACACAAAAAAATAGATATATTTCTGTTTTAGTCGGCTTTTATTGCCATGACTTAAGGACCCAACCAGAACAACTGTAGAGGAGGAAAGGTTTATTTAGGGGCTCACGGATTCAGAAAGCTTAGTCCATAGAGGGCCTGCTCCATTCCTCAGGGCTCAAGGTGAGGCTGAACATCATGGTGGAAGAGTGTGGCAGAGGGAAGCTGGTCACATGATAATAGGAAAAAGAGAGAGACTTTCCACTTGCCAGATACAATTATATACCCCAAAGCCACACTCCTCCAGCCACAGCCTACCACTTCAATTAGGATCAGTCATTCCCTCCCAAAGAATTAAATCATTGATTAAGACTCTTATAACTCAATCATTTCTTCTCTGAACCTTCTTGCATTGTCTCACTTGTGGGCTTTTGCGGGACACCTCACATCCAAACCGTAACAATTACTTTCAATTAATGTTCCTAGAATGTGTAGAAGACTCAATATCAGAAAAATCCATTCATGTATGAAAGCACATCAACAAATTAAATGTGATAAACCATATGAAGTTTTCAAGAATTCTGGACAAGCTTTCTACCACATCCACTTATGTTTTAAGCAATGCAATAATTATACAATACAATAATTACACTAAAAAGGGAAAGGGGTGTCGTAACCTGATGATATCTGTTAAAAACCTATAGTAAATTCTTTCAGGATGTTTTAGGAATACTCTAAATGAAAAGAAAGATAAGAATACTTTCATCAATTGGATTTTATATATCATATTGATCCTAATCTATGCAACAAGAAAAGAAAAATGTCTTTAAAATGTAAAACTTCTTTTGAATGTAGAATATTTGACTATCTATGAAGAAATCACCAGTGAATCTACAAAAATAATGTTAGAACTCAATGAAAATTCATAGAGTTTGCTTGGAAAATGAATAATGTACAAAAACCAGTTATGTTGCTATGTGAAATTATAAAATTTTACAAATTGTAATAGAATGAAACAAAAGATCCAATTCACAATAAGAACTTATGTAAACACACATATAGACACATAAATAACAAGTAAGTACATATATATACATTATACATGCAGACTCCCAATTGTGTACGTGGGTCTAAAAAGAAATCTATCACACACAAATTCGGTTTATCTTATATTTTATATCGTCAGACACTGTAGACACTCACCATTAGTGACCATAGCACTGCACTAGTAGTGGCATAGCCAGACAGCAGTTGCCTTTCAAAATCTCAGGTACACTTCCATGTGTTTCCATTCCACAGAAAGCGCTCAATTGTAAGAGAGGATGTTGAAGTGGGGGCAGACCACTTCAATTCAGAGATGCTCTCTCCACTGTTCCTTATATATTTCTATATTATGCTTTATCCTTAGCCTCTGGGTAAGCATGGAAAATTTCATTCCTCCCTACACATCTAAGAATTTCATCCTACTTTCACATTTTAGCTATATTTCGACCACCAGAATTCTGGATTAATACTTTCTCATCACATTTGGTTTCTGTTCTCATATCTATTTTGATAGATGCATTTCCAAAATTTCTAACAAAGAAAGAGACAAATTAGTGTAGTAAAAGATAAGACATGTAATATCTACTGCATGTTGACTTGGACTCAACTATACAGGTACATTATTCCTTCACTTTCTGAAATATTCTGTATGCTTTTATATAATTTGTTAGCCAATTTTCACCCAATTGGTTGCAAATGTACATGCCTATAACCCGGTACTGTTTGTAAGTACATATTCTTAAGAAACTCTTGCACATGTGTACAAGGATGTATAAACACAATGCCTATTAGGAGATTCTCTATAATAGTGAATGTCTTTATTTAAAGATGATTAAATGCCCATGATTAGTATGATGGACAAATATATAGCAGTATATTCACAAAAAGTTATTGAAGGGAAGTTTGTATGCCCAATGTGCAGAGTAAATGTTAAGTCATAAAGAATATGGAAATCTGTCTCTTGGCAGCTGAAACTGAGATAGCGAATAGTAAGATATTGAGTCAATAAGTCTGAGAAAACTTCAAACTTGCTGATTATACCTGCACTTTTGATATTTGAAGGATGATCTTCCAAGGGCACTGTCCACCTATCACAAATTATAAAAACAAATGTCAGGTCGGGGCTCCTGCATCTCTGCTATGAATGCTCTAGATTAAGTCATGATTGTTAATTAAAAAGTTTGATTTTTTCACTACCTTTTTAAACTTTTACTTCACTATTTTTTAGAGTTCCAATTCATTATGTCCCTTATGCCACCAAATGTCCTCTTTCTTAGGACAACCAAACATTAACAATATATCTCCAGTTCATGGAAATATTGCCCTGTAAGACTCTGTTGACCCCATCATTGAGGCTAATATTGGAAAAAGGAAATGCACTCATCAAGAAATAAAAAAAGATTTTTCTTCTACTTATAGCCATTTATTTGCCTGGGAAAGAACTTACATCATACAACTGACTTGTATTCATTTCTAAATTTAGACATAGATAACTCTTGATCCTTTGTGACTAAAAGAAAATGGCTTATTTTCTTTCCATTGTGAATAAATCATCTTTACAATATACCAATAAAAGATAACTAGAAATTTCTATATGGCATTTCATGGTTTTCCTCTCCCTACCCTAATACTCTTGGTCTTTCAGATGCAAGCAAAGTCTAGATGTGGCACCTGTAATATTATAAGAATCTCAGAAAATAACTTGCTTCATCCAGTTGGGTGGGGGGTTTCCATTTCTTCCTTAAAAATTCTGTGTTCATCTCATCTAATATATGAACTTCTAGCCTCACATTATTTACAGGGGTAATTCCATGTATACCAAATAAAAAGTCATTGCTGACCCTGGCTCCTGGTCTCAGACCCAGGGTCTATCTCTCCATATGTAATACATTACTACTTTACTATTTGTCCCTGAGAGTGTTATCATTGGACATAATACCTCAAGGTATAAAGTATTTGTCCATTAATATCCTTACACTGTTATTCTGCCTTTGAGTATCCGGTGTCAACTGAGTCATCAAGCTGGATCTGTGAGAACAATGAGCCGTAGAACCAAGATACAGAGAGGAAAGTGGGTTGAGAGACTCACATAAGATCATGCTGTTGCTTTGAAAGCACTGGGAGATGTTGATCATTTATTCTAAGCTTTGTCACTTTAATGATTCTGTCCACAAATAAGGCAGTTCAGAGTAGAAATAAGGCCCAGTTCCTGGGAAACGGATTAATGGGGGTGGTGGTGAAGAAAGCAGTTTCTCTTATTAATTCTTGGGTTTTAAACCTTTAAATAGCAATTGTATCCAAGATTCAAGCAGAAAGTGACCCGAACAGAAAGTGACTGATTTATCTGAGGAACTGCAGAGTCCTGTTGCATCAATCAAGCACCGGATATGTTATCTGTATTCATTAGGGCAAATTAACATTGGCTGCTCTAATGAGTAACCTCAATCTCAATGGCCTCACACATGAAAAAGAAAGGAAGGAACAGGAACGAAAGAAAGAAAAAGAAAGAAAAGCAGGAGGGAGGGAGGGAAATGTTTATTTCTTGTTCTTGATACCATTCCATATAAGTCAGGCCCTCTCCTGAGAAGCTCTCCTTGAGAGAATAACTGAAGAGACCAGCTTCCTTGCACTGTGTCCTTTAGTCATTTTAGAGTTCTACTTTTTCAGTCATATAAAAAGAGGAGAGGGGCGGGGCTTAAGCCCAGACGGGTGGAGTCATTTGAGAGACCAGGCAGCCACCTCACCTCACTCTCCTCAGTAGCCCCAACATCACTGCAGCGCAGGCTGAGCAGTGTGGCTTCTCTGCTTGTCTAAGAGGACGCAGGATCTTTAGGCTCAAGCAGGCCTCACACTGTCTTCTGGGAGACTAATAAGAATTTTTCTAAGCCGCTAATCATGCCATAAAGCTTCTA
This sequence comes from Marmota marmota marmota, assembly GCF_001458135.2. NCBI lineage: Eukaryota > Metazoa > Chordata > Mammalia > Rodentia > Sciuridae > Marmota > Marmota marmota. The sequence continues at coordinate 31,144,078 of NW_026000057.1, forward strand.
GTGAACTGGCTAGCAGCTTTCTCATTGTTTCTAGTCAATAAAAAAACAGGTGGCTCGGAAGAGACAAATCAAAGGCTAACAGCATCTAGCGGTTGCTTGAAGTTTCTGCACACAAGTTCTGAAGCCAACCCTGTTTCCTCTGAAGTTAATTTTGGAAATCTAGGTCATTAAGTAATTTATCAGCAAGAAGTCAAGCTTTCTTCTACTATTGCTGTGATCTGATGCCCCAGTTAAAAATGGTGGGCCCCAGAGACAGGCTGCCTGGTTTGCACTCTGGATTGCTACCTATGTGATTTTGAACAAGTTCTCTCATTTTCCCTCTCTTGTAAAATTGGAAAAATATCATACTTAACTCACTGGGACCATGTAAGGCATAAATTTGAAACAGTTAAAAGTACTTAGCACGGTGATTAAATTCTGATACATTATCGCCATCATTATCATTATCATCATCATGAGCAGCAGCAGTAGCATCATTATCAGCATCAATATTTGCCACTGTTGGATTACACAATAATTGGGTACTTGTCCTATTTCCCCAGAGCCTGAATAGCTGTCAATATTGATCTTTGAGTATGTTTTGGAAAAGGTAAATTTCTAGTTTAGGTGAGTGATAGGTAGGGAAAGATGGTCTGGAGAATAAGGCCAGGAGAGACCTTGTAATTGAATAGAGTCCCTTTGGGGCTGCTTAAGCCAAAACCAGTGAACAATAATGGGTCAAGAAAAAACAGTCCAGAGAAAAATCTGGAATTCTTGTTTAGACTCCAATATCCACAGAACCACCGCTGAGTGTAGGTGGGTCAGGATTGGACAGAATCCAGAGAAAGACAGACAGCCTTTTGTTGAGAGCCACAGCCAAGGGGCCCCAGCAAACTTTCAGACTGCCAGCTGATGATTGGCTCACAGCGGCCCCAGCAACTTCTAGCTGATTGGCTCCTCTGAGGTGATGCTCATTGGGCTGTTTCCCCGCCCTTTCAGACTACTGAGCTGCTCATTGGGGGACTTTTTTTGGCTCCGCCCACACGACCCAGCCAATCTGCCTCAAGAGCAGGAGGAGTGGGGGAGGTTGAGAGGCTTGTGGGAAGCCGGTGGTGGCAGTTGGGGTCTGAGGGTTTTTCCTGAGGAGCTGTTTTGTTTGGCTTGTGTGGTTCTAAAAATAAAGTTAGTTTCTTTTGACAAGTGGCTCCTGAATTGTGCCCAGCCAGACTGCGGCACCTTTGACAAGTTTAAGTCAGATGTCTGAAGATGTATGGACTCCATGACCTGCTCCAGGACTGTGAACAGGTGGAACAAGAAAGAGAGATGGGGGAGGGGGCAAGAAAAGAAAAGGAAGGGAAATAGAAAGGGAGGAAAGAGAAAGTTGAAAGGAAGGAGGAAGGAAGGGGGAAAGGAGAGGGAGGAGGAAGGGAGGGAAGGAAAGGAAAAGACAATTAACAGGAAAGACAAGAGACAGAAAGTCTCACACAGAGACAATTTTGCTGAGGTTGACTGTATTTATATTCAATGTGCTGTACTCTCACTTCTAAAAATCTCTACTTTAGTCTGTCATTCAATTTACTCACAAATTAGGTCCTGTCTTGCTCTCATCAGTAATCATGCCTCTCTACCCTCAGCCTCTGAGATGATTTCCTTCTAAACCTGCCACATATCTCTGGGGTCCATTGTTACCCTCAAATGTGAGTTGTTGACGTTTTGAACCTGCCACCTCTTGGTTCCAAGCATCCACTGGTTTGCCTATTTATGTGCCATGATTTCTTTCCAACATCTATTTTCCACCTTCAAAAATGCCATTGGTGGGCTGAGGTTGTGGCTCAGCAGTAGAGCGCTCGCCTAGCACGTGTGAGGCCCCGGGTTTGATCCTTAGCACCACATAAAAATGAATGGATAAAATAAAGGTATTGTGTCCAACCACAACTAAAAAATAACTACTTTTTAAAAATGCTGTTCGTTTGTCAGACCCTAGACGTTAAGAATCTGACTAGTCCTACTACCATTCAAGTGCTGTTTTTCTCTCTCTTCTCTCTCTCTCTCTCTCTCTCTGCTCATGTTTAGCAAACCCTGTCTTTAAGGAAGACACATCCTACAAAATTAAAGAGAAATTGTAAATGCAATCAATAGGGCAACTTTTCCTTTATTGAAGCTTGCAAGATTATTTTTTAAAACTTGGATTGAAGCGTCTTTTAAATGCTCTGGCAGCTCTAGAAATAAATATTGGCATATATTTATTGAATAATTCCTCACACTAAACACTTGTTTTCACATTTTGTATGAATAGGTTTCACACCAGTTCCAGGTTCTCTGCGTTAAGTATATCTCATGCCTATAGCTTGTATCCAAAGCAGAAACTAGTTCTCTTTGGGCGTCCTGGTGATATGCCATTAAAAAGAAAACATTGCGTTACGAAGCATTAGGAGCAACTGCTTGGTTTCACACATTTCCCACATTACTCAGAGACAGAATAATATATTTGCTTCTTATTTCCAGGCTGAAAGCAAGGTTGATTTCCTCTTGGGAGGTGGGTACCAGGAGGGGATTATGCTCAACAAGTTTCTTCTTTGAGTAATTATTGTTTTTGTCTTTTTAAATAGTATTTTAATTTTTGAATTGACATACAAAAATTGTACATACTTAGGGGTTGCCATGTGATGTTTTGATACATATATAAGTTGTGTGGTATTCAAATGAGTTGATCTATATCCTCAAACATTTGTCATTTCTTCTTGGTGAAATCAAAGTCCTTTCTTCCAGCTTTTATGGAAAATACATTATATTGTCATTCTCTATACATACCTACTCTGCAATAGAATGCCAGAATTTATTTCTTTATCTGACTATAATGTAATACATATTGATCAACCTTTCCTAATCCATCCCTAGCCTCTGCTGGCTGTAGCCTCTGATACCAATATTTTACTCTCAGCTTCTATGGGATCAACTTTTTAGATTCTACATGAGTGAAAGTACACAGTATTCGTATTTCTGTTCCTGACTTATTTCACTTAACATAAAGACTTTCAATTCCATTCATGGTGCTGCAACTGACTAGATTTCATTCTTTTTATGGCTAAATAGTATTCTATTTTGTGTATGAGCTACATTTTCTTTATGTGTTGATGAACACTTAGTTGTTTCCATTTCTTGGCTACTGTGAATAGTGCTGCAATAATCATGGCAGTGTAGATGTCTCTTTGATTTATTGATTTGATTTGTTTTGGATATATTTCCAGTAGTAAGATTGCTAGATCATATGCTAGTTCAATTTTTAATTTACCAAGGAACCTCCATGCTGATTTCCATGATAGCAGAACCAATTTACATTTTCTCCATCAGTGTGCAAGGGTCTCTTTTCTCCACATCCTCACCATCATTTACCATCTTGTGTCTTTTTGACAGTAGTCGTTTTAATTTCAATCTTTTTTAAATTTTCTCTGATAAAGTACTGAATTATGTCTCCGTGTTTTTTTTTGAAGTTTGTAGTTTCCTTAGAAGAGCTGTTTTCACTTCTACACAATGGTGTACACCCCTCGATTGCTATACTGTCAATTTCTGGCATCTTATTTTGTCTGTTAGGCAATATCAATAGTTCCCTGAAAGTTCTTGATGTTTATTGGAATGTAACAACCTCTGTGTACCGAAGGACTAGGTGTTTATTCCAGTCTTTGAAATCTGGCATTATTGATGCCTGCTTTTTAACAAATTCCAAGCAGGCTGTTCATTTTCTCTAAATGTGCACTTCTCTATTTCAGCACTAGATGATACCCTAAGTCCAAGTTTCCTATGAGTTGGCTGGTGTGTTGTCACTGTTTCAGCACTAGAGGGTGCCCCAGGCACACATTTGTCTCAATTCTTCTGTTGATTATCGTTCAGAATGCAATGGGGCTGTGCCCAAAAAGGGTAGTCCATCCCTACAAGCCCTGGAGCAGACCCAGACATCTTGTCCATAGTCACCAACTTATGATCAGGTGCCACAGAACTCTGACTGCCAGTGAAGACTGAGACTTACTGTAGGGTGTTGATCCTAAGTTCCTGTGCAACAGTTTGGTACTTTCATCCCTCTTCTTCCTACAAGGGGACAATAACTTTCTCCATGTAGTGCTTCCCAACATGGAGCGAGGGATGGGGTGAGCACTCCTGTAGCTATTGATACCACAATACAATACTGCCCGCCCCCCAGTCCTTCAATCCTACCAACACTAGTGCAGCATAGTAGTTTTGTGCTGTTATGGTGTCTCATGGCCTGAGATTGCTAAAGCCAGCTGTGGGTGATGCTGGCTGGAATATAAGTCTATCTGATGGGGGCTGTGAGTCTCTGCCTGGCACCAGAATGCATCCAATTCTCCACCCATGGCACTAGCCTGGGGACAGGGGACACTGAGATCACCAAATGTTGAGTTTAACTGGCCTAGCAATAAATTCCAAGGTAAAATTCTGGACTTACTTTCATGTCCTACTCCCCAGCAGATTGTCCTTCTTCATGTTGCATGCCTAAGATTGGGTGGGGTCGGGTGGTAGAGGCAGTCTGTCTGCCATCACGCTAACACCAGCCTGGCAGCTTGTCTGTGGGCACCGGCCAAGGGTTGGGACTATGAAGTTTTTCCTGCTACTGACTTTGATCACAGTGGGTGTAGTAATGGGCTTCAAGTCTAAGGCCTGCAGTTTACTTTCTTTCCCTCCTCCAAGTAGGATGCATCTTGCCCCACTGTGCATTTGTAATAGGGCAAGGGGTGATGCAGGCAACTCCTTTCTGCCTTCCTCAGTGCACTCTTTCTTATGATTATGTTAAAACCCTTCTTTGGTCTCTCTCCTGTTTCTCTAACTCTTGTGAAGGTAGTTTTGTACATGAATAGCTATTCAAATTGGTGTTTCTATGGGGAGATGATTGATGGAAGGTCTTGCTCTGCAGCCATCTAACTTCATTCCAATGCTACTTCCTCCTTGCATATATAAATATATATACTAAGATATATATATATATATATATATATATATATATATATATAGATAGATAGATAGATATAGATATAGATATATAGTGTCCATCTACAATTAAGATATATATCTTAATTGTAGATCTTAATTGTAGATATATATATATCTTAATTGTAGATGGACACAATACCTTTCTTTATTTTGTTTATTTTTTTTAATGTGGTGCTAGGGATTGAACCCAGTGCCTCACATGTGCTAAGCAAGCACTCTACCAGGAAGCCAAAACTCCAGCCCTCCTTATGTATTTTAATCTAACTAATACAAGCTACATCATCTTGGGGAAAAGATTTGCATTTGTACATAGCTCATTTTTTTTCCTTCATGTCATTGCTTACAAGACTTAAATCTCCTCTTTTGATATGAATCCTTAAAAGCATCTAACATTGCAGTGAACTGAAATTTCAGGATAATTAATACACTTGAGATACCTAGCTTAACTTAGATCACACCAAAATCTGAATGTATCCAAAAAAGAGAAGTGAAAAAGAAAATTTAACTTTTCAGATTTCTTCATTAATCAATATAATTATAAAAATAAGTTTTTCTTGGCTGATATTTTTAGGATATGATTTTATTGTTGGAATATAATGCATTTTTTATTATATATAAGTTTAAGATTCAAAGTTGTGAAAATTCTTAGACTTCAACAAGCTAACATTTGTTTTAGACTTTAGAGTTATTATTCTCTAAAACCAAAGAATAAAATATGTTAATGTTGTAGCTTTAAAGTTAAGTCTCCAATTTATTCTAATGGAGAAAAGCAACATGTTTTCATTTAAGCTCAATTAATGTTTTCATTTGAATAAATTGAATTTAATTTTGCCTATACACAGCTATATTTACTGATGAAAGTATGAATTAGTAATATTTTCAAGACAGCAATTTGATATTATCTATTAATTTTAAAGATTTCTACATTCTTTGAGTCATCAATTTCACTTTTATGAATTTTCCATAAAAAATTCATTGATTCATGGGTTATGAATATATCAGGGTATTCATCCCAGCAGAGTTTGAAATAATTAAAGAAATACTGCTTAAATGTTCATGAATAGAACACTTTCTTTAAAAATTTGTTAAATACATACAATAGAGTAAAATTAATTATAACATCTAACATATTGATTCATTAATTGAATTCCAGTATTTGTTGTGTATCTATATGTTCCAGGCATTGTACTATGATGCACTAGAGAAGACTGAAATTAATAAATCAATTGAAAAACATTACTCTTTGGTAGTTAGCATTGCAGTGGAAGTAAAAAACAATAAATAATTGGTGATGGGTAGTTCTGATCTTCCTCTTTATTAAGGATAGATAGTAAGGATATGGTCTGGGTGCTATGAAATTTCTATATTTAAAATAAAAATAAATTTTTGATAATAAATGGAAAAAATATACATAACAGTTTGCAAAACATATACGCACCACAAAGTCATTTGCTTACCTCAAATATCTGAAAGAAACCAAGAAAGTGATAACATTGGTAATTCTCCCTCTATGATAGTGGGTAAACAAAGGCAGGAGAGAAATTTTCATTTTGTACTTTCTGAATTGTGTACCATTTAAATATGTATATTTTAAAGGAAAGAGTTGATACAAAAATAGGCTTAAATTTTCTCTAATGACATCGACCTCCAATGCTCTAGTGTCAGAACATCATCCAGGGATGGACGTGAGGGACCCACAGTTGGACTGGGAGGCTCTGCTGGAGTGGGGGCCCTGCAGGCAGGAATGAAGAGGAATGGCAGGCAGGCTGGCGCATCTGATGCCCTCTGGCCTGGCTGTCGGGCCTGCTCAGGCAGCTGAGTGTCAGTGGGCAAGGGGCAGGTGTGAAGGGCAGGCTCGCTGGCACTCCTCTCTGGGAGGATAGGGCCATCAGAGAGATCCTCAAGGCATGGACGAGGCATGACCCTGGGAGGCACAGGCTTCCCCTGGGACATGCACCCTACCCCCGGCCATTCTGATGCTGGATGGTTGGGGAAGTTGCCCCATCGAACTTTCACCCAGGTTTTGTATGGATCAAAGCCCATGTGGGACAGGATGGTCATGATTGCAGGGTCTGGGTGTTTGTGTTTTGGGAGTGCCTCGCTACAATGACAGGGCACATACGGCTCACCCTGCCTCAGCGATGGGTGCTGTAAGATTTGCTGGTTCATGGGTCGCTTCTTTGGGTTTACATTCAGTATCTTTTTTTTTTTAATTGTTGATAGATCTTTATTTATTTATTTATTTATAGGTGGTGCTGAGAATCGAACCCAATGCCTCACACATGCCAGGCAAGTGTGCTACCGCTGAGCCCCAGCCCCAGACCCTACAGTGAGCACAAAGCCTTTGTGCTTTGATGGGAACAGAGTAAGGGATGAAATACCTTGCAAGAATTATACTTATTGGCACCCTGTCCGGGGTAGTCCCCATAAACAGGCAGCTCCCTGTCAACATAAAATACAGCATGACATCCAGGCTCCCGATGTCTGCTGGAGGACCCTCATACTCTTGCTTCAGGATGATTTCGGATGCAAAGTATGTGAGAGTCCCTCAGAAATTGTTGACCTTGTGCTCAGCTGTGAAGCTGGCACTGAGGCCAAAGTCAGTGAGTTTAATGTGGCCTCTGGCACCCACCATGATATTGTCTGGCTTCAGGTCTCGGTGCACAATGTCCTTGTCATGGCAATAGCCCACGGCACGCACGATTTCCCTAAAAATTCTCTGGGTCTTGTCCTCCTGCATGCCACTGCCTGTGATGTGCTAAAGTAGCTGTTCTCCACCTGTGCCCTCCAACACCATGTAGATATTGTTGTGGGTCCTGATAACCTGAAAGAGCTGGATCACATTGGGGTGCTCCAGCATATTTAACATATTTGGTTTGGAGAGGGCTGGGATGTTCTGCATGGCCATCTTCAGGACTTTCACCGCCACCTCTGCCCCAATGAGGCAATGGTGGGTCAGGTCAGGTCAGGATAAATATGCCATGCCCAGTGGCCCTCACAACCTCATAGTGGTCTGTGAAGGCTGGCTCATTGCAGGATCCAGGCCCTTGCAACTCGACACTACTCTTACTCCTCTGGCTATCCATCCTAAGCAGCAATAACCTCTAAGGATGTTAGCTTAAAAAAATAAATAAATAACAAACCAAAACAACAAATCAAAATCAAAAAACAAAACAAAGAAAAACAAACAACAACAAAAAAAAACAAATCAAAAACCAATATCCACAGACCACAACCACCAAATGCTCTAACTATCTGGGAGTCCAACATATCACCACCAAGAATTTCCTGTACTAGTATACAAAAACCCAGCCTCAGCCACCTACTTTTTATGTACCTTTTGCCCTTTTAATCATCCTCACAATGGCTCCTTGTGAAGTCAAAGCAAGAAATGGCCCAGTCATGCGTGGACATAACACCCAGTGGTCATCTCCCTTTGGGGCCTCCGGAACTTTTCCCAGAAGAAAACTCGTGAAGGAAGGGAAGAAGTAGGTAAAGTAGGGGATGATATGCAAAGGTACGATTTCAGGCAGAGTCTCAACCTCAGGCTACTTTTGCAGGGGAATTCTGGCATCTAAATTACACCTCAGGGTTTGTCCCATCTTGGAACAGAATTCTGGAATTTCATAACTCACCTAACTGTCCTTGCCAAGGGAAGTACTTGAGGGCATGTAGCCCCCTGGGACACTGGCTGTCTGTACATGCAGATACCAGGAAACCAGTTGCTCAAGGGCAGTTCTCCAAGAGTGATAGGTGCCAGTCAAGCACACTGAAGCCACAGGAGGGACACACAAAAGCGAGGCAACTGATGTAGTACTGGAAGTACCAACTGCGAATATTGTGGATTTCTGCCCTGAATAGAAGGGACAAAAATATGATCAGTTGCTAAATCTGTCATCAAAAGCCAGTTCAAGTCTCCATACCACCATTTTTTTTTTTTTTGGTAGAATGCTTACATATATTTCTAGAGTACTCAAAAAGTCTACATATACATCCTAGAGGTAAATATGTTTATTTTTAAACTGTTTGTATTACTAAACTATCAGTTTCATTTACTGTTTCTGTCAGTTTTGTGTCACAGTGACCAGAATACCAGACAAACCTGGAAGCAGAAAAATGTATTTGGGGATCATGGTTTCAGAGATCTCATGGTTGGCCACATCCATAGCTCCATACCCAAGTTGAGACAGAACATCAAGGCCAAAGGGGAAGGGTGAAATCTATGAAAGCTGCTCACCTCCTGGCAGCCAGGAAATGGAGAAAGAAAGAGGGGAAGTGGTTTCAGGAAGAAAAACCTTTCCAGGTCACACCTCTAGTCACCCCCCTCCTTACCCAGACCCCACCTGCCTACAGTTATCACTGGGTTAATTTATTCAAACTAGAATGGACTTACTAGGTTACAGCTCTCACAATCCAATCATTTCACCTCTGAACATTCCTGCATTAACACAGGAGCTTTTGAGGGACATTTTATATCCAATCCGTGATATTCACTGTCATAATATTTCATGCTTTCAAACATTTTCTCTAGGCATTCATCTCTGTCTTTAAACCTCATTAACTCATTCAGGGTGCTGATGATTTTACTAGAACACAGTGTAACTCTTATTTCATATGTACAGAGAAGATTCCAGTTTTTCCTTATTTAGGCAAGGAGTAATCATGGCTTATTTGCATCCAGTTTTGGGCATAGAGTTAAAATGCCTAGTTTTCTCAAAAATAAAATAGATTTTAAAAATTGAGGAGGGGGACAGAATTGGATCAAAATTTTACACATTGGAAGATCAAAGAATTGGATTCATCCTCACTTCTGACTATATTTCCATATTTTTCTCTCTTAATTTTCCCTACATTGTAATTCAAGGTTATCAATAATGAGAAGAGACTAAGTTTCAGAGGATCAGATCACCCATGGTACAGTTAGAGCACTGATTTCTGATTTAAGATTTCACACCTTTAGTATATATAAGTAAATATAAAAAGTAAAAGGTCATGTGAACATTGCACACTTACTTAGGTCATGGATATACAGATTAACTGAAAGGGCAAGTTTACTTTATCTAAAAATTGCAAGAACCCAATACAACAATACTCTTCCAGGCTGATCAGAAGTTCTGTTGACAGTTTTATCTATTTGATTAAAAGATAAGAATATGGAAACAAGTAGTTGCTAATAAATTAAATTTCTTTTGTTAGACAAATTATCTCAAAATTTAAGATCTATGAATAAAACATAATAGAGAGGCCTCTTCTTTGGTGAAAAAGGTAGAGAACACTTTCACCTGTCTCTCACGCACTTCTAGGGGGTTGAGAATATAGGGCTGATTATTAAGTGATCACTGATATTGGTCCCCAAATGTTAGGTGTAAGCAAGCCTCCTATAGATTTATTCTAGTGCTGCTAGGCTTTAATATCTTAATATTCAGATTTCCCAGATACCACTGCAATCTGTGCATTACACAACAGTGCCAGGCTTTAGGAGTGAGAGGGGGCTAAAATTCACCCATGCCAGGAGTCCACTGTGGCCTGCAGGGCCCTACCTATACAGATGGTGCCCTTCTCAATTAACAAGTGGCACCACAGAGGGTAATGGCAGCTCTGTTCATCTTATTAAAATAACATATCTGACCAGACATTCTTTTCTTTGGATCTGCAAAGTTAGCTTGCAGTCTAGGAAGAAAATTCTCAATAACCTATATATCCAATTATGAATGATTAATTATGTAATTTTCAAAATAGTTCAAACTTGGTTTCAAGATGCCAAGGGAAAATTGTATAGATTGACACCCATATACACAGACACACATATTTATGTATAAGTGAAAATATACTTAGCTAGGGGATTTATTCTGATACAGGAAAATATATGTTCTTTTTATGTAGGTCAGATAATTGATCTTAACAGCCATGCTCCAGAATGCTCCAAGGGTCAGATAAAAAGATGGCCTTTTTAGATTCTATGATTTCCTTAAATGATTTCAGTGAACCAATAGGATCCAATGTTTGGATTTTATGACCAAAACAAAATTATCCCTTCGGTTCCAAAATTAGCCCAACTCTTTAACCAGGTATTTATGACTAGTATTTTGTATTCATTAAATCCAAATGTCCTGATATATTTTTAATAAATTGATATAAATAAATAAACCTAATCCTAAAAATATCCACACTATCCTTCTGTGTCTTCAGAGAGCTTATAGAACTTCTCTGGTTATAAAATGTGGGTAAGACAAGACTGTCAAGTAGATACCTTTTCATTTTCACTTTCACTTGTCTTTCCACTGTTCCATTTTATTAGATTTCACTTCAAACCTAAAAAATGCCATACTTGGGAAAAATACCATTTTGTAATCTACAAAGAGTGTTTTTTCTTCTTTGATAGAAAATGATAATGGTAGATTCTCCCAATTTAACTCTTTTATTTCTGACCCATATACCTGCCTTTATCCAAGTTACAATGACATAATCTTTAAGTTTTCCTTTTTCCCCACTCCCTACGCAAACACAAAGACAGACAGACAGACAGACAGACACACACACACACACACACAAGTGAGTACAGAAGAAATCTATTCTTCTATTGAATACAGTTATCCTTCCATTGCTCTTTAAAAGGCAGGACCCAAGTAAATAGAAGCTGCAATCATTATAGATAGATATAGTAGAAAATAAAATTATATTTTTTTACAAATGATTTTTAACCACGTGCGAAATCTGAAAAAAAAGTGGAAGAAAATAATTAGTAAGTAAGTAGCCTGACTTACTGTGTGCCTTGCGCTGGGCTACTTCCCATAACAGTTATAAAAGTAATGTAGAACACATACCTAGGTAAAGTGCAGCTAGCTACTGCTTAGGGAAATACTGTAATTATTGTTACATGATATTAGAAAACATGTCTGTGCTACTAAGAGCTCCAACACAATTCAGAGGTTCAATGGATTTCAGTGGTCAGGAAAATTTTTATGAACATGAGGGGTCTTGAACTGAGTCTTCAAATGAGCGAAATTTAGATGAGTTCAGGACTGGAGGGAGCCAGTCCTGGCAAAGGATACAGCAGAAGCGAGGTCCCTGGGAGAGGAGATGAAGAAAATATAAAGAGTAGGAGAAGGAGGTGAGGGAGGAGAATGGCCAACAGAGACAGAATTTATGAGTTTTCACCCTTCAGATAAGAGGAAGCAATGCACCACGACAGCCTGCTAATTCATCTTGACATTGGAGTCAGAGGATCCTCATTTATAACCACAGATTTAAATAGTTTTCCAATTGTTTTTTGATTGAATGTTTCACCTCCACAACGGTCTACTATTGACAATTTCTCACAAAGTAGAGAAAAACATCTAAATAATTCTGTCCCCATTTCGAAATTGAATTTTTAAAAATGCAGAAATTATTTAAAAATACAAACAGCAGAGTCATTTTTCTGTCTTGTCACTTGAAGGACAATAAACATCCTATAAAAGAATAGGAGCAAGTGTGTCTAGCATCCCAACTGAGGAGGTCACAAAGACTACTGGTTCCCCAGAGATATAGAAGGCCCAACACTGAGCTCAATTATGTCTGTAGAGCACAAGTCAAATCTTGAGATTCATGTATAGTAAGCTGGATGCCTTTCATCCCTGGGGGAAATCAGGTACACTCGATTGCATATTTCTAAAGGCCAATTTCAATGTGCCTATTCAAAGTGGAGACCCATCCTTTGCCCTCTGAGAGTACAAATTTAATATCTGTCTCTGCAGCTCAGTGATAGTCCTTTCACCCCTCCTAAAGCACACAGCAAAGAAGTCATTCCCTCTGTGTATACCTTTTCAGAGCTGATCCAGGGAAAAGGTGATATTTGCTCTGCATTAGTCTTTATGTTATTGACAAGGACTTCTCTATCTTCTGTGGCTTGAATAAAGCTATTGCACATGAGAGATGGATGCTAAAGATAACTATGGAGACACCTGGCATTTGCTCTCTAGTCCTCTGACATTTATGTTTCCACTTTGATTTTTCTGGCTCATGCTCAAAGCTAGATTTTGTGTGTGTGTGTGTGTGTGTGTGTGTGTGTGTGTGTGTCACCCTGCTTGGCAGGAAAGTCTCATCTGACTTGGTAATAGTGACACTGTGTTCTGGAGAAACCTTTGCAAGGAGTTGAATCAAAGGAAGAGATGAATGCAATTCTCTGCAAAACCTGTCTCTGTGGGAGCCTGGACTTTTGCCTGCGGGGACCTTTCAGTAGAAGGAATCCCAGGTGGATGGGTGCTGTGCTGCATGGTGTTTATTCATGCCACCTACTGGTGTGAACAAAATGCATGACCCAAGATTTGGAACTTAGTCACAGTTCCAGATCACACACAAAACTTGACAAAGTCATAATCTAATCAGAATAAATGGCACTCACCTTTGCTGTTTTTGCAACTAATTAAAGTTCAAAGTTGTCTTTCATTTCTCCTACCTAGAAGAGGCGAGTTTTTAAAGGTATCTGTTTATAAAGGTTGTTAGAAATGATGCCTGAATTATACACAATGTGGAATTAAAGAGGCATAAAAAAAATATTGTTTTGTGAACTAGACTAGAAGGGGAAATGACTAAGAATTTTTCATCCATGAGCTAGGTAACAAAAGGGGATATATGTAGTAACAGTAGAAAAGAAGAAATAAAAAGACATGCAGTTGAATTGTTGCATTATCATTTATTATTCCTATTGATGTGTTTTCTGAGCAATACAAGGTCAACAGCCAAAGAACATCAGAGAAAACATTTCTTAGGAATTAATTTGAATTGCAAGTGAGCAGAAAGAATTAAGAATACAAACTTGCTTTATATCAGAATTTGAGCAGAATTGTTTGTTCCCTCTTCTCTTCTCCACGTCAGTTGTCTTTCTTCATATTTCTTCTCCTGAACTTGTCCTGGCTGGCTGAACTCTGGGGTCAGTGTCACCCTATCTTCTTTATTCTGGTTGGGTTTGGCAATGATTGGGTACTGAAAGGGTGCAGAAGAGAGAGGCCAACATATTTCTTCCCTCGTTTTGAAGCGGAACCTTGAGGCAATAGTTGACTCCAATATCTTCCTCTTAAAAACAGAAGAACCCAGATTCTGAGAAGTAAAGTGGCCCTGGATCTCACAATCAGCAGCTATAATCTAAACTGGACCTTACCTTCAAGTCTCTTGACACTTGGTTTTGCTCTCAGTTCCTTCTACAGCATCCTACCCATTGCAGTGTTATTGGCTTATAAAAGGGAGAGTAAATTAAAATATGTAAATCACATCTTAATGCAATTTTTTTGTGTGTGTATGTGGTACTGGGGACTCTACCACTGAGCTTCATCTCCAGCCCTTTTTATTTCTATTTTTCATTTTTAGACAAGACCTTGCTAAATTATCCAGGCAATGAATAGATGTTCCATAAATGAATAAACGTTTGAAAGCCATTTATATCAAATTCTTTGTTGAGATTTAGATTTTCACCATGATGGTTTATAGATCTTCTACTGAAATTGTTGTTCACTATCTTAATTACATCTGTATAAAAACCTTATATTTAAAAAATGCAATGGCTCTATAGTACTACAAGTCAATTTTTTAAAATATTGAAGGCAACACCTTGCATTCATTGGGACAACAATTAAAAATAATTTAATAATTTGTTGTTCTGAAAATGCCCAGCTGAGACACAGAGTGGTCATATTCTTTCCTTCTTCTGTTCCCTAGAAATGTTCAGTATTTTGTACATGCATCAGTCAGGGTAAGCTGTGGTGCAATAACTTCAAAATCTCAGTCTCCTATAGCAATTAAAGTTTATTTCTTGCTTATGATCTATATCCCTTACTAGTCTCTTAGGAGGTCTTCTTCTTGTAATTAATTGTGGGCCCAGACTGATAAAGCAGGTAACATCTCATACATTTTTCATTGCTGGCCCAGAGAGACAGTTCTAGAGAGCCTCATATCATAAGAGCAATTAGTTGTTCCTGCCCAGAAGTGTCATGCATCTCTTCAGCTCTCACCTGAGCTGGTCACATGGACAAACACAAGTGGCCTAGGAAGTGCAATCTTACCATCCCCAGAATGCAGAGGCAGAAACCCTGGGCAAGCCTCATTAAGACTGCAGTAGGAGAGACAGAAACTATGATTGCTTTAGACAATCTCTTCCTACCCCTAACTCATTCAACACTGAGCAATCTTGCTCCCAACCAAGAAAAATGTTCCCTCTGTTTATTCTGAGGGGAAAAAAAGCAAGAGATTAGGGTGTGAGATGGATAAATAGGAAGGAGAAGAGAGAAGATAGATAAAAACAAGAAAGGTCAGGAACAAAGCAGGAAGGTAGAAGAGAGGCAAATCAAAGAAAATATAATTATTCCAGAATATTCATCATCAGATGAAAAGGTCCAGCTGGCTTCAGTTTATTTAGAGACTCCAATTTCTCTTGGAAATTTCCAGAATCACTACAGCTCGCAGAAGAGTTTTTTCTGTTTACTTCTTCCTAATCAAATAAGAGCAACAGAAATTAATATTTGAGCCTTTAACTTATTCAGAGTGAGTTCACTGACATCATCCTACAGAATCATTATTATCAAACACCAAACAAAAGGCCCTGAGATGTTGAATGTGAATGTGTCATGGGTGGTGGGGCCTGACGTGGAGGAAAGCAGAAGGTAGAAGCAGAGGAGATACACTGAAAAGAAATACAGGGAAGAGATGATGTTCCTGGGGAAAAGGTCCCGAAATGAAAAGGTCCTGGCCCTGAGCTTGGTGTTACAAACTGCCAGAGGGGTTTGAGATCGGGGTTTGCTCTAGCTGATTTGGTCATGGCCTCTTGCACTTTGGATGATATTCAAGATTATTTTAAAGGCATAATAATAAGAACAAATGGTCAGAAATGGTGAGGTAAGAGTCAAGTTTTTCCAGGACTCATTTGGAATACAGGGTATGGAAAAGCAAGCTGTGGCCAAGCCACCTGTGCCAGTCCTGGGAGCCAAGGTGCTGCTGAGGGACTTCAGCTCATGGCCTTGGTCACTGCCAGGAGTAGCAGATGGCACGTGCTGGACAGAACTTCCTGTTATCCCAGGCCTCCTCCTCATAAAGATCAGCCTGGAAGTGTTCACTGTGGCTCCCTGGAGTCAGCTGCTATGGGAAGCCTCCAACACAGGAAAGCATTATATTAATTAGGACCCAGAGTTCCCCAGTATATAGAAGGTAGGCAGTTCCCAGCTGTATGCTTTCTGAATCTGTATTTTATTTTTACATCTGTATTTTTCATAAAAAGGAGTAAACTATAATTTTGCAGGATAACATGAACATCTTTAAGTCTTTGAGCAAACTATTATTTTGAAGGTAAGATTTTAGGTTTTTTCCAGGGAAGAAGAAAACTTTTCCTGGGAAGAAGTCATTGGCCCCTATTCCCTTGACAAACATCCAAAAAGTCAATTATTGCATGTAATTTTAAAAGTTGAAAAACTAATGATGATTTTATGGGGCCATTAACCTCAGAGCACTTTTGATGTGTTCTCAGAGAACTCTGGAAGTGGGTGGCAAGGGTGGAAAAAAGTATTCCCATGAGTCTCCCACAGGGAAAAAATCTCTGTGAACAGTCCTCCTTAAATTGTGTTAATAATTCAGTTGTGGGCAGAGCCCTGCAATGTTGACACCACACAGGGAAGGGGTCCCTGCTCCAGCCCGCCTCCAGACCCCATCTCCACCCTGCAGCTCCTGCTGAGGCCTTGCCTCAAGTTGGCAAAGCCCGTGGGTGGCTGTCAGAGAATCACACTTTCCCCACCCACCTGGAGCACCACCCGCAGGGCTGCCATATGCTGCTGAGTCCACAAAGTGTTCTCTGCCTACAACTGTGGGTTGCAAATTCTCTGAAGATTGCAGGGTCGAATTTTCATGGAGTGTCTCAACCTGGGGGTGAAGCTTTTGAAATTTCCTGTTCACCTCTTAGCAGAGTATGCTTGAAAAATAGCAGATGGGTGAGCATCCAAAAGGTCATTGTTTTATTCTGGATGGTTTCTTCATAATCAGGAAACATCAACAAGCAAAAGAGAGTGTTCTCTCTGACACAATTCTGTGCAATACATTTTTACGGGTCTGAAACTTAAAGTTCAAACATATATACATAAATTGATGCCATCTATCAATCTATGAATCTCTATATATGTATATATATATATATATATATATATTTATGTGTGTGTGTGTGTGTGCACGCGCATGCATGCATGCGTGTGTGCACTTGCATAATCTTTTTTTTAAGACACTAGATGCACTTGGACATTGCTACTCAAAGTGTGGTCTTGGAACCAGGAGTGAGGGCATAGCTTGGGAGCTCCTTGAAATGCAGAAACTGAAGCCCTAGTTCAGATTTACTGAATGAGAATCTATAGTTAAACAACATTCCCGTGTGGTTTATATACATGTAAAAGCTTGAGAAGCCACACCCTGAGACATATTGTACCCTTTGGGATATATAGATCAACTGAAAGGACACAGGATTTGAAATGAAAAGGTGGACTCAAGGGCATGTTGAGGGTGGCCATATAAAATCCTGTCACAGATATGTTTTCCAGGTGAAAGAGAAAAATGTAGAGCAAAACAAGATTATCAGAAATGGGATCTCAGATGACACCCAACCATTTCCAGCACCAGTCCTCCCCGTGGTGATAGCAATGAAGTTTTAAAAATCAACTACTGCAGCTTCAATTTAATCTGATTAGCATACATTTATATAGCATTTATGTTTCAGTTTTTTCATCACTGTGACCAAAACCCACAACAAGAACAACTGAGAGGTGGGAAAGTTTATTTGGGGTTCACCATTTCGGAGGTCTCAGTGCACAGGTGGCTAACTCCTTGCTGTGTGCCTGCTGTGAGGAAGCACATCATGGGGAAAGGGCCCAGTGGAGGAAGACTTTTCAGCTCATGGCAGGGCTATGAAGTAGGGTTGGGGGAAGGCCTCAGGGAAGATGAACCTTCTAGGGCATGCCCCTAGTGACCACCTCCTCCAGACACATTCCGCCTGTAGTTATTACCCATTCAGTCCATTCCAATGAGGATGGACTGATTAGATTGCAGCTCTCACAATCCAATGACTCTCTCTGAACACTCCTACATCAACAGAGGAGCTTTTAGGGGACACCACGTATCCAAACCATAACAACTTATTAGGTGCTAGGAAGAGCTCTCAGCACTTCACAAACATTAACAGGGGCAATCCTGGTGATAAGCCTGGGAGGCAGGTATAGAACAATTCCCATTTCACCAAGGAGGGAACTAAGACACAAGATGCCCACAGGGTCAGGAAAGAACAAAACCAGGATTCAAACTATGGAAGTCTGGTTAATTCTGGCGCCTTATAAAGGAAGGTCACTTTCTTCCTCAATGATAGAGAAAATTGAAATCTGAATCTAGCCATTCAAATGTGACATTTTTAAAGAAGCCCTATGTTATATTTTTAAAACTTGGTACCACTCTTGTTTTCTACTTCACCATACATCAATATTTATTTCAACCCCAAAATTATTTGTTTACCTTATGTTGATAAAAGTGATGTTTCTAGCTGCTTGCTTCACATAATAGTTGTGGTTTCGATGACCTTATATGAGAGGCATACACTAAAACTTCCCCAAGAACCATCTTTAGTAATGTGAAGTCACATAGTCATGTCCTAAACCATTATCATGACACTTTGGAGGTTCTCCTGGGCTGCAGAGAAGATTGCCAAACCACAACTTCCATCTGAAACCATAAGTTAGATAAGATAATTATAAGTAAGAAATTAATATTAAATTAGAATGTAGCTAAGATTAATTGCAATCTGGAGAACTGGTCCAAACACGAGAAAACTTATAAAAGAAAGTCTTAGTTCAGTTACTATTTTTATTGTTTGTAAATAAACTATTATTTAATACTTTCAGTATTCTTGAAATTCTGCTTACTACTTACTATTTTTTGTTTGTTTGTTTTTACTGCTTACTATTTTCAAAGACAAAAAAAAAAAAGTTGGCACTTTGTGATGTGACCTCTTTGGTGACAATTTAGCTATCATTAATCCATTTGCTATAAAATATCTAAATATTTGATGTGAACCTGATATATACTCAAAAAAACAGATAATGGGCCTGATGGATAACTTTTCTTCTAAAATAGGAGAGTCTACACAAATTTTCCATGTATTTTTCTTGAAAAACTTGAAAATATTGACATAAAATAATAATAATAATATAATAATAATAATAAGTACTCCACTTGTAAGTACTAAGCATAGAGAAGTGTATTAAAATTTCTCAGTATCAAAATATATTTTGAAGGTGAAACAGGAAGAGCAAGGTTGATGGATAAAGCCTTCGGCCTTATTGGCATGGCTCCCCTGCCTCCGAGCTGCAGAGCTGGCCCACTCATCCCCACCTCGGCCCAGAAGCAGTGAAACAGTGGCTAGGCACAGGCTGGAGTGCAGGTGATGAAGGTGGGCAACTGTGTGGAGCTCGCTATGCCAATGTGGGCCTGGGGTGCATTGAGCCAGGACCAAGGTGAGCCAGGGCATGTGGACCTGTCACTCTGCAGCAGCCTACCCATGCCCAGTGCAGACACTGGCTCCACATGGTGCCTCAGGCCCAGCCCTTCCAACATCCAAGATCCAGTGACCTCAGCCTCCCTCTTTCCAACAGTGCAGGGAAAACAAAAGGGGAACAGATCTGAATGGAGATTGCAGGGCTAAACAATGGCAATGGTACTTTTCCAAACTGTGATTAACATAAACTTGGACCAACAGGGTTGACCCAAGTGCTGGAAACCCCTAGACTAGCACACTCAGAGTGGCAACCTGTATCAAGTCCCCTCTCATCTTGCAAGAGCTCTGACTCTTTGGTTCCCATTTGAATAAATCCCACCCTCATACACTCACTCTTCCTTTTCTGTGAGTTTCATTCTTCAATTTTGCAATACAAAACTCAGAAAGGAAAATTGGGGGTGAGATGCTGAGGTCTATTGCAACAGTGGAGGGCAGAGCCCACCATTAAGAGCTACAACATGCTGATTGACAGTAGTAGAAAAGAATCCAGCTTTGCCAGCTGTGACCCTCACAGCTGACTTCAGAAGGCATCCTTGGCTGTGAGTAGCTGCTAACATTAAAACAGGCTTGCTCATCTGCAGAAGGCCTGCAGCTTATGGAAACCCCACCCACCTATAGAAGCAGTTTCATTATCAAAGAGTAAAATCAGAATCAGGGAGTAAAATCAGAACCAAGAAGACAATACCAATGTGTTATTATGCCTGAGGACAGAAGCACAAGGAAAGTTACCTTCTGAAGCCCAGACTTCCTGGAACAACTTCATTCTGGTGGTTAAGAACATGGGTTTGAGGGGCTGGGGTTTTAGCTCAGTGGTAGAGCGCTCGCAAAGCATGTGTAAGGCCTCATGTGTTCGATCCTCAGCACCACATAAAAAATAAATAAATAAAATAAAGGTATTGTGTCCAACTACAACTAAAAAATAAATATTTTTATACAACCAGAGATATGAAAAATTGTGCTCTGTATTTGTAATAAGAATTGTAATGCAATGTCATACACACACACACACACACACACACACACACATAATGTTATATTTAAAAAAAAGAACATGGGTTTGGTATGCTCACTGAAGATTGCTTTGGCTATTCTGGGCCTCTTATTGTTCCAAATGAATTTCATAACTGATTTCACAATACCAGACCTTAAATTATACTACAGAGCTATAATAACAAAAATGGCATAATATTGGCACCAAAACAGACATGAAGACCAATGGTACAGATTAGAAGACACAGAGTCAAACCCATATAAATTTAGTTACCTCATACGAGACAAAGGTACCAAAAACATACATTGAAGAAAAGATAGCCTCTTCAACAAATGGTGCAGGGAAAACTGGAAATTCATATGTAGCAAAATGAAATTAAATCCCTATCTCTCACCATGCACAAAATTCAAAGTGGATCAAGAACCTATTTATTAGACCAGAGGCCTGGTCCCTATTAGAAGAAAAAATAGGCCCACATTTCCATCATGTTGGCTTAGGAACCGATGTTCTCAAAAAGACTCTCTAAGCGCAAAAAGTAAAATCAAGAATCAATAAATGGGATGGTATCAAACTAAAAACTTCACAGCAAAGGAAACAATCAATAACATAAAGATGGAGCCTACAAAATGGGAGAAAATCTTTGACACCTACACTTCAGATAGGAGATCAATCTCCAGGATATATAAAGAACTCAAAAATCTTAACACCAAAACCCCCCCAAAAAACAAAAACAAAAACAAACAAACAAACAAACAAAAAAAAAACCCCAATCAATAAATGGGCTAAGGAACTGAACAGGCATTTCACAGAAGAAGAAATTTGGTCAACAAATGTATGAAAAAATGTCCAATATCTCTATTAATTAGAGAAATGCAAATAAAAATTACACTAAGATTCCATCTCACTCCAGTCAGAATGGCAATTATCAAGAATACAATTAACAATAAGTATTGGCCAGGATGCGGGGAACATTATACATTATATTAGGGGGACTTGATACAAGTTGCCAATTTGAAGCCTCAGTGAAAAATTTTGTGCCACTCATACATTTCTGGTGGGAGTGAAAATGGGTAGAGCCACTCTGGAAAGCAGTATGGAGATTCCTCAGAAACCGTGGAATGGAACCACCATTCAATCCAGCTATCCCACTCCTCAGTTTATACCCAAAGGACTTAAAATCAGTATACTACAGTGATGTGGCTGGCTTTATTTATTGAGTCATGGTCAATATTTACTATGCAGCATGGTCATACCTGCTCGCTACTGTCTGATGGAGATGGGAAGATTCCTGGCTCCTCTTATCTTAGACTTAACATCTTTGACAATATGAATTATTTTTTTCCCCAAACATCTGCAATTCAGAATTTATATGCCAATTAGTAGAGGTGGATGTCTATGAATGTTTGAAACAAGGTGAGGTTTCATTCAAAAAGGCCAATAGGAACAGCTTCAAAGGAGGCAGCAAATGTCTGTGCGGGGCTTCCCAACAAAGGAGTCCAGAGCTCTCAGCAGGTCTCCATTCTGTGCTAGGTTTGGCTGCTACCTCCTGTGCTCCTCTGATCCTGCCCCTCTGTCCTGCTTCCTGTGCCACATGCCTCCCAGGTTTGCTCTCCCTCAGGATCTCTGTCCTGGCTGTCATTCTTCCTGGAATATTTTTGCCCCAAGTCAACATGGGCAGCTCCTTCTAGTCAGATCTCAGGCCAAGGGTCTGCTCGTTTCTCTCTCCTTCTCTGCTAGTTGGCTTTCTCTGCTCCCTCCTAGTTTCCACTCATAATGATAATATCCAATTTGCAGCTGGACATGATTTGAGATGGTTTTCACGTCTTGACACCTTCCTCTTCCAACTACAAATCGTCAGTCTCCATGTTTCTTGGCTAGAATTCTCAAAATAGTCCTGTCTGACATCAGACTAGGTGAACTTTCCTGGCTCAGGTGTTCATAGCTGAGAGATGGAGAATATGGTCAAATAAGTTCTAAAGGAGCCTATGTGGAAAAGAGGGGATAAAATATTCTTGTCTACTGTAATACTTTTCTGACATCATTGCTAAATTATTTTAGTAAGTCTAGCAGTTCCAAAGTTTGTTCCTTTGGGTTTCTAAATATTAAAATGCAACATCTGATAATAATAATATTTTGTTTTCTCTATGCCTTTTTTCTTAAACAAAAGAGTGGAAGATAAGTTACAATTTTGTGATCCTAGAATTTATTGTGGGGATTAAATGAGTTAATTCATATAAAGTACTTAAGACATCATTTAGAACAGAGCAAACAAATATTTGCTATTGTTATTATCATTATTATTCATTTTACAGCATATCATTTTGTAATACCTTGAAAATTCAGAATAGAATTTGGGAGTTGGTGGAATAGATATATGAGGTAGGGAAATAATCTGATGTAAAATTATAAGAAATGAGTAAATTTTTAATTGTTAAATTATAGGCAGGTTACTTTGTTAGATATGCTGAAAAAATTATTGAATTTAAAAGCTGGCTTCCTATGTCCCCACTGAGCAATATTTCTCAGTAACATGTTAGTTTTCTTCCCTATGTTCTTTTTTTTTTCTGGTACCAGGGATTAAATTCAGGGGCACCAAGGATGAACCATATCCCCAGTCCTGTTTTTTTTTTTTGTATTTTTATTTAGAGACAGGGTCTCACTGAGTTTCTTAGTACCTCACTTTTGCTGAGGCTGGCTTTGAACTTGTGATCCTCCTGCCTCAGCCTCCCAAGCTGCTGGGATTTTAGGTGTGCACCACCGTGCCCAGTGCCCTATGTTCTTTTGACAATTGCAGTCAACATCCTCTAAGCACCTACTATACCCAGGCCTTTATCTAAGTGATACCCATCTTAGATTGGTCTCTCCCAAGATATAACAAGTATTTTCCCAGAGTAAAAGCAGAGGAGTAGGAAGAAGTCAGGTTGCATTGTGTAAGCGTTTGCATGAGGAAATGAGTTCAGATAGTTTGAGTTTATTGTAGTAGTCCCAGGAAGCAACAGTAGGGAAGCAGGAAATTGAGGTAAGGGAAGAAAGAAGCTAATAATAAGGGGAGCCAGTGTAGATTTCTCAGAGTCGCATCAACGGAGCACAAAGGTGCGACTCCTGAGAAGTGTTCCCTCCTTGGCGCTTGCAGCCTACCCAGCACCTCAATGGGCAGATTCCAGTCAGAAGGGAGAGCCATTGGACCAAGAGTGAACTGTGCTGGCTGTTGGAAGTCCTCAAGGAGGTCCCGCAGAGGACAGTTATAGCATCTGGTACAATAGGGATTTCAAGATGGTAGACAAGAAAAATTTCCACAAGATATCTCATTGCATGTGACATATGATTCTGCAGAGCACTTAATAAAGCACCTAGACACTTCTACAGACTTTTAATACAAAAGTGAGCCATGACAAATAGCTACCTGAATACATATATTCTGTGTGCCATGATTAGGTAAGGATCATTAAAACTAATAATACTGTGGATTCTTAACTTTTGTAGTGTTAACTATCTATAATAATCACTTTGATGGTTAAGTTGAAAAAAATAAAGAGGATATAAAATACATAAAACAGCTCCTAATACTTATAAGCATTTAGTATGTGATTGTAAAGTTTTTACTGTATTCATAGTCTAAGTGGGAAAAAATAGTACAAAATAAAACAATGTATGTTATATATAGTAGATTGTATCATTATTCAAAAATATTTTCTGACTCTTTTTAATAAAAAGATGATACTTCAACTTTGGCCATGTTATTGGTTTGGTCAATAAAATGTGAGTGAGAACTGAATAAAATACTTTTTAAAAAGCTTGAAGGAGCATTATTTGATCAGCTATTGCTTTTTTCTCTCAACTTCAAGAAGAGCAAGTCCTAGAATGGTAATACTTTTCTATCCTAGGCCTCAGAATGAAGACGAAAGGGGACAAAATGCTGGCCCATGATAGTCAGAATATAAACAAAAAATAAATCTGTTATTGAAAGCACTGACTTAGGGGCCATTTGTTACTGCTGCATAATTCCACTGTGGTTGACTGATAGATCATAATGAAAATAACACGCTCATGACAATTAGTACATATTTTAAGTTTTATGAATAGAAAGTGAAGTTATGGATCACCTAGCGAAATTATTAGGTGAAATGTCACTGAAAAAGGAAACAAGAAGTATTTAAGTAGTTATAGGCATATGCTTTAAGCAACGGTTCTCAAAACTATCACAATGCTCTATTTTTTGGAAATTTTAATTATTTCATACATTGAAGTGAAATTCATACATGTTATGATCCAATGCATAACTTTCTAAAAAATTATGACTTGGATATGAAGTAGTCCCTCAAAGCTCCTGTTGTTATCATGAGAATATTCAGAAGTAAAATGATTACACTATTAGAGCTATTCTCTAATTAGTCCATTCTAGTTTAAATGGACTAACTGGGTGGTAAATATAGGCACATGGGACATGGCTGGAGAAGGGTCAATGCACCCCTTTCCCTATCTTCCTGGCTGCTATGAACAGAGGAGCACTAAACCATCGCTCTGCTCTGCCATGATGTTCTGCTCTACCCTGGGCCCAAAGCAATGGAGTCGGCTGTCCATGGACTGAACCCCTGAAACCATAAGCCAAAGTAAACTTTTCCTCCTCTAATTTGCTATTGTCAGGTGTTTTGGTCACAGTGACAACAAAAAAAAAAAAGCTGACTAATAGAAAATTTAATTATTTAATATTTGAAATGAAATTCATACATGCTGTGCTCCAACAACATGCATAACATTCTAAAAATTCAAAACAATATTCTAACCATTACAAAAAGAAGAATTGAAAGGAAAACAAGTTATAAGGTGATATATAATTTGATATCATAATAGAATAAAATATATTTCAATATGTAAATAAATGTAGAGCCATGCCTATACTTGAAGACACCAGTATAATTCCAAAGTACAAGAAAATGAAAGTGCAGAGGCCCAAGATACTTCTTGAATCAAAATCAGTGGTAGGACACTTAATAACAGATCATACTTGTTAATACAATAAAGAGAAAAATAGCCTTAATTGAAGTAGCAATAACAATATATTATATATTTAGCCATAAAAGAAAATGCAAAAGTATATTTTTCACAAATGACTTATTACCTACAACTCTTATGCCAAAATAATTCACCTTTTTATAATATATGAATATCAAAAATGTATCACATAAAACATACCTCTTCTTTTAAATTTCTAACTTATGACAAATGTGTAAATAAATTTCATATACATGAAAAGACCTGGGGCATACCATGGAATATTACCCAGTGATGAAAAGAAACAAACTATTTTGATACTTTGCAACACTGTAACTGAATCTCAAAGGCATTATCCTGAGTAAAACCCAGTATCAAAAGATTATATACTAAATGATCCAATTTATATGACATACCTTAAAAATATAAAAATCTGTATTAAGCTTGACAGAGAACAGACACTCATTGTTGGTGGGATAAAGGAATGGTCAGAGTAAAAGATATGACTCCTTTGAGGGAAAACTTGAGGGAGAATTTTGCAGCAGAACTATTCTGTATCCTGATTGTGGTGGTGGTCACTTGAAATTACACACGTCCTCAATTCCTATAGCTACACGTGAAAGGGAGGGAGGAAGGAAGAAACAAACAAATGAACAAAGAAACAAAGAAAATGAACTCTACTATAGCTTAATTAATGACATTGGAAGAATCAGAGACATAACCAATAGGATTTATGAAGAAGGTTATTATAAGGAGTTGTTGGCTCTTGGGGTGATGGAGCCTGGAAGGTCCCACCTTGCCTTGTGAAGGCCAGCAGACTGGATCCCTGGGAGAGCTGATGAAGTTCTAATACAGCCTTCGACTGATTGGAAGAGAGCAATCCGTTTTCCCCAGCATTCACAAATGTAAATGTTGACCTCATCTCTAAGCACCCTCCTAGATGACACAAAACTAGCCATCGTAACTGTGGACCACATATCCTTCTGTAGGCAAATTAATGATGAACAGGGGGAAGTAGTAATAAGAAAAGTCAAGTCCCATCAAGAAATACCCCAAACATACATAAATATTGCACTATGACTTTCACAATTATATCAGGTTTAACGTCAACATATTAAGAGCATGTCATGGGGAAAACAGAGAATTTCTAACATGCTTTGTTAATGAATGACATTTCATGTAATGCCTTAATTTTTTTTTCTGTCTGTTCTTTGAATGAAACTTAGTTTTAAGTCAGTCTCTTAAAGGAATCTCAGATTTTCAAGACCCTTTCATTATAGGAGGTCCTCAGTTCACGAGGTACCTTATAACTGAAAGAGTGTACATTGGATATCCATAAAGCAAGGGCACAGCTTCTTTGCTGTACCCAGGTTTTATGACATAGTGTCATAAAAACAAGAACCACCTATACATGTTACTCAGTTACAAATGCAAACTGAAACAGGTGTATGGATAAGCAGCTCTAGTACCACAATAACACTCTTGACAACAATGTGAGTTTCTACAATTCTAAACAAAATTTCTAAATAAAAGAAAGAACAATCTCTTCCTAGTTCTCATGAAGTTTTAATCCCTGGAAAATTCAACATGTATTAAGGTGTAGAAAAATGCTTTATGTTTATATGTATATACTTCAATACCTGTCTGCTAAATGTCAGTAGAATGCCCCTATTATTGTGATACACAAAAATCACCCCACAAATTTGAAAAATGCTTCTAAATAAGGATGCCCTCCAGGGAAATCACTATTTAAGCTCTAAAAATTTATCATGAAGGCTATCACTGAAAGTTCTGTTGCAACTGAATTTCAGGAGACCTATTTTTCTTACCAAAATACACAAAGTAATTCGTTTCAAGTTTAGGGAGACTTGAAATATAGATTTCAGGTTAAACTGTTATAAGACCTTGGTCCATTAGCAGTTCATGCAGGGAGAAGGTCTTCTTTTATTTCTTACATATAGTAGATGCTCAATAAATTTGAAATCTAGGGTAGGTTCAGATTTTAAAAGCAAATCATTATTGGCATTATTGTATTATAATTCCTAAATTGAGTTTAGTAAAAGGGAGAATCAATCAAAAACTATATTTTCTTCAGTTTCTTTGTTACTTTCGGTTATCTCATTGCTACTTTACATCAAAACCAGCAACACTACAAACTGTATTTCCAAGGTAATAGGAGAAGTAGAATCTTCAAGAGAAGCTATTGGTTTTCAAATAAACCAAAGCAAGGACTGATGGAAGGTGAAAATCTTGACCTTGGAATCATGCATTAGATGTAAATGCATTGTGTAATTCACCTCATGAGCAATAGATATGTTGCTCTTCTGTTTTGTTTACTTGTAAACTAAATCACCATAACATGTTACTAAGACAGTATGTATAGCTGTTATCTCTGTAAATATTTTGGTATCCTATTAAAATGACAATTTACTGCTTCAGTTATGCTTCTGGTAACGTCATTTGTTTTGAATCATTGAACTAACTGAGACAGTAGGGGCCTTGATTATAACATGTACTGTCACTATTTCTGGAATAAAATACAATAAAATGAAGGGATGTGCTTCTCAATGATTGTTTATTACTTGATAATCACAGAGCCCTTGTAGCTATTCTCTATATTTCAAGAACTCCTATTTTTTTCTCAGGATCCAGCAGTTCTTTGTTTTAATTTATTTTCCTCTTAAATACCTCCTGCTATTTAGGCAATAATTCCTTCTAAATCAATTGTTAGCAGCAGTTAATGACTGGTTGGTTAATTAATAGCTCAAAGCAAAGCTGAGGGTGTTCTCTGTTCTAACAAACCACCAGACTCTAACTGGGGTATTATTGTTACTGTACCCTGTAATCAGTGACTTCTCACAGCCTCACTGCCATGAAGTATTTTAACAGAAAGAATGAGTTGAACGGGAAATAGGAGACGGCATCATAAAATCAATCATAAGTAATATAGACATTTTAAAATTATTTGCTTGTCCAAATGATCCTTATTTCCATAGGATGTGCCAGTAGACGGGGTAAAATATCAGCTCGTGCTGGTAAGTAAGCTCATTTAACTGTAGCAGATTCCTCTCTTTAATCTCTAAGCCTCTAAGCCTAGAGTAGCTGCAGAAACCTCATGGCATTCTGAACGTTTTCTTTTTCAAAATTGTAGTCTTGAGCTCTGCACTCACTGACAGCAGAAAGAGAGAAAACACACTGCACATTTTCTGCCTGAAAAACATGGTATACTTTGTGACACCAGATATGCCTTCTGTATAGCTAATAGGGAGAATGTGTGCTTAATCATTAGTGTGAGCTGCTAAACACCAAGAATCTTCCGTTCTATTCCTAATACCTTCTGCCTTACTCTATGTGCTCAGAGCAAAGGAGTTTAGCAAAGTTGTGCTTTGTATGACAACAACCCTATCAACCAACCAAAACTAGAGAGGACAGATATTCTGTAAGTCCCCCAACAAAAAGCTTAGAAATGCTTAAATGACCTAAAGTTCTACCTCTTCTAGAAAAGTATTTTATGAACAGATTAAACTGAAATGAATGTCAGGAAGATATTTTGTAGTTTACTAAAGCGATGCTTTCATTTTTCTAGACCCTCTTTTCAACCATCAATCCCCTGAGATGGTATTGGCAAGATGGCTTTGGTGACATCATGACCCCCCCCCCTTTATATTTGCAAGACATTGATATATACCAGGGTTAAATGATACCGTGGGGAGTTGAGATGTAAATGTTAGCCACCATTTTCCTTCTACATTTCAGTGTAAGAAGTGATTTTTGGGTGAAACATGAGACTATTGTGAAGGAGTAAATCTTCAATCTCCATTTCTGGCCTTTGCTGACAACAGAGCTTTCAGAACTGATAACAGAGGAGAAACATTGATGGAGCTGAAACTAAGAGGGGAAATTATGGGTAGGGAAGACTCTGAAGGGGAAAAGAGATGGAATATATGTAAACCCTGGAGTAAAAACAAAAAACACAAATAGACAATATTACCAAATGTACAGACAGTGAGGGTCGTGTTTGGATGGTACACTCTGGTGAAAAACCAAAAATAATGCTTTTGAATGAGTCAGAAAGGAAATAAAATGCAGAGCTCATGTCCCCTGTTTTCTGACAGGATTCCAAGCTTGGTTAGCAGGCTGTTGCTCAGATTTTTTTTTTTTTTTAGTAAAGTTTACTGCTTAGAGCTCCAGTACATGTATATTTTATTATTTTTGTGATTTCTAAAATCTCATAGTTCACTGAAACTGCCCTGGAATGACAGAATAAACATGCCCATTAAGATAATAAATTGCCAACAAGCTTCCTATCTGCAGAGATGATTAACAACTCAACAGATTAAAACATCCACAGAAATGATTTTTTGACTAAACTGGGTTCTCAAGTGGATTACCATCCCATGAGACTACTGGTAATGGTATAAGCTTCAGAATATAATGTTTCCACCAGCGATATTACAGATATTCTTTACTTTATATCCATTTTAACAGTATTCTCAAAATAGGGAGAGTAGATTTATTTACATTTTGATAGGGGTTTATTTTCTTAATGTTAATATTAATGGAAAAATAATTATCTTTGCTTGCTGCGTATCTAGTTTATTCCCAGGGCCAGATTTTATTTCATTTAATGTTAGCAATAAGTCTTTCTGGTTAGTGTTATAATGTACATTTTATGGTGCAGAGTGAAGACACCAAGGTGTGGAGGTGTTTAGTGACTTGGCCAAGGTCAGCTAGCTGGCAGTTAGCAAAGCCAAAATTTAAGCACAGGTCTGCCTGATTCCAACAATTTCATCCAAGTAAGGAGCAGTGACCTTGGACTCTCACATCCATCTCTAAATCAAAGTGTGAATTTATAATGGTGACAGTTATTTTTTTCATCTCTCAAGCCCTATCCTTGTACCATGTTTGTTTTATGTTTTCTTAAGTTTTATGTGCAACCATCAAATTATCTGGAGAAATAGAAATAGGGAATGCAAAGCGCTTCTTGCTTTCTGAGGTCTCTAGGTTAAGAATTACATGGCTGATCCTGAAATAGAATTCCCTGCCTCAAAGCTCATCCTCCTGGCTGAACCAAGGGTCATTCTCAGGACATGAATCCAAGTACTATGGGCATAATGAGGTTTATTTTACTATATTCAGTGACTTAACTGAGAATCAACAATAGGTGAAAATGTCTTAATGCAGCTGCAGAAGTTCTAGGCCTAATAATTCTGCTGAAGAAAGACTGGAATTGTTCACCTAAGCATTCACATGTGAGAATAATGCAACATGAGAATCAACAGCCAACTTTGGCACTTCTAAATGATCCTCACAATAATTATATCTGTGAGTCTTGAATTTAACAATATTGCTTCTACATTAGTTAAAACAAAGGGAACAAAAATGTTTTGCATGTCTTACTTGTATCATGCAGGGTATCCTTATTAAATTAGCTTGTATTTCATGTCCATCACCCAGACTTCTCTGCTCTAAGGCAGGTTGGCATCTAAAACTGCCACAACTATTAATTAGTAACGAATTGTAAAGCTAAGCATAATCTACGAATCTATGAGCCCAGGAGTACCTTGTGGCAGATCACAGACTAATATTTTTATCAATTGGGGCATGTTTACTTTATGTAAAAATGTGAGAAGAAATAAGCCATGCACAATAAATTTGTTTTTTTGCGTACAACTGAGTCAACATATTTGGCTTTTAAACCACACTAATTATTCACACAGTTGTAAATATTCAACATACTGCAGCAGTGGAAACTAATGCAATAAAAATAATTTTCACACATTTTCATATTCTGTGGAAATTGTTCTTCCAATTCCCTAAGTTCCCATATTCTGATTTATTAGAAAATGTTTATTCTCCACTAAATTATATTCAAAGTGATATATTTTCTATGCCTTCATTTACATCATCAGTAAATCATAATCTAAAAAGTTGTTGAAAAGCATAGGAAGTAACTTGGGCTCAGCATCTGATTTTGCAAGTTTCCAATTTGCAAAGAGAAATTTCAGGCTATGATCCAATTTTAGGAAAAAGAACTGAGAAGTCAGGCTCCCCCTGGGGAAAAATCATGCTAAAAAGAGCTGCTAATTGGAGTGGGGGACTTTTAGTCTTGGGGACAGCTTAAAGAGCACATATAGATAAGACATCAACTGAGAGAAATATGTTCCTTGTTAGAACCTTTGTTTACATTTGACTAGTGAGTGTAGAAGAAAATGGAAGAGGAGAAGATCTGGGTAAATCATGTCCCAAATGCCAGTAGAAGCATTTGGTTCCATCTCCTCCATTAGGTGAGAAAAATAAGAACCGCCTCTTCATTTTTATACATAAGCAGAGAAAGGAACCAGTCACTCTACCCTATTTTTAATATGAAGAATAAGAATAGAAATTCTAATGTGTCTTCAAATAAACAAGAACAACAACAACAGCAACAAAAAATCTGACAAATCTCAAGGAAATCTTCATAATTTACAATACTGTCTTAAATTGTTTCTTCTAAGATGTACTTTTCCCAAAGAGGATGTTCCAAAGTTAGACAGTTGTAGCCAACAGAATAGACTCTGCAGAATTGAAGGAATAGCATTCAGGAGTTCCACTGTAGTTTAACTACTTGCAGGGTAAAAAAGTTTGTGTTTGATTATTCCTCAGTCTTTTCCAGTCACTTTTGATTCATTCGATGGTGGGGAGAGGAAGGTGGTTTCTTGGAATGAAATGGCTGGATCACTACCCTCCTTTCTCTTTTCATCTTGAGGGTGCTCATAGTAAGAATCTCAGTACAGACCTTCCTGCCTTTTGCTGACTTAGGACAAGAACACAGAGGCCAAACTATCTGGAACATATACATCAAGTTGAAAAAAATCTTATGAAAAAATATATATTTTAGTGTTCTACCCAGGTAAATATCTTTCAAAACCACCTGAAGAACCAGATTGAAATTCTGAATTCACAGATGTTTCAGTTGCATCACAAGAAGGTGACAGGATGAGGATCTGTGTCCTGGGCTATAAAGCTTATGGATAGATATTTTCCAAGTCTGTGATAATTTTCCAACCTGACTCCAAGAATGTGCAAATCCAAACTGAACAGAATATGCTCTGCTTTGGAAAGAAAGGAGGTATATGCATACTTTGGAAAAATATCCATCCAAGATAGTTTTTACATTTAAAATAGTAACTTATATCTATCTGAAAAAAACATTTGTTAAAGAGTCAGCTCAGGCCTGAAAGGAATCAGGTGAATGTGAGTTAACTGGGCTCAACAAGGGTTGGGCTAATAGTCAGCATAACAGATGAGTCCTTGGATCCTATCATTGCCATATGCCAAGAATTATTTAGATTTTATGATATGCATGGTCACAGTTTAAGGATTTTATTTTCTAAGTTATTTTCAGTATGGACATTCAAAACCCAACTTTTTGTTAGTTTGATTTTTTAAATATTTTCTATTGTTTTCATTCTTTCATTTATTTTTTTTAACTCACTTGCATCATCTATTATTTACTGGCTACTTTTTCAGGTATGAGAGCTACACAGATGAACAAAAATAAGCTTTTTGCCTTCAAGGGACTTCTGATATGATTTGACCTACCCTGTGTTAAATAATCATTTGATAATATTATTGGAGTAATTTGAAAGTTTCATGTGTTTTTTCCCCAGAAAAGCCTAAAATAGAATAGTTTGCAGAAACTCTGAAAGTTAGACACAATTTGAAGAATTCAACTAAATTTTTTTTTTTTTATTTTTACTGGAAATCAAGCAGGCCAGCAGCTCCACTTGGGCATCTAGTGCCATTATGAATTATGAAGCCCATCATATTCCTTCCTGTGTAACTAACTCATACTGAGAGCTCACTATAAGTAATTCACATTGCCAAGTTCATTATTTTATTTTCTCATAAAATCTCAAGATCTACACAGGACTGGAAGTTTCCTGCCCTCCTCACAGGAGAGTATCATGTGAAACTAGCAGCTTGGCAGGAATCTCACAGCTCTTTAAATATTACTTCCTGGCTAGAAAAAGAGTCTAATTCTATGTTCTTCATAGTGTGTAACTCCATGTTGGTGCACCATAAATGCTAAATACCTATAATAACCGT
Organism: Marmota marmota marmota; assembly: GCF_001458135.2. Lineage (NCBI taxonomy): Eukaryota > Metazoa > Chordata > Mammalia > Rodentia > Sciuridae > Marmota > Marmota marmota. The sequence continues at coordinate 31,177,677 of NW_026000057.1, forward strand.
GGTGGTAATCAGAATTTCTTCTCATATAAACTAGTTTGTCTCAACCTTGTTTTTACCCTGTGTCTCCTAGTAATTGTCTGGCGTTTTCCCTGCTGTTCTTGTCTCTTGTAATTACATCCTACTGACATGTCTCTTAAAGCATCTTAAAGTAAATGGAAGCAAGACTTAATTCCTTCTGCACAAAAGGAGCAGCAGGATGCAGGTGCCTAGCAGCCAGAATAATAATCTCAAAAGGAATAAGCAGGGTCTTTCTTTCCTTGCTCATAAATGCAAAAAAGGAAGAAGGGAAGGCAGGAAAGAGGAATTTGCTAGCATAAGTTGCTGAGGAGGGAAAACACAGCTTGTCTTTGTTTTCTTAGTTTCATTTCATTTCAACTACAGCAAAAGTTCATTGCTTACCATTGGGGAAGGTACACAGACGTGCATATAAATGTCATTTATTGGCATATATGGAGTATATGTTTCACAGAAAACATACACATGTGGCCCGGTGGCAAACACAAAGTTGACCTCTTTTCTGCCTTGCAGTTCATCATGCTGATTGAAAATCAGGCATTTTCTAAAACTATGGCTTTCACAGCACCCTGAATTTCATAATCAGGTGGATCTAAGAATACTGAGGTGATGTTAACTGTCGAAGCACCACTAAGGTTGTCATAACCTAGTGGGCAGATACATTAGCTTAGGTCCAGAGTAGTCTATCTATTACCTCGAGTACAACATAGTTACTTAAGCATGAAAATAAGGAACAAACATTGACTGCCTACTGTATGCACATTGGCTTATGATGCTTCATCTGATCATGCTCCCAACTGTATAAGAAACTATACCAATCTTCGTTTTCCAAATGCAATCATCTAAGAGAGGAGAAGTGTTAGGCCAAGCCAAGATTATTATTATTTTTTTTTTTTTTTGGAGATGTGGGCTACAGGAGATTGAATTCAGGGGCACTCCATGACTGAGTTACATCCTCAGCCCTATTTTGTATTTTATTTAGAGACAGGGTCTCACTGCATCACCACACCCGGTCCAAGTCAAGATTTCTGCTTGGGTCTGGCTCTGCTTTTAGTGTCCTCCTGTTGACAAGTGCTAATGATTGATTTGAGAAGAAACAAAGAAAAATGAAAGCTTGAGTCCATATTGTTCCAGGCTTCATTAAAATGAGACACATAAAGTGTGCTCCCATGTGATAGAGAAGGTGACAGCTCTTGCTAGGAAGGAGGAACTTATGTTCAGTGACTAGAGATGTCATCCTTTCCTTAGCCAACCATATTACGTTTTCTGTAGAGTATAATGAAGGGAGTGATGTCTGCAAGAATAGACAAAGTACAAACCTATCAACACTAATCAGCCTTATGACCTCAAACACAGGACTGATCATCAGTGGATGAAAAGCAGTCTCTATAGGACAGCACTTCCCTAGAGAGTGGGTGAGCTCCTTACCCTTAGCTGAATGGGGAATGCCTGATTTTTCTTTGTTTTTGCCAGTTGCTTAGCAGACAGAACCATCTCTATCCACTCAAAAATACAAATATTCTTTGCATTTGTATTGCCTGAAACACCTTTCTTTAACACTTCCAGGAGAAATTCTGATTGTCCTTCATGTTGAGCCTTGTGTGCTCTTCAGACTGTGAAGAGAAGTAGTCATTCCATCATCAGTTCTCTAATTTACTCTCCATTAGAAATACATTGTTTATTACATAATCCTATACAGAAGTTGTTAAAGTCATTTCCCCAAATCATCTTTGTATTCCCAGCTTTTGGCACCTTGCCTACCTAATACATAGTTGATATTTGATGTATAAATGAAAAAAGTGAATAAAATTCCAATTTGAGTTAACTCTGGGTTAAGTAGACATAAAGGCCCATTCATGAAAAAAGGTCATATGTTGGTCCATCTGAAATGAATAAGTCTTTCTTTTTCCTTTCTTTTCCTCCCCGTTTTTGGGTTGGCTACTTGAGAATAGATGTTTATATTTAAAAATGATGTCACCCCAAAAGATCAAGCACTGGGCATAGATTCTGTAGAATCTTCCATACCATGTAGAGAAATCCTGAAAAACTTTTGCTTAATATCCACACACGTAAGAATGGGACCCTAATTAGAATAAGATACACTCCATGTATATAATGTGTCAAAATACACTCTATTGTTATGTCTATCTAAAAAGAACAACAACAACAACAACAAATACTTGTACAATTTTCCAAAGTCAGTATGTAATGTTAAACCCATTTATATATTTTTATACCAATATTTTATTGAGCATCTGTGTTATAAGTAAGGAATTTATCAATGAAAGCCATAGTCTTTACTTTCAAGTTTATAGTCCAGTGAAAGGCATTTTAAAACATAAAAAAAATCCTTCAATTACAATGATAGATAAATACAATTGTGAAAAGTGATATACAGAAAAATATGAACAGTAATGTAAACATATAATAGGAGAAACTCATGTTTACTGAAGGGGTGACCTTAAAAAATAACATGAGGTAAAAGCAGGGTGTTAGGCAGTCCAGAAAGTAGATTGTGCTAGCTTGGGCTATAGTTGTGACTGAGCAGTGGATTCATTTGACACATCTTTCAAATTTTTAATCAGTAAGACTTTGTGACTGGATAGAGAAGAGTGCTGGCAGAGAAGCATGATAAAGATGACTTTCTGTAAATATTGATGCCATTGACTAAGATAAGGAACAATGATGAGGAACAATGGGTCCAGGAAGAGTGGGTAAATATGAGGAGTTCAATCCTGAACAAGTTTACACAGTGTTTGTATGAGTTATACAATGGAAACAAAACTAAATAAATAAGAATTTCATCAGCCTTCAAATGAACATTTAAAACAGTATTCTCCACTATTCCTGGGAAGGCCAAGGATAGTACTGGTTTCCCAAATCTTAAATATCTCTGTACATTTTTTTTTTACTTGTGATTTAAAAAAAAATATTGATTTTTTAAAAAAATAAATGACAGCAGAATGCATTACAATTCTTATTACACATATACAGCACAATTTTTCATATCTCTGATTGTTTATAAAGTATGTTCATTTTGATAAGTCCCTATATTTTGAATCGTAGCTCCTTAAATTAAAACTTTAGGAAAAAAAATACTAATTTCCAGTCTTCTTTATAGGTAGAGTACAGTCATGTCCCCTAAATTCCATCAATCAGATGTACCTGCTGAGACTCTGTTTGGAAGTGAGCCAACAAAAGCAGAAAGCTGGGCACCCATTTTCTGGTGTGCTGGTATTGTTTTGAAGTTGACAGTGACAACAACAACCCTAATAGTCCAGTTCAGAAGTAAAGTTCTGTTATTGTTCCTGAATGCTTAGAGCCAGTTTCTTCAACTCCCTCAATGATTCTGAGTAGTGTAATATTCCCTAGTAATTTCCATTCTGCTTAAAATGGAAAGAGTTATTTTCTTCAATTAAAACAATTCAGTCTGATTAATACATAGAGGGCTAATTAGTAAAGTAATACATATAATATTAATCATAATAATATATACAATATATTACTATATATAAAATGTATTACACATTATTATATAATAATTTTATAAATTATAATACATAGTACATATTATAATATATAGCATATAAAATATTATATATTTGACATATAATATATATTGTAATATAAAACATACTATATACGATATATTTTTATGTATAAATAAATATGCATTACATATAAAAAATAAAATGACACATATCTCTCAAAGAATGGAAAATATAACACAGAGATGCTCTGAAGAAAATAACTTAATAATTTTTAATTTAATAATTAACTTCATAGAATTAAAAGAATGCCACATAAAAGGGAAATAAACTTTCAAAACTTCAGGAAATAAATATAGAAGCTAGTCCTAATAAGTCTATTTATAAATGGTGTCTAGGAGACAGGAAAGAAAAATGGAATGGAAATCTATGTATATAATTCTAAGTTTAACAGATGGAAAATTATTGCATAACACTCACACTCACACTAGGCTTTCAAATTTTCAATTTACATTCAATCCAGGAAATAGCTGCTATAGCCCATTAATGGAAATGTCTGAAAGGGAATTTCATAGGCTGCAGTTTATATACATAAGTTCATACATTTTCCAATAGGTATACTTACCTAAAACCAGGAAATCAGTCTTGCTCAAACTATAATTAAAAATCAAGAAAATTCAAGAATTTTAAAACTTTAAATGTAATCCTTCCATGTAATTCTTCCCAGCTAAACACAATGCTCAGTCAACCACCTGAAGTCTACTCAAAGATGATATACCAGTTTAGCAAAATTTGAGGAATTTTTACCAAACCACCAAAATTAGGCTGTAAATAATATATTGCTGTCTTACATACAGGTGCAGATTGTCTTAAGGAGAACTAATTTTTATTTCATGCAAACTACATGCCCAGCCCCACATTGAGTACCTTTTTTTTTTCTTTTATAATAACAGAGAGAAAGATGTTTATGGAGAAAATTAGTAGCACATAATTTGTAAGGCGACAAACCTGAGATTCAGGAAAACTAATTGTCTGACTCCAAAGCCTAGCTTTCCCCATCATAGCATACCATTTCCATCAAGATGTAGAAGCCTCAAGTGCCAGCTTCCTGCCCCTACCAGTTAACATTTGTTTTACCAGGTCTGGCCTACACAGGAATGCCCTCTTCCTCTAAAAATTAGATAGGCTAGAAAACTTTAGCTCCATGATTCATTTTTTCCTGGCTATAGTTTGCCCCACAAGCTTTAATCTTGCAGAGGCTGAGCCTATTTTCAGTCTGTGAGGATTGTTTTCAAATGATCTATTGAATTAATCTGAGTTCTCCACTAAACACTCCACTTTCATCCTTCTGTATTTTCAGCCTGTTTCCTATCTAGTCCATTCAACCTAGATCCTACTTAAGCACAGTCATAGACCTGAGGTTAGATTTTTCACTCCTTTTTAAATCTATTTAAATCATAAAGGGCAAGGGAGTAAATTCTCTACTTGACCTTGATTTTTTTTTTAATTTATCTCCAACAATTTTAAAGTTCTGTTAAGTTCAGTACTTCGACTAAGTACTTCCAGAATGCGCAAACAATGGTGTTATAACTCTCTTACTCTCTTTAACTAGAAGCCATTATTTAAGAATTTTGTGTGTGTGTGTATATATATATTACTATAAGTAAGTATATACACATTAAACAAAAGATCCCCAGCGAAACTTTAGCATTATCAACAAGTGACATTTATCTCACTTTACCTATTACAAAGCACTTTCACTTTCATATTTATTGTCTATTATTCATTGTAAGGTAGTGAATACATGTATGAGCCATAATTAAAGAAGAGTAAAATTTCACTTAATGATACAAACTTAACTAATGGGCCTGCTTTTTGATCCCAAACTTCATTTCTCTGGAAAGTAATCAGCACTTATGACATATATAATAAACTATCCACCCAAATTCACTCAAATACATTAGTGAAACATTAAGTTTCTGATAATAAGTTTAAAACTTACATATAAGGAGCAGAAAAACATTTTACCATAAGTAAAAAAATATTAATTCTTCATTGAAGTTTAAATCAACAATATCAGTACTTTTGTAAAGCTCTAAATGTAACTAAACAGGTTTGGGGTTGGTTTTTCCCAGTTGGCAATTACATGTGATTGAAGCTGAATTACTGACAGACATGAGACTAGAAATATTTATATGAATGCATGTAGGTCTAACACATTCTATCTCGTTGACATGTAATAATTTACTCACTTTCTTCAATAATGGGCCTATACTACTAAATTAATCCCTGAAGAAATTTATAGTAAAAAATATAACATATAATATAAGCTTGTAACAGAATTGAATGTGTGCTTATGAAAATAGCTGTTAGTGGAGTTCAGAGAAAGGAGGAGATGGCTGTGATAGGGAGCAGGAATCAGCAATCCATGGGTCAAGGCTGGCCATGTGGCCACCACATGCTTTTGTGGATGAATTTTATTTGAAACAGTCACACCCATATAGAAGCAGTATTTTCTATGGTTGCTTTTGTGTAAGGACAGACCTGAGTCTGTCAGTCCAATAGAGACTTAAGTCCCCAAAGTCTAATATTTACAATCTGATCCTTTCCGGATTAAGTTTCCTTGCCACTAGTATAATTGCAGATTTTATGGCAGTAGAAGAGCCATATCTGGGTCATACTGGGAAGAAGGTAGAAAGGGTTGAAATCAGGTGATTCAGCTAACAAACACACACAAAAAAAACCCAGAGGTGTAAGTAGGCTGTGACTGGGAACAGTCAAAGGATAGTGAAAGTCTGACATGACTCCAAGAGAGAGTGATATTTGATATTTAGGTCATATAAATTTGAAAAGGGAAATTGATACAATTTGATCACCTTTTATACCAGGGTCATTAATTGACTTTTTTCTGAAGATCTTCATGGACAAGCCACTAATGTTGTGACCCAATTAAATCCCAGTGTCCTTGTAGCCTAGATTTGGATATTTTAAAAGAAGATATTATAGAAAAAAATTTTTGAAGCTAAAATTACAAGGAATTGTATTCTTTGTTTTTTTCTATCAATATTAAAAATGATCCCATTTGCAATAAAACCAAGATTTCTAAAAATCCTTCTACTCCTATTTTCTTAATTCCTATCTTTCTCCCTGTCCCTAACCTTTCACCTTCTATTTTCCATCTCAGCTTACTCAATATTTGGTACTATCCCTCCCTCCACACCTCTGCTTTCCTTCCTCCGTCAATTTTCCTCCCTCCCATTTTCTGTTCTTTCTCTTCCAACTATCCATCAATTCTCCTTTATACAATCTCAGGACACTAGAAAAGTGGATTCCCCTTATGGCAGGGGCTTGGAGCTTTTTTTTGTCATTTAAGACTGGCATCTTGTGAGACCTATGAACTCTACTTCAGAACAATGTTTCCAACTGCCTAAAATAAACTTCAGAAGACCATAAAGGAAACAAGATATATTGAAACACAGCTATCAAAATATTGAGATGAAAACTGTGTTATAGGAATAGATGTTTTATTAACACATTTAATAACAGGTTCTGGTGATAGTAGTAACTGCTGCAATTACCAAGTCATACATAGTATAAATAATATTTTGAAATATCTGAAAAAACAAAATATTGTCTATAAATACATGATTTCTATCTGTGAAAAGTCCCAGCATTGTTAATATGATTGTAGTTCATTGCTACTTACGTTCAGAGTCAAAAATGTTTAGTTTTAATTAGAGTTCCACAAAAAGAATGATGGAGGTTTTTATCTTTGGGTTTTACTTATCTATCTATCTATCTATCTATTTATTTATTTATTTATTTTACCAGCCAACCCAGTTGGATCTAAGTTAAAAACTGCTTTTTAGTTATTTAGGGAATAAAGAAGGAGAAAAGCTAAACAAAAAAATAAAGGCAAAAATATTTTTCACAGGTAGAAACCTTGAGAGAAGGCTAAGAGTCTTGTTAAGAAATGAAAATTTTTAACCATCAAAATTTTTGAGTGAAAGTTAAATTAAATGTGGGATTTTTGTTAAGGATTAATCTGTTAGCTGCTTACAAAATAATTTGGGGGAAAGGAGATATTATTAAATCAGTGGTTAGGCTTTTATAATAGTCATGCATGAAGTAAACTACATTGGTTGGTTGCATTCAATTTGGAAATAGAACAACAAGTATTACTTGACTTAGTATTTTATTTAACTAACTGAAATTTTTAAATGAGAAGTAGATAACAATTAAGCAAATGTTTTCAAAGAATATTGATTATTTTGTTCCACAAAAGAGTTGTATCCCCTAAATTCTGCAAGACACACATGCACAGTCAGAATCATATACAACTAGAGAAACTAGTAAAATGGTTAGAAATCTACTGTGTTGAAATTATTCAACAAGGGAATTGCTTGAAAATTCTCTCAATACACAAGGATTTTGGAGAATGGTTTATCTGTACATCATGGAATAAGTATTAGAATTGGAATATAAATTCCCACTGTCATTGCTAACTCTTAGGCAAATTTCTTTAAGTTTCAGTGCTTTGTCATTCTTAAGATGAGAACAATACTAATGATAGCTACTCCACAGGGATATTGAGAGAATAATTACTCTGTATAAGCAAAGCACCAGTCATGGTATTGGATACACTGTAGGTACTTTCTGTGTGTTGATTGTATTTCAAAAATAAGAATGCACTAGATCCACAAATTAAGATGCTATCATTTAAAATCATCTTCAAATGAAAGGTCTCCTATGTTCCCTTTTCTTCTTGAATAAATCATGTGTTTGTTGTCCTAGAAAGAAAGCTATAATTTTCTTCCCCATAAAATTTCCTTGATCCTCAAACAATACTGAGGCTATAGCACTTAAGTATTCAGACTATTAGAAAGTTGAGTAGTTAAATTGGGTACTTTGAAAGAATTTTGATTGCATTGTATACTCCCATCTTATTGCCTCGGTACAAAATAATTATACTCTTTTGAACTCAAGGTTTCCTGCACTAAGCCAGCATTCCTGAAGCTGTGCCGTCTCTGTGAAGGTAGAGCTTAATGCTATAAAGTGTGGTTTTACCGTGTTCTCTGGATAATGAAAGCAACTGTTAAAATAAGAAATTTGAGTTCTATGCAGTAGCTGGTAATGCAGCACAGGAAACTGGGGAGGGCTTAAATGCTGGCTTCAATGCTACAAAATTCATTTAAAGATGAGCTGAGTTTAATCTGGAAAAAAAGAAAAAGAAAAATAGCTTTTACACTTTTTTTTTTTTTTGGAAAGGAAAATAGGTACTCAGGAGATACAGTCAGCAGTAAGACTCTTTCCAAAGAAAATATATTTTAATGAATTAAACCTTTTCAAAACAATGGCTGCCTCTTTCCTCAGAGATAAAATGCCGGTCATGTTCCCATGACACATTTTTTGAGTTAAACTTGTATTCATGTTGGATTTTTCTGTGCCTTCCTCAATCTGACTATGACTTTTTACCTTCCAGATTCAAGAAGTCCACAGCAACTTCCTATTGCCCATCACTTCAACTGAGCAAAACAGGATCATACAATTGGAAGTTTAAGCCAAGATGAAAAACAAGCATGATTTTTTTCCTGGCCCTTTCCTGGACAATAATTAGTCTGTTTTTATGTATGATACTTTACTGAGTTTGCCTGAGAAGTCAACAAGCCACCTCTAGTCATTAATATGACACTTTTCCTGATAAAACCACATTAAATTCTCTTCTCAGATTTTACCTCTTTGCATGCCTCTCTGTATACTGGAGTAGGTTTTCTTTGAAGACTGCTCTGGACTCAAACCTCATAACCAACGATTTATCACTTTTCTGCTTGCATTTCGAGAGACTCCTGGTGTTCCTCTGTAGCCCACACACTGACATAGAAACAACACTATTTTTTTCTGCTCCCAAAAGTTTGCATAATTGCAAGAGCTGTGTGTGGGAGCTGTGTAACCATGCTGCCACAGGATGAAAGGCAAAAGCAATTTTTGTAATTCTGCTACAATTTAGGAAAAAGTATTGTAGAATTGCAGAAACAGGACTTAGGAGAATATGGAAAACAGAGGTCACAAATTCAAATGCATTTTGAGTCCAGGTGGGTAAAATTATGTAATGTGGTTATATGTAAGACAACAGAGTACTGCGATCTCTGGTGAATTGGATACAGTAATTGACATTAATTAAACACTGTGGTGTCCAAACAAAACCAGCAAATGAGCCAGTTCCACCCACAGTTTTTTCCAGTTCTGTGACCCGTAACCGGTCAAACTGCTCTCCTCCTACTCCTTTAACCCTCACTCAGGAATATATTCTCCCTCTTGCAGCTCAGATAAGAAAATACTAATATTATACTAATGTTAAGAAATCTGATTTTCTCACCAATATCCAATCCAAGGAAAGGTCTTGCTGTTTGCTTCTAAAATATATCTCATTTCAGTGTTCAAGACAAGATTACTATGAAGATTGTCATCGCCTTGGGTTTTGGCCTACGACCAAAAAAAAAAAAAAAAAAAAAACCTTCCAGCTGATATCTAAGTGTTCAAAATTATGCTTCACACAACCACAGAAACCACTGTCCTTAAATATGTGAACTTCAATCATTCCTTGTGCTCATTCTAAATTCTTAGTAAGGATAAGGCCCTTTATAAGCACATTCATTTTCAATGACGCTTCCTTATCTCTTAACCCCCTTTGAGCTCATCTCTTATTTTAAGCAAACTTGCTTATTACCCTGGACACCAACCCCAATTTCTGAATTTCAGCTCATCTTTTCCTCACTTGCTTTTGCCAGAATTATCTTTCCAATTTCCTTTTCATAGGTCTAGCCCCTTGCTCCTTCCAAACACTTCAAACTCAAGAGCTTACAGAAGAAATCACAGAGAAACCTCATAGATTTGGAGTGCATCAGTTATGCAATTACCATCTCAGCATTTCTGGACATACTGAGTTTTAAATCTCATATAGTTGCCCAGCACATAATTACAAGAATTATGCAACTAGAAGTATGGAATAGTAGCTAAAGTACAAATGAGAGTTGGACTGGGTTCATATCTTCACTTCTACTAGCTGTGGGCCCTTAGCTTATCTAATCTTTTAATTCTGTTATTTGTAAAGTAAGAGTGGTATAATGATATTCATGAGTAATTCATTCAACAAATATTTATCGAGCATCTATTCCATGATCCAAAATGTTACCAGTGCTAATGATACAATAGTGAAAATCAAAGATAAAAATATCTAACTATGTGGAGCTTGAGGTTTAGTGACTTGTAGGAAGAATAAATGAGATAATCAATAGATTAGCACTATATTTCTCATAGGTTAAGTAGCATGTGAGTGTCAGCTGTGAACAACATTCTTCAGCTAAAATGATATAGTAACTTGAGTGAACTAACAAATATTTCATGGAGAAAATGTACTATAGCTACAGGGATATCTCTGCACAAATTTAGAGGGAATTGAACTAGATATTGCATTTAAAGATCAGCATGTGTTTGGACAATGATTAACACTTAGTAAATGATTTTTGTTGGTACACCTGCTGCTCTGGTTGTTATAAATAAAAGCCTTCAAAGTATTCCGGTCCCTAGCATGATACAAGCAAGAATTATTTTCCTCTTCCCTAATTTTGTTCTCGAAAGAATCTAATGCTCCCTTGGGAAAGAAGAATTTGTATGCCACTACAAATACCAAATCACAGTCTCCTCTCTGCAATCATCGTTTTTGCAGTTTCTATCCCTGTAGCTACCTTTTTAATCTTCTCATTTAATGAGGAAATTATGAGTATTTTCTTTAAAATGTCAGTAGTTATGCATATTTGTCAAAATGTAGTTTTCCTATACCAAATGTGGCAGAATCTGTTGAGCCAGGTGCTATATCCCTAGAAACAGCAGGAGTAGGATCAAGAAAATGTGTTCTAGAGATTCTAGAAACACTATTGGCAAGTCTGTCTAGATCTGAGTGATTTAAATATTATTAAAAAGAGAACCTTGAGATCCAGTAATTACTTCCTTTTAGATCAAGGTCACTATGAGAAAAAAAAAAAGTTAACCATATTGAGAATTAAAAAAGGCAGAGAAGAACAAATCACTGATGATAAAAGAGAGCTTGTGACAGGCCTTCTGTAAGTAAGGCCTTTGTGCCAAATGTCCCTGGGCATTATCAGGCAGGAGAGGAGCTCTACTTCTTGGGAAGCAAACTGCTTAAATATATCCCTGAAGTTAAACACCAAGGTTGTCAAAAAGCCTCTTTTGAACTATTTTAAAAGACCTTGGGTACCTCTCAACTCATTCCCTCTTATTTAATTCAGCTGTCACTGATATCATTTAGAAAGACCTTAATATATCCTCTCATTTATTCCTCACAAAAAGCCCATTTTCCCAACAAAGAAAATGAGGGTATTCTTGTAACTATGTGGCTGGCAAATTGGCAAAGCCATGGCACAAACCCTTGTCTGTTAACCTCCATAACTAAGGTTTCATTTTTGTTGGTCCTCACAAATACATGAAGTACTGCAGTTTGGAAATTGGTTCATAAGCATAAGTGTTGGGGAATTCACATCACCTCGCTGGGTTTTCAAGGCATTGTGCTTCTTTGCTTAGGTTTCAGAGTATCATAGGAAGTTGCCCTTAAGGGTATCTGTATGGCTGAGTCATATGGGTATGGAGCAAAGACTCAGGATTCTAAGGACCCTGACCTCTATTCAGCCTCTAGTATAGGACAATGGATGGTATTTGCTCAGATAACATCTGAATAGTCTGCAGACGATAATTCAGCTCATACACAACTCCAAGGTGATTGTTCCTGCCCATGTGACCTCTTCAAATCCTGTGACTCTGCCATTGCTGTTCTAAGTTGGCAACTTTGTCACCACCTAGAAGCCGGATAAAAATGCAGAATCTTGGGCTCCATCCCAGACCTCCTGTATCAGCATTTGCATTTAATGAGATCCACAAGTGAACAGTAAGTTAAGAGTTTAAGAAGTTCTCAGATGTATTATTTCTACAACAAGCCTGAGACAGAGGAAATCTTTGTAAGACTTTCTACAATCTCATCTGCCTAGGCCTTTGGACAAGGTTTCAATCCAGATGCCTCTCTGGGAATCTACCTAGTAACAGATCCCAGAGTCTTCTTGTTAAGAATTATCAAGCCTCCTATTCTCATGACCTATCTCCCATCTCCTCTTTACAACCCACAGGATTGTTGTTGGGTTTTTCTTTTTTTTTCTTTCTTTCTTTTTTTTTTTTTTTGCTTTCCTAATCTGGGTGGACTTTAGCTCTTGTGTACTCTTGGTCCTGTACATTTCATCTGTCCTTACTTAGGTCCACTAAGAACCTACTAAGAGCTTAATCCAAAGAGATTAGGAAACTACCTCCAATTTCTACTTTGCCTCAACCTTTAACTGAAGAAATTAAATAGAAGGACTTCTATATTTGAATTAGGAAAAAAGAAAGAAGCAAATGGCAGGTGGGCTGGGAAGGAGAAAACATTGATGAACTACCGAAAAAAAAAAAAAAAAAACAAACAAACTCCACAGCTCTTCTGTATAATGCAAATGTTTGAAGTGCATTTTCAGTAGCATGTTTCTGTTCATGTTACGTAGTGTGTAGATTACAAGAAACGAGGGCCTCGATTTGCTTTATCTTGTTCCCACATAGATGTTAGAAATACTTGTGGATAATTGTAATGGACTTAAAGCATCTCTGGCTTTGAGAGTCATCAACAAGAAAACAAGCTCATTCTTGTCCTCTAAGTAGAGGGGGCGGCAGTGCAGCCTAGCAGAGACGGCTGACATGCAACTCTAGCACTTATCAACTGGGTGGCTCTGGAAAAGATCCTTAATTTCTCAACTCTTCTTCTTGTGAGTGAACATAATATTGATTAAATGAGAAGATGAATGTAAATGTGAATTCAGTATAGGACATAGGATATACTGAATAAAGATGAGCTTCTGTTATTATTTCTGCATTACACTCACCTAGGCAACTGAAAAACTATGAGAGATTTTGATCTAGACATCTAGGATAGTAGATTTTATAAAAACTTAATTGGAACCATGAGTAATATTAATAATTTTTTCAGTAATTTTTGAGCATGAATTATGTGCTACTTTCTCATACATTATCATCCATATTCCTCATCACTTTTGTGGCTGTTTTTGTCTGTCTCTTTTACCTAATCACCAAGCCTGTTTTCTCTTTTCCCAAGAACACAGAGAGAGCCACCCTTGCACATGGGTGGGACCACAGAACAGAGTGGAGTGGAATGTGTGAGTAACATAGCCTCCTCCATGGGCACCGGAGGACAGTATGTTAGAGATACAGGAGCTCAAAGATGGAAAGAGCTGAGGATCTTCATCTCCTCCCCCAGGAAAGTCTCAAAGCAGACTAGGAATGACCATTTTCAGTCTGATATTGGTAGGAAATAAAACTCTCCTATGTTCAGTTTCTGGCTTGTATTTGCTACAGTCACTAATCTGATCATGATTAATTTACGTTAGAGGTTAAACAGTTTACCTAAGGACACACAGTCTATGACTGGGGACCAGGTATTCTAGGTTCCCACAGCCTGTGTTCTCATTCATTAAACACTACTGGAATCAAGATTCACTGTAAGAAAACCAGAGAATGTCTTGGTGTTAGCCACCTAAAAAAATTATGCAGAATAATAAATAGTAGCAGGGGATGAGTCTCAAACCTAGAAACACCTAAACTGGATTGTATTAGGGAAGCAAGTGCATGATCAGACCAGTCACCAACCCTGGGTGTTCCCCACAGCTGTCGTCAGCTGCTCTTGGGAAGTGGTAATTTATTAGCAAAACAATTTTGCCTCCAGAACTTGTCATTGATTTTTTTTTTTAAATCTGTTGTCAGTTTTACTTCTCTCTTCATGGGGTATTGAACCAGTGAATTGTGTGTTTGGAGCCTCTAATGAGGTTGGAAATGGTCCTGTGAAGTCACCATGGAGCTCTCACACCTCTAATTGAGAATCAAGTTTGAGACTGGGCAGAGATCAGGAAATGTTCTCAAAGTGCATGCTCACACTGGCAGCTGTTTGCTCAAAAGGCTCACAGGGCCTTTTCCCGACCAGAACCTTCAAGAATTAGGGCACATCTGTCTCCACTTGATTGAACAGGTACTGTATATTCAAGTAAAATACAATACCTATGGTAACAATGAACACTTGCATGCTACATTTCAGATAACAAAGTACTTTCCAATGTATAGTTTTAGTGTCCCTGGAATGAAGGCATTTTATTAGTGTGATTCCTAAGAATCAGTGAAGTGATTTGGCAAGAGCAGAATAAAACAATGTATGAGCATTGGCCTCTGCACTCCAAAGCCATCATCAAACTATTGCAGCTCTCTGGGCCCAAATTCTCAAAGATCCTTGTCATCTCACAGCAATACAAATCAATGGGGCTGACTGTCACATTTTCAAATGATGGAAGCTGACCTATAAACAGAAAAATTACAGCCTCTGAGTGAAGGGGCTTTTTTTCACCATCATCTCTGCTCTCCTTCCAGTCCACTCAGGATCAGTGTGCCAGGCTTGGTCCCTTCATATCTGCCAGGTGCCACTGCTTTGTCTTCATAGTTCTTTGGTTTAGGTAGTGGTCGACATGGTTTGTGTAATTGATTTTTTTTTTTCAGCTTCCAAGTCAAGAAGCAGAGTTCTGCAGGCTCTGAGCTTCTCCTTCTGCTCAAATCTCAGCCTGGCGAAAGCCAAGTGAAATAACCCAAGCAGAGGGCAAGATGGTTTGCTCTGCTTTGCAACCCTCTCCCGGGCACTTCTCAAGAATATTTACACATGCAAAGGGGAGCATTCAGTTTATTATTTTCAAAAGACTCATTACTGCCAGTTCCATCTCCTCAGAGCTGAACTGTGAATGTGTCTTCCCACCTTACCACAGTATATGGTTAAAAAAAAAATCCAAAAATGGGCTGAAAATATCTGAGCCAACTTTAGTGCTTCTGTGAGCACACCGGTGACATCCATGGTGAAGGCAGTGCCAACATTAAACCCAATGTCATGCCTTGATGAGTTAATTGCCCTAATTGAACATTAAGTGCAATGCAGGAAAAGGGTATGTTAATGCACGAGGCTTTATTTGTTCACACATAAAATAAAATGGCAAATGGAGATTTAACATCTCATGAAAATTTGTGCAAAGATAATGTTTAAAGAGAAATAAGAAGTGCTCAGATTTGCAGATGGGGATGTCTCAAAAATATTCATGTTTTATCAGTTTTAAAAGAAAAAAAAAGAGGTAGGAAATAGAACTCTTAGCACAGTTCCATGTCTTCCCCACTCAGCCTGGGTTAGTGGAAAGAGTAGGAGCCCTAGAATTAGGAAGACCTGAATTTTAAATTCCTCTGCCCCTCTTATTGGTTATATGGTGATGGCCAAGACTTAATTTCTGTTTCAATTTCCATATAATGTTGAGAATAAGGCCTGTTTCTCTTGGGATGTTTCAAAAATTAAATAAAAATCACACACACACACACACACACACACACACACACATACACACACAAACACCACAAACACACAGGGCCTGGAGTCATTCTTAGTAAACAACAGGTGTTTAATAAATGTCACTTCCCCCCTTCACAGTGCACTGCATTGGAATACAATATTCCAATATTCTGCTTATTAGTAGAATCAAAAAGTGGATAGAATTAAGTGGAAAGAAAATAGACAGTAGGTGGGCTGGGGATATAGCTCAGTTGGTAGAGTTTGCATTGCATGCACAAGGCCCTGGGTTCAATCCCCCAAACCATAAATAAAAGAAAATAGACACTAGAATTTGATGGGAAGGTATTGTAAAAGCTGGCCGAAGGTCAGTGTGCAGGTTAACCTAAAAGTGACAGGACAGAAATAGTGGGTTTCAGAGCCAGCTCCCAAGCACAGGAAAATCCCTGACACCTGCATTGTCCCCACCACAAATGGATGCTAATGAAATGAGAGACTATAGAGATTAGACCTTTGTTATTGCTGGGGAAAGATAATAAAACAGTGGCAACCTACCCAACTCAAGGTGGGCACAGCTGCTACTTCTATAAATTTCAGTTTAGGTCTCAGAGAAGTTGACTACCAGACTTTCCACTACTCAGCAGCATAGCATCAAGGGCATCCAGAAAGCACCCATATACCACTCACTTAGACACCTACAACTCCACCTCCTCCTGGGAACAGAGGGAGGATTGCCCTTGTTCAAGATTCATATGAGGCTGACCCCATTCTTTACATAAAAAGGATAGAATATTAACACATCCCTGGACATATACTGGCAGAGGGGAGCAAAGTGTGCTCTGCAGAGCACATCTGGCTCTACGGCCACCTCTATAAAGAAGGAGCCCAAAGGAGGGACCTTGTGTCATTCCTTATTTCTACACACTTCATCCAAATTTCTTTAACTAAAATGAAACTTTTACAGAAACTATTTTACTGTCAAAATTCAATGTACGATCTTCAACAGTGGATGCAACAGAGCAATGTAAGTTTCCAGAACAAGAAGGGGAACTTTTAATTACAACAGTCATTGCAAATGCTCTTCACTTACCCTCTGACCTCAGCAACTCTCAGCCCTCACTTCCACTTCCCACAATGCCTTTTGCCTCCAGTGATTTACAGTGTTT
This sequence comes from Marmota marmota marmota, assembly GCF_001458135.2. Taxonomy (NCBI): domain Eukaryota; kingdom Metazoa; phylum Chordata; class Mammalia; order Rodentia; family Sciuridae; genus Marmota; species Marmota marmota. The sequence continues at coordinate 31,194,818 of NW_026000057.1, forward strand.
ATATACAAAGGAGTATTTTTGGTTTAAAGAGAGAGTTTTTAAACCAATAACTCATACTGTTTTATTTATCTAGCCTTTCAGTGACATTTCAGTATTTCTTTTCATGAGCTCCAAAAATATGCAGAATGCTAGATCTCTCCCCACTCCAATATTTCCACCCACTGGTGGACACACCTTGTCTAATAATCCCCTTGCCTTGATGTGGGCAAAACCTATGATGTGATGGAATAGTCACTCCTTGATTCTGTTACATTATACCCACACTCACTTATACCAGGGGAGAAAGATTCTCCTATGGGTTTTGAAGAAAAATAAAAATATTTAGGGTAAGCAATGCAAGCCTCTGTTTTTAATTTTTAATGCATTTACTTTATGGTTTGGATGCAATAGGTCCTCGAAAGTTTCATGTGTTGGCAGCTTGTTGCCCAGAATGGTGATGTGGTAGCTGATGGAAACTTTTAAGATGTGGGCCCCAGTGGGACATCATTGGGCGCTACCTTCACTAGGGAATGCTGGTTTCCTGGACTGAATTCTCTCAAGAGCAAGTTGTTACAATTGCCTGAACTAAACCCCTGAGTCACTCTCTGCTCTCTTCCTTCTGATATGAGGTCATCTGCCCACACACACTCCCATTGTTCTGATCCGCCACCAGGCCTTCATGACAGCCCAGCTGATACCAGCACCAGGCCCTGGGTCTCCAGAACTATGAGCTAAATCAAGCTTTTTCCTAAAGTTAGCTTGCCTTGGTGCCTCATTATCATGATGAAACGTTGACAACTACATTTTCCTAGAATATTTCACAACTGAGAACCTAGAGTTTGTTTTCCCATTTACAGAGGCAAGCAGACATGCCATGTTGGATGTTTAGTACAGCAAATGTCAAAGCGTGTGTCTCAAGTGGGTCATCAGTGTTTGAAGCAAGTTTTGTAGAACATTTCAACAATTTATTTAATATCTCTGAGTTTCCATTTCACACTTTAAAAACTGAGATAATAATAATGATGATGACGATGATGTTGATGCCTAGATGACATATTTGTTTTCAGAATTAAAAGTAGTAATGCCTATTGATTGCCACATAGCCCTGTACCTAGAGGACAGGCAGTCCAGTAAGCCAGCTAAACTTGTTCCAGATGTTTTTCTTTTTCATGGGAGAGAAGACCCATGCCAGACAAACTGGTGCAATGCAATGAAATTCTGGAAATTGTAGTTCAAAGTTATGGAAGGACTCTTTGACATGCAGTGGTAGAGAAGGATGCTTTATTAAGACCTGCTACATGGCAGGGACAATACTTGATTTTTATTGTATAGGTTGGGAAATTTGAATATTATTATTCCTATTCTACAGATGAGGAAACCAAACCTGAAAGACATTAATGTCTTATAGCTAATGAATGGAAGTTCTAGTGTTTATATCCACATCTATCTTATTTTATGTAGAATTCTGTTTACACAAAGAGGGCTTACATACAACTTGTAATTCGCTATAAATTGGGCTATAACCTAATTAATCATCCTATTACTTACTAATAAATATCTATGCCAACCATATTTACAAGTGCATATGATATTTAAAATTGAGTTAATTATATTTTTTGCTAGATTCCCCCAGCCACAGCAACTTCCTTTTCTATTATGAGTTGAATTGTATTCTGTCAAAAAGATAAGTTGAAATCCTAACCCACAGTACTTTAGAACATATCCTTACTTGGAGAGAGGGTTTTTACATAGGAAATCAAGTTAAAATGAGGTCATTAGGGTGGACCCCAGTCCAACATGACTGATAACCTTATAAGAGAGGGAAATTTGGACACAGACGCATGTAAAGAGAAGATAATGTGAAAAGACACAGAAAGATGGCCATCTACCAGCCAAGGAAAGAGACCAGGAACAGATTTTTTTTCCCTCACGGCTCTCAGAAGAAACCAAAATCACCTAGATATCAGACATCTACCCTCTAAAACTGAGGGAGAATAAACTCCTATTGTGTAAGTCATTTAGTTTGTGGGAGTCTGTTAAGGCAGATCAAACAAACCAAGCATCCTGTGTTAGCCAGCTTTCCATCACTATAAAGAAATATCTGAGATAATTGACTAGTAGAGAGAAAAGGGTGTTTTTGTGGTTCATTGGAGGTTTCCAGTCCATGGTCAGCTGGCCTTGTTCCTTTGGGCCTGTGGTGAGGTAGCACATCATGGTGGGAGCATGTGGTCAAGAAAAGTGGCTCACATCTCATCACTAGGAAGCAAAAGTGAGGAATGGGCTGAGGTCCCACAACCTCCTCCAAGATCATGGTTCCGATGACCTCAAAACCTTTTATGATATCCCCTCTTTTAATCATTTTATTACCTCCCAATAAGCACCAAGCTGGGAACCAAGATTTTAACACATGGCCTTTGGGGAAAATTTAATATCCAAATTATACCAACCCCCAACTTTTGCTCTGCATATTCTTTGTCCAAGTCATTGTATTCACTCAGCGGGCTCTGTATCCACATTTTTCCTAAGTGATTATAGCTTTAGCCTTCTCTGTATGGGAAATTTTATTCTTTCTCCATTTATGCATTTTCAAGCTTATTTATCCTCTGTGTTATCATTCAATGGCTCTATCACTAAAACACTTGCAGAAACAAGACTTGAACATCATCTTGAAATATACTTTATGAAGACAGGAAAAAACAATAAGTAAAGATGCATGTTTTCATGTGTTTGACAAATTGAGTATTGGTGAGAAACCTAGTCTGAATTGATTAGAGTTCATCCCCCAAAGAAATAAGCTAAAAAAAAAAAATCTATGTGAACATATTTTAAGAGAACTTTAGGAAAGTCTGAATTTTATCCTGCAGCCATGAGAAGTAATCAAAGAGATTTCCAAGTTGTTGTTCTCTTTTGTTTAACAGGAGTATTATAATGGATGCAGTCTTTCAGAAAAATGCATTTGGTCATAGTATAAAAATATTGATTAGAAAAAAGGACCACCATCATGGAGATCAGATGGGAGGTTATAAACAGTCACAGGCTGAAATGTTAAGGCCTAAGATGATAATGATGCAACAGAAATAGGAAGAAAAAACATGTACATGAAAATCTTATTTACAAATAATCAATAAGTCTTATAAGTCTTACTAGAATATAAGATGACCTTGAGTTCTCTGGGTGGGAGATGCAAACTTAATTCACCTGCTAGTGAAAAGGAAAAAACAACAATAACAAGTAGCTTACTCTGCATAACATATGCTATTTTCACAGGCCTGCTTGGTGAATAAAATATATATATTAATAGTTATTAATAAAACATTTCTGTTTTCTAGGTATAGGTTAGAAATCTTTTCTCAAATACAGCATGAGTCCAACACCATGTGGAGTTTTTAAAGTTGAATTGCACTTGCTTGTTAAAAGTCACATGCAAAGTATTTAACCTCTATTTTGAGGCAAGAGATTTATTCTTTTCTTCAGAAAGTGAAGGGAAATGTCATTTTTATTTTTAAGAGAAAAACCTGATTATGTTTACCTTGTGTTCACTGAACAAGTGTTCCTCTAGGCAAGTCAACATGTGAGTGTGTTCTGGTGTGTGCACACACCCATTTACACCTGATCATACAAGATATACTAAACTATATTATAAAAAAACTCACTTCTTCAGCACTTTTCAGGTACCATGAAGCTTAGTATGTGCTAAATGATCATCTAAAGAAGAGCCAATCTCTTCCGTTATTTCTAAAGAATCCATTTTAATATTAGATGGAGTACCTTACTCAGGATCTGCATGAGCAACCGGGCCAGATAACAATGGGAAGACTAAAAACATCTTATGTTTAAATCAATAATCTTAATTAAGGACAAGTAATTCCTCAATCACTTTCTCCCTATTACATTCTTCCCTTGAATTCAAAGAAGAGAAGTTGACAACTAAAGAAAGCAACAAAATGCTGCAGAAATGCCAAGGGCAATTGGGGATTTTTGAAAAGGGGGAGAAGATTTTATGGATGGCAAACATTTGCTCATGGGAATGTCAATTTTAAGACTCTGGACATATTTAAAGTGCTGTCACTATCTGAAAAGTGACAAAATAATGTAAAACCCCCAAAGCCTTAAAGTCATCATTTGTTATTATATAACATCCCTAAATCTCAGATCATTGGATGTTACCTTCCCTGGACAAAAGTTCCAAGGTTTTGGCAAACTTTTTTGTGAACTATTTGCTTAACTTCCTGTTTCAGCCTAGGCCAGGCAAGTACAGAACTTCCTCTAGTCTAGAAATGAAATTCTTTTCATTTCAGGGAAAAAGTATGAAAAGAAACAACCTTTGAAAAATGCTGATGAAATGTAACTTTTTCCCATAATAATCTTCTGGCATTTATGACAAAGATCTTCCGTTACTTAAAACTTGCAGTGAATTTCATTCTTGGCGTAGTTGCAACCAAAGAACTGACAGCGGAGGGATATTAATATATCTCTGAGCAGTGAGGGAGCTGTTTTTCAAGTGAGACAGAAGCAATGAGTGTTTGGAACACCTCATACTTCAGTGAAATCCAATTTTCTCTTACAGGTTTCACTCAGTAGCAAGAAGGCCTGAATATTGCAATGCTTAGATTCTAACAGTGCATGAAACAGAAAAGACACTCTTCAGGGATGTTTTGTTTTTTTGTTACTTGTGAATGTAGTTTTATCTTGTCCAGTTCCAGTGAATTCTAACCACCAAGGTGAGACCTCGGATTTCTAATGATTTGTAGAGAATTATGTTTCCAGTAGTTTTACATATCCATCATGTCTCAACCATCTTGGTTTTGTGGACGCACATTTTCAGGGATTTTCCGGTAGACTGGGTAATACTTTAAAGAAAATTCTTAGATGGTAGAAAAGGGAGGGTTTCAATAAGATGATATGGCATATAAGAAAGGAACTATGTACATTTTCTGGTAGGAGGACATTAAAAGGTTCAAAAAGCTTCAAGGATGGAATAAACACTTAATGGAATTAACATTTGTGTGTTAACTCTGCAAATAGGTCCCTACCTAGTCATGAGATCACCATAGGCTCACTGGGGCAATGTAACTTGGAAAGCCTGTATCCTCTATGTTAAATTTTTGATACTAGGGGGAAAAAATCAAACATAAAGAAGGTTGTTATGGCCAGTGAGGTATCTCAGTGGTCCTTTGTAAAGTCTGCCATTATCATGTAGAATCATAATCAAGGATTCAAATCTGAGAGGTAGCTCACAAAAGCATTTTTTGTCTCTTATGTGTGAGTCGTTGTTTTAGCAATTGATAGAAAGTCACATTGTAAGTATGGCAAGAATTTGGGAGAACTTGAATCTCCCAAATGAATCTCTGTTCAGAAAGAATAATGTCTGTTAGTTGAGGAGATTAGGGGACCCTATTTTAAACTCCAGGTTTAAGATATATGTGAAGATAAGTCTTAGAAGGAAACGATCCACTTTCAGGAGTATCCACAGATATGTGCTATATTTATTATGGTTCTAATGGCTGAGAATTAAAATCTGAACCAGCCCAAAGCGGGGTCTCAAATATTTTCTGTATTGCATCAAGAGCCCCCTAACTTTGAGGGGTGAGCATCATCAGTAAATTCTTCAATTACTAGATGGGTTCATATTAGTGATAGTATTATTTTATTGATAAAGAAATTAAAGCAGCCATGTCAATTATTATAGCAGCTCAAGTCACAATAGCTAATTATGGAACCAACCTAGGTGTCCTTCAATAAATGAAAGGATAAAGAAAATGTGGTATATATATTCAATGGAATATTACTCAGCTTTAAAGAAGAATGAAATTATGGCATTTGCCAGTAAATGGATGGAGTTGGTGAATACCATGCTAAGTAAAATAAGCCAATTCCTAAAAACCAAAGGCCAAATGTTTTCTCTAATATGCAAATACTAATTCACAATAAGGGGAGGGGCACTAGAGAAGAATAGAGTTACCTTAGATTAGTTAGAGGGAAGTGAAGGGAGGGGAGGGGATAGGAAGGATAATAGATTGAAACAGATATTATTACTTTATGTATATATGTGACTGCATGACCAATATGATTCTACAACATATAAACTCAGAAAAATGGGAAATTATATCCCATCTATATATGATATACCAAATTCATTCTACTGTCATGTATAACTAATTAAACTGAATTTAAAAAAATAAAAATAAGAAAAGCCTTGGCCAGATAACTAGTTCATGATAAGGTGGGATTTGAACCTGGCAATGATGTATTAATAGCTGATTTTCCTCCTCTTGATATCAAACAACTTGCTACTCTATAACTAGTTGATTTGTTATTGGACACATAATCTTTGTTTAAAAAGGAAATTCTATAAAGATAGTGACATAAGATTTTCAGTGACACCCTGTACTGGAAAATAAAATCCATTGAATCGAGGTGAGTCTAAAGAAAATTTTCCTAAAATTTGTGAATAATATCAGAGCAATAGTTCAATCAACAATTCACTAGGGCTAGGGATATAGCACAGTATTAAAGCACTTGCCTAGCATGTGCAGGAACCCTGGATTTGATCCCCAGCATCACAAGAACAAAAGAGAAAAACAAGAGTCAAACAAAATGCACCATCTTTCAATACATGGATCTTGTTGCATGGTACAGGATGGAATAACCATTTTTCATCCTGAGTACATCAGAAACAATAATGAGTATCAGCAGAAATATTTTAGGGTATAATTATGCTCAGAGAAATAATAATTATTAATTTTGCAAAAAGACTTAGATATTGTTTGAGATAATGAACCATTTGCTATTCTGTTCATTTTGTTGGCTTTTGAGTCTTGATTTGATCAAGAGAAGACATGTTGATGATGGCACTTAAAATGACCAGAAGTCTGACATTTAATTAATGGTAGGATGTGTGTATTTTTTGTTTTAATTTTGCCATTCTGACCTATCAGCATTTCTGTGAGGAGAAATTAAACAGGCCTTTCCTCTCCCAGTAATATATTCTAGTCTCTTCCCCTTCCTCCTTCCTCTACTTCGTCCCACCACATCACTGAAGAGGATATCTGGTCCACTGGATCTAAATATACTGAGCTCCAACCACATTGCTTCCAAAATTTCTAGTAAAATTGATCTGTAGCCATTAGAAACATCCAGAAATTTTGCTCTCAAGGAAATCGTGTTTTCTTTTTTAAATCCCAAGATGCCTGTAGGAGAACAAAAGGAAACCTGGTGATACAGAAACCTAAATGACCTACCTAGCAGATATGATAATGTATGCTTTTCCTTTTTTTTTTTCTTTTTCCTCCAGAGTATGAACAATCCTTGTGAGTTTTCCTCCTACAGAACAGAATGATGTAGGTTTCAGGCTGCTTACCACCCGTTCCTTGACTTGTTCAGGAATGTTCTATCTCCACTAAAGTGTGCATTATATAAAACAGAATTGATTGGCCTGCCTGTGGTGGTGAGAGGAGTATCTTTGTTTAATTAATCAGTATGTATGTTGAGTTGAAGATTAGCAACTTTTCTATATTCTTTCTAGGGAATGTAGAAAAAAATCAATGCTCACAAAGATGCTCTGATCCTAACCCCCACTTCCATTTCCTCCTCCACCTTCACTCATTCTCAACACCCTTTAAAGATATCAGACAACTGTGGAATTGGTGCTCTGAAGTCAAGCCCTCTCTGTATCTTTCTCTCCTACACATATACACCACACACACACACACACACACACACACACGAATAGACATGTTTTCTGCAGCAGTAACCTAATCTGGACACCAATAAGAGCTTTCATAGTCAACTACTGAAAAGAATCTCCAAAGAATGAGAGGTGATGGGAAAGTATACATTGTCCTGAAGTTTCTGATCCCTCTCTAAGAGAGGAGTTATGCTCAGCCAATGAACAGCTCCATGTTCTTCATCCCAGGATTCATTTTCCAAACCCTATGTTCTTTCTTATTGTCCACAGTAATATCAGTTATCATTACACACTCAGTCTGGGTGATACGGGAGACTTCCTTTGGCCAAACACTGCAGCTGTAAGTTTTCACCAAAGCCAGCCTGCTCACTTGTCCTTCCCTTTCACAGATACACAGAATAACTAGAGTCCATCCGAGGAACTTGGAATGAGAAAAGAGATCAATTAATGTTGCAGAGACTTTGATGAGAATCTTGTAGTTCCTGGCTTTGCATGATCTGATAGATGCCTGGAAACCCTGATGAGAACTTCAGATGCAGAGATTTCTCCATCAAAGATCAAGTTTTGGCAACCATCCATTTTCCAACTCCGCTGTACTTATGTGGACCTCTTGTATTTTAATTATACCAACTTTTACTTATTTAATAGTTTTTCAAGCTCATTTGTTATAAACAAATATTTGCATTTCAAATACATAAAAGTGATACAGAGATTCTTAGATCATTCTAAATGAAATTTCTAGGTTTTTGTGATGCAAATTTATATGGTGGTCAAGCTTGCTATTTTGGAAATGTCAGTGTTTAATATGATCCTAACTTTTTTTTGTAGAGAAAAGCTCATCTTTTTCCACCCTCTCTGGACTTGCTGCTAGCCTTCTTTTCCCAAGGTTGAATTACAATCAGTTAAACATGAGGAAATTTTAAGTTGGGAATAGCCTGCCAATGAAACTCATATGGAATTTCAAATTCTGGTTTTAATCATTAGTTTTGACTTTTTCACTAAGTAAATCTTTATACCAGAATACTCATGAGACAATCCTGAAGTATCATTAGCATAATTGTTGAGCCCTAGGGATTAGGAATAGCACAGGTCTGGGCTGATATCCATCTGTGCCACTAACTAGCCGTGTGACCTCGAGCCAGTTTTTGTGTTTACATGAAGCTCAGGTTGGAGCTCTGTATTTAGCTTTTGTGAGGATTAAATATACTAAGGCATGAAGAATGCATTATTCAATGCCTAGAACATGATCAGTACCCAATAAATATTACCTAATATTATTATATTATTAGTTATTCTTCTTCCCTCAAACATTAAAGAAACTGAACATACATCACTGAATGAAAAATAGACTGGCACCAGAATTTTCATCATAAAGATGAGGCTTGCAGAAAGCAGAGCAATACTTTTCAAGTTTGAAGACAGTGAGATGTTTTTAATCTAGAATTTTATATCCAACCAGATTACAAATATGCCAGTGTCCACCAAAGACCACCAGGAACATACTTGTAGTTGAACAAGATTGGGTTAATAGATCCTTACTGTAGTAAGGAAGACTTCAACTCATGGAGATCCCTGGGAAAATCTATATGAGAGTCTTAGGAGAGTTCTTGTTATAGGATGTAGGCTTGTTTTCAGAGATTTTGCACTGAGTTCAAGGAAACAGGAGCTTTGGTGCTGCCATCATGTAAGAATGATTGTATGATTAGTTACCTTAACAATTTTTATCTCAGCATCAGATGAAATGAAACAGAGAGGTCTAAAACTTAATTGGTATGGAAGTAACAGTCATCCATTTTAACTAAGAGAAGGAACATTGGATGTTTTATGTTCTTCTGTTATCTGTTCTTAGACATGCTTTTAGAGTGATTCTGCTTTAGTTTTCTTTATTATGATCAGACAGTGGATTGACTTTTGTAAGAAACTACATTCCCTGGGCACTCATCAGACCTCATTAACCTGTAGATCAACAAATCCAGAGACTTTGCACTGGACACTATAATGCCTGAATAAGGCTTCATGTACAGTCCAAGGCTTATTGAGGGAAAGCACTGTCCATCCTATCCCTGCCCTCCCAGGGACTAAGGAGGTCTATGCTCAGAATGGACACTAGCCACTGTGCCTTTCTTTTCCCCTGAAGTTCTTTAGCAAACCTACTCAACAATGGTGTTCAGGTTCTTCAAACCTGTCACTAATAAGGACATACAATGCAAAAAGGAAACAAAGGAAATGACATCACCTACCTTAGGGGAATCTGAAAATGAGGGAGATAGATAACATTTTCCAAATAATTAATATTTTAAAATTATTGATCTAAACTTTTATATCATAAAAGGATCAGAAAAAAGTGAAACAAAACAGAAGACAAAAACTTTGAGAGGAAGGAGGGTGTGGAAAAAAAGAGAACACTTCTACACTATCAGGCGGAATGTAGATTGGTGCAGTCACTAGGAAAAACAATATGGTAGTTTTTCCAAAAATAACTACCATATTATCCAGCAATCTCTTCGCTTGGTATGTAAACAAAGCAAGTGAAATCAGTATGTGGAAGACGCATCTTCACTGCCATGTTCATTGCAGTGTGACTCACAAGAGCCAATTAACGGAAGCCACCTAAGTATTGCTCGAGGAATATACAAAGAGAATGTGAGGATATTACATTGTGTGCAAATATATGCACAAATATATAGGTATATATATATATAAACATGTGTATAGTATGGATATTCATATACACAGATACACACATACGTATACATATGTGCCTTAAAAGGAGGTTTTCATACCTTGTGACAACACGGATGTATACAGAGGATATTATACTAAGTGAAATAAGCCAGGCACTGAAATAAAAATACTATGTGATCTCAGTTAAATGTATAATATTTAAAAGAAAAAGTCAAACACAAAGAAACAGAGAATTGAATGGTGGTTTTAAGGGCAGGGCAGGGAGGAAAAGGGGAGAGTCAGAAAAAGTTACAAACCAGAAGTTATGTAGCATGAATAGGTTTATAAATCTAATGCACAATATGAAGACTAAAGTTACCAATATCATATTTCATACTGAAAATTTGCTAATAGAAGGTATTAGGTGCTCTGTCCCATCATGAACACAAAAACGTGGTGAACTACAGAAGGTAATGAATAGGTTGATTGACTTAACTGTATGAATCATTTCATTATGTATATGCATATCAAAACAGCATGTTGTGTTTCTCATACATATATAATAATATTTTTAAGAATCATAAATCAGAATAATTATGTTATAATATATCAAAAATATTTAATATTCTATTTTGAAATAATATAGCCAACTAAAATCAACTGTCATCTCAAATAAAACACAGACCTAATATAGAGTACAAAAATAAAGCCAGGCATGATGATACACACCTATACTCTCCTCTCAGTGACTCAGGAGGTGGAGGCAGGAGTGTTGAGAGCCACAGCCAAAGGGGCCCCAGCAAACTTCCAGCTGCCAGCAAACTTCCAGCTGCCGGCTGATGATTGGCTCACAGCGGCCCCAGCAACATCTAGCTGATTGGCTCCTCGGCCCCAGCAACATCTAGCTGATTGACTCCTCTGTGGTGATGCTCATTGGGCTGTTTCCCTGCCCTTTCAGACAACGGAGCTGCTCATTGGGGGACTTTTTTGGCTCCGCCCACATGACCCAGCCAATCGGCCTCAAGAGCAGGAGGATTGTGGGAGGTGGAGAGAAGCTTGTGTGGGAGAGAGAGGCTTGTGGAAAGCCGGTGGTGGCAGTTGAGGCTCTGAGGGTTTTTCCTGAGAGGCTGTTTTGTTTGGCGTGTGTGGTTCTAAAAATAAAGTTAGTTTCTTTTGA
>NW_026000057.1:31207988-31223321 GCF_001458135.2 Marmota marmota marmota
AATTTTTCCAAAAGGAGCCGTCAATTGGCTTGGTGTATCTTCCTCCCTTCTGCTTGTCATGATCGTCCAGCTAAAATTTGGGGGCCAACAGAGGTGAGGCAAAGAACCTCACCCCCCCGCTGGTACAAAGACCTCTCCACAGGTGTGGCTGTATATTGGACCGGTAGTCAATGACGGGTAAGATTCAATTGCAATGGTACCAACCTAACAGGTAAGGACCATATGTACTATTGGACAACCTAAGGCAGGCATGGTCCCTAAGCCACATGCTTGTTGTTTAAACAGAGAGGGGGAGATGTTGAGAGCCACAGCCGAAGGGGCCCCAGCAAACTTCCAGCTGCCGGCTGATGATTGGCTCACAGCGGCCCCAGCAACATTGGCCGCTGTGAGCCAATCATCAGCCGGCAGCTCAGGAGGACTGCAAATTTGAGGCCATGTTCAAACCAGCCTCAGAAACTTAGGGAAGCCCTATCTCAAAAAAGTGATGGCTAGGGTTGTAGTTCAGGGTTCTATCTCTAGTACTGAGAAAAAATTTGAGTACAAAGATAAACATACTATCACTTTTATCATATTCTAAATATGAGAAATAGCTTCAAGATTTATGAATAAAGATTTATGATCAACTTATTTAATTGCTCTGTTTGGGGAAAATAAACCCACAAGATGAATTCTGAATCTGGGGAATAGGAGACAGTCCCAAAAAATAACATCTGAAGACTGCATTTAACTGATTTGGATTGACTTGAGACTTGGCTGGCAAGCTACAAAATGAATAGAAACAAACAGTGATGTGATGTTTTGAGCGCCTGATGAGGTGTCCCAGAAGAATTCATTCAATCTCGCTGAATGCACAGTTGAACATCACCCTTTCTGAGGTTGAAACAATACAAATCTTCATAGAAACATTTTCAAAGTCCCTAGAGGGTTTGGATTTTGAATTGAATGGGCTTTGGCACAATTTTCCTCTGTTTAGGGATTTTTTTTTACTTAAATAAAAAAGCAGGGGTGTAGGCAGCCCTCCGGTAAAATTAGTCAAATTTAACAAATGAAATTTCGTTCCTTTGCTTGTCTATTTCTATTTACAGATGAAATGTAGGTATAAGAGAGAGAGAAAGCAAAGAAACTCTTCTATCGACTATGAAAGACATCCCAGAAGAGGGACATATGGGAGGCTCTGCCCAGGTGGCAGAGAGGCGAGTGAGGTGGACACTCAAAGGTGAGTCCTGCCAGCTTCCCACTCTCTGCTGCAAGTCTTTAGGGAACTGAAAATTCACTTCTTCTGGCAAATTCAGTAGCCAATTAAATGTGAAAATTCTTCACACCTGTTCCTGTTCCTAAGGCAAAGGGATTCAACATAGGAGAGGACTACAACCATGTGAATTGCAAGTTGCATTCAGAAATTGATTTTATTCTGGTAAAATCATGCCATTAATCATGCAGTGCTTCAACTGCCCCATCTGTAAACATCAAAAATCTTTGCCTACACAGTCCTCACAGGATGGTATTAAGTCCAGAAAGTACTTTTCCATGGAGAAAGGAATTACATGAACCCAGGATTTTTCCCAACCTAATGAAATACTGACTTTCCTTCAAATCTACGTGGGGATATTATGATCTTCCAACATACCACCTACATTCCAAATATTATCATCAATATTGAAGTTCCTTGTATGACAGGGGTCTGAAAATTCTTCTTGATAATTCAGTCCCATATAATTATGTACCTGATCTAATATTCATTATGAAAAATTAAAGGGTAGAAATCAGTAAGCAATTGAAGCATAATATGCACTCAACTAATTGTCTAGAGGTATAATTAACTAGTTTATATTACTGAAGTGAGGGGCATAAATATAAAAGAATGAATAAAATAATCTCATTCCCAAATGAACAGTGTTACCCTAAAGACCATATTTGCTTTGTTTTTATGATGTGTACTCAGTTTTTATTTGAACATGATGGTATTTTTCTGTGTGAACAAAATATCTTTCTACTCGAGCCAGTCTCTCTCTTCCTGATTTGTGTACAACAAGGATTTACCCTCCATGGTCCTGAACACTACGGTGACCATGCACATGCCTTCCCTGTCCCCACCACCCCTATTCAGCACACACCAGAACCAGCATTTTTGCTGCTTTTAAGTAAAGGACCCAACCAGAACAACTGTAGGAAGAAAAGTTTATTTGGGGACTCACGGTTTCAGAGGTCTCAACTGGTAGACAGCAGCCTCCATTCCTCAGGGCTCAAGTTGAGGCTGAACATTATGGCAAAAGAGTGTGGCAGAGGGAACCAGCTCACATGATGATCAGAAAGCAGAGAGACACTGTACTTCAGATATAAAATACAAACCCCATAGCCACGCCTCCAATGAACCACTTCCTCCACCTGCGTCAAGTTACCACTCAGTTAATCCCAGATGGGATTAATTCGCTGATTAAGGTTAAGGCTATGACCAATCATTTCTCCTCCAAACCTTCTTGCATTGTCTCACATGTGAGCTTTTGGGGGACATCTCCCATCCAAACCATAACAACCTGCAAGAGCAACCCAGGAAGCTAATGAGACCTTATGGTCAAGGTCAGAAGACCAGTTTCTGCTTAAACTCCCCTCCTGTTCTCTGGCTTTTATTCATTTCAGTGTGCACTAAAACTTCCTAATATTTTGAAGTCCTTCTTACATCAGCCCACTAATGTCACTAGTAATTGTTTACTAAAAGAAGACTCTAGTGCCTGACCTAACTTCCTGCCTCATCCTTGTCTAGGCTGCCCTGCTCCCTACCTTGGGTGTATACATCAGTGTGAAACCCTTTCCTAGATTGCATGGCCAACCAATGCCTCCGCCAGACATCTAAGACCCCACCTAAAAGGCCCTAGGTGGATTGTTCCTATTACTTTACATCGATCCCCTGGATTCTTAGTTTTTAATAAAGTCAATTCCTTTTCATCCTTCAGAAATAACAAAGTAGATCTTTTGTTTCTCCTAATGAGAGTCCTCTCCTTCAATAGAACTATAAAAATCCTACCAATCTTTAAAATCAGGTCCAAATTTACTCGTTTTGTTTTCTTGTTTGTTTGTTGTTCTGTTTTTCATAGAAAATGTTGTGATATCTACTAGTAGAAATACCCTGCATTTCCTTTTGGGTATCTCCCTATCATGGTTGTCATTGTCACCCTCATCTCCATCTTTGGACTACCTTAAAAGTTCTAAATTCAGGCTGGTACCACAAGTAGTATGTTTATTTCCAACACCCAACATCTATTAGATATCTATTAGATGCTAACTCCTTGGAGGCCAGAGTACTATGTCTAGGAGTTGTGCCTCATCAATATTGAGCCAGTCAATGACTGACACTCTCCTTCACTATTTTCTCTTTCAGTTCTGTAAATGACAAAATGAGAAGGAATGATGAGGGAGTGCAGACGAAAAAGATCAGGGCATGCCAAAAATCAAAGTTCTACTGTCCTATCTTTCCCCTCATTTGCAAACTGATTCTATGCCTTTGTAGCATGTTGTTTCATAGGAAAGAAAAGAATAAACTTGGGGGAGGGCACTTTATGAAGAAAAATGAGGTGAACTGTGTAAGATTGCAAGAAAAGGGAAAGCTACTATTTTTTCTTGTTTTCTAGTTTCATGATTCATTTTCATCTCCATTTTCTACAGAAGACACTAGAAGAAGACAAAAGTATCTAAGTTTTAACAGATTAAGGGGGCGTCAAGTGTGGCTCAGTGGTAGAATTCTTACCTAGCACACACACAGTCTGGGCTAGGCTGAGTCCCCATTACTGCATATATGGCAGATTTAATCCTGTCCTCTATCCCCATAATGAAGTTAGTAAGAGATCAGTCAACCAGGAAGCAAGAATGGAGGGAAGTCCTGCTCCATCCTCCTAATATTTGTCTCTTTCCCTGAACTCACAACTGGTCAGGTTGGGACCATGGTCCTTCTGGGATCTACTGGAACATACAATACCTTGCCATCAGGAAGACCCTCATGGATTCAAAAGAGAATCAAACAGATGACCACTGTTTTCCCAGAACTTTCACTCTTTAATGTACACACAGACTTCACATAATTAAATAGCTGGAAATGTACAAAATGTTATTTGCATATCACACACAGGTGTCACAGTCAATCTTTTCCATTTACAGGGGAAGAATCAACAGCATTGAGCACATATGTATTAAGCACTTACTAGTGGCATCACATGAAAGACCCTTATTTATAATGCTTGGCACATATTAAATGTTGAATAAATGACAAAGAATGTATAAATAGCCCCTTGTTAGGAAATTAGGTATTTTTCTTTCTAAAGTCTACTTCTCATTTCACTCCAATTAGATTAAGGAATGTTGCAAAAGTCATTCTATCTTTACTGTGTTGATATACCATTCTTAAAAGCTTATGTACAGACTGGGCCTGGTGGTGTATGCCTACAATCCCAGTGACTCAGGAGGTAGGAGGATTTCAAGTTTGAGTCCAGCCTCAGAAAGTCATTGAGGCCCTAAGCAACTTAGCAGTATCCTGTTTCTAAATAAGAAATAAAAAGGGCTGAGAATGTAGCTTAGTGGTTACGCACCTCTGGGTTCGATCCCTTGTATACAAATACACACACACACACAAATAAAATAACCTTGATGTACAAAGTGTCAAGGGTCCTAAGTGATGATGGGAATCTCTCCTTTTTTCTCCTCAGTACCCATCCTATACAAGGTCTCTCTATAGACTCAATCCCTGGTTTAGAATGGATGATACAGTAGCAAGAGCATGAGATTTAAAGTTCCCTAGATTTGCAATTAAACTATACCAGTGATTGGGCCACCTATATCTAAATCATCTGTGAAACAGAAATCATGGTACTAAGTACATATAACCTCTGTGAGCCTGAGGTGGGAGTACAGACAGAGATATAGTCAGTTACTGGCAGGGAGAACTAAGGTATGTAAATTGCTGCCTAGAAAAATACAAGACTCAATCCTTTATTTATAGGCCATAGATGCCCAAAAGAGTCATGAACTGATAGCACCTTCTTAAGCACTGATTCAAACCAGTGATTAACATTCTTCCAGCAAGTGGGTCATAGAAGAGGACAGGGGCTGCCTGCTTTCCACCTCTTAAATGCCCCAGTGGAGCTGCCCTTCCCACTTAGAGCTCAACTCAGATACAAAGGCACTCCAAGAGTGGACCTACTGTCACTGTTTCAACGACAGCCAAATGGCAGACCGCTGCTGCCTTTCTTTCAGTCTCATTCCAAACCCTCAACTTTATTACACCCTGCAGTCTCTAAATTGCTATGCAGGATTTTCTGAGGACTCGTCTGTGAGAACATCGTGGGCTGTTGGATGTGTGCACGCACTTACACAAATAAGTAATGGAGAGCTGGTTCAGGCAGGAGGACTTATATTTTTTTTTCTCAAATGACATATTTGAACATTAAAAGCAATGTATTCTGTCCTCCTGCTAGCAAGAATAATGAAACCAGAGCATTGCCTTCCCAGCAGCTCTTGTCTTTGAATCGTGCAAACCAGAAATGATCCTCTGTTTGTAGGCAGTAACAGCCCCCAGAAGCTGCAGGAACATTGCCAAGATCCCTGAAAAAACCTCCACAGCTAATTGGGAACTGGCTTATTAGTGACACTTTTGAGAGTCAGGTTGTCATTGAAGAGAAACGAAGGGGAACACGGTGGGCGCTGTAGCCTGGAATTAGGCAGTGGGAGGAGGGCTGGTTCCTGCTCTTCACAGGAACATTGCTCTGTAATTTTCTCAAATGCTGTGCTCAGCTGCCTTGCAAAAGCATTGGATCTGGGGAGGCTGCAGGCAACACCTTAGCCTCCACTCTCCCTTGAACGGTGCATCCCAGGATCTGCAGTAGGAAAGCTCTGTGGCCATTTCAAAGGTGCCCTGAATTACTTACCACAACTGACAAAAACTAATCTCACCCTCTCAGTTGCCTTTGGACCATGTGCCTACATTCTTCGTGTAGTTAAGTGAAAGTATTTTATTTCATAATCATTAGACAATTTCGGTAGCAAATAACCCCTAAGGCTTTATGTCCATAATAAAATCACAGTAAACGGAGGAATGAGTTGAAGAACTTAAAAAAAAAAGTTTTAATTAAGTCAAAATACCTGTCAGGTGAATAAATTAGGAAGCATTACAAGAAATGCATATGACTAGTGGTTTCAATTAAAACCCTTGATTTATTTAAGAGATAGATAGATAGATAGATAGATAGATAGATAAAAGACTCAGTGTCAGTTTCAGTCAAGCAGGTGCTGAACATATCTAAGTGTTGCCTCGAAGCTACTAGTGAGATGTTGCTCTGATAACAAAGTGGGTCTTCACTCTTGCCTGTTTACATCATGGTGCCTCATCTGGAAAACACTTCCTGATTTCTGTGCTAATAGGCTATCCCTCACCCAAAAACATTTTTAAAGAATTGAACACAAGAAGACTCTATGACCTTCAGCATTAGCAAAAGAGCTTGTGTGGTAAGAACACACACAGCTTCTGTTTGTTGTACTCCCTACTGGGTGAAATGATGGGATATTGCTTCTGCCCTGTGAGAAAGAACAAAGCCTAGATGTTGGAATTAACTCCTGGAGATCCACACTGGGGTGGTGAACAACCCTGAGGAACTTTTTCTGATAGTACTCAAAGTCTACCTGAGCACAGAAAAATTGGAACGTGAAAAGCATAGTTTGTAGCTACCTATTTTTTCTTACTCCATTAATCATCTATCTGATCACTTTCTGCAAATTCATTCTTTTCATAACAGCACTCTAGCTTGTTCACATTCCATAATTCAGCTCAACTTGTGACATAACAGATTCCCTCAATTTTAAGGTACTTCATTTCTCTCTCCAGCTCTTGCTCTGAACACCACATACACACACGTGTATGTGTGTACATACATACACACGTGCATACAATGCATTTTAGTAGCAGACCATATCGGGTTTGTTGACCATTTTCTTCTCTTTCTTCTCTGTTGCAAAGCTTGCCTCCCACAAGAGAAGCTAAAATGTCAGTTATCAACATTCATAGCTTTCAGAAATAATAATGTGTCACAGATTTAGGGTGGCCATGTGACAGTCATGACAGTTTGATACAGTTGTTGGATGAGGTATGTCAGAATCCTGAAGCCACAATGTGAAGATGTGACACAATTCTAGAGCAACCATGTGATAAAGTTTATAGGTGACAAAGTGACACAATTTGGGGTGGCTGTGGGAGACTGTTTGGGGTTAGCCATGTATCAAAGTACTTGGGTGGCAGTGTGACACAGATCTCTGGTGGCCATGGAACACAGACCTGGGATGGCAAAATGATGCAGTTGTGGGTATGTGCAAAATTCTTGGGATGGCCATGTGATACAATTCTGGGATTTGTGTGACACGAGATTGTGTGAAATGTCTCCAGTCACTGAAGTCTAAAGAATATTTGCTGGAGAACTTCTAGGAAAGACTCTAAAGCATGAGATGGAAAAAGACTTCACTGGGGCTGGCCCTCCTACTTCTCACCTTTGAACAGACTGACAGAAGCACAGGATGATGGACGCTGCAGCAGTCTTCAAGCTGCAACCATGGCTGACCTTTCATTCACTGGGGATGTAGACAGTTGAAAGCTCCTGGAACCTTGATGGCATCCTGTGCAAGTGCAGCATCCACTGCCCTGCACGTCCTTAGATTTCCTCTTGAGATAATAAACTCCTGGTATTCATGTCATTACACACGTGTGCACTGTTTAGTTATATCACTTGTATACCATTTCACTAAAATAGGAAATTATAAGCATTTGCCTACAGAAATTAAATGTATTTTTTCTGGCAAAGACACATGCTACTTTTGATGAAAGTTCAGGGCAAAAATACCACTTTGAAACTTCATAGAGGATAACGTGAGTAATCTCCTTTAGTTATAAATAGGATGTAGGCAGAACCCTAGACCTAGAGTAAAGACACCAAGACTTTTTGTTTGAACAAGTAATGTGCTGAAGACTCTGTGGTAAGTAGGGCTACTCAGTGAGCAACCAGCTGGCAGAGGAGGCCCAACGGCTTCTGGAAGATTAGAAGTCTCCCAATTCTTGCTCTCCACGTTCAAAAACAGTGAAAACAATCAATTTGCCCCAGGGTATCTATACCTACAACAAAATTACCAACCAAAGAGGGGGTAGTTTCCCTAGGATTCAGTATAGATGAAGCTAAAAGCAATTTCCAATATCTATAATTTGTAGTTTGCACAATAGTTGAGCATAAAATCTAAATGCCTTGGTACTAATGGAAAAGGTTGTGAATAAGCAAGTGTATGAAAGAGCCAGTGGCCAAATTGTATCATCTGTGCAGGACATGGACATGAATAATGGCAACATTGGGATTACCAGATGGCTACTCCCTAGTTGGTTTTTGTAAACGCAAATAGGCTGAATCCCTTATCCCAACTCACTTGGTACTATGAGCAAATGGATGGTCTTGTGGACAAATTGGGACTGAGGAAACCTGAAGACAGAGTTAATGAAACTCTCACTAAAAGACTGGTAGAGGTCAAATCATTAACTATATAAATGAAAAAAATGAATGAATATCTCAGTTTTCTCACAGTATTGAATATAATAAATATATAAATATTTGCCTTGTCACATATGTGTCTACTTAAATATCCATATGGAGAACTAAATGACAACTTTAAATTACTCCAAAATAAAATAATCAATTGAGCACTTATTCTTTTCTAATATAAACTTTCTGATCTCTGCCAACATGTCTTATTTCAGAGAGGATTCTTTAACATTTAAATAACTATTCTTCAAGAAACTTTCTGAGGCCAAATACATGTACAAAATATTCCTTACATTTATACTGGTTGTTTGAAGCAAGCCTTCTGTAGCCTTGAAAATTCAGTATGAATATTCAAGATGATAAATAAATAGATATGACTCCTCTAATATTATGTAAATACTGAGGCTTTCTTCAAAAACTAGTTTGTTACAGAACATGATTTGAGAAACACTGATTTAGTCTTAAATATAATGCAAAGATAATAAATGTTTAATTTTTGTGTATATTTTTAAATTAGGATACTCAAAGTTATTCTAATTATTTGAAATTTAACCTGTATCAACTGGATTATTACACCTCAGAAGTCCCTTTTTGACATCAGCACTTTGGAATTTTTAATGTCAATGCATTATTTTGATGGTTGGAGTAGTTTCTTCAAATAACTTTTCAAAATTTGTTCATGGATAATACATTTCCCAATTCCACCCAAATATATGGTAATATTTTGCCTTTTGTTTTATTGCATTATATTCATCTTCACTGAATACAAAATCATTGGGTCTTCAGTCTTACTCTCATAATGCAACTTAAAATATGTTATGTACTACTGTGTACAAGTTACTGGTTTTGTTCTTCTGTACATAACTATTTTTCAGGGAAAAGAGTGTGATTACACCTATATACCCACAGCCTGTTTGTTTTGGTTTATATAATTTAATTTTTTGCTAGGATGTGTTCAATGTGGGTATCCAAAATAATTTCAAATGAAATTCGCAACATATTTTAAATCCATATGGTTCATTTACTGGAAGTCTCAGTTTGTTGGGGTTTAGACATGAAAAGCATCCTTTTGATCCAATAATTGATACCTTCCCTTCACAGCAGTACTGGCCTTCCCTACTGTGTTTAGTTTCCTAATTGGCATCTAGATTTGACTCAATAAAATATTATATGTTCTAGAAAATCTCATTTTGGTTATTAAAAGATAAAATGTTATCTTTTAATAACCCTATTTCTTCAGCTATATTTGTGATTTTAGAGTTTGAGATGCAGGGGTTTGGAGTAAGTAGCTCTGTGAGCAACTCTCCTTCAGTAGAGATTTCCTTTAAAATTGAGGAACTGGAAAAAAGGGAAGAGGGAAAACATTCTTACTGTTGCTAACACTTGATTGGTAACTGTTTCCTTGCATGCTTCCCAAACTTGTCCATATTATATCATATATATATATATATATATATATATATATATATATATATATATATAAAATATTGTATTTGTGCAGAACACAGGGGAAAATCATGGGAGGCATAATTGGGGCCTCCATACAGCTTGGAAATAATAACTTTTTTTTTTCAGTACTAGGGGTTGAACCCAGATGTGTTTAGCCACTGAGTCACATTCTCAATTCTTTTTATTTTTTATTTTGAGACAGGGTCTCACTAAGTTGCTTAAGGCTTTGCTTACTTGCTGAGGCCGGCTTTGAACTTGTGATCATCCTGCCTCAGCCTCCTGAAGTCAATGGAATTACAGGCTTGTGCAACCCACTCCTGGCTTAGAAAAATACTTTTATTGTAAGACAACAAAATATTAGTACCATTGTTTCAAGGTATCCATGAGGGACTGATGCTAGCATTTCCTGTGGATGCCAAAACCTTTAGACATTCTAGTTCCATATCCAAAATGGAGGAATATTTGCATATAAATTATGTATATCCTCTCCTATGCTTTAAATCACCTCTAGATTACTTGTAATATCTAATATTCTATAAATTCTATATAAATAGTTGTTCCACTATAATGTTCAGAGAATAATGCCCCTCTCAAAATCCCATACATGTTTAGTAAAGACATATTTTTTTCTGAATATTTTCTTTCTGTGGTTGAGTGAATTCATAGATACAGAACTCCCCCCACAGAGATGACTTTATTGGATATATGTTAAATATTGAATCTATTTATCCTTCCTCAATAAAACATCAATCATATTTTTAATCAACTACTTGATTTTATCTAAAGAAAATGTTAGTACACCTTTAAAATTCTTCCCTCTCATCCTTTTCCCCTTCCATTTCTATGCAACAACCTATGTATTTTCTGTCACTTTGTTTTGCTAGCCTTTTCTGAAATTTTATTAAAGTGTAATCATATAATGTATGTTCTTTTTTGTCCAACTTCTTTCACCTACTCAGCTTTATCATTTTGAGATTTAGCCATGCTGTTGCATGTATCGATACTTAATTTTATTTCCAAGAGTTATTATGTATAAATTAGCTTTACATTGCTGTGACCAAAGTTCCTGATATGAACAACTTAGAGGAGGAAATATTTATTTTGACTCACAGTTTCATAAGTTCTCTCCGTGGTTGGCCAACTCCATTGCTTTGTCCATTGCTCTGATCCTAAAGTGAGGCAGAATATCATGGCAGAGGGGCATAGCAGAAAAAAACTGCTCAGCTCATAATAAACAGGAATGACAGAGAGAGAGAGAGAGAGAGAGAGAGAGAGAGAGAGAGAGAGAGAGGAAGAAGAAGAAGAAGAAGGAGGAGGAGGAGGAGGAGGAGGAGGAGGAAGAGGGACAAGATATGGTTCAAGGACCTGCCCCAGTGATCTACTTCCTCCAGCCATGCCCAGTAATTGGTTAAAATCATTAATCCCTAAAATGAATTAATCCACTAGCGAGGTTACTGCTCTCACAATGTAATCATTTCACCTCTGAACATTCTTGTATTGCTTAACACATGAACTTTTGGGGGGACATTAATGTTCCAAAATACAACATATTCTATTGTAGATTCACTGCTATTTGTTTGTGGATTCATCTATTAATGGTTAAATTGGGGGTTTTCACTTTGGGGTTCTGTCTCTCTTTCTTCCCACCCACTGCTTTGCTCTTTGTTATGGTTTAGATATGAGGTGTCTCCCAAAAGTAACACAATGTAGGAAAGTTTAGATGTGAAATGATTGGGTTAGGAGAGCTTTAACATAATCTGAAAATTAATCCAGTGATATGGATTAACAGAGTGGTAACTGTAAGCAGGTGGGGAGTGACTGGAAGAGATGGGTCAGAGGGGACATGCCTTTGGGATTTACATTTTATTGCAGATGAATGGAGTACTTTCTGCTTCCACATTGCTATCTTCTGAGCTGCTGTCCTCCTTCACAGTTTTCCACCATGATGGGCTGCCTTACTTTGGATCCAGAGCAATGGAGTCAGCTGCCTATAGATTAAGATCTCTGAAACCATGATTGTCAGATAAACTTTTCCTCCTCTAAAGTTTTTCTTATCAGATGTTTTGGTCACAAAGGTGCAAAGACTGACTAAAACACTCTTTTAGCTCTTCTTTTTCCCTTTTCTCTTCATGTTTTATAGATTTTAAAATTAATTCTATAAATTTTATTGCCTAATTTTTCATCCTATACTCTATTACTATTACTCTTTCTTCTCTTCATTTGGTGGAGTTGTGGTGATCATGCTTAATGTTTCTATCACATGCTCCTATATGGTTTGCTTTCAAGTTGTCATTGTTACTGGTGGTTATTCTCTCTGATTAAACAGTGCCAGGAATTGAACATAGCACTTTACACATGTTGATTGGGTACTTTGATGCCAAGTTATACCCCCAGTTGGGACACACAATAAAGTGAAAATGATTCTTTGAAAATATCCTTACATGACGGTTTAAGAGATATCCATCCCAACAGATATATAAATTTCAATGTATAAGTACTGAAAAACTGAGAAAATAAGGTGATAAGACACCCCCAAAATTCTTAATTCCCCCTTAATTGAATACATATTTTTGAACTGGAAGACAAACTATACAAAGAACTCAAAAAGTCTGTTTAAAACATGAATAAAAGAAGTGAGAAATGAGCTAAGGAAGACAATACAGATTATTTTTAAAAATGTCAATAAAGAGACATAAATTCTAAAAAAGAACTAAAGAGAAATCTTGGAAATGAAAATGCAGGTAGTCAAATAAAAATTTAATGTACAATTTTACTAGTAGATTAGATTAAATGGAAGAACACATATCAGGGTTTGAGATACGGCAAATGAACCAGATCTTTCAGATAGTAATTTAAAAAATAAGAAACTATGAAGAGACTATGCAAGAGTTCTGAGGCAAGATTAAAAGACAAAAAATTAAACACTTATGTCATGAGAATGGAGGGGAGATACAAGATAATAAAACAGAAAAATTATTCAGTGAAAGAATAGCAGAAATTTTGCCTAATCTTGTAAGTGAGATGGATATGTAGGTACTGGAGGCATTTAAGACTCTAAATTGACATGACCAAAAAAGAGCTTCTCCATAACACATTATCATTAGAAAGCCAAAAATTTAGGACAAAAAAAAATCTAAAAAAACAAACAAACTGTAAGACAAGGCTGGAAACGTAGTTCACTGGTCAAGCACTTGCCTAGCACATGCAAGGCTCAGGGTTTGATCCTCAGCCCTAAAATACAAGAAAAAAAAACTGCAAGAGAAAAATTCAAGTCATTTATACAGACAAACATATGGTGGTGGTGGGGGGGGGCGGGAACAGCATATTTCTCTTAAGAAATTCCACAGATTAGGAGTGCATGGGATGAATTTCAGGTCCTCAAAGAAAATAATTGCCAATCTATATTATTATATATGGCAAAGTTATCCTTCAGAATAAAAGAAGAACAAAAAACCTTTCAAAGGTTTTGCAATGAAAGCAAAGACTGGTGAAATTCAAGATACTAAGCCAGCACTGCAGAAGATACTTAAAGGAATTCTACACACAGAAGAAGATGAAAATAACCAAGAGATCAAGAAAAAGAATAAGTCTCATTAAAGGGGTAGATAAGCAATAAAATTGGGAGTGACTCAAACATGAATAAAACAAAATGTCCAAAAGTAATACATACCTCACTATAATAACACTGAATGGTTTTAATTCTCTAATTAAAAGACAAGAAGACTGAATTAAAATTAGACCCAAGTACATGTTTTCTGCAAAAAGCATTTGTTTTCAATCACCTCTACACCACCTTCCTCCTCTCCTGGTTCGCTTTCTTCTACTCTATTGGTGTTCCATGTATTTATTTATTCTTTATTCTACTCTATTGGTGTTCCATGTATTTATTTATTCTTTATTCTACTCTATTGGTGTTCCATGTATTTATTTATTCTTTATTCTACTATATTGGTGTTCCATGTATTTATTTATTCTTTAGTTGATGCATTATAGTTATATATAAAATTTCAATACATTGTGATATATTCACACTTGGACCCAGTATGATTTTTTCAACTGAATTTCTCACTTCTTTCCCTTTCCCTCCTCTCCTTTCCTGACCCACTTGGTCTATTCTACTGCTCTCCCTTCCGCTTTCAGGAGATCATTTTTTAAATTCTTTTTTTTCTCTTCATCTTTTGTGCATGACAGAAAACATCAGACTCTTTCTGATCTGGCTTATTTCATTTAGCATGATATTTTTCAGTTCCATCCATTAATTTACTAGCAAATGACAATCTATTTCTTACTGTATAAGTATTTAAAATTTTATCATGTTGTGTATTAAAATTTAAATATATGCAATATTTTATTTTTTCTGATGATGATAATTTGTGTGTTCTCTGTTTTTATCTTGGTTCAAGGGCTATCTATTTACATACACACATGTAAATATATTATATATATTCATATATAAATATGTACAAATGAGATAGATCTAGATCTAGATATAGGTATAGATGATATAGATATAAATACAGATATAGATATAGATATGTAGGCAGTCCTAGGGAATTGAGTCCACGGTTCAACATATGCTAGGCAAGTGCTCTGCCACTGAGCTATATCTCAAGTTCTATCAATTTTGTTAATTTTCTTATAGAAATGCTTTTGAGGAGTTGGGCATGGTGACTCACACCTGTAATCCCAGCTACTCCAGAGGCTGAGACTGGAGGACGGCAAGTTTGAGCCCAAGTGGGCATGACAGTGAGACCCCATCTCAAAAAAAAATATTAATGCTTTTGGCTGTTTTGGTTTTCTTTATGTTTTTCTATTTCTATTTAATTGTTTTCTGATATAATGCTATTTTCTTTCTTTTATCTACTTTGAGTTTCACTTGCCCCCCCTTTTTTGTAGTTTGAGTGGAAATCAAAGTCATTTTTCTTTCCAGTAAGCATTTTGAATATACTTTTCCTTCTCAATACTTTAATCACATCCTACAAATTTTAATGTTGTATATCATGTTGATTTATTTCTAAATATTTTAATTTCTATTGTGACTTCTTCTATAACTCGAAGGATTTTAAATTTATATTATTAAGTTTTCATGGGGGGGGATCCAACATGGCGGCGAGAGGGGAGGCAGCGCTTTCAGTACCTCCTCAACAACTGGGTCAGAGGGACGCATGGATACGCTTAGATTCGACCTGCTGAGAAACTCCTAGCAAAATTCCACTAAAGAGAGACCGGCCGGGAATCGGTAGGATTTTTGGAGGTGACAGTTTGCGCTAGACGAGTGAATCTCCGCCACGCAGCGCAGAGGTCCAGACCCGCCAGCCACTGCCCGCGC
>NW_026000057.1:31226825-31241810 GCF_001458135.2 Marmota marmota marmota
GAAGATTAACATTAAACAGAGATGAGAGGTGTGAGGGAAAGGGAGAGAAAAGGGAAATTGCATGGAAATGGAAGGAGACCCTCAGGGTTATACAAAAGAACATACAAGAGGAAATGAGGGGAAAGGGAAAAATAATACAAGGGGGAGAAATGAAGGTCAGTAGAGGGGGTAGAGAGACAAGAGGGGAGGGGAGGGGGGATAGTAGAGGGTAGGAAAGGTAGAAGAACACGACAGTCACTAGTATGGCAATATGTAAATCAATGGATGTGTAATTGATGTGATTCTGCAATCTGTATATGGGCTAAAAATGGGAGTTCATAACCCACTTGAAGCAAAGTGTGAAAGATGATATATCAAGAACTATGTAATGTTTTGAACAACCAACAATAAAAAACAAAAAAACGTTTTCATGGGGCTGGGATTGCGGCTCAGCAGTAGAGTGCTCACCTAGCATGTGCGAGGCCCTGGGTTTGATCCTCAGCACCACATAAAAATAAATAAATAAAATAAAGATATTATGAAAAAAAAGTTTTCAGACATTTGGGTATTTCCTAGGTATCTTTCTATTATTGATTATAAATTTAATTCCAATGTGATCAGCAAACATAACTATTAATTATTAGTACAATTATTAATACAATCTATCTTGATAAGTAAAACACATCATGTACACTCGAAAGGATTTTGTATTTGATGGGTTTTGACAGAATCTTCTATAAATGTTATTTATTTTAGTTATTTGTTGAAGTCATTTATATCATTACTGTTTAAATCTCTTATGTCATTACTGTTTTTCTGCCTACTGACTTCTATAAGTTTATAAAGCTATTAAGGTGTCTAACTAGAATTATGGATAGGTCTATTTTTTTCCTTGCAATCAGTCCTATCAGTACTTTTCCACATGTATTTTGAAGCTCTACGATTGGAAGCATGTATGTTTAGAATTGTTATTTTCTTTTGATGAATTGATTCCTTTGTTATAAGAAATAATCTTTTTAAAATCTTTGATAATATTCTATACTCTGAAATCTACTTCATGTGATATTACTATAAATATGCCAATTTTCTTTTAATATTAACATAGTATACATTTCCTATCCTTTTACTTCTTCTTTATTTGTAGCTTTATACTTTGAGTGATTTTCTAAAGGTATGGGATACAATTAAATTGCATTGAAATTTAACTTTATACAATGTGTATGCTTCAAATGGCTATGTGCAGTCTTGACTGAAAAATGTTTTTTAATCTTGTTAACCCTCTCTTGCCTGCTCCTCCCTCCCCCATGGCATCCACTCTCTTCCTGGTTCTGAATTGTCCCTCTTCTACTTCCAGGTCATCTTTTCTTTGTCTAAGATTCACATGACATACTTGTCCTTGTGTGTATGATTTATTTTGTTCAACTTCATGTCTTCCAATCCCATTCATTTTTCTGCATACAGGATTTCTGGTACATGGTATAGCACATAATGTCAGGGTTTATTTTGATGTAATTATACAAGCACGGAATATAATTTTCTCTAATTTAGTTCCCAGTAATTTCCTCCTTCTATCCCCTGTTTCCTTTCTTCTGCTTTACTGGTCTGCCTTCTATTTATTTATAGTTTTTTAATTACTACTTTATGGATATACATAAAGGTAAAATTCACTGTGGTATGTTCACTTATGCACATATACTTTGGTCAGTTTTATTCCACCATTCCTCCCATTTCCTCTTTCTCTTCCTTCTCCCTCAATATTTTTTCTCCACTAATCTGTCTTCTATTTTCATGGGATTCCCCCAACTTTTCCCCCACTTATTTTGGTCCAGCTTTCACATATGAGAGAAAGCATTGACTTTCTGAGTTTGGTGAGCCTGGCTTAATTTCATTTATCATTATGTATTCCATTTCCATCCATTTATCATCAAGTGCCATAATTTCAATCTTCTTAATGGCTGAACAAAACTTTATTGTTTGTGTCTGTGGGTGTGTGTGTTTTCTTCATTCGTCTGTTGGGTTTTGTGAACTGGGCTACCATAAACATTGATGTGACTGTAGCATTGTAGCATGCTGATTTTAGATTTTTTTTTTGACATATACCAAGGAGTGGGATAACGGGGTCATATAGTGGTTTTATTTCTAGTTTTGTGAGGACTCTGTACATTGATTTCCAGAGTGTTTGTATTAGTTTGCAGACCAACAAATAATGTATCAGAGTATATTTTCCCCCATCCTTGACAGCATTTATTATTATTTGTGTTCTTGATAATTGCCATTCTGACTGTAGTAAGATGAAATCTTTGCATAGTTCTGATTTGCATTTCCCTGATTTCTAGAGATATTAACATTTTTCATATATCTGTTGGTCGTTCATGTTTCTTCTTTTGAGAAATGTCTGTTTAGTTCTTGTTCTTTTGCCCATTTACTAATTTTTTGGTGTTAAGTCATTTGAGTCCTTTATATATTCTGGTTGTTAATCCCTTATCTAAGAACAGGTGGCAAAGATTTTCTCCCATTCTACAGGATCTCTCTTCACATTATTAATCATTTCCTTTGCTTTGCAGAAGCTTTTTAGTTTGATGCCATCCCCTCTTGATTCTTGGTTTAATTTCTTGCACTCTGAGACTCTTATTAATAAAGTTGATGCCTGTACCAAAATGTTGGAGTGTTGTCCCAGCAGTTACACAGTTTCTGATCTAATTCCTAAGTCTTTGATCACTTTTACTTGATTCTTATGCAGCATGAGAGTTAAAGATCTAGTTTTTTTCCTTCTACATACAGATATCTACTTTTCCCAAAGTCACTTGATGAAGGCTATCTTTTCTCCAACATGTTTTTGGCACCTTTTTCAAGTATCAGATGACTGTTCCTATGTGGATTTGTTTCTGTTTATTCTACTCTATTCCATTGATCTTCATGTCTGTTTGGGTTCCAATACCATGATGTTTGTGTTACTACAGCTCTGTAGTATAGTTTGAGGTTTAGTATTGTAATGTGTCTAGAATCATGTTTCTTTGCTCAGGATTGTTTTGTCCATTCTGGGACTCATATTATTCTAAATAAATTCTTTAAAGAATATCATTGATATTTTAATGAGGGTTTCATGGAATTTGTATAACAATTTTGGTAGTGTGGTCATTTTGATAATGTTAATTCTGCCCATCCAAGAATATCTGAGGTCTTTCTGTCTTCTAAGCTCTTCTTAAATGTCTTTCTTCAGTGTTCTATTGTTTTCATTGTAGAAATCTTTAACCTCCTTGATTAGATTTAATCCCACATATATTTGGAGGATTATTTTGAATGGAATAGTTTACCTGATTTCTTTCTCAGTAGATTCATTATTGGAGTTAAGGAAATTCATTAATCTTAGGTTTGTTGATATTCTATCTTGGTACTTTGCTAAATCTGTTTATCAGCTCTAAAAGTCTTCTGGTGAAGTTTTTCAGGTCTTCTAAACATAGAGATGAATGTCATTAGCAAATAGATAATTTGACTTCTTTTCTATTTATATCCCTTTAATTTACTTCTCTTGCCTGATTGCTTTTGCTAGAATTTCAGGAATTTATTGAATAGGAGAAGTGAGAATGGAAATCTTTGGCTTCTTCCTGATTTTAGGGGAAATGCTTTGAGGGTGTTTTTTGTTTGTTTGTTTGTTTTTGTTGTTGTTGTCCTTGTTGTTGTTGTTTTTCTGTTTAGTATGATATTGGCCTTGGTTTTGTCATATATAACCTTTACAATATTGATGTACATTATTTCTATTTCTAGTTTCTTTAGTGTTTTAAATATGAATGGGTTATGGACTTTGCCTAATGTTTTTTCTGCATCCATTGAGGTAATCATGCTATTCTTGTCTTTAATTCTATTTATGCAGTGTATTACCTTTATTTGTTTGCATATGTTGAACCAACCTTGCATTCCTGGGATGAAACTCACTTGATCGTGAGGTACTATCTTCTTAATGTGTTTTTGAATATGATTTGCCTTTAGTAAGGATTTTTACATCTGTATTCGTTAGGGATATTGATCTGTACTTTTCCTTCTTTCTTCTGTCTTTGTTTGGTTTTGGTATCAGGATAGTACTCATTTTGTAGATTGAATTTAGCAATGTTCTCTTTTTTTCCATTTCATGGAATAGTTTGAGGAGGATTAATATTAGTTCTTCTTTAAAGGTCTGATAGAACTAAGCTGAAAATCCATGAAGTCCTGGGCTTTTCTTTTTTGAAACGTTTTTAATTACTTTTTCAATTTCATTAATGGTCTATTTACATTTTTTATATATTTATGATTCAATTTAGGTAGGTTATGTATGTCTAGAAAGTTGCTAATATCATCTAGATTGTCTAGTTTATTGGAGTATAAATTTTCAAAATAGTTTTAACAATCCTCTGGATTTCAGAAGTGTCTGTGGTGATAGCTCCTTCTTTCTCTAATTTTGTTGATGGGTCTTCTTTTTCTTTAGTTTGGGTCAGAATTTATCTATCTTGCTTTGCTTTTCAAAGAACAAATTCTTTATTTTTTGATTGATATTTAATAAAAATCCTTTTTCAAATTTTATCAACAAATTTTGCTTTCACCACTAGACAATAAAGATTGGTATCATTCTATTTTTAAAAGTTTAAATACTATTTATAGAGCTTAACAGTCTTTATTGTCAAATGCAACATGGAATTTTCTTGTGATTGATGAATGGCTTTGTTTGTTTATTTATTTAGGTACAGTGGATATCACCAGGGACAGCATCTCCAGACTTTTTTATTCTTCATTTTGAGACATGATTTCACTAAGTTTTTAGGGCCTAAGTAGCTGAGGCTGGCCTTGAATTTGTAATCCTTCAGCTTCAACCTCCTGAGTTGCTGAGATTACAGACATGTGCCACCATGCCCAGCTGATGAATTGTTTTTAAAAACTTTTCTATATTAATCATCTCAAACTTGTATAAGAGCTTTAACTGTTCTGAATAGATAGCTTATACCTAGTTTGAATGCAACTGAAAGGCACATCTGTCTCAAATGAAAAAAAAATCTAATATATATAAAA
Organism: Marmota marmota marmota; assembly: GCF_001458135.2. Lineage (NCBI taxonomy): Eukaryota > Metazoa > Chordata > Mammalia > Rodentia > Sciuridae > Marmota > Marmota marmota. The sequence goes on from NW_026000057.1 coordinate 31,231,842, forward strand.
GCAAAAATTCAGAGTGCTACCATTCTTGGGTTATACGTCATCTTACTTGTATGTCTGAAACATTGACATATCTAGAAATTCCACTGTCTTCTTGGCCATAGTAGGTGGGGCCATGCCTTACACCTGGTTACTGAAGAAAATGTCCAGGTCTCCCTGGTAAAACCCAACACACAGTAGGTTGAGCATCAATTGCTGGCATCAAGTTATCTTGCTTGCTGATCTGAGCCCTCAGACCCTATTACACTTAAGCCATCTTCCCAAAATTTCTTTAACTAAAACATATACGGCTATAAGTGACTAGACCATGTGCTATAATTACTCCAGGTTTTCCATTGTCCCACTTTTTACTAATACCCATGTATTAAATATCCCTATACCTAGTTTCAAGGTGAAGAAAATACAGTTCAGCTTGACTTCTTAGGATGTACTCTTATAATGACACAATGTGTCACTTCACCTATTCTTACTGCTAAATTTCCCTTACCTGGAAGTGAGATACTTTTTCCTGAGAATTTCTAGATTATTGTCTATCTGCTTTTCAGATTGCTATACCAAAAAGTGTGGAAATGCAGACTACCCTACTCCCCTGAACTGATTCTTCAACTTTGCCATTTTTTACTAACCTATTTATCAAAGTTTCAGCAATATAGCACAATTTTGTAACTTGGCTCTTACAGACAAGTGGCAGGGCAGGGAAAAATTTAGGCACTTTCAAAGTTTTATTGAGTAGACATTGAACATATAAAATGAACCCCTCATTAAGCCTTGTTGGTTAGTTACTAGCCTCTGAAGCTGATATTGTTCTTGATGGCTCTTGTTCTTAGCTGAAGGTTTCAAAAACCAATTTCAGACAACAAGAAAAATGCCATTCAACATTTCATATTATCTTGTTATACCAGCATGCACTGATTTTCTCCTTTATCACAGGAAATTTTGTCTTTGACTATTGATTCTATTCTAATTTTTTTCTCTCTTAAGGAATATAACCAACTTCCGTAAGCCAGAGGTTTAACTTTTCTAGTTCATTCATTCAAATGTCCACTCCATAATTATTTACTAAGTAGTTCCATGAATCATTCCAGGCATAAAAAACAAAAATAGACACTGAGGTAAGAAAAATATACATGACCATTTTTCTCACCATTTTAAGAAGCAAAAATGACAGGTAATTAAAGACAATTCCAATTAAGTGTGATACAATAAAACATTTAGAGAGAGGTTACACATAGGTTGCATCTATACCCTTTCCTAGTACAGGGCTTGTGATCACCCCAGTGTTTCACTGCATATTCCACTGAACTTCAGTGTCCAAAGTTTTTAATCAGGGTTTCATAATACGAGCATGATTAATTAAAGAACTGTCCACATGGTCTAACTCAGCACTCCATTCTCTCCATCAAGTTGGGCAATCAGCTGATACAAGTAACTCAAAGCTCTAACCCTCTAATCCTGTTGTTGTTCTTTCTGGCATGGTCTATACCTGTCCTGAGTCACCTCCTTAGCATAAACTATCAGGACTCACTATAAATATCACAGAGTTCTATCACTTATCACTTAGGACATTCCAAGGATTTAGAGTATCCTCTCAAGAACCAAAGATAAAGATCAGATCAATTCTGTCATACCACTTTTCTCCAGGTGGAGATAGTTAAATATCTGTGATCTCTATCTAGGGATACAGACATTGTATACTACTATTAATATATGGTTTTAGACAGCATTCATTTAATGTATTTTTGATATTAAGCATCTTTTTGTCCCCATTCTCTAATCCTATGCTGAAAAATTCAATTACATTGAAATCAAATCCCCAGCATATACTCCAAGACTTTCTTCCAAGACTCCTTAAAGATAACAAAACCTATATGAATAAAATGACAAGATGGAGGAATAGAACTCTTTCATGAAAAGTCAGATATCTTGAATTTACACATCTGATATTCTTGTTTCTAGGCAGACATATAGCCTTAGGCACTGAAATCAAGGTGAGCAATGGGAAAAGTACAAGACTTAGTGCTACCTTCTCTTAACTGAGTAGAATATTTTATTTGAACCCTCAAATAAAATATTCTCCACCCTAACGAATTGGCTTTCTTTTTAATATATAGTTTTTTAGTTGTAGTTGGACACAGTACCTCTATTTCATTTATTTATTTTTATGTGGTGCTGAGGATCAAATCCAGGGCCCTGCACGTGTGAGGAGAGCACTCTACCGCTGAGCCACAACTCCAGCCCCAAATTGGCTTTATTTTTCATAGAAGATTTCCCTGAGATTTTTTGACAGTTGTCTTAATTGACAGGAATGCTGCAGATTTTTTTTTTAATTTGAGTAAGAAGTAGGGGAAAACTGAGCAAGATATGAACTAAACATCATTTCAAACTATGAACCCAAGAATATTCTTTTAAATTGCTTCTTTTAAAAGTATTATAACACATACTTATACATCATTTTACTTTTTCAATCTTTTAATTAAAAGCAGGGTCTGAGTTGTTATTCATTAGCAAAGTATACAGGGCAAAGTGGACTGATACAGCTTCTTCACAAGAACATTCTTCTGTACCACATTGCTCTTGAATTCAGAAAAATCAAATCTGTGCACAAGTACAGGCTCCCACTTCATAAAACATGGTGGTTGATAATCTTAGACAAAAGACCTCTCTTCCAATATATTTTAAAATTTACCTTCTGTTTTTGTTTGTTTTATTAGAAATCTCAATTCAATACTTATTTATAAATTTAGATCTGAGCTCATGTAAAAAAAATATAATCACATACCAACCCTGCATCAACCTAATACTCTCCGTCCAGAATCTAATTAGCCATGTAACTTTCCCTGAAATTAGCCAACAACTGGCATCATATTCTTTTCAGATTAACTCTCTGTAATGTCACCAATTTTATGTCCCGGGAGGATGAATTTGCAGCTGTGCACTAAACAATTCATCAGGGTATGTGAAGCACGAACTGTTGAGTGTAAAGGTGAAAGATAATTTCAGTTATCACCATGAACTATCTGTATCTTATTTTTAGGAAACCAACAGGGGGAAATATAATGCATAAAAATAATTTAAACAATATCTGTTTTGGTCACTGTTAAAATTCTCTCTGAATCAGCTGAAAGGACAATCATTTCTGTCATGTGTGAATACAGTGTTCTGTTCTAAATGGGTTAAGTACCTGCTGTAGAAGAACACACAGGAAAGGCAGAATGGAAAAATAAGAATAGAAGATGGTTCAACTGTGAGTCTTACAGCCTAATTTAACACACACACACACACACACACACACACACACACACACACAAAATTAATCCACAGAGAAACTTTCTCTGACAGGTTGTGATTAGGTCAACTAAGCATGCTAAGCATGAGTCTTTCAGTCAGTTCCCTGGGTAGCCAGTCACTGAAGTCTTTCTGTTTTACTTTTCTCAACTCATAATGATACTCATTCCAAGAATGTGGACTATATAAAGGTAGGTACTTTTTGTTCTTATTTCACGCCAATTTAAGCACAATAGCTGTACAAACTTGACCCCTAATTAATAATCATTAAATCATTCACTCATCCATTTAATAAACATATAAACTGTTACAGGCAGCATGGGGAGAGAAGTGTGACCTATGCACTATCAGGGATATCACCACTTTAATGAGAATGAGCACTAAAAAGAAGGAAACATGAAGGTAAATATGTAGTACAACCTCTTATAATGGACATACATCCCAAAGACCACAGGAGAAAGAGAAAAGAACCATTAAGTTGCCTAAAATATTTTCAAAATATACCCAAAGAAGACCACATGAACTTGATCCTAGTGGATATCTGAAATATAACAGGTAGAGAAAAATGATAAAGATATAACAAATGGAGAAAATGACATGCTCAATAATCTTAAGTGAGAAAAGAGTTTCTCATGCTCCTGGGTCACTCAAAGTTCATTTGACAGCACAGAGCAATTCGGGGAGAATAACAGGAGAACACTCAGGTTTGGGAACTGAAAGTCGAATTGTAAAGGGATTTGTATCTCACACCAAGGAAGTCTGGATGTGTCTTAGTTAAGAGCCATAGAAAGCTTTTAACAATATCAAAATTATGGTATTGAACAAGGTTTAGTTTTGAATGTAGCTAAAGAAGAGGACTAAATAAAAAATTCTCACATCAATTCAGTCAAGAAATGATGGGAATATGTCCCTAAGACAAGAGTAGAAATGGAAAATAAATACAATTTAAGATATTTAAAGGGAAGAAGAGTTAGTATTTGATGATTGACAGATTATTTTCAACTGTGTACTGGACATGATTCTAAGCTCTGGGGATAAAACAAAGAACAAAGTTAACCAAGGAAGGCCCTCATTCCTGTGGAGCTCACAATCCAATGGAAGAGAGATAAGGGGGGTTCTGTGATGATCTGTTCAGAGACATGGGTAGAAGGCCCATTAACTGATCTCTGGCACTTGAGAGGTATTAGAGACATTCCCTGTAAGGACATGAACTGAGGTGACTGTGGTCAAACACCACTGGTGCATTGCAGAGAGCTAAAGACAGGATAACCATGACTAATCATTGGTTTAAGACAACACGTAAAAGTCAAGTGCCTTTTTAGTTATATTTAATATTCCTAACTTTCTGAAACTGGAGGACAAACAGAGCCAAATCCAGACCAGGTGCTGGATTCAAAGTATAGTTGAGCTTCAGTGAAGGGAACATTCTGGATTCTGGACGTTCTGTTATCCCAAGGCCAGGGCTCTATTATGCAAAGAGTATGACAGTAAACATGGAACAGGAATATCTATGAGAATACAGTGGGGAATCTTGAACAGCCATCCCCTGCTGAACCTACTGGACCTGAAGCAGGAGCATGCCACTCTTCTCGGTTAAAAAGTGGCCCTTGTTTACTTGAAGATCATGCAGAGGCAACTTACAAAACAATGCTTCTTTCCCCCAGGATCTATTTCCCTGGCTCACAACTAGACAATAAGATGGGCCAAATCCTGGTACCAGGGAGCTAAGTCTACTGAGGAGGAAAAAAGCTGCAAAATTTTGGCTAATTTGCATTGCCAAGAGCTGCATGCTGAACACGGACCTGGACCCTGGGATGCTAGATGAGGAACATGAAACTGGATTGACAGTAAGGAGAGAGAGAGGAACTGAAATAACAGAGACCAGGTGGAAGCACTCAACAGTCAGAAGTATGGTGAGTACTGTAATCACAACTAACAACAAGGTCAGAGAGTTAGCCAGGGTCCCTGACACAATGAACTTTTACGATGGTTTATACAGCATCATTACCAGAGGCAAAAAGCACAGGAAGCCAATTATATATTGTGTAATTTATATAATCAAAAGAAATCCAAGTTTGATGGTTATAAGTCCAAAGATGATGATTCCAATAAGGAGTCATGATCCTTTGTCCAGTTTTTGGATAAAGCCAGTATTCTGGCCCAGAACCCACTGACTAACAAAGAGGCTAACTCCCTATTATTTATATATATATATATATCAGAAACACCACATTAAGCATATGAAATATTGATTCTCCTATTTTTTTTAAACACCAAAGGGATTTATTCAGGAAACCATGAAAAGAGAAAAACTTGGACTTTTCAGGGATTGCTGAGCACAGGTTCTAAAGTAACTCTGATTCCTAAAGATGCAAAATACTGCTATGGTCCCCTATTAGAGTAGGGGACAAGTGGGGGTCATTAGTAAATGGAGTTCTGGTCAATAGTGAATGAGTGAGGCTTACAGAGGGACCATAGGATTCAAGTGCAACACCCACAGTCTTATTCCTAGTCCCTGAATATACAATTGAAATGCTTTTTTTCCCTCATCGTCAACTCTCACACTGGCCTGTGCTACAAAACTTATTTTAATAGGAAAATCTAAGTCAATACCTCTGTATACCTCCCCTAGGCAAGAGAAAATATTTTAAAATTATTACTACATATATGGGGAATGGCAGAGATTAGTGACAACCTCAAAACCTTGAGTGTAGGAGTGCTGGTCAATATTGAGGCTATTAGGAGAAATATCAAAGGAATCATGGGCATAAAAGCCTGACTTCAATGGATGCAAGAGAAAATGAGGATAAGCAACTTCTTTTAGGATGTTTGCTGCAAAAAACAAACGGGGGAAAAAACGGCTTTAAATGTAGATTGTAAGAGAAATGAAAAAGATCAAAATCTCTAGCTTTTTTGATTATGTATGTGTTAGTGTCATTAATTAAAACTAAAAATAGGCATAGGATTAGGATTAGGGATTTGAAAAAGGAAAATAATCCGTTTACTTTGAAGTCTATTTGGTTTGAATATTAAATTGCTCAGTCTGGGTTAGCCACAATCAGGGACCATGGCTTTTAGAACAGGGCTGTCATCTCAAGGGCTAAGATGTGTAGAGAGAGGTGGGGGGTTTCCATAGCAGAATGTGGGATCCAGGAGATGTGAAGTCTGATTTCCAATGAGAATAGGGCTGGCCTGTAGACAAGGGGAGCTAGGTCTGAGAAAAGTGATGTCAATATCTTGGGATAAGCATATTGGTGGTATATACATGGCAGAGAGTTTCCAAAAGGCCCAGTGCAAGAGGAAATTGTGTTAAAAATAAAGCAAACAGCTAAGTCAATTTGAGAGCAACAACTGTGGTCATCACTTACAGAGTGTTCCTCAGGAATGCCAATGGCTGGGCCACTGGAAAGATGGAATGCTTTTAAAGGCACAGACATCATTTCATGTTGCACAAATAGACTATTACTATCGTCACACACCTCCCACATCAGCCTTTCACTCTATTCTTACTAATTTTGATCTGTTAAAAGTCCAACTCAAATAGCCCTTCTGTTTCTTTCATCAATATGATAAATACTAAGCTTTTACATGGGAAGAGAGATGAGATTGATACAAATGATGACACGGAAAAAAGAACAGATGCCTGAGGATCCAGAGATGGAGCTGGAGAGTCATCACCTCTATTATCTCAGACAGAGAATTTAGAATTTGAGCAATTCTTTGGAAATATGATACAGTCTGTACAAGACACAATGAGTTTAAATACCTGGCTAAATGAATACGTAGGCTCAAAACCCAAGAGTTACATTCAAAAGAACTAAAAGTACTAGTACCAGAATCTGTCCAATTTGGCTCCTCTTTTCTTCAAATGGGGAAGAAGTCTTTCAGGTTTGCCCAGATTCTCCTTCACGTCCCAAAGCTGGTAACAATAAAGCTCAGAGAAGGCAACCAAGGAGATGGGGGTTAATCTACATCAGAAGGAGCAACATCAGAGGGGGCTGAAGATTGAGGAGGAAAGATCTTGAGAGCTCGGATTCAAGAACAGGAAATGGAAGCCTCAGAGAGCAATTGCTTTCGGCTGCTGGATCCTCAAAGTTGCCAAAGTAGTAGCACCATTTTAACATCTGTTGTGCATGGAGAATGCTCCCAGTATATACATTTCACTGAGAGGCCATTTAAAGTCTGAAGAATTTTATTACCTCAAGCCTAGTAATTATTTTTTTTTACTGCAATCTTTGCTAAACAGGTCTACAGAGTCTTTATTCTAATGAATATATATTAAATGTTTGCTTAAGCATACTGGATTGCTTGTAGCACCATCTCATGCCATATGTCATTCATGTGATTTTAATGTCCAATTTACTCTCATATTATCACCAGGGAGTGTAACTTTAATTGTTATGGGGAAATTGTAAAGGAGGAAAAAATAAAATAAAACTAAACCTGATGTATAATGTTAGATTTGTGCCAGGTAAGTACAAATGAAATAACAATGCTCCAATCAAATATAAGTTCTCCAGTAGATTGAAAACAAACAAATAAAAAATTTAAAAAATGAGTTGCTGCATCATCCACGGTAATAAAGCAACCTATCATGTAAAGGGCTCCTGTCTTACAGGTCCTCAATACATTTATCTTTCAAGTAGAGATACAACACTTTCGTTCTAATCATACAATCTACCCCATTAAATTGATTATGCTAATTTTAAATATATTATTTTAAGTTTGTCTAGGATTTACAAATTTATGGTGCTTTTAACATATGATTCATGTGTGAGCATGTTTAAGTAGCATTTTCATTAAAATAATTTAGGTTCATATGGGAAGAAAGACCTTTGCCTCTAAAAAGGAGCTCTTTATTACTGACTTTGAGAAATAACTGAATCACACCAAGCCACAATGTAAGACTAGAAGAAAAAGTGTACTGAGACAGACACAGGCAACAGGAGGTAAACAGCAAAGATGTAGAAAGGACGACAGAGAAGTATTAGAGAAAAGTAAAATGTTTTATAACTTTCTAACAAATCCACAGAAATTGTTATGCCCTTTGAATCCCAGATAATAGTATCTCAGAGTTTGAATTCAATAACATTCATTTATGTTTATGATATTTTTCACCATTTCACACATTTATATAGCAGACCCAAATCGTAATTTTGTGTTTTGTCTAAGTGAGCACTATATTATCTAAATGTGAGAAGCATTTTGGTTCTCTTGGTAACCATAGTTTAAAATAATGTAGTCATATTATGAACAATGGGGCTGAAAAGTGACATAATAAGGTATTATAATGTTGTTATGGCAACTGGAACATTACTGTTTAAACACCCATGAATTCATAATTTTAAATCACACCTAAGCAACAAAAACTGTATTGATAAGTAATCAATCTTTATTCAGTGATTTCTATTCATTTATAAGTTCTACTTGCTCCCTTTAACTCTTAATTTATCGCTTATGCAATGTGAACTTTTGAGTAATTACAGCATTCAGGTAATCACAGCATTCACATCTTCAGTCTGGATGAAATTACAATAAGATTTTGTCCCTCTTCTTCTTGACTTATTCCTTATCACTGTCCCTCCCCCTGTTCCAACTAAGCTGCAACCAAACTGAAATTCTTCTCGTCTCTGAACAGGCCATGAGCTCCCTAATCTTAAAAATGCCTCTCAAATGTTCACTCCATGAGTTCATGTCACTCTGCAGCTTTCCCCCTAGATATCTTTCTGCTAAGATAGAAAAACCAGATTCAGCACATAAAAATTTAAGAAACCAAATTAAATTTGAATTTCAGACAATAAGTTTTTCACCTATGCTCATATATTGCATAGGAAATATTTCACTTTATTTGTTATTTATCTGAAATTCAAATTTAACTAGTATCTATTATACTTAACAGCCCTGAAGCTAAAAGAACTCTCAGTGCTGTAGCTTTTAATTTGTTTTAAAGCACACCCTCTCCCTTTGGTATGGCTAATAAAAGTAGAATCACTTATATAGAAAATTAAGACAATGGCCTAACACCTGATCCAGGCAGCCTTCAGCATAGCATCAAGCTCTTCCTCCCTGTGGATATCCTGAGTGTCTTTCCAAATTAATTGCCCAGTCTATGGTGCCATGTTGATTGGTTTTATTGTCTCTTTTTCTAAATTCTTCTTAGCTTTCTCACCTAGTCCTAGGCTCTGACTGATCACAACAAAACTTAAGCAACTATAGCCCTGTACTACCTCATCTGGATGGTACAGGAACATGTTCCAGAAACTAGATTAAAATTATCCTAGGTTGTGTAGTTTTGATTTATTGAGACTTGCTTTATAGCTCAGTATGTAATAAGATTGGGTAAATATTCTATGTACACTTGAAAGGAAACTGTATTCTACAATTGTTGGACAGAGTCTTATATATGTTAATTAAATCAACATCATTTTAAAGTATTCTATATACTTCTCAATTTCTGTCTCTTGTTCTGTCAGTAGCAAGATGGAACAAATGTTGAAGATAGTATTAAAATCTTTCACGAGTGGAAACTGATTTTGTGGGTTGAGTATATTTTCCTATTTCTTAGCACAAAAGCGCTCTCTCTCTCTCTCTCTCTCTCTCTCTCTCTCTATATATATATATATATATATATATATATATATATATACATACATATATATATATATATATATATATATATATATACAC
>NW_026000057.1:31250078-31315507 GCF_001458135.2 Marmota marmota marmota
AAAAAAAAAAAAAAAAAAAAAAAAAAAAAAAGAAAGAAAGAAAGAAAGAAAAAAAAATAGTAATACTTTCATTTATACCTAGTTGTATTTAAGAAAAATACATAATGCATTTATTATGAGTGATACAGGCCCCTCACTCAGTTCAGAGGACAGAGTGAGAAGGAGTAGTACCTGGGATGGAGGATTGAGAATAGGGTCCTCACATATTCAATAGCAAATGCTCAGTTGGGTACATTAACAGATCATGCCCAGTTCAAACTAAGTTAATGCTTGCTCAATAGTGCTTTAAAAAGATTCTTGCAAAGAAACTGTTGATTGAAAAAAATGCTAATACTGCATTCTTTTTTCAGTACCAGGGACTGAACCCAGAGGCACTTAATCCCTGAGTGACATCTCCAGCCCTTTTTTGTATTTTTATTTAGAGAAAGGATCTAGTTAAGTTTCTGAGGGCCTCTCTAAGTTGCTGAGGCTGGCTTTGAACTGTTGATCCACCTGCCTCAACCTCCTGAGCTGCTGAGATTACAAGCATGTGCCATTGCATCTGGCTAATACTGCATTTTTAATGTGAACAAACTTCCTAATGTGAAACACATCACAACAATTTTAGCAATATTTAAAATCATACAGCATCTTAATCCAACAGTTTATAAATATCTACTAGCAATAATAGTATATTTAAAATATACTATTTGAATTGCTTATTTTTAAAGCATATACCATTTCAAACCTATATTTTGTTGGGAAACATCTTTATGTTGTGCAAAAACTGACCAAGGCAATACAAACAAATCAATAATGTGACAAGGCAATATTTGTTTCTCTGTTAGCAAATACTGTGTGAAGACACAAATAATTGTTAAAGATTAAAAGAAAAATGTATTAGAACCATTCAAGCTATGTGGGAATTTATAGTGTCTAATCATATTGCAAATATTTCTCCAGTGCTCCAGCTTATAGTATTTGCTATATCCTCTTTCATTAAAAAAACATATAAAACTACAATATGTGATACATTAAATGATATAGGTACTGCAAAATATATGTTCTCAAAATAGTGCATAAACCCACTGATATAGTAGCCTCTCAAGAATTCTAAAAAGGATCTTGGGAGAGGATCACAATAAAGCCAAACATGCAATTCAACATTGCATTATGTTTGACAAGCCATTGTAACAGCCAACTTAAGAAACACACACAAAGTGCTAAGCTTGTCATTCAACAAATTAAAAGTATATTTTAAAATTAGACCTTTGAATAGAAAGATATCTTTACAACTGATATAATAAAACATGGAATGACCATGAAAATTTTGTTCCATAGAAAGATTTCCTTGTAATCATGTAGTTCACACATAAGCATTACAAAACTTCAAACCAACTTTATATATATAAAGAGAGAAAGTATTCTAGGTTTGCTTTCCTTCTGCTATTCAGAAAGGCACTATTGATATAATGTAGACATTAAAAAAAGTTTTATCCATCCATTATAAGTAAAGGTCACATTTTTACAGTTAATGAGAAAAAATAAATGTTTTATTTTAAAAAGCGGAGCTACAGAGAGAACGTTTGAAAATGGACATGTGAAATTATTTTCCTCATTATTTCTTTTTCTGAAAATGATGAACATCGCATTAAAAGCACCATCCATATTTTTAAGAACTTGTTAACAGAATATTCCATGTGAAGTTTTGAAAAGTTTCAAATTAATTTGTAAAAAAAAACATAAGAATGCAACATCTCATGCAATTAATTAACTTGGTAAAATTACTAACTTACACTGAGAGAGAAATTTACCAGAAGTTTAAAAAAATTTGCATAATCAATAATTAGAAATTATTGCTTTATTAAGCATAGTGAGTATATACCACTAGTTTTTCAATTTTTATTCTTTCCTGAAGTAACGTTTTGAGGTATAAAGGCCATATGAATTCTTAATGAAAATAACTGTAATTAAACTTAATCAAATCATTACTCCATCACTCTGTCTCTTAAGCCAGACATTTATATTTTGTTTTCAGTAGTGAAGAATATTATATCAGTCACATCATGCTCAAATTATTGTTTTTCATGCAGTTAACAAAATATTAATTTTAAATTAATGTTTATTCTCTATTTTATATTTAGAATGAATTTTATGTTTTATAATATATCATTAGAATTTGTACATAATATATAAGTATATAAATATGCATATTTTGTGGGTGGGACCTTAAAAATTTTTCTAATGAAGGTCTGAAATCCAAAAAGATTGGTGATGATTCCTTCCTGTTCTTTACACATTGGGTGGGAGGGTGGAGGGGTACCGGGTGGTGTCCACCTCATGTTCTTTGGTGTATTCATGCTCTTAACCAACCAGTATCAATATCACAGAGATGGGCTGCATTTTCCTTTGGGCAGAGAGGGACTGTTACCATGCATAGCAGTGAAAACCTGCCACTCCACTCTACAAATGGAAAAAATGGCAATGACTTGGTGAAAACACTCAAGGCTTTTGCAGGAGGTCATGTTTCACTGGCAAAGATGAAAGTGCGATTTTGCATTTCTATATAATTAAATGGGTTAGAAGAAGGAACATCTTATATTGGATTGTGGGAGGGGCCGAGGGAAAGGAGACATGGAAACACATTATTTTAAAGCCATCTGTTTTAGGCAGCTTTTGACTGCCATGACCAAAAGTCCTGACAAGAACAATTGTAGAGGAGGAAAAGCTTATTTAGGGGCTCACAGTTTCAGACGCCTCAGACCACAGACAGCCAGTTCCATTCCTTGAGGCCTGAGCAATTCACATGATGACCAGTAAGCAGAAAGAGACTCCACTCGTCAGATATAAAATATATACCACAAAGGCACGCCCCCAATGACACTCCTCTTCCAGCCATACTACCTGCCTTCAGTTACCATGCAGTCAATTCATATCAGGCTCTCATAATCCAATCATTTCACCTCCAAATGTTCTTGCATTGTCTTACACACAAGGTTTTGAGGGACACCTTATATCCAATCCACAATGATCTGATTACTGAGGTTTGCTTGGAAAAGTAGAGTAAGCATGTGCTATGGAGCAGGATACATGGTTCCCAATTGCATTTGTAGTGACTTCATGCAACTAAAATAATAGCTTAATATCTGTAAATTAATCTGCCAGGTATATGTAAAGATGCCCAGATCACAAGATTATTGTCAGGATTACAGAAAGTAGTACAACATATCCATCATTCTGAAGCCTTTTACACATTGAATTTACAAAACTTCAAATAATTAAAAAAAAAAAAACTTGAGTATCAGTATTACTTGCTTTTTCCTGCCTTGACTCAAGGGCATTTCAGGAATGTGGGTTAAAGTCTGCAATAAGATGCATTCCAACACCCAGGGATCCCCCCTCCCTCTCTCCCTTTCTGTCTCTCTCTCCTCCTCTCTCATCTCTCTACAGCTTCTCTGTGGTATAACTGACATGTAAAAATGGCACATAATTAAAGGGTGCAATCTTACGACCTTTGGGCTATGTATATGCTCATAAAACCTTCACCACAATATTTAATGATGGTTTAGGTATGAGATGTACCCCATAAGGTCATATGTGAGACAACAAAAGAATGTTCAGAGGTGAAATGATTAGAGTATGAGAACTTTAACTATCAGTGGACTAATCCACTGATAAAGATTAACTGGATGGTAACTAGGCAGGTAGGGTGTCAATGGAGGAAGTAGGTTACTGGAGTCATGCATTTGGGATTTATATTGTCCCTGGTGAACAGAGCTATTGCTTCCTGGTTGCCATACCTTGGCTTCTTCCTTCCACCATATCCTTCAGCCATGATGCTTTGATACAGAGTTAGCTGACCATAGACTGAACTTCTGTAACCATAAGCTAAAATAAACTTTTCCAGCTCTAAGTTATTCTTCTAGGGTCCTTTGATCACAGCGATGCAAATCTGACAAAAACAGAAATTCACATAAAGGGTGGGGTCATTGCAGGGACTACACTGAACATGAGGTTCAGAAGACTTTGGCACTGGTCTGTGAGAGAAATTTTGAAAAGTTTAGAGATGCAAGCTGAAAGAGTTTCATCATGTTGTAAGTGGAACTTACTGGACAATTCTAGTGGGAACTCAGAAAACCATACTGCCAATAATGTAGACAGTAAAGACTAGGCTCATGAGGTTTTAGGAGAAGAAGGACTATTTTGGAAACTGTACTAGAGGTCATTCATGTTAATCTGGGCAAAAATGTTGTTTATATTTGCCCATGTCCTGAGAATTTCTGGGAGACTTAATTTAAAAGTGATGGATGAGCTGGGCAAGGTGGCACATGCCTGTAATTCCAGTGGCTTAGGAGGCTGAGACAAGAGAATCAAAAATTCAAGATCAGCCTCAACCACTCAGGAAGACTTTAAGCAACTTAGTGAGACTCTGTCTCTAAATAAAATATAGAAAGGGTTGGGGATATTGCTCAGTGGTTATGTGCCCCTGAGTTCAACCCCTGGTGTGTGTGTGTGTGTGTGTGTGTGCACTAATAAATTTGGTGGAGAAAATTCAAGACAGCACAGTGTTCAGGTAGTGGCATGGAGATTGCTGGCAACTTTTAGCCAATTTTACTGTGATAAGCAAAAGCAGGAAGCAAAGCAGAAAATTTGAAAAACTTGCAGTGGGAAATAAAACAGAGGCTAGGGAATTTGTGGTTGTTGAAGGTAATATAGCCACCAAAGAGATGCTAAGTATTTTACCCAGAAACAATAAGAAAGATAGCTCAAAGACATCTCAGGAATTAGCAAGACCACACCCATCTCAGGCTGAAGGGTTTAAAAGTAAAAAATCATTTCAGAAGAGACCACATGGGCACCCTACTTGCACAATGGAGCTCAGAAAGCTGTTTCACTGTGCTCAGCCCAGGCACTCAGAAGTTGATGTAGATTTGGCACCAACAGGTGATGCTGGTGCTATATGAATGCAGGATGCTGGAGTTAGAGGGTCATGGAGGCTTCCACCAAGATTTTAAAGGAAGGTCTGAGAGGCCAGGTAAAGTACAGCAGTCCCTGTGGGCTGCTGCTGAGAGAGTGATGCATGGAGACATGAGAAGGAATTGGAAGCTGCAGTAGTGACCCTAAGATTAAGAAATGCCAGTAATGTGAAATGTACACCAAGAAAAGTTTCAGGAGTTGGGCAGAGACAAACCAAGAGAGGACATGTGGACTGCAACCATCAAGGCCATAGGGGTAGAGCTACACAAGCCCTTTGGAAAGAACATCAGAATACCATGTTCCCCAGATGATGGACATGCAGCTATAGACCTGTTTGCTTTCCTTTGATCCCATTCCCTCTTTCTATGCCCTTATTTCTTCCTTGTGAGATAGAAATGTTTCCTGTGCCAATATATATTGGATATACATAACTTGCTTTTGATCGTGGCTCATAGAGAAGTTTGCCTTGGATATCAGATGCAATTTTGGACTAGGACTTTAGGGAATTCTGTAATTGTAAAGACCATGGGGATTTTTAGAAATGGACTAAATATATTTTGAAATTTGAGATGGGCATAGACTTTTGAGGACCAGAAGCAGAACATTATGATTCAGATATATGGTGTCTCCCAAAAGCTAATGTGTGATACAATTCAAGAATGTTCAGAAGTAAAATGATTAGATTGTGAGAACTTTAACCTAACCAGTGGATTAATTCAATGGTATGAATTAACTCGATGGTAACTCCAGCTAGGTAGGGTGTGATTAGGTGAAGAAGTGAAGAAGGTCACTGGGGACATGTGTTTGGGGTTTATATATTTTCCCTCTCTCTCTGCTTCCTGGCTTTTATGTCCTGAGCTGCTTTCTTTCACCACATCCATCTGCATGATGTTCTGCCTCACATTGGACCCAGTGGATTTGGTCAGCCATAAACTGAACTTATGAAACCATGAGCCAAAATAAACTTTTGCTTCTCTGCTTTATTTTTGTCAGGTCCTTCAGTCTCAGCAATACAAAGCTGACTAAAACACCATTCCTCCCAAAAGTTTCTTTATGCTCAATTGCAATACTTCCTTCCTGCCCCTTTTCAACCCTCCCCATCACCAGGCAAAAACTGGTTTGCTTTCTATACCTATAGACTATCTTCTATTTTCTTAGAATTTTCTTTAAGTAGAATATATATCACTACTTTTTTTAAAATCTGGCTTATTTTATCCAGTGTATTTTGAGATTCACACATCCTTTCTTCACTCATTTTCATTCCTGAGTAGTATTCCACTATGTGGATATGTCACAATTTTCCCTTGACTCATTACTGGTCATTGAAGTTAGCTGTTACCAATAAAGATATTTTGAATGTGCTTATAAAAATCTTCGTGTGGATTTGTGTTTCAGTTTGATTGGAAAAAAATGGTAGAAATAATATGTTTTATATTTTTAAGAAATTGAAAACTATTTCCCAATGTGATTGTACAACTTTAGATTCCCAGAAGCAATAGAAAATTTCTTCAACAACATTTGACATGATTAGAATTTTCTGTTGTACTCATGTTTAAACTTTTTAATTTTAGACTTTACAATCTTACTTTGCATTTCTCTCAGAACTATTGTTATTGAGCACCTTTCTCTGTGTTTATTAGCCATGCATGAATCTTCTTAGGTAACATTTCTATTCAGCTATTCTTTACAGAATTGCTTATTACAAATTTTAAGTGTTCTGAAAATCCTTCACCACATATGCAATTTGTAAATCTTCTCTCGCTGTGTTTAACTTGTTTGTCCATTTCTTAATGGTATCTTTTAAAGAGGAATTGTTCTTTATTTTATGAAGTCCCACTTATCACATGTTTCTTTTAAGAATCATACTTTTTGGGCTGGGATTGTGGCTCAGCGGTAGAGCGCTCGCCTAGCACGTGCGGGACCCAGGTTCGATTCTCAGCACCACATAAAGATAAAGGCATTGTGTTGTGTCCATCTACCAAAAAAAAAAAGACTCATGATTCTTTCTCTCTCTCTCTGAAAAAAAAAAAAAAGAATTATACTTTTTACGTTGCCTCTAAGAAATCTTTGCCAATCTATATCTAATAACATTAGATATAGATTTTTCTTAACTTACCTTATAAGATCAACAAATTCCTAATCTAAATTTTAGTATTGCTTTTCTTACATCTATTGAAATTATCTCATGTGTATTTGTGTGTTTGGTATGTGTGAGTGTGTGTGTGTGTGTCTCTGTTATGGTGAATAACACTGATTTTCAAATATTAAATTACCCTTGCATTTCTGGGATAAAAGCTACTTGATTATAATGCGTTATACCTTTTATATATTGTTGGGTTTGTTTGTATAATATTTTGTTGGGAAGTTCCTCTCCTTGTGAAATATTGTTTTTCACTATTCTTTTTTTTGTAATTTTAACTTTTATTCACATAAAAATGGACCTATTAGAAACATACAGAACATTGTGCTCAACAGCAGTCTACATTCTTCTCAAGCACATGTGTTTTTTACTATTATTAACATGCGTTTTCTGGATTTAGTATCATGGTAACTTTGGATTCATAGAATCCATTAGGAAATATTACTTCCTCTTCAATTATCTGAAGATGTGCGTAATTAGTCATTTTACACTTAATGTTCGACAGAATTCATATTGAACACATCATGGTATAGAGTTTCCTTTCTATGTAGGATTTAAGGTAAACTTCAAATTATTAAGTGGACATTGAACATTTATATTATATGTGCATTCTTCAATAAGCCTTGGTGTTTTGTAGCTTCCAAAGAATTTATCCATTTTGTCCATGTTGTAGAATATATTGACATAAAGACGTTCATTTAATTCTCTGTCAGCCATCAAATACCACCAGTAAGTTAGAAGTGACCTAATTTTCTCATTCATGATGTTGGTGATTTATATATTCTGTCTTTTTGCCTGAGTAGTCTGTCTAGGAGTTTATACATTTTTTCATTCTTCTCAAAGAGCCAGATTTTTATTTCATTGATTTTTCTCTGCTATTATTCTGTTTTCTATTTTGTTGGTTTCTATTCCAATTTTTATGATCTGTTTTCTTTTTCCTGTTTTGGTTCCATTTGATCTTCTTTTTTTTTCATTTTTAAGATGAAACCAAGGTTATTTATTTAAAAACATTTTTCTTTCCTAAGTATAAGGATACAGTGCTATGAATTTCCCACTAAGTAATACTATACTATGAATATATTCATGTGATATGTTTTTAATTTTCACTCCTTTCAAAAAGCTTCAATTTTCATTTTGATTTCTTCTTTGAGCCACAGTTTGCTTACATAGTCCATTCAGCCATCAGTTGATTAATCCACTGAAGAGGTCAGAGCCCTCATAATTTAAGCACTTCCCCAAAGCCCCACCTCTGGAAATTGCTACATTGGGAAGCAAGTCCTCAAATGCATACATGAGCTTTTGTGAACAGGCATGGTGGTGCCTGACTGTAATCCCAGTCTGATGCAGGAGAATGACCAGTTTGAGGTCAGCCTTAGCAACTTAGTGAGAACCTGAGTAACTTAATGAGACAGTATAAATAAATAAATAAAATAGGCATGAGGATGTGGCTCAGTAGTAAAGCATCTCAATCCCTAGTACCAAAAATAAATAAATAAAAATAAATATGTGAGCTTTTGGGTGACAGTAGAGATCCAGACCATACAATATATACATACATATTATGATACTTGAGGTAATTCTTTTTTAGTGATTTATTTTGGATAATGCTATTTATGTTTCTTCAAGTTCACTCATCTTTTCCTTAGTATTGTCTAATCTTCCATTCATTCCATCAAGGCACATTTAATCCTCATTGTTTGCAGATACCTATTTATCTATTGTTAAAATTTATTTGTAACCCCCAAATCATTACATCAGTACCTAGTATGTTTTCATAGTCATTTTCAATCAACAGCAGAAAAAAAAACAGAAACAAACAAAGGTACAAAAAAAAAAAAACCAAGAATGAATGTATTCCAAGTTGAGGTCAAGCAATATGAAGTTACAAAGCTCTGTCTTGCTGTTTAGACACCCATACTGTAAATCGATATCCTTTCTGAGATTTATTTATTGTCACTTTTTTTATTTTTTTATTTTTATTTTTTTGCAGTGCTGGTCTTTGAACCCAGGGACTTGTGCACACGAGGCAAGCACTCTACCAACTGAGCTATATCCCTAGCCCCTGTTGTCACA
Organism: Marmota marmota marmota; assembly: GCF_001458135.2. Classification (NCBI taxonomy): domain Eukaryota; kingdom Metazoa; phylum Chordata; class Mammalia; order Rodentia; family Sciuridae; genus Marmota; species Marmota marmota. The sequence goes on from NW_026000057.1 coordinate 31,259,248, forward strand.
ATTTTTACATTTTTTTATTTTTGTTGATAATTTTACTATTTAAAATAGTCTGCAGGCATAGTGCCAAAGTGCTGCTTACTGTTCCTAAGTTGTTTTGTGCCTTATGGAGAAGATATGAGTACCAGAGTATCTTTGTTCAATCATTTAATGCTGTTAGCCAGCCATTAAATGAATATTAGTGAATCAAGAATGTATATAAAATAGCATGTCTTTAAACAGAAACACAAATAAAATGTATTGATTGATTGATTGATGAAAATTTTTGAGACCAGAAGCGTGTAAAAACCTCAATCTATTCTCTATTTTGAATGTATGGCCCTCCAACCTCAATTTGCATGTTGGAACTTATGACCCAATGCGACAGTAGGATGAGGTGGAGTCTTCAGGATGTGATAGGCCATGAGGGCCTCACACTCATGGATGGGATTAGTTTCCTTATAAAAAGGACTGGAATAAGTTCATCCCCTTGGGCATTTCCTATGTCTTCCACCATGTGAAAACACAGTGTGAGCCTGCAACTTGGTAGCAGAATGGGGCTCTTATCATACACAAAAACTGCTGGTCCCTTGAGTTTGAGCTTCTCAACCCATAGAACCATGAGGAAATAGATTTATGGACTTTATAAATTATGTAGGCTCAGGCATTTTGTTATAGAAGCACAAACAGACTGAGATATCCTCTATTTCCCATAGGCGGTATTATCACGTATTCACTGATTCAGTAATCACAATGACTATGAATTATCAGAATTACTCCCTTTTTCATCTCAGACATAGTTCTCCTTTGTCTAAAATTTCCATTCTCTATCATTGTGATTTAGGAATGTTTTATATTGTCTAATTATTTATTTAACTGGTTTAATGTTTTCTCCACCTTGTTGAACTTGTCATAAAAACAGTTCTAATTTTTTCTACTAATTCTATCATCTGTGTCATTCCTCAATTGTTTTTTCTCCTCATCATGGGTACTATTTTCCTGCTTCTTTGAATGTTTGAAACTGTTTACTTACAGACATTGTAAATTTTACTTTTGGGGGGATGATTTATATATTTGTATGCCCCAAAATATACTGAACATTGTTGTAGGATGCAGTTATTTGTAAATAGTTTGATCCTTTCAAGTCTTGTTTTTAAGCTATGTAAAAGCAAAGTTTTATCACAAGCCTCTTAGGGATCAAACTGACTGAGAAGACACAGAGACAAACCAATATAAATACAGTTATTTTATACTAGACAATGGTGCCAAAAACATACATTGGAGAAATGACAGCCTCTTCTACAAATGGTGCTGGGAAAACTGAAAATCCATATGCAGCAAAATGAAACTAAACCCCTACCTCTCACCATGCACAAAACTCAACTCAAAGTGGATCAAGGACCTAGGCATTAGACCAGAGACCCTGCACCTAATAGAGGAAAAGTAGGCCCAAATTGTCATCACGTCAGATTAGGCCCTGACTTCCTTAACAAGACTCCTAAAGTGCAAGAAATAAAATCAAGAACAATAAATAGGATGGATTCAAACTAAAAGGTTCTTCTTAGCAAAAGAAACAATCAATAAGGTTTGGGAGCTGGGGCATGATATTCTCCAATGCCATCCATTTACCTGCAAATGCCATAATTTTATTTTCTTTTGATGCTGAGTAATATTCAGTGGTAGAGCACTTGTCTCTCAGGTGTGAGGCCCTGGGTTCAATTCTTAGCACCACATAAAAATAAGTAAATTATAAAGATAGTGTGTCCATCTACAACTAAAAAAAGATATTTTAAAAAAAGAAAAGAAAAGAAACAATCAATGAGGTAAAGAGAGAGCCTACATTTTGGGAGCAAATTTGGGAGCACATCAGGTAGAGCACTAACCTACAGGATATATAAAGAACTCAAAAAACTTAACACCCCAATCAACAAATCGGCCAAGGAACTGGACAAACACTTCTCAGATGAAGATATAAAATTGATCAACAAATAAATGAAAAAATGTTCAACATCTCTAGTAATTACAGAAATGCAAATCAATACTACTCTAAGATTTCATCTCACACCTTCAGAATTGTCGATATCAAGAATACAAACAACGATAAGTGTTGGCGAGGACGTCAGGGAAAGGCAAATTTATACATTGCTGGTGGGACTGCAAATCAGTGCAATCAATCTGGAAAGCAGTATGGAGATTCCTTAGAAAACTTGGAATGAAACCACTATTTGACTCAGCTATCCCACTCCTCAGTCTATACCTAAAGGGCTTAAAATCAGTGTGTGTGTGTGTGTGTGTGTGTGTGTGTGTGTAAGAGAGAGAGAGAGAGAGACCAGAAGCGTGTAAGAACCTCAATCTATTCTCTATTTTGAATGTATGCCCCTCCTACCTCAATTCTCATGTTGGAGATATACATATCTCCACATCAATGTTTATAGCAGCTCAATTCACAACAGCTAAACATTAAACTGTGGAAGCAACCTAGATGCCCTTCAATAGATGAATGGATAAAGAAACTGTGGTATATATACACAATGGAATATTAGTCAGCATCAAAAGAGAATAAAATTATGGAATTTACAGGTAAATGGATGGCATTGGAGAATATCATGCTAAGCGAAGTAAACCAATCTAAAAAAACAAAGGCTGAATGTTCTCTCTGATAAGTGGATGCTAATCCATATTGGGGCAGAGCATGGGAAGAATGGAGAAATTTTGATTGTGCAAAGGGTGGGGCATGGGAGCAGGAAAGATGGTGGAATGAGATGGACACCATTACCCTAGGTACATGTATGACTACACATATGCTGTGATGATATATTGCATACAGTCAAAGAAATGAAAAGTTGTGCTGCATTTGTGTACAATGGATCAAAATGCATTCTACTATCATATATATACCTAATTAGAATAAATACATAAATTAACATAAAAAACTCAAATATATCTATGGAACATAGTAAATATTATAAAATTTTATTTAATTTTGCCCCACTATTGAAAAAAATCTCCAGATCTCTAGAGTTATGATCTTTTTTTTGCGTTCTGTTCTTTTTTATCTGGTATTTTGATTTGGAAATTCTAGCTGGTTTCCATCTCCCTGGCTTCCAGTTCTGTCTTCTCTATGTGGCGAGACTGCTGGCTCTGCCTGAGGTTCTCTCACTGTGCTTTGACACAGAAACTCACATATGTTATTTCACAGGAACAATTATAGGTCTCACTCCATTTGTTTCTTGTCATGCTCCTGGTATTGCTGTTGTATAATATCTTAACTATTTCTTCATAAAATTCAGGCAATTTTTCATTTTATCGAGTATAAGTGTGAATTTGGTCTTGGTTCGTCTTTACCATCATTCTTTATATGCATTTTCAGTACTGGAAAACTGACAATTAATTACACTCTTTTTAATCAAACAGGCTCAAGAATTATCCAGGAGAATTAAGTAGGTGAAAAAATTATGGGCTTACCTCTTTTCTGTATTTTGAATTTGAAATAACGTGTAAGCACAATTGAGCCACATATCAGTTAATGTGAAAACTCAGTGAATTATGTGATAACACACATTATGGCATTTGCAAGTACGTGTACATACTAACATATGTACATGTTAGTGCTAAGATTTATCACAAGTCCTTAGCATCCATGTACCTAAAGTGCACAGCTAAATGTTATAATGGGTTCAAAAATCCCTGCTTTCTATGAGTTTATATAAAAGATGATTGTGTGACATCGATGTATAAATTTAGGTTATTGAAAGTTGGGCAATAATATGGCCTAATCCTTTGTTTTACAAATAAGAAGAAATGAATCATAAAAATTAAATGACCCTTCCCTAAGATGCCACAAGTTATTATTAAAGGGTAAGGAAAGAGTCCTAGTATTGATGTATAATGCCTATTTTCTTTCTTCAAACATTCCTTTCACTTGATTGTGAATGTCTCTGTTCTATACTAGTGGGCTGAACATCTGCCTATGTGATGCTAAGTGAACCTGTTAGGGTCCCAACAGGAGGTAGACAGAGTGAAAAAAATTAGAGAAGAAAGAGGCAAAGACATTCAAAGAAACCAGCCTCCTGGGACACACAAGGAAGAGGCTAAGTAGACCACGGGCCAGGTGGAGCAAGAAGAAATAGTATACCTGATATCCTTTTATATAAGCATATGAAAAGAATTTTTGGCCACAGAAATGTCAAGAAGATTGAAATTATCAATTAATCATTTGGGGATAGTTTAAAAAAAGTTTTAAAAAACCATCTCTACTTTTTTTCATAAACCCAATTATTTTTAGGCAGAAAAAGAAATTATAATCATAATTTCCATTAAGAAAATATAGCTAATGAAGGAAAATGACAAGATTCAAAATACATTTCTATTCCTGAGAGACCTAACATTTTTTCACACTCACTAGAAAGGACCTTTTAACATATTACAAAGTGTATTTCTTGATGGATTAAAAATCAATTCTGAGTGTCATGATTGAGCACTCAGCGCAATTTACCTAAATTTTATCATTCAGTCCTAAAAATGCCACTGTCATATTTGTTTGAAATATCACATTGAGGAAATATAACATGTACAAATGACAGAGTAGAACTCTATGTTGTCTTTTGGATACTTCATTTGACATAAACCAAAGGTTGTTTTCACACTTTGACTTGGTTATTATTTGTGGCACCAAGATAATCAAGTGGAATCATTTACCTCTCCTCCTACCTGATCTCAGGTAGGAGGAGAGGTAACTTAACACTTGTTATGTATCCTTTACAACGCTCATCACAGAGTAGTACACTCAGGTTTTTCACCATAAAATTGCTGCAGAAGAAACACACACACACAAACACACACAATCTCCTCTTTGTTAATTGCTTATCTCATGGAGTGTTTTAAAATGGTTATATCACAATGAATTATGTTGGCAATAAAAAGATGGGTCATTTATAAAGTTCATATAAATGATGCATTGGGAAGGAGGTTTTGTTCTGGTTGATAAAAGTTAATCAAATGCAAGATAGCATAAAGCAATTCAGCATAAATCTCCCACAGAGCACTGCTTATGCCTCCCATCTCCCAGGTAGGGAGAACATTTATCTGACTATTTCTAAACTGTCCCAATAAATCTTTGATTAAGAGAACCATATCAAAGTAGCTGAATAATGACTTGTTTTTTAGAACTGTTCTAGTAAATATATTATAAATGGCATCTCAGTTTTTCAATAGCCTGAAAGCAGAGACTTAAATTTGTGATAACCACAAATGAATGAAATAGGGAAAGCCTTTGTCCTAAATGCTGTGCTTATCCTTAATACGAGAGAACTTGCCACAAGGCAAAGAGGAACATGGCAAGATTGGGTTCTCTGACGCTTCCAAACCATTAGATTTTGTCTCCTTTCATTCCCAGAGTGAATATCAGATTCATGGGTAGTGGTGTTTGTAAGCCCAATGGCAAAAATTCTATTACTCTTCATTTCAGATACTGTCCAAAGACTGAGACAATAATTTCAAAAGATAACTGCTGCCTTTATTTAGGATGCTGAAAAGGAAAATAGAGCTCACTGAGTAGACATTGCTTAATGAATGGGAGAAAATGGCTATAGTTTGAAGACACATGAATCTAACCCATAAAATTGTTTGTTACCAAGTTTGTCTGATGTATCCTTTTGTGCACTGAAACATTATGCCATATTATTCAGGTTTTAAAAATTGCTTAAATGAGTATTTCACATAGGACTAATTGATTTGAAGTATGATATTGAGAGAAAATGTTTTTTGTATATCTTAACATTTTATTTTCAGATTAGAAACATAAATGACTTCTGGTTATCACAAGCCTGGCAACCATTTTCCTTCTATTCTCACTAATCAGATACTAGGTCTTCATACTCCATTTGCTGATTATAATAGCTAGAAGTTACAAAGGATTTTTCTATGCACCAAACTATGCTTAGGACTTTCCATCTATTATTGTATTTAAGCCACAAGAGTCTTTGGGTTATGCAAACCCAGATCACAGAATGACATTCTTCTCCTGTGCACAGTGCCACTCCACAATTGCAATTGTTTATTTGTTTGTTTAATATGAGAGATAAAAGATAACAAAACATGAAATCCTCTTAGCTGTACTTCATTTTTAAAGCCAACTTTCTTTGAATATAATATACAAAATAAACAAAAGAAGTGCTTACTTTTGGAAGACTAACTACAAAAGAAAGGGGATAAAGATTCATAATAATAAAAACTTGCTCATGTTGCATGGCATTTATAGTGGCTCCATGTTATCTTTGAAAAGCAAGAAACATGTCTCCTCTTTTCTCTCTCCTGTTGCATTTAATTAAAATGTGATCTTTTCTAAATTGCCTGAGTCACTTGGCTCTGCTGTGTATATTGCAGGCTCCACATATAAATTCTTTACCAGATTTTCCATTTGGGGAGGATTAACCATTTTGCAATCTAATTTCCTTCCAGCAGAATGTCTCTTGTCCTTTGTCAATATTCAGGAGAAAAAAAATTGAGATCTCCAAGGGCCTAACTCTTTCTGTACAAATGAACTCTCAGGTTAATCTTGGTGATTACTTTCTCTTTCTGCACCCTCAGGAGAGTTTGCATATGGACAATTTCTTCTCAAATGGATAAGGATTGAATCCTATCATCCCCCATGTGTTCTGCCTTTACCACACATGGCTTGTGGCAGATTTCATCAAACAAATTCAAGCCTCTAGGCCAGAGCTGTAGTCCCAGAGATTTTTCTCTTGGATAAGAATCTGGGCTTTGATTTGGAACTTCCATCTTCTTGCTCTGGAGTTCCTTGACTACTAGTGTCGAAGAGCCTCTGAAAATCACCAGGGTCACTTTCCTCATACTTCAATTAAAGAATCAGAAATCCAGATGGTGAAATAAAACTATGCATAGGATTTAATGGAAAAACCTGAACCACAACCTTTGTAATACGTGTCCACTGCTTTTTCTGCAAAACAGTTCTGCCTCATACACATGACTTTTATCATTTTTAAAAATTGTTGATATTCACTTTTAATCTATTGAAATATATCTAAGCAAATACTCCTATATTTCATCATCACTAGAAACAGTTTTCCACTTTTAACTTCTGTATAATAAGGATGAATCTAAGAAATAATGGTATCCTATTATTGCTTTAAGCAGGGCACAGTGAAGATATAAATGCAATTACCTATTCATGCACAATCTTTTTTGGTATTTTGTGAGCATAATTGAACAACTACAACCCCTTGACATTTGGCTGTAAAATCTCTTTAAGAACTTTTGAAGAATTAATATGTCTTAGCTGCTGAGTTTAATTAACTTTCTATCATATGATCGAAAGAAGTTCCAGTATCAAAACTTGCAAAATGGGCATCATCCGTGTCCTGAAAAAATATATCAAAACAACAATGAAGAACAGCTACATTGTCATCACTCTTTCACTCTTGATAATACAGAGAATGAAATTGTTGGAAAATGCAGGCACCAGACACCAAGTCAAAAAATTATTCAAAACAGAATCTCTGAAGAAGTTTAAGGAATACCTTAACAAATGTATTTAGCTTATATATTCCATTTGTATGTGTACAGAAGTACTATATAATTAAAATCTCAATAAATTTAATTCTAAATTATATTCATGTTTCAGGATTATTGATACATCCAGCAATGTATCTTGCCATCAAATGATGGAAATTTGGATTTATCAAAATAATATACATGCTTAGTTTTGAGTATATTATTGACTGGAGAAAAGGTCTAAGTCATATTCTCAGCCTGTAAGAAATCTAATTAAAAAAGAAAAACACAAACCAAGAAATTCTCAGCAATTAAGACACAGTGCAATCAAGAATTAAATTTTATGATGGCAATTGTGTACTTGCTATTCATCAAAGAAAGCCGATCCACAAACCTTGTTTTGGAAGAGAATAAATAAGATATCCTCACCAGCCAAGTCAATAACATTGTCTCTGGGATGACAGGTTGAATAAGGCTGCTATATACCATGAGTGCTCCACAGAGGCACCTGGCTGAGGGAAGGAATGGATGAGGGCTAGAATCCCACCCTTAGTAGGCCATCAAACCAAGGATCCTAGCAGGGACATAATATGGTTTGGGGAAAGCTGTATTTTTACATGATTGACCCATCCAATGGCAACACACTTTGCAATTCCCACTAAGGTGCCAGATGGGCTGGTAGAAGCCAAGGATGACAATACAGTCAATCTCCTTCTCATCCATTTGGAGATTAAAAGAGAGTTGCAAGGGAGGGTAGAAAGAGCATGACCAAAGGCTGATAGTGGAAAAGATGCATTGCAAATTTAGAAGAAAGTAAAGAGATTCTTGCTGAGGAATAGAGGGGACTAAGATTGAATAGTAGAATGGAGATTAGAGAGGGTCTTCAAGGACAAATCTCTGAGAAAACTAGACTGAAATGTGAAATCAGGGGATCTTATTTTTCCTAGGAATAGTTAATTGAACTGTAAATAAAGAATATATATTGGATTTTGTCTGCTAAATCTGAAAGGTTTCATCTGAGAAAAGACTGAGCAATTCTTATTCATTTGAACTTAATTCTAGTTAAAAGTAAGGAAAATTTTTCAGCTGTGAATATGGAGATAATGTAACAAAACAATGCTCATAGGGAGAAGAAGATCATAGCATGCAGCCAGGATGGTGGTGAAGAAAGAGGCAAACTTGAGTCTGGAAGATCATCAAGGATGCACTTAGGAGTACTTGACCAGGTAACAGCAATCAAGGACAATGACACCCAGGTCCCATTTTGGGTGACAAAGAAATCAGTGCAAATAATTATAAATTTAGGAAAGCAAGACCAATAAGGGATGCTGAGAAGTGACAATAGACTGTTTACTAAACTAGAAAAGCCTCATTAGTGTTTCAAAGGTCTACCGAATAGAATCCTTTCATCTCTAGATAAATCTTTTTTTCTTAAAACAAGAAGTAATATGCCTAATAAAAGAAACCGTCAGGCTCATAATGTACATAGAAAATGTTACTGATCAGCCTAAATGCAGCCAATATTCCATAAATGTTAAATAAATGAGAAGTAAATATGTTAAACATTGATTTGCTTTACCTGCTCTACATTATTCTAAAGCCTTGATTGTACTATTCATTTTTCTCACAGTGGGATGTACTGAAACCTCATTTTATGTTGAGGACAAATCTAATGTTCTTTTAAAGTCATGACAAATTGCACTGCACTTCAAGGAAGGCAGCTAGGATTGGGGTGGTGTAAGCATGCTGCAAGGGACCTAGAACAGGATTCGACCTGTAAAATAGCACAGATAGAGAGGCAAGGAGGAGGAGTGAGAAAAGGAGATTGAGCTGTCAGTGCTGGGAGAAAGGCTAGCACAATTAATACAACACAGTAAACAAGAGAAAGACAATAAAAACGCAGCTTCCATAAGTCAAATGTCAATTCTGAAAACTATGACATCAGCACATTCAGCAGCATGTAAAATTCCAGACACAGACAGCCAGCATCAGAACACCTGTTAGCAGGTGGAAAATGCTTGAGTTCCTTCAGGTAAATAAAGCAATGCAAAACCCAAGCATGAGTCAAAGTATAGGGATCATGTAGGCTACTGAATCTCAGACACACAGACAAAACAAGGCTTTGAGAATAGGAGCACCGGAGAAGCCTGACCTTCTGAAATAAGGCAGCTATAAAACTAGAATGGAAAGCACCGGAATTGAATGTACAACAGAGAGATTTCCACTGTCTTCAAGGAACCTATCCCACAGTGAAAACTGCTACCCAACACTGCAAAGTTCTTTAATTTCCCCAAACCTCCATTCCCTCCTTCCTCGTGCTAATGCTAAGCAATGTTGTAAAGTGAAAAAGAAAATCATGAGGCACACAGCCGCACAGAGGATCTGAAAGGTAAAACATTCCACCATCGTTAGAAGAGGAGGGGACACTTCCAGTTTTAGCATAATTTTTTTCTTTAAATATTTTACAAGGTGTATGCATTAACATATTACTTTTCAGAGAAAATACATTTTAAATTATCTAACTGAGAGGATTGCCACGAGGTCTCAACAAAAGTAATGCTTATCTCGAAAGTGTGCAGTATGGAAAGGGTCACACAGTTACACTCCACAGAAGACAGCACTGTTGTGATTTTACCACTATTGCTACTGCTAACAGAGAAAGAAAGGCAAGCACCCACATGGTTAATATGAGCACAGTGAAAGGAAAATAAAGGCAAAGGCACAGTTAGGAGCATAAACAGCTATGTTTAGATACAAGTGCTGAGAAGACTGATATGATCTAAGTTGAGTGGAATCCATCTAGGAAGGTCCCAGGGTGGTGACACAGATTGAACAGAACTGAGCGTGGGAGAGGTGTGGCTTATAGACAAAAGCTTGAGAATTACAAAAGTAGTTTAAGAGCTAGAGATTTAGTGATGACAACATATGTAAGTCCATTTTCTGTTTAGAACAAGTCAAAGCATTTCTCCTCTGTGACCAGAAGATCCAGCAAGCAGTGGGAGAGAACCTCCAAGGTCCTCCAGGAGCAAGGCATGAGGAAGGAAGCAAAATGTGGATTATTTATAGAGCTGGACCCACTAACAGGAGAGGAGTGCTTCCCCTGCTACAATGCTGTATACAAAACACCCCACTCACAGAGCTTGATGCAGTGGTCAGAATGGTTCATCCAGCTACTCCTCACTCCCATCTGCCTCATGGAGGTGGCAGCAACATCAGGCCAGGCTGCTCCAAGCATGTGCAGAATTCACCTGTATGGACAAGGAAGACCACTACTTTCTCAGTGTGGTTCCCCTGAAAGGCCTAATATGGTGAGTACGAACTTTAGCTCTTAACGCAAAGTGCTTTGTGTTTACACCATTTTCAGGACCATAGACAGGGCTTTTAGATATACCCCTTAATTTATTTTGTAATTATTATTATTATTATTATTATTATTATTATTATTATTATTTTGGTACTGGGTACTTAACCACTGAGCCAGATCCCCAGCCCTTTTCATATTTTATTTAGAGACAGGGTCATGCTTAATTGCTTAGGGCCTTACTAAGTTGCTGAGGCTGGATTTGAACTGGCAATCCTCCTGCCTCAGCTTCCTGAGCCACTGAGATTACAGTGCAAGTGCTGGACCTACCACTTATGACATCTGGCTGGACCTACCACTTATGACACCAGCAGAGCCATTAACATGTGGATGACAAAAATTTCCAGATTTTCTTAAGTGCTCCAAAATGTTATTCCCTTTCTTGGTCATCAGAGTAATCTACCTAGTGATGAATTCTCCCATGGAGCACAGTCTAGGCCTTAGCTTTCTCTTCTCACACTCCTCAATCTTACCCTCTTGACTCCCTACCTCACAGTGTTCAGGTCCCCAGCAGCTTTTTTTCTCTGTCAGCACATCAAGATACTCATCTGCATCTTAGGTGCAACCATCAGTCAAGAGATCCCTACAGGTTTCACCCAGTGCCTGATACTGGGTGTGTTCCTCAATACCCTGAGCCTTCTCTTGGTCAGTACCAACCCAGACCCTGGGAGTTCATCCCAGCAGATTTCTCAACATGCTTTGAAGCCATCCTTTAACTTTGTGTATTTCAAAATAGAAACTCACATCAAGCCCCCATTTATGGTTTGGGATGGAAATGAGATGCAAGGTGGCATAATGCCTATAAAGGAACAGGTTCTACAATCCCATCTCAGCTTATGCAAACCCAAACTTTCAGCACAATTTTGTGAAGTAGGAAAACCTCAGTATCAGAATACTCAGTGAGGTTTGATATAGACATGCTACAGAATAACAACATGGGAAAGACATGTGGATGGACTAAGTATTGACTTACAGATAAACTTGGGGACATGAAAGTGAGTCCAAACTATCTGGAGTTGAGTGAAAAGAAAGGTGATTGATGTAGAGTAGTCCTACAACATTACATCCTAGTTATAAGAAATTAGTTTAGTATTTTTCCCATTGGCCATCTCAAGCCTCAAGCTGAGGAATAAATGATCATCCCTGTGGCAGGTGGCTCACACTGTCATAATCAAATACCATGAACTAGAAAATTTAAATAACACAAACGTACTTCCTCGCAGTTCTGGAGACTGGAAGTCTAAGATCAAGGCACAGCCAAATTAAGTTCTATCCTGAGGCATCTTCTCTTGGCCTACAGACAGCCGCCATCTCACTGGGCATTCACCTGGCCTCTCTCTAGTCCGTGTGCCAACAGAACAAGAGAAAGAAGTCTGATATCTCTCTTTAAAAGGACGCTAATCCTTCTAGATAAGGCCTCACTTTAATGACTTCATTCAACCTTAGGTAGTTCCTTAGGGGCTCCATCTGCACAGATAGCTTCCCTGGGAGTTAGAGTTTCAATACATGAATTTCAAGGGAGTATCAACATTCAGACCCTAAGAACCTATAAATAGAATGGGGATCTATAAGTAATATTTAAGAAGGCCCATGGGAAATTTGACTATTAGCATAACATGAAATATTTGTTTTATAATTAGATGAGATGCTTTCCAAAGGAATACCAGGGAGGAGAAGGAAGATCATCTGGTTGGGCCATTTTTCCTTAAAAAAAAAAAAAAAAAAGGTGTTGGTATGCTAGGGACTAGATAATACATATTATGCAAGAAAGGGAAGCAAAAGGATTGCTGTGGTTAGGATCTAGAATGTTCCTTAAAGAACCATGTGTTCAAGGGTGGGGCAGTTGGGAAGTGATTGGATCACGAGGACACCATCCTCACCAATGGATGGCTGAATGGACTACGAGAAGAAGGAACCTAGTTAGAGGAAATAGGTCACTGGGGGTGTGCCTGGATGGTTTCTCTTTTCTCTGTCTCTTCACTTCCTGGCTGCCATGAGCTGAGCGGCTTTCCTCAGCTGTGCCCTTCCACCATGTTGTCCTGCCCCATCTCGGGACCATAGCTATGCAGTTGGAGGGCCATGGACTTGAAACTCTGGAACCATGAGCCAAAATAAACAATTCCTCCTTTAAGTTGTTCATGTCAGGTGTTTTTGTCATGGTGACACACACACAAGAAAAAACTGACTAACATAAGGATTAAGTATTAGAAATACGAACTTTGGGGAAAATATACAGAAGTGGAGCTGGCAAGCTGAAAGAAAGCCATGCAATACACAATATCATTTCACCCTACACCTTTAACTCACAAGATCATGAGTCTCTTTGGTCCTCACTTAACACAGTGATGAGACCAAGCTGACAATTATTTAAAACTAGGGTAATGTCACCCTAATAGGAGGTAGGGAGCATTTGGAAATGTGTGACAATGTTTTAGATTGTCATTATAAACTTCAGAGCACGATTTGCCTGTTTGATATCTGCGATTCAAGGGACAGTCCTCTAGACTGAAGAGTAGTTTCATCTACATGTCAGTAGACAGTCTAGATTTCTCTAAGTCTTAAGAAATACCTAAGACCTAGGGTTACATTATTTTTCTATTCATTCATACATACATTTGACATTAATTACGTTTCTGTGAAATATAAAGCAACTTGAACGGCCCAACATTAAGACATGAAGCTTACTTCAAAGAATCCATAATGTATAGAAGCAGACTTCATGATACTTTCTGTAGTAATTGAACAGAGAAATAAGGAAGTGATTATTTCAAACCAGGTGAGAAGAATGGAGCACATCAGAGTAAACATATTTGAGCTGAGATGGAAAGAATTAGAATACCAGCAAGTTACCATTGTGGTAAAAAGAGAGAAAGCCAGTCAGGCAGAAGGAAGAAGAGCAAAGATATGAGAGTGTGTGTCATATGGCATAGGATATAAAAGATAGTTTGTGTAGGTGAGATTGGCAAAGCAGTTTGGGACCAGATTGTGAAAATATTTATAGGTCATTCTAGGAAACTCATATTTCAATTTGTAGAAAATTGAGACCTATTAAAGGATTTGATGCAAGGAAGTAACATAATTAGTTATGAATTTAAGAGAAGGGAAGGACTACTTCAGGATACTGTATTATTACAGAGAAGATGAGAACATTAGCAAAGGAGAAAGAAGAGACTCAAGTATTTCAGATCTAAAATCAGCATATACTCTGTACATTGAGAAAGTTTATTTTAAAAAAATAATAGTGTTGAGTTTTCCAGAATATAGTAAAACCAGTTGAAGGTTAAAAAAAAAATTGGTGATACAAATATTTCCAACATTGAGGTTACTCAAGAACATGTAAAAGTCCCAGTAAAGGAAAAGTGACATATAACAATTTATTATGACAAAACTGCATGGTTTATGGCTTTTTTTTAGGTTAAATCAAGCTTTACTACTGTATTTTTATCTTTTGTATAAAAAAGCTTTAACTTTATTTTTTATTTTCTTTTTAGGTATACATGACAGTAGAGTATATTTTGATGTAGTATACATATATGGAGTACAACTTATTCTAATTAGGATCTTATTCTTGTGGTTGTAGATGATGTCGAGTTTCACTGGTGGTTTTATGTTAATTAGGAGTAAGACTATGTTTATTTTAACAGTTTCAAGTTCACTCATCTACGTTTCCTTCAAGGATTGATTGGGTTAAATCAGTTGTTATATTTCTAAAATACCAATGGATTCTAGAGAAAAAGTCTCTCAAAATAATGATTTTTTTTTTTTTTAACATGGGTTGTTTCTCTACCAACTTGGCTGTCAACTGAGTTGTTATTTTTTTCTCAGACCTTCAGGACATAGTCCATCTGTTCAGTAATTCCTTGGCCTAAACAATATGAATAGGATGAATAACAAAGAAAAAAGCCAGCAATATGGTGTGGTGGCTATCTTTAATCTTTACAATGCTTAAATATGTGCATTTTGTGTTTCTACCAGTTATAACACACAAAATAATATATCAGTCTTTTCCCAGAGAGAAAACAATGTTGTTTTCCATTCTTCGTGAGCACCAGTGTTAATTTCAAGATTTGGTAAAAGTAATTAGAGTTCTGGATTGGCTCTGTTTTCATTAATTTCCAACAATGCTGACCAAATTCTTAAAATATATTCAGCTATTAGAAATACTATGGCGGGGGGTGGGGGTAACCTGGTAATCCTGCTTGAGGAATCTAGGCAAGAGATTTCCACACTGGTTGAATTATAGACTCTGGCAACCAGTGTTGTTAGAAGCAGTAACAGATTTGTTCCCCTGTTTCTTTTTTGATTTCCAATTATTTCTGAACTCTCAGAAAGGAAGTTTTAAGTGTCAAACATGTTTGGTATTGATCATACTATTTTCATATAATCTTACTGTTTAATTATTTAAATATAGTGCTTATATATTAAAAAGGAAAATAAACATGTAAGACACAAATCAACTGTAGTCACACAGTCTTATTTAGGATGTGAGCTGATAACACAGAAGAGGTTCAAACTCAATAAACAAAAAGTATGATCATTATATACTATGTATTGTCATTCTAGAATTTCACCCCAGGATTGTGTCTCCTTCGGTCTTAAAGTATCGCTTGCCTATTCAAGTAACTCACATGCATTAAACACCCAATGTCCTTGAATACTTAGCTAGTCTAGGGCTATAAGACAATAAGAAATCTTTACAATGACACACACAGAAAAATCATAAAAAAATTATACTAAAAATGTTTTCACTGGTGGGATTCACATGGTTTCAACTATATTTTCTTACTTTCTATTTTGAAATAGTCTTAAATTTAAAAGAAAAAAACTTCATAGAGTTCTCATATACTCTTGATCGTGTTTACTTTAATGCTGTTATCTTATATAATTCAAGTATAATTTGAAACTAATATTAGTTAAGTTATGGATTTTATTCAAGTTTCACCAATTTGTTCACTAATGTCCTTATCTGATCTAGCATACACACAAATATCCCACTTTACACTAATTGCTGTATCTCCTTGGTTTCCTCCAATCTGACAGTTCCCCAATCTTTCCATGTCTCGCATGACTGTAGCACCATTGAGAATTACTGGTTGATTTAGAATATTTGTAATTTGGGCTTAACTATTGTTTTCTCAACTTTAGTCTGTGGTTATACATTTTTTGGTAAGAATACCATAGACATGATATCTTCTCTATGAAATTACAGTTTGCCTGATGTCAATATATTTTTATTACAATGATGTTGATATTGAAAATTTTAAGTTGGTGTTTCTTAACTTTCTGTATTGTAAAGTATATTGAGTAAAATTCATTAGGACTTATACAAACTTATACAAATCACCTTATTTCCTTGAAGAAAAATATGTTATACATGGTTCTTGCATTTTCCCTAATCCAACTGCATAATCAACATATCTTCAGAGACATGGATAATCCAAAATCAAGGGGGCATTATGTCTGCTCACTCCTACTATACTCTCCCTCTCAGTGGATGAGAAGAAAAATATAAAGTACAAGTATATATAGTAGCTCACATATGCATATACATCTCTGTTTATCTCTGAATCTATCTACATGACTGTATTGAACATAAATTCACACTGGTGCCTGTAATATCAATCCAACATCACAGAGATTATTCTGGGCTTTTCCTATTCCTTATTTGGAAAATTTTCCTCAACTATAAGAAATATTGATCTCATTATCTAAAATATATTTTACTTATGTATATAATCATAGTATATATAAAAATCAATTTCAGAATTAACACATATCACATGAGAAAAAATGTACTGACTAGAATATACTATCTTGTATAGTATAATTTTTTTGGTCTGACCTCACAGATACTGCTTTCTAAAATTTTTGTTATTTTCTTTCCTATCTCTAGTTTTCTTTTTTATTAATTATATATTTTGATATCTGATAATACACATACATCACTGTGTGTGTGAAAGCATTCCTTATCAAAGACCACATTCTCAGAGGTCTCACATTGGCAGTAGGATAGGAATTACATGAGTGAAATAAAGTACAGTCAGCTCTTTGTATTCATCATCTTTCCATCTATAGATTCCATCAATGGAGAATGGAAAATATTTGAAAAAAATGCATTATATTGAAGATGTATGGAAATTTTTGCTTGTCATTATTTCATAGACAATAACTAGTCAGTATTATATACACTAAATCAGGTATCATAAGTGATGTAGAGATGATTTAAGGTGTACAATGTGGGTAATGTACAAATAGAATGACATTTTATATAAAGGCCTTGAACATCTGCGGATTTCGATATTGGAAGGGGACCTAGAACCAATCTCCTATGCAAAGTAAGGCAGGACAATGTTAAGGTGATGTGCAATATAGGGTTCTTATGTTATTTTTTTAAAATCTTATCATGTCAATAACGTTTTTGTTGTGCTTAGCTTGTGTTTTCTGGTATCTCTAGATGAAGTCTCAAGGCTGCTTTGCAGTTTTAGCCAAATCCCTTTCCTGTTTCTTCCCAGCTTACTCATCTTTGCCAGCACAGAAAATGGTCACATAATTTCATATCTGGGAAAAGTATGCTGGACATTTCATAATCACAGAAGATAGTGTAATCAAGGATGTATGCTTTTCAATAGAAATTAAAAGTCAACAACATCTTCGTGTCCTTTGTAAAAAGTATATTCCAGGAAGATTTAGGACACATCATGACCTACGAAGGTTTGTGTTGATAAATTTGCTCCCTCTCAAACAAAATGATACATACTTGTTTTTTTCTTATGCAAGTGTCACCTTGTGACAGCCAAGAAGATGGGAAACATCCAATTAACTAACCCTTCCTTTTACCACAAAGAAAAGTAACACTTGGTCATTCATTATATATGACAACCCAGACTTTTAACTCAAAACCTTCACTTAAAAAAAAGAAAGAAAGAAAAAACAATAACTCATTGAAATAATAGTTTTATTCCAAAATTACTGGCAATTGATTATAACAATTATATTTTACAAGACCAGTTTGTATTTTTTTTTGAGAGCTCAAACAAAAAGATTTTTATTGGCGCAGTCTCCCTCCCAAACAGACCCCCAAGGAGCACAAGGAGTGCCACCCAGGCCCCCTTCTCTCAGCTCCCAATCCCTGGCCTTAGGTGACATAGGCCGAGCAACCCCCATTATGGAGGACAGGGAAATTGCTGTTAGATTAGTGAGCACATCCACAGAGCCCCATTTTATATCCCAGTTCAGAAGATGACATGAACATCTGTTTTCACTTCAAGACATTAATTTTCAATTATGGGAGAAAAACAAAATTAGTCCTGACAAATTGCTTGTGAACACAGGCTCTTGTCTGGTGGTTCATAATAATAACTTCGGGGGCCCACCATTAGTGTCCTCGGACGGAGTTTCCTGATGGAGCCTGTCATCTGCAGTCTGCGGTGGTGGCGGGCAGCTTGTATTTTGATGAGGAAATTAATATAGAGACACCATTTTGTTTTAATCGTTACTTACTTGTCTTCAAACCAAAAAAAAAAAAAACAAAAAACAAAAATCTGTCTACCAACATGCTCCCATTTTCCCCGATGACTGACTGCACAGAGCCCCATCATTTGTCCTCTCTGGCAATAGTCAATGTGGCTAGTTTCCCTCCTGGCAGAGAACAGGAAGTTTGGTCTCTAGGAACTTCCTGAATCTAACTGGGGGACTTGCCAGCATTTTCAATTCAGCACAATTCCAATTTCATTTTATTTGCATTTCAATTTCATCCCAATGCATTCCTGAAAATCATGTTAAAAGAAAGTAATATTTTCCCTTAGATGTCTGAGGCTTTCTTGCACAGTATCCAGATAAATCATATATATGCCCAACAATATGCCACAGAAGCAATGATAAAACAACAAAAAGCCCTTTATCAAAATGTACTTGTCAAGTGTATGTCACAGACCCCAGATCACATAGGAAATGAAACTTCAGTGGAACTATAAAAGAGAAACTAAACTAAGATTAGTATACTGCATTGTCTGTAGCCCTAGTCATATGTAAAATCAGCACTCATTTGGTTGATTTAAAGTTTAGAGGATTTGGAATGAGAAAAGTAGAGATTATGGTAGTAAAAAGAATTCAGATGCATACTAAATGATTCCACGTCCATGAAGCTGAGAACATGCAAAAGTAACATGTGTTGTTAGAAAATTGAAGAAACTGACTTTTTAACCGAGGTATTAAACAGAAAGGGACAGAACAGTGCCCCAGGAGAAATTTTCAAACCTATTTCAACATGAAACAATAAGCTAAATCTCATCTACTTATCACATAGAGAAGGTACAAGGAATGTAACACTAAATAGGTGGATCAGTGCCACAGAACTGGATGAAGAGAGGTGTTAAAACACTAGGCATATGCTCATTCCCTATAGCTGGCTGATCCATCAATCCTAATACTGCAATTCAAAGATATAAAACAATCAACAATCATTCTATAACACAACCAACAAGCATTCTTTTGGGTATCAGTTTTTACTGAAACCAGAAAAACAGATGTTTCAGAAAAACAGATGCTAACATTTCCAGGGGTCACTTCTTTTGCTCTCCCACAAACTAATGCTCAAGTTCAGCCATTCTAAATCTAGTCTTATGTTAACTCAGTTCTACTGAATGGCTTTTCCATAATCCAGGGGCAGGGACCTTGTCAAAAATCTTTGCTCAGTACAATCCCTGACATTCAGTTGAGAATGTATACTAAAATTAAAAACATTAAAACACACGGAAAATATATATCTCTTGCAATTTGCAAAAATACAGAGCTTCAGCCCTGATACCCGCTTGATTCAGAAACAATGACAAGAACAATTGGATTCAACAAATTCACAAACTCCACTAAGCTGCAGGAAAATGATACTTATTAGTCCAGTTCTCCTATTGAAATAAAATAAGCTAAGTAGGATAATGAACTGTTCTTAATGTTTATCTTATATAGTGAAGGTTGATGTCTTAGTAGCTACCTAAAAGCAAACCTGTTTTGAAGGTGAAAGAGATTAAAAGTGTGTGTGTGCAGGGTGCACTGTGTGTATGTCTAGGTATGTGTTTGAGAATGTTAAAAAAGCATTGATAAGTAGGCTAATTGAGGAAGAAACAGTAATAAAGTACTTTGTACTGAAAAGATTATTTGTATAATTAATGAAATGAGTTCCACCTTTAGCTCTTTATTCCCACTACAAGAGGAACTACTCGTATAATGAGAATTAATAAACATTCCCAAAAGGTACAAAGTTGTTAATCTCTTTTTTTTTCCCCTTTGGAAAGCAGTCAACATGTAGTCTCCAATCCTCGAGTCAGGAGGACACATCATACTTTTTTCAGAAAAACAAAAAGCTCTGACCCATATTTCACAGAAACACCTGTCAAAAAGCTCCAGGACAAGAGGGATTTTCCTCAAATTCAGTGTTCTTCTAAATACCTCCTTTTTACAATGTCTGGGTAAGATGCTGCAGTATGCACCCAGCATCAGCATCACCTGAGAAGTTAAAAACTCAAATTATTCCTCTCTGCCCAGGCCCCAACTCTGGGGAGAGAACCAGGCAATCTGGGTTTTAACAAGCCCACTTACTGACTATGAGGTGTGTTCAAGTCTGCATTGTTTCAAATCAGTTCCACATTCTTCACCATCCATCTGCAAAAAGCAACTCTTTGCAAGTTGCTGCAAGTTCTCTTCCTACTCCTTTATTTTTTTTAAGATAATTATTCTTCAAGGTAGAATCATTTGTCCCACTTTCCATCGTTGATGATATTATTTAAGCAGAATATACTCTCCCACTAGCAATCATTAAAATATAAGAAAAATCTTGTCTATCACAAAATGTCATCAGCATCTGTTAAATCACATCAGGTCTATTGAAAACACAGCAGATATCTACAACCCAATCCTAAGCATGTTTCCAAATGTTCCATAGGACTAACACCTCACCTCCAATACACAGTGCTCCCACAGAGACAGAAAATTAGCATGTAAGACTTCCCTGGGAGACAATATGGCCATCTTACTGATTTCTACATAATAACACAGAGGAACTAGTTAGTGTGTTACATACCTGGATTGAGACCTTTAAAAAACAAACAGGTGTAACTCTTTTCCATGTGCCCTCTGGGGACAAATGATGTGTGTGATGTAAACCTGGAGCAGTGCTTCTCAATTTTTACCATGCCTCACAATAACATGAGGACCCTTAAAATTACTGCTTGCTGGATCCTACCCCAGTTTCTAGTTCTGTTGACCTAGGGTGGCTTGAGAATTTGCATTCTATTAAGGTCCTAGGTGATGCTGATGCACCTGAGTCTGGTATCATACTAGGAGAACCATTGGCCAAAGCCATTAGCTTAGAGTGTGATAAAGCTCAAAGAAGGAAACTGCTTCCCCAAGAGACCATGGAGAGGGAATGGCAGTTAACCAGGAACACTTGAACAATAAATAAAAAGCTCCTACTGGTTTTAAACCAACGTACTTTTGAGGGGCTATAGGGTTTTTAAATTGTTTTTTTTAATCACAGTTGACTCTTAGCAATGAAATTCCCTAGAAAATTTTGACATCTTTTTAAAAAGGCTTTAATTTGTGCGTCATAATTATACGTAATAGTGTGATTCCTTATGCCAATATTCCTACATGCATAAAACAGACTTTGCTCTAATTCCTTCCCCAGTATCTTCCCTTTCCTTCCCCTCATGGCTCCCCCAATCCACTTTCTCTGTACTGTCTCCCTTCTGTCATTACATTCATCATCATCATCATCATCATCATCATTATCATCATTTTAATTAGTGCATTTTCATTATACATTATTATATTTACATATATGTATATTCATATTTGATTCCTTGTGGATATTTGGACATGAACATAGCATAATTTGGTATATTTTGTTCCCCTGTATGTTCCCATGCTCTCCACTCCTCCCTCCTTTTTGATCCCCTACTGCTACTGTATTAGCATTCTTTCTATTTTTGTAAGATCTTTCCTTTTTTTTTTAATTCATTTTTTAAAATTCTTTTTCTCTAGCTTCCACATTTGAGAGAAAATATTTGATCCTTGACTTTCTGGGTCTCACTTATTACACTTAGCATGATGTTTCATCCATTTAGCAGCAAATGATATAATTTCATTCTTTATTACAGCTGAGAAAAACTCATTTTCTTTATCCATTTGTCTGTTGACAGCAACCTAGGCTGGTTCCATAACTTGGCCATTGTGGATTGAGCTGCTTTAAACATTGGTATGAATATACCACTGATGAGCATGAATGCATCACTTATTTTAGTATGCTGATTCTAGGTTTGTTTTTGTTTTTGTTTTTACAAATACCAAAGAGTGAGATAGGTAGGTCATATGGTGGT
Source organism: Marmota marmota marmota (assembly GCF_001458135.2). NCBI lineage: Eukaryota > Metazoa > Chordata > Mammalia > Rodentia > Sciuridae > Marmota > Marmota marmota. The sequence goes on from NW_026000057.1 coordinate 31,281,469, forward strand.
TCCACTCCTCGTATTTGGAGGAGTCTTTGTTCTTCTTTTAGAAGTGGATATACTAATTTTCAAACCCACCAACAATGTACAAGTGGACCACTTTCCACACATCATCACCAGCATTTACTGTTACTTGTATTCTTGATGATTGCCTTTCTAACTGGAGTATGATCAAATCTCAGTGTAGTTTTGATTTGTATTTCTCTAATTGCTTAGGAAAGTTGAACGTTTTTCAAAGACCTAGGAATTAGACCAGAAAAACTGAAACTGCTATAAGAAAATTCAGGGTTAATGTTGCAGCATATTAAAGCAGTCACTGACTTCCTTAATAAAACATGTAACTCAAGAAATAAAACCAAAAATCAATAAGTGGCACACCATAAAATTAAAAAGCTTCTGCATAGCAAAGGAAACAATTGTGAACATGAAGAGAAAGCCTACAGAATGGGAGAAAATCTTTGCCAGCTCCTCTTCTAATTTAAGCATCTTTGAGGACTTACATAAGCAATATATTTAAAATATTCACTGATATGAAACAGTAAAGACACTACAAAACATAAAAATTACACAATGACATTTTGTACTTCAAAATGAGAAATCATTGATTTCTAATTTTTAATCTTTTTGGTATAGATTTTTTTTGTGCCTATCTCCCCTACAATTTCAACAAGATACTTATGAGTTAATTTTCCTTTTTGCAATAAAGCATTGTGTTCTGGCTAGTTTTTTTTTTTCAATCAACTAATATCTTTCATTGATAATAGCAGGACAATTTCTTTACTTTCTTGATGGTTAGCATAGTGCCTTGGCACATGTTTAGATCCAAAAAAAATAATTCATGAGATGAATGACAACAAATAAGCAGATGTGGAAAAATGAATAGATGAAGTTTGTAAGACTTGGCTTTTTGACTACCAGAGTTTAGGTTCCGTTAAGGCCAATAAATGCATTCAACTTATACCTCTTTAGTGTGTTCCAGGCACTGTTGCAATGGTGGGTGACAAAATAGTGAGTACAACATTAAGGTCTCTACTCTCAAATAGCTCAATCCCAGTAGAAATAGAACAAGCAAACTTTTATTAAATGCAATAGAGTCAAAAGGAAGTAAAACAGAATAAGCAGAGTAAGTGGTTGATTCACTCAAAAAATTTAAATAGTAGAGTGTTATCTAAGATACTTGACATAGACAAAAGTGCCAAGCAAACTTTATTTAACACAGAAAATGGAAAAATCTCTATCGTGTTGGCAATACTTAAAAATAGGTCCCTGTACTAATAGCTTTCACTTCACTAGTGTTGAAGGAAGAAAGTTTTAAATCCATTGACTTTGACAGAGCGTTTATTGACTCTCACAATTCCACACAGCAAAAAATTTGCTTCTGTTTTGCAATTTGCTATACCTTTGTCATTTCATCATCAGCTTCTTTTTAAAATACTCTGACCAGCAATTGCTTGATTGAGAATAATGCCTGGGCTAAGAGCTTCAGCACGGGGGTAAAAGAAGACCTGGTTCAAGTCACTTAACTTTTGGCATCAAGTAAGTCTGTTCTTGAAAAATATTTCATTTTTCATTAAATAAAGAAATAACAATAGTAATGACTATTTCATACAATTTAGGGGGGGAATTCAATGAGATAATCACACAGACAATATTTACATTTAAACAGTCATTAAAGTTGTATGATTATAACGAGGACCTAAAAAAAATTGTGTTCAATAGGAGTGAAAAAGTAAGGCAGTCATATGAAGAGTATCACAATTTGTAACCACAGTCCATTCTGGATTTTGGAGTTTTAAGATGAGGTTATTATGGTGAGTGATTGAAATGAAGTGAGATAGAATAGAGTGTATAAGTCAAGAAAGAATTACAGTGGTAGGTGTTGGCAGAACACCATGAGAATGGTGATGGTATGAGCCAAGTGCCAAAGTTCTTAAGAAGGTGGAAATAAGAAATCAGCAGTTGACTTTCAAAGAATAAGTGCTCTTCAATTACATTTCTCTATTACATGATCTAATGTTTTTCCCTTATGACAGTCAACTAAACTGCAATTGATTAATTTGTTAATGCCTATCTTCCTTCAAAATGCTAAGTTTCTTGAATGTTGGAACCAAGTATATCTTGTTCCAAAGTGCCCATATTTGTTTGTAAAATAAAGAGATGGATGGATATGGTCTATAAATGAATATGACATAGTACTAAAAATAAACAGCATCAAGATCAAAAAAGAGGAGAACTTTCAGGATAAAGTAAATAAGATGATTATGTGCAAAACAAAATTATCCTAAGAATACAGGATTTCTTAGTGATAGGTTACTCATTTCTTCCCAGTTTAATTTCTATGTCTTCTTTTCCAGATTCATAAACCACATCATTATAAATCTGATCATTCATAACTAATTATCCTTTAAACAACACTAAGGATGCTCTCAGAATCTCTCAGCATAATTTAGCACTGTGACAATACATATTACAATTTTAAATGATTGTGGCTTTGAACCAACAATACTATATCTAGAAATTTAATCCTATATATATATTCATTCACGTATGCATGATATGCATGTACAGATTCCTTTGCAAGGCTCTTTATAGTACCAAAAGACAAGAAAGACTCTAATGGCAAAAATAGGGAATTTGTTAAATAAATAAAATAGCATATTCTTAAAATTGAATTTTACGCACCATTTGAAATATCCTGACTCTTAACTATATCCATGATGCACTGTTAAATAAAAATATGTATAGAATAATCAGTATAGAATGAACCCATTTTTAAACTGTGTTTGCACAAGAGAAAAATGCAGAAATAGAAAAACAAACAGTGAAAGAGTGAGAAGGTTCTGGATCATACCATATTCTTCTCTCTTTCTTCCCTCTAACCCCACACCCCCATCCTGTCAGTTCTATTAATGAGTAGTTGTCTTTGGTGAGATTGACAATTTCATAGCATAACACATAAACGTTTGCTAAGATATTAGCCCCCACACACACACACACAAAAAGAATGGTTTGGCTTGTGGATATTTCCCTCTGAAGTCTGTGAGGCTCTGCAGTGACCCCAGCTCTGTACCACTCAGAAATGAAGGAGCTGATCCTGTCCTTCACCAGGTGGTTCACAGGTGCTTCAGCATTGATATTTTTGGTGAAAGGTAGATAACAGAGATGAGCAAGCACTTGTGAAGGAAGAGAAAGAGGATACCAGAGTGAGAACAGACAGGATCACTGGGATTAACTCCACCATGGGATCTATATGATGAGTGACATGAAGTAAACGCAAAGAAATGTTTTGCATCTCCCTCTGGACTTCAGAGACAAGCATGAATACTTGTATACTCTTTCAGGTGCCCTTGGTGTAACACAGTGTAAGATGCATGTGTTTACATACATGATCACACATGCAGTAAAAACATATATAAAAAATACACACTCTTATCAGTAATTATTTTTCTGGAAAGGTTAGTTGAGCTGCGGTGAAGATGGAGAAGCATTTGTGGATTGCAGATTATAAAGGAATGAAGACAAATGGGGGGGATTTTATTAACTTCTGTATTATTTGCATGATTTATAACTATCATAATCGCTCCATAATTTTTAAAAGGGGATTTTTAAAGCAAGCAAGCAAACTTCAACTCACCTGCTCAATTAGTGTGCCTAAGCAGGAGAAATGAGCTGTTTGTTTCACTTTCTTAACGATGGTCCACTCTGCCATTAGAGTTGTCCCCATGTTTGGAATGAAATGGTTCTGAACCTTTACCAAAAAAAACAAATATTTGCTCTTTGTGAAAATGTTCATTCATCTATGCAAATAAATGAAGTACATATGTTATAAATTTTCATAATCAAGTGGGAAAAAAGATTAGATTATGCCATATGTTCTCAGACATCTCATAGATCTCACACTATACTGATTAGCTATATTTTTTCATTGACAGAGCACCAGAATTTGTATTTTCTATTACCATCTAATTTAACTATCTTGAATTCTTTTAAGGTAAAAAATTTAGTGATTACCTATGGTATTCAAAGGCTCAACGATATAGTGAGCAAACTAAACAAATTAAACCTTTCACATAAAGGGACTACCAGGATTTTAGAAGTTAAAGTCACAATTAGCACTTAATAACTCATTGATTCTAGCTACAAACTGTACATTTATATTTCTACATTAGATTGTGAGTGCTTAGAAGGCCAATGTAATCTTTTTTCTTTTCCTTACAACAGCTCCAAATGCAGTGTTGCGTCAAAAGTATATACCTCCTTGACTCATCAGACTGAATTCATCACACACAAGAGATACACAACTGCTCTTCCTAACTTTTTCTGACCATAATTACTTGGTTTATCTACTGATAAAGTATAATGTTTTAATTCTTCTGTTCATCATTCTTTTTGTAAGTTTAATTCATTTGGCTGTTTACTATAATTTGGAAAAGCGAAGAAGAGGTAAAAATTTAACTAATAGATTTGGCACTGAAAATAACTTGAAAGAAAGATTGGTTGGGGGTTAGATTTTTAAATCAAGGCCAAGCAATCACAGCGCCCTAGACTACTGTTAACCACGACTTGGCGACAGTCAGGATCTAATTAGACCTCTTTCTTATTTCACCTGGAAATGCCCCTGCTGTTGATCCAACATATGAGCAAGTGCCTAACCACAAAGTCATGGAAAATGTACCTCATGAGTATCATTTGCTCTTATAAATATTGGAAAAACTCTTATCAGATAATGGGGTTTTTAAAATATACTTTTAAAAAATTGGAATGAACATTCCTGTTCATTTCGACATGTGTTTGCATACCGTTTTTCATGTAAAACAGCTTCTCCATACTTCAGCTGGAGAGCCCGACTCCAAAATGCAAAACTCGTGACTGGGTGTGGGAGGGAAAAGACTAAAATTAGAGAAACCAACAAGCTCTAATATTAGGTATTTATTTTGAAAATGTCACTTCTAATGAAAACTAACAAGGAAATTCTTTAAAAATGAATTTGCTCATTTTTTGTTTGTTTGTTATTTATGTTGAAGTTTTACCCTACCCTAAATAAGAGAAATAGCTGTCCTGTATGCATTATTTTTAGAGATGCACAGTTAAATTTTAGAAAAAAAAATACATTGTCAACTTAGTCATGGAGAGGAAGAAAATATTTGGTCTAAATGGAGAAGAAACTGACCAGGACATAGGTGAGGCAAAAGTAAAAAAAAAAAACAAAAAAAAAAACCTAGAGTGATATTCTTCAATTTGTCTGAACCTTATAAGCTACTTCCCATTTTCAGCCAAATAGTTAACACAAAAATTAGACATCACATACCGCATTTAGAAGGGGTACTGCATCTCCATGGTAACTGGTTTTGCTTAAACATAGCTCTGTATGTGCATACAGTCCAATTTAGCTACAGAAAAGAGACACACACACTCCATATTCCTGGAACTTAAAAAATATCAGCCTGTTGTGTTTTTCTTAAGTGAGGTATTTGAGATCGTGCTTGTAAATGCTTCTTCTGTAAACTTTTCCTTTCTAGGTGTTTGTCTCTGATCACTTCAACTGTTATAATCCTGGAAATGATATTATAGATTAAATTTCAAATGATAACATGTGAAAGGGGTAATTTGTTTTTGCTTCTGGCTTTTGTCAGTAAGTTCCTTGTGCATGGAATCTGAATTGTATAACCTACCACTCTAACTTCCTACCTTTCAAATGCTATTTTCTTTGGCTTATCTTTGTGGAGTATTTTGGATCATTTTTCTTGAAAGATTAGCCCCAAATAGCATTTCCACCCCCATGGACTCCTCCTTATGATAAAATTGCTAAGAAAAACAACTTAATGCAAATTAACAGAACTTTGAGAAAGAAAGGAAATTGCCACATTATGGTATCCAAACCAAGAAATGTCTCCAGCATTCTTCTAATAATTTTTGGTTGAGGAGTTATCTGAAAGAAAAGAAAAAAATAACTTACAGTTTGAACTCCATTACATGACTCTGGGGAAAATGTGATTCTTTGTGCTTTTCAAACCTCTTGTTTTTTCTGACCTTTTTTTTTTGTTTGTTCGTTTGTTTTCTGAGAAGAGAATTTAAATGTGATACAGTTGGGGGAGATTACATCATTTGCTATTTTATAATTTTCAGGACCACCCTGGTTTTTTGGCACTAAAACGGCATAACTTCCATAGTGTTAGTTAATATTTAACTTTTTTAAAAAAGGAAAATTAATCATATTTCTTCTGCTGAACACTAGTGAAATTATCCTTCTGCCTTTGGCTACAGGATGGATTCACAAAGTTTGCCCAATGTCCATATCTATCTCCTTTCAATTTACAGGAAAATTGCTACCATTTAATTGAGCTCTAATTATGTGCCAGGCACTTTGTGGAAAATTAATATGCTGTGCTTATGAATTTTCACAAAACGTTGTAAATTAGTCACTGCAGAAAAGGAAACCCATGCTCAGAAAGGTTGTCTTCCCTGTTTATAAACGGCAGAACTTAGATGCAAATGTAATTCAAGAACATAATTTCTCAGCCCATTTCTAATGGTTCAACTAACTATGTACCAAGTATCAGCATATAAGGGCTTATCTATAGAGCACATTGTATTCTGGGTGTGCTATTGCTGATGCTGTTTAAGCATTAAAACTCACACTTCTGTTGGAGGATCATAGTGGTGATCCACCAGGAGGTCTGAATCAAAAGTGAATACATTATCTATGTTTTCTTCCTCTGACTGCCGCAGTCTGGCTGGGCACAAATCATGAGCCACTCAAGAGGAACAAACTTTATTTCTGAACTCCACCAGCACACTCCACACACGCTCCCCAGGAACTCACCCGAACACCATGCGGCTCCTCCAGAAACCACCAACCAGAAATCCCTCCTCCGGCACTTCCCCAACCAATGAGAACTCTTCAGGAATCCCCTGGAGAGCTCAACGGTAACTCCGCGAGAACTCAAAAGTCATCATCTTAATGGCTCGCTGGCATCACCTCTCAACCACTACTTCTGGCAAAAATGCCATGCGTCATCCCAACTCGGCTGTGGCCCTCAACATCTGACAACCAAGATTCCATCATGAAGAAATATTTCTTGAAAATTGTTTAAGGATATGAATGTCTTGGCTTCTGCATACACTGAGAAGAATAAAGATAGGTTCAGCAGTAACTTCACAGAGTATGTGATTAATGGCAGTGTCGGAAGAAATGAAGCAGTGGCTATGGAGAGACCCATGCTCTGAACTTCCTCAGAAAAGTTATTCAGATAGTGGCAGCATCATCTGATTGGGTGAGACAGGGTGAAGAGCTACAGTCTGTCCCAGGTAAAGAGACAAGGACACTCTGCTGTGACACCAAGTGACTGGCATTCGTAAGAGAGGGAAATCCTTGGGTATTTGAATGCCCGAGCTAGAGATGACTTTCAAGAATACCCAGTCCACTGATTGCCACACAACATCCTGGAGAGGGTCTTATGCCCAAAGTCAACAAAGAGAGTTTCCCTTGGAGACTTTGGCTGAGGCAGTGCATCCCAACTGTGTTTTTCAGTCCATGTTTCCATTTTTATCAGTTTTATATTTTGGAGTTTCTGTACAGATTATTAGACAAAAACAGTCTTAAGTTTTAAAACATTGGAAAAGTCCTTCTATAAATGAAGAAATTGAGTTGTAGACATAATTCACTATTATATTTCTTGCTTCATTAATGAGCAAATTTTTGGACATATTCCTTTTGATAGTAAATACATGAATGACCAAGATATTGTACAGTGTCATGATTCATCTTTAGTAACCTGCTGAGAACAATGAACATCTGAGGAAAAGAACAATGAATATCTGAGCTCAAGGTCGAGGCCTCAACTCTTCTCAAATGTTTCACCATTATGTGCTTTGAGACTAATCAGTGACAGACACCTGCCTTTATTTTCTCTCAAGATAAAAAGTGCAATATTAGCCTCCTTTACTAGAAGTAGATTCAAAAGGCTGAGCTCGCAGGATGTTGTATCAAGAAGGGAGCAAGGTTAAAAGAAATAAAATTATATGTCAAGCAGAGCAATTTTTTTGTATTATTAACTCAAAGCAGGAAGCTCTAATTCAGCCAGGGGATTGAAAAAAATACTGGACTCAAGTGTGAACCAACCCCAGGATTCTTTATTTGAGGAAACAAAAACAAAAATAAAACAAAACAAAAGTAATTAATTAATTAAGTTATTCCTGAGAAAAGTTTCCATAATTTAGAACAAGTGAATGATTTGGAAAAACAATTTTAGACCCAGACTTCCCTAGGTGTGAATCTAGCATGGCCGGGTCCCAGTTGTGTGCCCTGGACAAAGTTGTTCAGCCTCTGAGGACCTCAATTTACTCTTTATAAATGCCTACAGGACTATGGAAGGATTACAGAGAATATGTAAAGGGCCCAGCACAGTGCTTGTCATTATTATTACTGTGCATTGTTGTTGTTTTCCTTGTGATTGAATCTAAAAACAAAAATTCAGACTTAGAGAGAAGCAGCCATTACAACTTTCTCACAGTAAATATTATTCTGACTTCACCAATTTTATTCAGCAGGGAAATTCTAATTATTTGGTAATGGATGTTTTGAGCACTATGGGAAAAATTCTGAAGCTTCTTAGCAAGAAAAAATGATAATACATGAGAGAATGGAGATGCTGCAAGAGTGGTAGCACAAAAGTTAGACATATATGTGTGTCTGTGCTAAGAAAAGGAAACACATGTTGAGCCCCAACTTTGTGTCCAATGTATTACTGATTATTCATGGAGGAGATTGGAGAAAACCATCAAAAACTTCAATGTTTTGGGCTGGTACAGAACTGGCTCTTTGTAGAGCTTCAATGCAAAGCCCAGTTTACTGTGATAGAACTTCAGGAAATACGGAGGAAAAGCCATCAACTTAATGAGCAGGACTTGAGATCAGTGAGAAATTGAGAAGGAACAATCTAGGTTAGAAAGGTAGAGTATATATTGACAGATGTCACCTGGTATGCTCAGCATTTGTTCAATCAGGAAAACGCCATTTCACCTCTTGGAGGTGTATGAGGTTTCTCAGTACCACTGTAAACTCTTGGAAAAAAAAAAAAAAACACTTTGCATTAGGACAAAAGCAGATTGAAGGTTAAACTAACAAGATAAATATTATCTGGACAACTTTTCTCAAGGAACCCCAGAGGTCTAGAGTCAGTGCTTTTAACTAGTGCTTGTGGTTTGAGGCTTAGAATTATGTCTGAGTCAAGAGATGCTCTGTTAGGGAAAAGAGTGGCATTGAGCATGATTGGGGAGGGTTTCCCCAAAGTGACCTTGGTCAGAGAGATTGGAATTAGAAACTTATGCATTTTGATGGCTTTCTAGAATAATGGACAAAATAATACAGAAAGATAGTACCTCATGTGGGTATAAGTTTTTTCTTTACATATTGTTATATTTTTTGGAAAAATAACATAATTATTTCTCACGTCAAGAGTCAATCAGGCTGACCAGCCACCTTTTAGTGGGTAGAATTAGAGTTTTAAAAATCTAGGCTGTATGGTTCATGCTGTGTGTGTAGGCCGGCAATGTTGACCACATAGACTGAACAATATAGGTTTTCTGTCATCTTGCACACAATGTGTCAGCTAGACGCTCCAGTTCTCCCAGGACAAGTTACTAATGTAATCTTTGTGGCTTCTGTTCTAAAGCTGTGCTGCTTACTTTGGCCTTTTTTGGATGTAATTACATGTTAAAGGGAAACATTTTTCTTTTGCAAGCAAATAGCTTAGGCTGAATATATGAAACCACTCCATTTGAATAAAGTATTCATTTAATATCTTGAATTAAACAGGGTTAATGACTTGGTTCCTTCTGTGTGGTCCCTAAACGTACCCAGGAGGGATGCATGCTGCTGATGCATTCCACAAGGAAGGTACCTGGGGCAAGAGCATCCTGCAGCTTGGATGTGAAATCTTGGAGAAGCAACATGCTGCGCATTCTAAACCACCCTGGAAACTCAGGGTTACTTTGATCTCTGTGGATGATATTCTCCAGCATGCTGAATTGGCCATGTCCTTTACAGAGTTAGAGTTCACCTCTGTTTCCTGTGTTCCCCTGTCTCTCCAGGCTGCATCATCAACTGGAGTTTTTCAATTTACACGCTGTATTTTTTCTTACCTTAGCCCTTGGGTGGATTATGGAATCTCTCTTTTCTTTTCAGACTTCCAGTCTTGGGAATCTCACTCAGTATCTAATCAATGTGTCATGGACACTCTCAGCTATTTGGTTCTGCCTTTGGTCCACTGGTTGGCTCTATATTTTTATCCCTATCTATATTTGTGCTGCCAAGGCCATTCAATTCATCAAGACCTCATAAAGACAACTCATGACTACTGCCACTGGCCTGGACACTGTAAGTAGCCGTTGTCCAGCAAAGCCATGCAACACCAAAACCACCAGGAGTTTGAAGCCCTTAGCCTTTAATCCTCTAATACTAGGGTTGTCATATTTAGCAACTGAACATATAAATGAACAATGTTGTATTTTTGATATGGATTATCCCCCAAAAGCCCATCTGTAAGATGATGCAAGAAAGTTTTGAGGTGAAATGATTGTGTTGAGAGCTTTAACCCAATCAGTGCATTAATCCCCTGATAGGAATTAACCAAGTGATTACTGAAGGAAGAAAGGGTATGGCTGGAAGAGGTGGGTGCCTAGAGGTATGCCTTTGGCACCTGTGTTTTATCCTTGTTGAACAGAGAGCTCTCTCTGTGTGTGGTGCTGGGGATCAAAGACCTTGTGCATGCTAGGCATGCCCTCTACCACTGACTATACTCCCAGCCCTGGATGTAGCCTTTTTGAATGAACCATAGGGAACTCTACTCCACACTAAATACAATATTTAAAAAATCTTACTATCTTAAAATCATTCACATAGACAGAGTGATGTGTATGTTTCTCCATGAACAGAAACTCACTTTCCTTTCATCTGGTTGCTTTATGAAACATACATATGAAGCATATGTTGGAACCAAGGATGGAACTTCCTCTAAGAAGAATCTAAAAAGGATAGAGCAGAGAAGTCCCCTAACTGTGTCTCTACTGTACTTGACATGCATATTTTATGCTGTCCTTTTTTTTATTCAGTCCGTTCCTGAAAACCAAAGTGACTTGACTTATTTTCTTACAAAAGTATTTAGTAACTGCAAGCTAAAGGAAACTTTTGGTGTCTTGTGTGTTAAGAAATGTAATCTGAACACTCTGGCTAGGACCTTTCAACTTTCGGTTATATTTAGAAGGGAGCTTAGGTTCAGAAAAGAATCTTTCTACTGTAAGGATTCCTCATTTGTTGACTGTAACTACCTTAAGCAGGTCATCTGCATTAAAAGATGATCTGGGAGTTAACTCTCCTTTCCAACAAGGAGACTTGGGTTGCCAGATGGCATATTTTGATTCAAAATACATTAGAACATGGGTTGCAAATGAGTTTCTAGTCACTTCCTGGAGCACCATGTTAGGGAGACTTCTCAGGCCCCATTCTGGCTCTGGAAACAGTTTCCTGACTGATCAGCCATATTTTCCATGGTTTCATGTTTGGAGAGAAGTGAACACGGGTCTTGTATTTAATGTGTCTATATTAGAAGCATAAGGTAACCACATGAGACTGGAAATTAGCTTCATATTGCTGGGATAAGAGAGCATTATCTGTAACTGGCAAAGGCAGCTGCATCTCTTCCTCAAATTAATGAGCTAGGACATTTGCTCAGCAGAGAAGCACAACTGCCTTTCCTTTATATTTTGCCATGTTCGTTTGCAAGAACTTGTGCTATGACTGAATGCTGTGTCCCTCCTCTCAAATTCATATGTTGAAATTCTAGTTCCCTAGTCCCCACCTTTTTGAGGTGATTAAGTCATGACGGTGAAGCTTTCACCAAATGAATAAGTAAAAAAAAAAAAAAAAACACTAGCGAGATCCTTGCTCCTTTCACCATGTGAGGACATAGTGAGAAGGCACTATTCATGAACCAGAAGTGAGCCCTCAGAAACTGAATCTAATGGTGCATTGATCTTGGACTTCCCACCTTCAAAATAGTGAGAAACAAATTTCTGTTGTTTATAAGCTACACAGTGCATGGCACTCTGTTGCCATAGCCTGAACATACTAAGACAACGTACAAAGCACACAGTTGCACATATGCTTGCACATCATCTGCATATAATCTCAGCTCAGAGAGAAGTGAAGATATGTCATTAACACAGGTGGTGAACTCAATGTCTTTTTCCTCTCCATGTTCTATTCTATCAAAAGAGCCATGTTTATGTTGCTTGAACTATTGTCCTAAATTTATAAAGTTTTTAGGGAAATACTCTTTAAATTCTATTTCTGCCTAGCATCAGACATTGTTTTTTTCCAAGATCAATTCAGTTAATGGCAAATCACACTCAGATCACCACTGTCACGTATGTAACAACAACTTTCTTTATTAAAGAAACCAAGTCCTGGGGTGGGCGTTTTCCCCTATGTATTAGTTTTCCTGGGAAACCCCTCTGCCCTCATGCAAGCAGACTTGTGTGAGTTATTAAGAAATGGACTGACTGATGCTAATTACACCACATCCGTCTTGGGATTCCTGGGCAGAATTTCCATAATAAACTGGGTGAGGTTCAAAATGGGTAATTGGTTGGTCATCTGAGAAACCCTTTGGCATGCAGGAATTACCTGGCTAGGAAGTTTCCAAGCAATTTTTTTTTTTTACATCCATGAAGATTCCCAGAAGTAAGTCTGGGTAATTTCCAGTCCATATGATTCCATAGATAAGACAGTTCCACACTTTCACAGCACCATATATGATGAAGAGGATGTTAAGTCTATTCATGAGTGACCCTCTGGACCTAGAAGCATCAAGGGATAACTGAACTGGGAAATAAGTGCAACTTTCTCCCCTTTACTTTTACAGTAGCCTGAACAGGCTAAGATGATTTATGGACTAAGAACTTTACTGTTACATCAAGACTCACACAGCACTTGCAGTTGGTTGAGAGTGCCCTGTATAATAGCCCTGGGAAGTGGGTAAATGGAGGTTGAGAGGCACCCTGGTTCTCACTTGCCAAGCCTTGTGCCCAGCTCAAGTCTTCATCACCCCAAGGAAGAGAAGTTTTCCATTAGCTAGTTGCATCTCAGTTAAGTCACAAGTTCTCTGAATCTTCTGGATAAATACATATCCTTTGGGCAGATCCCAAACCAGATGGACAACCTTAGCTTTTGAACAGTACTGCTCCATCACTTTGGAAACCAAAGGGAGGTAAGATGGAAAATTAGGCCCATATGTTTGAAACACACTGTTTTTCCTCCATTTGTATTTCCCCTTGCTAATAATAGAGATGCTTGGAGTAAAGAAGGGGGTCAGGATTAAAAGCACTATTTGGAAGGTCACACTTTGCTGAGAGCTGCTGTGGTGTACTACTAAAGCACTCAGCACAAAAGACCCAAACCAAGGTTCCACTCTGCCACCCACGGCCTCCCTGAGTTTCATGGGAGAATAAAACAGAGGCTCTCTCTATATTTAAGAAACACTTAAAATTAACTTTTGCCTGTCAGTGTTTTAAAGTTTAAGCTTTGTAAGAACATGTAGTATGATGATCACACTCTAAAAGTAAATTAAAAATCTGTACCTTCACATTTCTATGTTTTGGTTTTTAAATTTTGTGATCTTGATTTTAATTTTTTAAATATTTTAACTGGTACACAAAAACAGAAACATATGAATGGAGGTACCATGTATTTGATATATGTAGACATCATGTAAGGTTTAAATAAGATTAAACATATTTATCTGCTCCAGCATTTATCATTTCTTTGTGATGAAAACTTTCAAAATGCTTTATAGTTCTAATCAGTTTAGCATTTTTTATCATGAAGGGATATTGAATTTTAATAAATGCCTTTTCTTGATCCATTGATATGACCATATGATTTTTCTCTTTCATTCTGTTAATATGGCGCACTAGATTTATTAATTTGTGTATATTGACCCAACCTTGTATCTCTGGGATGCATCCCACTAGATCATGGTGAGTAACTTTTTAATGGGCTGTTAGATTCTGTTTGCTAGGATTTTAGTGAGGATTGTTGTTGAGGATATTCATGGGTAGTTTTCTTTTATGTTGTGTTCTTATCTGGGTTTGGCATCAAGGTGATGCTTGCTTCATAGAATTTATTTGGAAGAATGACTTCTTCCTCTATGTTTTGGAGTAACTTAAGGAAAATTGTGAAGTTCTTCTTTAAATCTTTGTTAGAATTGAGCAGTGAAGCCATCTGGTGTTGAGCTTTTCATCTGTGAGAGGCTTTTTATTAATGATTTAATCTTGTTACTTGTTATTAGTTTTCTATTGCTTTATCGTTCCATTTTGGAAAGATGAACATGCCCAGGGATTTACCCTTTCCTTCTAGATTATCCAATTTGTTTGTGCATGGTTCATAATAAATTATCTTTTGTGCTTCTGCTGTGTCAATTAGAATAGTTCCCTTTTCTCCCTTAATTTCTTTTTTGATTCTTATTTTTCCTTTTCTTAGCGTACTTAAGGGTTTGGCTACTTTTTTGATGTTAGCATGGATTGCTATAAACTCCCATCAGTACTTCTTTTGTCGTATTCATAGGTTTTGGTGTGTTGTATCTCCGTTTTATTTGTTTCATAAATTTTTGAAATCTTCTTGATATATTCCTTATTCCATCAAGTCTTCAAATGTAAGTTGCAACTTAACAACAACAAAATGAGACAATCAGTAAATTGGCAAAAAAAAAAAAAGAAAAAAAGAAAAGAAAAGAAACTTCTGAAGAGAATAAAAACAAATGGCCAAAAAAAAGAAAAAATGTTCAACAACCCCAGCAATCAGGAAAATTTAAATCAAAAGTACATTATTTCATCCCACTCCAGTTAGAATGACAATAATCAAGAATATAAATAACAATAAATGCTGGCAAGGAAGAAAAGGTACACCCATACATTGTTGGTGGACTACAAATTAGTACAACCACTTTGGAAAGCAATATGGAGATTACTGAAAAGACTAGGAATGGAGCCACCATCAGATCCAGCTATCCTATTTCCTGTTGTTGGTTTTATTTATTTATTTATTTATTTATTTATTTATTTATTTATTTATTTATTTTTAAGTCAGTATACTATAGTGATCCAGGTGCTTCAATATTTATGGCAGTGCAATTCACAACAGCCAAGTTATGGAACCAGTTCAGGTGCCCACCAACAGATGCCATTAAGAAAAGATGGATTAATAAAACATGGTATATATACACAATGGAGTTTTACTCAGCCATAAGGAAGAATAAAATTATGGCATTTTATGGTAAATGAATGGAACTGGAGAATATGATATTAAGTGAAATAAGCCTGATTCAGAAAATCGAGGGTCCAGTGCTTTCTCTCAGATGCAGAAGTTAGAGCACCCTAAGGGATCTCTCCCCCAAGAGATCTCACAAAAATAGGACATTGGTGGAGTAAAGGAAGGAGATTGAGGAGGAGGGAAGAAGGATGAGAAAAGGGAAGAAATGCGGAATGAAAATGACCAAATTATGCTGTGTACATATATAAATATATATGTGAATCTCACCTTTTTGTGCATCTATAAAGCACCAATTTAAAGAAACAATAAGTACATAGAAGGACAACCGGTAGAGGAGAGGAAGGGGAGAAGTGGGAGGGAGAAAAGGAGAAAAAGGAAGGACTGGGGAATAAAATGAAGCAAATCATATTCCATGCTTGTATGATGTTGTTAAAATGAACCACACTACTATGCATAACTATAATGCACTAATAAAATTATTAAAAAGATATGAGAAAAAAGGAAAACTGTACCTTGGGAAGTTAAAAACAAAAGAAACAACAAATTGCCTGTTTCCATTATTTTTATTGTTTCCAAAGCTTATCTGTTATTAATTTCCTGCATTAATGTATTTGTATTATGATCAGAAAGATACTTGGTATGATGGCAATGTTGTAAAATTTGTTGAGACTTGTTTTGTGGCCTATCATATGATATATCCAGGAGAATGCTCTATATGTTCATAACAAACCCATGTAGTCGGGCTGGGGATGTGGCTCAAGCGGTAGCACGCTCACTACCACATACAAACACATACAAACAAAAGATGTTGTGTCTGCCAAAAAATCTAAAAAATAGATATTAAAAAATTCTCTCTCTCTCTTTAAAAAAAAAGAAAAGCATGTACTCATCAGTTATTGGATGTAATGTCTTTTATGTTCATTTGTCTAGGTGCAACTTAACTCTAATGTTTCTTTGTTGGTTTATTGTCTGCATGATCTGTCCATTGCTAAAGGTTGCACATTAAAGTCCCTAACTATTACTGTATTGCCCTTTGGGTCTATTAATACCTGCTGAATATATTTCAGTGCTCCAATATTGAGTGCATATATATTTAGAATTGTTATATTTATCTTCCTAAATTCACTGCTTTATCATTGCATAAAGACCTTCTGTGTCTCTTTACTGGTTTTGATGTAAAGTCTATTTTATCTGATAGTAGTACGATTATTTTTGTTTTCTTTCAGCTCCCATTTGCATAAAATATTTTTTTCCATCCTTGCACTTTCAGTATGCACGTGTCCTTAGAGATGAAATGAGATCCTTGTAAGAAATACATAGTTGGGTCTTGTTTATTCATCCATTCTGTTCCTCTATGTCATTTAATTGGATAATTTAATTCATTATATTTAACATGATTATCAATACATAAGGTCTTGTTACAGATATTATGTAGTTTGTTTACTAATTTTTTGTAGCTCCTAGGTTCTAGAAGCTCAGTCCACAGGTGGGACTATAAGAAAGTTCTTTTTCTCTTATGTTCTTCCTTGGTGATTAAGTGAATTACTCTAGTCATTTGTTTTGTTTACTTGCATATTATTTTTTGTTTTTCTATTACAGTTTTTTGGTTCATGTTTACCATAATGCTTATAAAATATAATTTGATTATAACGAGAATTTTTGGAATGATAGCAACTTAACACGATCATAGTATAAGAAAATAAACAAGAGAAAATATCATCATAAGATGACTCCCCAGAGGTATTTCATTCTTTTCCAATTTTTTATTTTTTATATTCCATTTTATACCTTTGTATATTGCTTAACACTCAACATATTAGTGTAGTTACTGTTTTGCATTTTAGCCTTTATGCTAAAGCTATGAAGGGTTTATGCCCCATGCTGACAACATTAGAGTGGTTTGAGTTGTCTGTATAATTACACCTATCAATGAGATTTTTACATCCTATGTCTTTTTTCCCCCATTCACATCTCTTTCTTCAGTTTTGAAGTGCTTCCTTTAGCACTTCTTGGTCTGGTAGAGATATATTCTTTCAGAGATGTTGTTTTAATCCACTTTTCTCACTGCTGTGACCCAAAGAACAATTTTTGAAGAGGAAAAGTGTATTTGGAGCTCCCAGTTTCGGAGCTCTCAGTCCATAGATGGCCGACTCCATTCCTCATGGCCTGGAATGAGGAAGAACATCATGGCAAAAGAGTGGTAGAGAAAAGCCACTGAGACATGACACCAGGAAGGAAAGAGAGAGAGCTCTGCTCAACAAGGACAAAATATAAACCCCAAAGGCACACCTCCAGGGACCCACCTCCTCCAGCCACACCCCACCTGCCTATGGTTACCATCCAGTTAACACACGGATTAGGTTAAGACCCTTTTAACCCAATCAATTCTCCACTAAACCTTCTTGTATTCTTTCACACATGAAATCTGGGGAAGCACCTAATATCTAAACCATAACAGATATGTTTTCTCTCAGTTTTGATTGTCTCAGAAAATCTTTATTCCCCTTCATTTCTAAGGTAAGCTTTGCTGGATTCAGTATCACAGTTGACAACCCCACCACCACCACCACCCGGTAGTTTCAATATGCTGAATATCTCATCTCACTCTCTCTTTTACTGAGAAGCTGATGTTAGGCAAATTGGGACACCCCAAGGGTCATTTGTTACTTTTCTCTTGCAGCCTTGAGAAATTTTTCTTCTTCTTTCACATGTGAAAGCTTAATTGTAAGATGTCTTAGGGCAGACTTGGTTAACAGGTGGTCTTTAACCTTTAACTTTCCTGTACTTCTATCTTTGTATCTCTCTCTAGGTTTGGAGAGTTTTCTCTTATTTTTTCACCTCAAGAATTTTTCTGTGATTTTTAAAAATTGTTTCCATCTCTTTATTAAGTTTACTTGTTAGAGTATTGAGCCACTTCTGAGTATTTTTCTCAAGCTCATTGAGTTTCCTTAAAACAGCTGTTTTCAATTCTTTGAGAGTTTTTTTCCATACTGATTACTGTCTGGTCAGTTTCCAGAACTTCATTTTGAGTACCAGGTGAGGTCATATTTTCCTGAAAGTTCTTAATGCTTGTTGGTATGAGACATTATCATACCGACAAGCATTAACAACAATCAGGTATTTATTCTAGTCTGCTTAATATGGCTTGCTTTATGTCTGACTTTCTAGAAATTATAAGCAGTCTGCTTTTTTTTCCCCTCTGAATCTATAGTCACTTCCATTCTTTCAGCACTAGATGGTGCCCAGGTCCCAATTTGCCACAAGTCTGCTGTTGGTGACTCGTCACTGTTTCAATACTATCAGGCAGTCCAAGCCCAGATTTGTCCACATTATTTTGTTGGTATATTGTTAAGCAAGAAATAGAAGAGTAACTAGAGAGGGTAGTCTCTCCCTGGGGCCAGGATAGGCTGCATTAATTCTCTCCCTGGGGCCAAGATAGGCTGCATTCCTTGTCCATAATTACTGGCCTGTGGTTAGGCACTGCAAAATTCTTCCCTGGGCAGAAGTTACTATGGTTGGACTAGCCCCTGGCTCCTATGTCACATCTGTGGCCACTGAGGGCACCAAGCTGTGTCACACCCTGAGTCCAGCCACCAAGACTAATATAACACTGGGAAAAGACCAAGGCCTGTACTCCAATGGGCTGCCTGGGGCTGAGCAACATATTTAGACCCAGGGCCAAAACTGCTGTGGAAGCCATAGGGCTGCTAGCTGAAATAGAAGTCCAACAGACTGGAGATGCAGGTCTTAACCCAGCACTGGAGCTACTCCCGAGGCTTTGTCCACAGGTGGGCCTGGGCGTGGGCCATCGTGGTTTGCCCAGTGTTAGGTTTCCCAGTTCAGCCTTACATTTCATGGCAAAATCTTGTGCCTTCTACTCTTTTCTACTCCTAGCAAATGGGGTCTTTCACCATGCTATGCTGCCCCTGGTCAGGTTAGAATTGATGAAGGCTAACCCCTGATTATCAGGGCTGCTGCCAAGCTGAGTCATACGTGAGTCTCCCAGCTGCAAGCACAGTCTCAAGTACACAAGGCCCATGCCACACATCACTGGTAGTGATGCAAGCTGAAACACAAGTGAGTCTGCGCCTCTGGGCACATTTACTCCTGAATCAAATATTTTGAGTTCTTGAACACAAAGGATACCATAATGTTGTGCAGAAAACTAGTGGGAGTGATGGCCCAAAATCATGGATACAAGTAATATATAGTAACAGATATAGATGAGTCCTAAGAATGTAGGTGAAATTTTTTTTGAAGGTGTAAATAAAGCATGCTGCAAGAATGGGAATAAAGGCCAAATGTCCTTAGTGAAATGACATCTGTGCTAAAGTGAAAACAGTAAAAGGAGTTGACCAGGTAAAAGGGCAAAGGGTGGGTACTGAAGGAGAGGTTTAAAACACATGTCAGGTAAACATCATGTATAAAGGCCCTGAGGCAAGAGCAAATAATTAAAATAAGAAATGGTGTGATCAGTTTTAGAGAGCAAGACAGAGGCCAGAAAACAGATGCATAAATACTTACTTGACATATTTTTATATGCATTTTCTAAGTATTTAAATGAAAAAAAATAAAGAATAATAAGAGGAACTCAGAGATGTGAGGCAATGAGGTAACATTTGCCCAAAAACCTAAATGAAGTGGGGGAAGGAAGCATGTGGATGGTGAGGAGAGGGCTTTCCAATAGAGAAATCAAAAAGTTATCTGTAGTTAGAGCTGCTTGGTATGATTTAGGAAAAGAAAAGATACCACTCAGGCCACTATGGGGCAAGCAAAGGGAAAAGAGTGGAAATGAGTTAGAGAAATACTGGAGGGCATAGCCCACAGCTCTGGGTGAAATTCAAAAGTACTGCAAGATTGGTTGCAGAATTCATCATGTGGTTTCCATCTTCAGGGTCATCCTGAGCACTGTCTGAGGAATGTGGCCCAGGAATGGAGGCAGATGCAGTCATGGGCATAAATGAGAGCGGTCGGGAATAAGAGTCTGGCCTATGCTCTTGGGAACAGGGGTGCCGCTCATGCAGATCAGCAATACTGGAAGAGGATCTAGCTTTCTGGAGATGTGGCAGGGGGATTGCCACAGTGGAGAAGAGGATAAAATATATCTGCAGTACTGGAGCTTGAGGTCCTTTGTAACATCCAAGGTACTGGGATATGACAGTGGGTATCATCAGTTAACAGAATACGACTGAAATTGTGAGCTCAGACTAGATTGCCACAGGAGAGAGGACATTCTGAGAGGAGAAAGGACCGGAGATCCAGTCACCAACAATATCAGCCTCTAAGTGTGGAGAGAGGTGAATAACAACCATGGTGACAGAAACAAGAATGCATGAAGAAGAGGAGGCAGAAAAAGCAAGAGATACAGAAGAGTTTATCAAGTGTTCATTGTATTCCAGGTAAACCTTCACGCCTGACACGTAGTAATCTTCACAGAAAGTCCACCAGGGTTCTTTCGTTACCCTTGAATTTCAGTCATGTGACTAAATATAAAATTCTGTTGTCAGTTCTGTATTCATTTTGCTCAGAGATCTGCAGATTTCAGTTTTTCTTCTTTTCAGGAAATAATTTCATTATTCATATCATTAGACATTTCTTTTGCTATCATTCCCCATATGCTGACCTCTTTTTCTCTCTATATATTTTTATCCTTCTTTGTCGTTCACATTTTTTTTCTGATGTTGCTTCTATCTCTGTGGGTTTTCTTTTTTTATTTGTGCAATTTCCAGAAGCCGACCCACAGAGTTCTCCTCTTTCCACTTGTGTTTAATTCAAATTGTTTCAATGTAATTTTAATGTTTGGGAAAGGGCTTTCCCTCTCCCTCTCAATTCTTTCTCCCTGAGCTCCAGACTTTAGATCATTTCCAGCTCAGTCTTGTGGCTTCTTATTTTCTCTCCCTAATTACTCTGTATGTCAGTTGCACAGATTTAAACAACATCTATTTTCCCATTACAACTGAACTTAAATTTCCAGTCCAGCCCTATCCCTAAAGACCAATATTCAACTTTCTAACAAATTCATCTCAAAGTACACTGGCCTCTCAAACACTAGATTTTCTCTCTCTCTCTCACTAGCTTTTTTCCCCATCTCTTTTCATAAATGGTATCACTCTCCCCCCAGCCGCTCCCACTAAAACCAGTATTTATCACAGGTGTCTATCTTCAAACACTTGCTATCATTCCGAGAACTTTGCATTCTGAGATCTGGAGAAAAGTCACCTCTGAGCTGCTAGGGACCACATTTCTAGTGGAATAAATGAACTGTCCCTTAAAATGGTAACAACAACTTGCTTGGGATGAATAACAATGGTTTAGAGAAGGAAAAGTCATTTAATTAGTGGCGAAAGTGGCTTTAATCCTGGATAAATTGAGAAGTCAGGTCAGAAATTATAAAGTGATCCATATTTTTAATACTTTTGCATTAGAGTAAGAAATACAGCTGGGAATATAGCTCAGTGGTAGAGTGCCTGCTTAGCATATATGGTGGCCTTGGATTTTAACCCCGCTACCCCCCAAAAAAAATTATAAGAAATTATCTTTATATCTTTTTTTATTTAATATGTTCATAATGTTTAAGTGGTTTGGGTGTGTTTGAGTTATAACAGCAATTTAAAATATGTAATTAATCATTTATGTATGTGATTTTTAAGTTGAAAGTATAAGAATATTTTAGGACATATTTAAGATACACCATATTTATAAATCTACATTATTAGAATCATAATAAAGAATTTCTTAAGTATTTTATAAGTTTTTGGTTTTTGTTAGATAAATCATTGAAATGTTTAAAAGAAATATGTTAGAGGTCTAAATGAAATTTGAAATATTGAAGTCCTTAAAAGTGGTTATTTTCACTTTATCAAATCTATAAATAGAAAAATGGGACTTTAGGGGGGAAAAAACAGTGTTTTTAATCTGACTAAGTGGAAGTGCAGAAGGGCCACAAAAGCCCCGACTCAGTGCTACTTTTAACTGCCTGCTGCAAAGTAATTTTTTGACAAATATTTATTGAATGAAATATTGAGATTGACTTTGTCTTAAAGAAATTTATGATCCATTGTAGATCTAAGCATACAGTATGACAATTTATTTAACAAAGATATAAACAAAGTTTTGGGGAAGTGAGAATTAAGAAACTGATTTATTTCATTAACCTTCACAGCAACCATGTACTTAACTATCTTTTCTTTTACATTATTTTTAACTTGTTCTTTATATACACACATGACAGTAGAGCATATTTTGACATAGTATACATTCATGGAGTGTAACATTCTTGTGGTTATACAGGATGTGGAATTACACTGGTCATGTATTCATATATAAACACAGAAAAGTTAGGTCTGATTCATTCTACTGTCTTTTCTGTTCCCATCCCTCCTCTCTTCTTTTCATTATCCTTTGTCTAATTTAATGAATTTCTATTCTTCCATCATGTCTTTATTGTGCATTAGCATCTGCATGTCAGAGAAAACATTTGGTCTTCGGTTTTGGGGTATTCGCTTATTTCACTTAGTATGACAGTCTCTAATTCCATCCATGCCAGCAAATGCCAAAATTTCATTCTTCCTTATGGCTGATTAATATTCCATTCTGTATATATATCACATTTTCTTTATCCATTCATCTGTTGAGGGGAAACAAGGTTGGTTTCATAGCTTAGCTATTGTAAATTGAGCTGCTATAAACATTGATGTGGTGGCATCACTATAGTATGCTGATTTTAAATTCTTTGGATATAAACCAGGAGTGGGATAACTGTGTCAAATGGTGGTTCCATTCCAAGATTTCTAAAAACTGGAATAAGACAAGGATGCAGTCTTTCACCACTTTTATTCAACATAGTTCTTGATAGTCTAGCCAGAGCAGTTAATCAAAAGAAAGAAATTAAGGAACACCAATAAGAAAAGAAGATCTCAAACAATCACTACTTGCCAATGACATGATCCATTTAGAAGATCCCAAAA
The DNA here is from genome assembly GCF_001458135.2 of Marmota marmota marmota. Lineage (NCBI taxonomy): Eukaryota > Metazoa > Chordata > Mammalia > Rodentia > Sciuridae > Marmota > Marmota marmota. The sequence continues at coordinate 31,304,755 of NW_026000057.1, forward strand.
TATCCACCAGAAAACTTCTAGAACTCATAAATGAATTCAGCAAAGTAGCACAAATAAAATCAACACCCATAGATCAATTGTGTTCCTTTATATTAGTGATTAATCAATTGAAAAAGAAATTAGGAAAGCTATTCCATCCTCAATGGCCTCAAAAAAATTATTTGGGAATCAATGTAACAAAACAGGTGAAAGACCTCAACGATGAAAACTACAGAACACTAAAGAAATTGAAGAAGACCTTATAATATGGAAAGATGTCCTATGTTCTTAGATAGGCAGAATTATTATTGTCAAAGTAGCCATATTACCAAAAGCACTATATAGATTTAATGCAACTCCTATTAAAATTCCAATAACATTCTTCATAGAAATAGAAAAAGCAATCATAAAATCTATTTTGAAAAATAATAGGCCCAGAATAGTCAAAGCAATCCTTAGTGAGAAAAAATGAAGCAGGAGGCATCACAATACCAGACCTTAAATTATACTACAGAGCTATAGTAACAAAAATGGCATGGTATTGGCACAAAAAACAGACATGAAGACCAATGATACAGAATAGAAGACACAGAAACAAACCCACATAAATACAGTTAGCTCATACTAGACAAAGGCATCATAAGCATGCTTTTGAGAAAAGATAACCTCTCCGACAAATGGTACTGGGAAAACTGGAAATCCATATGTAGTAGAATTGAATTTAACCCCTATCTCTCACCTTACACAAAGGACCCAGGTATTAGACCAAGAGCCCTGCCCATACTAGTAAAAAAACACAGGTCCACTCTCCATCATGTCAGCTTAGAAACCAACTTCCTCAACAACACTCCTAAAGCACAAGAAGTAAAATCAAGGATCCATATATGGGATGATATCAGACTAAAAACCATCACAGTAAATAAAACGATCAAGAACATGAAAAGAGAGCCTACAGAATGGGAGAAAATCTTGGCCACCTGCACCTCAGATAGAGCATTAATCTCTAGGGTATATAAAGAACTCAAAAAAACTTAGCACCAAAGAAACAAATATCAATAAATGGGCAAGCAATTAAACAGGCACTTCACAGAAGAAAAAATACAGTCAACAATTATATGAAAAAAAATCTTCAACATCTAGCAATTAGAGAAATGCAAATTAAAACTACACTAAGATTCCATCTCACTCCAGTCAGAATGGCAATTATCAAGAATACAAGCAACAATAAGTGTTGGTGAGGATGTGGGGAGAAAGGCACACTCATGCATTGCTGGTGGGACTGCAAATTGGTGCGACCACTTTGGAAAGCAGTATGGAGATTCCTCAGAAAACTTGGAATGGAACTTAACTACTTCTTGATGCTTCTGAGATGAAGCATCTGCATGGCCCCTCCACCCAGACCTGTTTCCCGGACTTTGTTCAGACAAAGGAATAGGAATTTTATGGCAGTGTTTCCTGCTCTGAGGAAGCTGGACACCTCATGGCATGGACCAACACTCTTGGATTTTATTTCTGAAACTGCAGAGGGAAGCTGTTTCAAATTTGACGTGCATGTTTGATCTGGGACTACAGAAACCTTTCTCAAAGGCCCATTTCCATGTTAGCAGCCTATTCAGAAGAGTATATTGTTAATTTGATCAAATGTGTGAAAAATTCAACTTTTAAGCTTGGTGAAATTTCAGACTAGACCATGTTACCTCTATCCAGAAGAACCTTGCAGAAAACCAGCTTTGGCTTGTCTCCATTTCCATCTAAAAATAAACACATCTATTCCTCAAGTTGTAGACCAAGAGCTGAAATGGTCCATCATCAGATGCTCATCTAAGGGCACTATAGGAATTTTTCCAGAGCCCAACCATTGCATCCACTCCCCAACACCAATTTTACACATTGAAACCATTTGTAGAGTAAAAATACCAAATCTTCTCCATGCCAGACCTGACTCTCTTCCTTTGGTAATCTGTGTTTCTATGTGTAAACTTTGTGGATGCATCTGTTTTAAGTTACATAAATATACCAAAAAAGTATTTTTTTAGCAGGAAAATTTATGCATTTCATATTCTCACAGCTTGAAAATGGCCAAGTTTATTCTCTTGAATAGATGCTCTGTGGAAAAAACCAAAAGAACAACTCCAAAGCAATATTTTGAGAATTTTTGCCAGTCTTGGAGAATAAGGCGGCACATAAAAATAGACACATGTATATAACACATATGTTCATATTCTGGTAGTTCTGCTGAGATAGGGGAGACACTACAGATAATTCCAAATTGTCTGATGATTCAAAAACGTTTTATTTTGGCTTGAAATATGTTTCTATGTTAATATTTATGTTTTGGATATAGGTGTGTTTAATATTCTTGAATATAATTAAAAGAAAAAAAGGGAGACAGTAAGGTGCCCATTGTGGCCATACAGAAGCACTGGTATGTGCAGCACTGGTATGACTACTAGAAGGATCTCCACCATCAAGATGGCATCATTGGGATTGCCATCTCCAACAGCTGCAGGAGGTAGGAAGAGTTGGATCGCTATGCAAGTGTCTTTCTTACCTCATTCCGTAAGAAAATGTGACTCTGTGCAGGAACCCCAATAACCACACTCTTCCCTTGGCCTCAGATAGCTGAAACAGAAGACAGTTCTAGTCAAGACTAAGGACAAGCAGGCAGTGAGTCTGGGAGATGCATTTCCTAGAAGGGACAACAGAGATGATTGAGGAGTCCTTGATAGAGAGCTACTGTGTGCCTTAGGAAGTCCCTTACAATTTCCCAGCATTAACCCATAATCTCAGACAGTAATTGGTTTCCACTCACACTTCATAATGCCTGGTATTCTCTGTTAGTTCCTGCCCTGGGACCATACAGAAGCTTTCATGTAGCTTTAAGGCAACTCTGCCCACCTGTTCCTGTGAATATGCCCCACTCAGCATGAGTTAAAATTACACTGGGAAGACCAGCTAGCAAAAAGTCAGAAAGCTGTTCAATTTCCTGATTTTGTCTTTTTTACAACTTATCCTAATTCGACCTGCCTGTGCATGCTTTCTTTCACTGACCCTTCACAAATCTCTCCCTTTTTATGCTGGCTGCATTTTAAAATCCACTTTTCTTCTCTTTTTCTCTCATTTCCCATTAGTAAGCCAAATATAAATCAGCCCTAACTGATAAACATAGAAAAGAGATGAACCTCTATCAAGAAAACAAAAACAAAAACTTTTTTTTAATAAAATTGGGCATAATAAAGAATTGGCAGTCTGAAAATATAAATTCCTTTAACAGCTTAAGCACTTCCTTAACAAATTCCCACAATACTTTACATTTCTGTTACTACTTTTAATTTTTCTCTAGAATCTATATTTAATAATAAAAAATAAGTCAAAATTTATTATTCATTTTAAATCATGGCAAACCATGTTTTCTATACTATTTTTTATTGCAAATGTATAAAATTGTCAGATTGTGAATTTAATTAGTTTTGGAATGCTGATCTGGCCAAGCAGTAGTAGTTTGTAATGTTTTATCTATTAAAGAAGATATCATAATATCCTAATATCAAATATCCTAATATCAAAATATCAAAAAATTTCAAGTACAATCATTTTACCCTGAAGTGTGCCCAATTACAAGTTTTAAAAATATATCATTTACGTGTTTAAGTTTCCCAATAATGTAAGTTTTTAAATTTTTCCCTTTCATTTTATCAGCTATGGGATAAATAAAATATGGTGTGAATTCTGCATTTGCCTTCATACTTAATAGAGAGCTACTGCATGCTTTAGGCCCCAGAAGACCCTTACAATTTTCTAGTCAGGGAAGGCCACCTGAATACATTTCAACTTTCTTGCACCATGATTGACAGGGATATACAACAGCTAACTGCTCTGATTTCAGCCCCTAAGAATTCACTTCACATTAGTAGAAAAGCAGTCATTTTCATGTGCCTGAGTTTGAGAACTTGTCATGGCACATTTTGGTAAAATATAAATTAACCTACAGATTCTGTCATGAAAAGCCACAACTATATACCTCTGAAACTAAAACTTTTATGTGCATAAAAAATATGTTCCAGAAGTTTTGCCAGTAATTTTTCATTGACTGAGCAGAACTTGCTTCTTCAAATCCCTGGGGATTAAGTGTCCATATATAGCTATGTGGCAATTGAGCCCTGCTTGCACAGTGTAAAGCTTCCACGGAGTTTGGAAGTACTATAAAAGTAGACATGGCTTTCTTTAATTATTAAAATATCTGAAGAATACCATTTTCATGGCTCACCAGATAAATAGTTGAGATAAATTTTGTATTTAGGCATTTGGCAGTTTTATTAGGCCTTATAGCTAACTAATTTTTCTCAAATGATCTATGCCCTGATGATTTCATCTTTAATTAATCTTGGTTTTGTGAAGAACTAAGTTTAATTTCCAGAAAGATTATTCCAAAATTACTTTCACCAACTTTCTATTTTCACCAAACTTCTCAACTTTCTTCAATCTAAACACCAGGTTATTCTTTGAAAGTTCATTTTATTTAAAATAAACAAAATAAAACTGCACCTACAGAAAAAAGTAAAATTTTATCCAAATCCTAATACAATTCACTAACTCAACAAATATCTGACTGCCTAGTCTTTGCTAGATATCTAATCCAGATAAAGGAATAAATTGGTTATTGAGCCATTCAATTTGATAATATTTTCATTTAGCCAATATTTATTAAATTTGTCCTGTGTTCTAAGTGTTGGTAATAGATGTACAAAAAAAAGGTGGTTTTGTTTTGTTTTGTTTTAAGCCTCAGCCTTTGAAGGTAGAAAAAATATAAACACAAAGAAATAAATGTCAGACAGGTGCGGTAGCGCATGCCTGTAATCTCAGCAACTCTGGAAGCTGAGACAGGAGGATCACGAGGTCAAAGCATGCCTCAGCAAAAGAAGGCATTAAGCAACTCAGTGAGACCCTGTCTTTAAATAAAAATACAAAAAATAAGGCTGGGGATGTGGCTCTGTGGTCAAGTGCCCCTGAGTTTAATCCCCAGTACCCCCTCCCACAAAATAAGAAATGCCCAATAGAAGTGCTGTATAAGTCTAGGAAAAAAAGAGACGAGGTGGGGGTCTGATTCATATGTGAGGCAATGACATCAGGGAATCTTCTCACAAGAGGCAGCACTCAAGCTGACTCAGGCTTGAATGATCACTGGGAATTTTCCAGAGAGAAGAGTAGAGATGGGTGCTCCAGACGGATACACAGTATGTACGAATGTACAAAAATGAGAGAGTGAAGTATTTCAGTGAAGGAAACAGAATGAAGAGTGTATATTGATTGGGAGTCATAAGATGTAAAGAAAGTCCTGAAATTCGAAACTGCTCAGGGATTCTATCCCTGGAAAATTGTCATATGATTCACCTGGTCTCATAGTAAATACTGAGAATGGCTAGGTGGAATTTTTTGCCTCTGTTATTTGCTAATAAACAAAAAGGCCCCTGGGCTGGGGATGTGGCTCAAGCGGTAGCGCGCTCGCCTGGCATGCATGCGGCCCAGGTTCGACCCTCAGCACCACATACAAACAAAGATGGTGTGTCCGCCGAAAACTGAAAAATAAATATTAAAAAAAAAATTCTCTCTCTCTCTTTAAAAAAAAAAAAAAGGCCCAGGGCTAGGGTACCTAGGAGAGTAAGGGGTTAAGAGTGGGTCTACACATGATTTGGAGGAAAAAACAAATTTCAAAAAGACAAAGAAGAGTTCTCACCCCCACTTGACTCTTCGCTCAACAATAGAATGAGCCTCAGCTATACATTTCAAGAGGGCATCTGGAAGCTTGCCTGGGAGCGCTTTGTGCAATTACCTCATGTTTTTTTAAAAAAAATTTTAATCAAAGGCATGACTTTTAATTGAGTATCAGTTAGTTTCTTCCTGAGTAATAACCAAGCATTCCACCCCCCTATCCAAAACTTTGATTTTTATTTATGGGAGTGATAGCTCATCAGTTTTAATGATAGGAGTTAAAGTTCATCCTACAAGTGCGTTTAAGGTAAATGCAAAAAAGACTGAAGCAGAGAGAGTTTTTAGCTGATTGTGGTGTTAATTAGATAGTAGAAGAGTAAGGAGTGGTACAGGGAATGGAAAGAAAAGATTTGGAGATACGTTGTCTAGACAGAATTTAGTAATTTAACAGATGGATGTAAGAGGTGGGAGAAAGCAATGAAAATCTCTGGGGATTTCTAATTTACAAGTATGGAGATTAGCCAGTCTCAAACAAAATCCACACTAATCACTGATGTAATTAAATATTACCAAACTAAAAGGAGAAATATATAAATCTCTACACATCTCCCATAACTGTGCAAATAAGACCAAAAAAAAAAGGAAAAAGAAGGGCATATAAAATATGTGAACAATATATTTAAAAAAATTAATCTAATTGTCATATATAGAATGCTGCACTCACAATGTCAGGATAGACTGTTCAAGTGCATTTGAAACATTTATCAAAATTCATAATAAGCTGGAAAATTGTCAGTTCTCCACAAATTCCAAAGATTGTAAAAGTGGCAGAATATCTTTTTTATTTTATTTTTATTTTTATTTATTTATTTACTTTTTTTGCTGGGCTTGGGATTGAATACAGGGTCTTGCACCACTAAGCAACACCTATAGACTCCAGAATCTCTTCTTAAACCATAGTGGAATTAAACTAGAAAATAATAATATATCTATAAAATTTTTAAATGTTAAAAATTTTAAAGTACTATTTTTAACAACCCATAGATCAGAACAGCAGTTACAATGGAAATTACAAGGTATCTTAAGCATCATCCAGGTAAGAATATAACATAATGCTTGCTCTGGTCTGCAGAAAAAGGGATATGCTAAGGCCTAAGAAAAAGAAATGCTAAGGCCTTACCAGATATTTTTAAAAAGAAGAAGATGAGAAGATCACTGATCTAAGTACTTTTTAAAAAACTTTTTAAAAACCAAAATCATCCAAAGAAGTTAGTCTAAAGAAAATAATCAAGATAAAAGAATTACTTAAAGAGACACAAATATAAAACAGAGAAGATCAATGAATAGAAATATTGGTCTATTGGAAATATTGATAAAACTGATAAGACTTCAGGAAAATTGATCAATATAAAAGTCATAAATTAATACCAAGAATTCTAAAAGTCATCATGAAGATAGTAGGTTTTTACAAATAAATTATGCCAAGCATTTTCAAATAGACATTTAAATTGATTAAGTTCCAGAAAAACAGTCTATACCACATTGAAACCAGACAAAATTAACAAAACAAAACAAAAAACTGTTATTCTAAGTCAGGCTAATTCTGCATTGTATATCCAGAATATACTCACAAACTTTACATTTTTTTTTTAAACACAGAAAACCAATGGAAAGAGAAGCAAATAACTTAAATAGAACCTTCATGGGGGCTGGGGTTGTGATTCAGCAGTACAGCACCCCCCTAGCACAGGTGAGGCTCTGGGTTCGATCCCGCAGCACCACATATAAATAAATAAATAGAGGGGGGAAGGAAGATGGCCGCGAACAGAGTGCAGCACACCCTGTGTACCGCGTCACTGTGCAGGTGAATAACGAGTTAGAACGACAAAAAGCTATCTTGTTAGGAATTTCCAGCAAAATTGGGGTGCACCGAAACCTAGAGGAAGGATTTCCATCACCGAGAACCGGTTACTGAGTCTCAAACGCGAGCCAACTGTGCGACCGGAGATCCAGGCTGACCGATCCGCGTGCCCCGTGGCCCGCCCCGCGGCTACAGAGAGCGGGCGCCAACGAGAAGCGACCAGCAAGCACAGAGAAACGGCGCTACGGATTCTGTGGAGTCTTGCCGGCTGTGCCCTCACTGAGCTCGGGGCTGATTTCAGGGTTTGAGACGGGGGAAGGAAGCGGTCCAGTTCTATCCCCCACAATGGAAAGTCCACCAAGGAAGCCAGCGGCCACCATCTTGGAGAGCTGACGTCACCAACGCCAGTATCCGACAGATTGCAACAATAAAACAGCATGAACACCCAGACTACATATAACTTACTAAATGCAAATAGATGAATACTACGAATAGGTCTATAGTCCGCCTAAGCCCTTAACTACCCCCAAGTACTCCTGTCTATTCTCTTGTTAATATCCGCCTGCATTTGAGTAACCCCCTAAAGAAGCTAACATATACTAACCTCCATACCATCAAATCGCCTGACCTTAACATAAAATCCTAAGTCCAAACTTCAGTTCTCTATATGCCTTCAAAATCTGAAGGCCTTTAATGAAACCAATGAATTTACCTTAAATCACAATTAAATCCAACATCTCTAAACATTGTCTCCTAACACAAAGGAGAGATAGTGGAACTATAAAAACCAAAACAAACAGAATCTGGAAGCCTTTTATGAATTGAATGAATCAGCTTTAAAATACAATAAAGCCCAACATTTCTAGGCATAATCTCCCACCACAAAGGAGAGACAACAGAGATACACAAAACCAAAACAAATTTATAGGAGAAANGAATTCGCAGCCAGAAAACCAGCACTGCTAGGCATCATGAGCAAAACACTACAAGAAGAGGAATTGAAAAATAGTGCCCAAAACTAACAGCAGGAGGTAACTCAGTAAAGGGAAGGAAAAAAAAAATAACCAAAAAGGAATAACTAGCCATATTAAAATAAATAAATAAACAAGCATGACGGGTAGTACTAACCATATTTCAATAGTAACCTTAAACGTTAATGGCTTAAATTCACCAATTAAGAGACATAGGCTAATAACCTAGATTAAAAAAACAAATCCAACAATATGCTGCCTTCAGGAGACTCATATGATAGGAAAAGACATACACAGGCTGAAGGTAAAAGGTTGGGAAAAATCGTACCACTCACATGGTCCTTGGAAGCAAGCAGGAGTGGCCATACTCATATCGAATAAAATCAACTTCAAACCTAAGTTAATCAAAAGGGATAAAGAAGACTATATACTGTTAAAAGGAACCATCCACCAACAAGACATAACAATTATCAATATACATGCACCAAACAATGGTGCTGCAATGTTCATTAAACAAACTCTCCTCAAGTTCAAGAGTCAAATAGACCACAATACAATAATTATGAGTGACTTCAACACACCGCTCTCTCCATTGGACAGATCCTCCAGACAAAAGCTGAATAAAGAAACTATAGAACTCAATAACACAATCAATAACCTAGACTTAACTGACATTTATAGAATATATCAACCATCATCAAGTGGATACACGTTCTTCTCAGCAGCACATGGATCCTTCTCAAAGATAGACCATATATTATGCCATAAGACAACTACTAGTAAATATAAAGATGTGGAGATAATACCATGCAACTTATCTGATCATAATGGAATGAAACTGGAAATCAATGATAAAAGAAGGAAGGAAAAATCCTGCATCACCTGGAAAATGAACAATATGTTACTGAATGATCAATGGGTTACAAAAGACATAAAGGAGGAAATCAAAAAATTCTCAGAGATGAATGAAAATACAGACACAACATATCGGAATCTATGGGACGCAATGAAAGCAGTTTTAAGAGGGAAATTCATTTCCTGGAGTTCATTCCTTAAAAAAAGGAAAAACCAACAATAAATGAACTCATACTTCATCTCAAAACCCTAGAAAAGGAACTGCGAAACAACAGCAAATGTAGTAGAAGGCAAGAAATAATTATTATCAGAGCAGAAATCAACGAAATTGAAACCAAAAAAACCATTGAAAAAATTGATAAAACAAAAAGTTGGTTCTTTGAAAAAATAAATAAGATCAACAGACCCTTAGCCATGCTAACGAAGAGGAGGGAGAGCTCAAATTACTAACATACGGGATGAAAAAGGCAATATCACAAAGGACACTACAGAAATACAGAAGATAATTAGAAATTATTTTGAAACTCTATATTCCAATAAAATAGAAGATAGCGAAGATATCGATAAATTTCTTAAGTCATATGATTTGCTCAGATTGAGTTAGGAAGATACACACAATTTAAACAGACCAATAACAAAGGAGGAAATTGAAGAAGCCATCAAAAGACTACCAACCAAGAAAAGCCCTGGACTGGATGGATATACAGCAGAGTTTTACAAAACCTTCAAAGAAGAATTAATACCAATACTTTTCAAGTTATTTCAAGAAATAGAAAAAGAAGGAGCTCTTCCAAATTCATTCTATGAGGCCAACATCACCCTGATCCCGAAACCAGACAAAGACACTTCAAAGAAAGAAAACTACAGACCAATATCTCTAATGAACTTAGATGCAAAAATCCTCAATAAAATCCTGGCAAATCGAATACAAAAGCATATCAAAAAAAATTGTGCACCATGATCAAGTAGGATTCATCCCCAGGATGCAAGGCTGGTTCAATACACGGAAATCAATAAATGTTACTCACCACATCAATAGACTTAACCATAAGAACCACATGATCATCTCGATAGATGCAGAAAAAGCATTCGACAAAGATCAGCATCCCTTTATGTTCAAAACACTAGAAAAACTAGGGATAACAGGAACTTACCTCAACATTGTGAAAGCTATATATGCTAAGCCTCAGGCTAGCATCATTCTGAATGGAGAAAAACTGAAGGCATTCCCTCTAAAATCTGGAACAAGACAGGGATGCCTTCTCTCACCACTTCTATTCAATTTAGTCCTCGAAATACTAGCCAGAGCAATTAGACAGACAAAAGAAATTAAAGGCATAAAAATAGGAAAAGAAGAACTTAAATTATCACTATTTGC
>NW_026000057.1:31319755-31383870 GCF_001458135.2 Marmota marmota marmota
GGGGGGATAGTAGAGGATAGGAAAGGTAGCAGAATACAACAGTTACTAATATGGCATTATGTAAAAATGTGGATATGTAACCGATGTGATTCTGCAATCTGTATTTGGGGTAAAAATGGGAGTTCATAACCCACTTGAATCGAATGTATGAAAAATGATATGTCAAGAGTTTTGTGATGTTTTGAACAACCAATAAAAAAAATAAATAAAATAAAATAAAAAATAAAAAAGAAAGAAAGAAAGAAAAAAAAAAAAAAAAACAACTAACTGTTGGCCTGGGATTGTTGCTCAGCGGTAGAGCACTTGCCTAGCATGTGTGAGGCCCTAGGTTAGATCCTCAGCATCACATAAAAAAATAAACTAATAAAATAAAAATTTTTTAAAAAAGAAACTTCTTAAGAGTGGACATTCAAATGCCAATAAATATATGTAAAAAAGTGATCAAATATTATTTTTTCTTTCAAAAAATTTTATTCTTTTTAGTTATATACAACACCAGTATACATCTTGACATTATTACAAAAGCATGGAACACAACCCCTTCCAATTCTGTCCCCGTTCTCCCTCCCTTCCCCTAGCCTCCACTCCACAGATCCTTCTTCAATCCATTTACAGTTTACTTTCTTGTTGTTTATAATTAGTGTCCTGTGGATGTGCCTGATGCTGAGACCCACCATGGCACATCCATGGACACATTTATGGAAAGTTTGGTCGGATTCATTTCACTTTTCTTTTGTTTTCCCCTCCCATCTTCCTCCCCCTCAATTCCCTTTGTCTGCTCTACTGCTCTTTCCTCTATTTTGATGAAATTCCCTTTCCCTTTTTTCCCCTTTCTCTCTCTCTCTCTCTCTTAAATCTCTCTCCTCCCATTTTGAATCAGCTTCTACATAGCAGAGAAACCATTCAACCTTTGATTTTTGGAGACTGGCTTATTGCACTTGGAATGAGGGACTCCAGTTTGCCAATTAAAATCTTAATGAGATAGCAATAAAAATATTTGAACATAGATAAAATTAAATAGATTGGAAGAATATAGACAATATGTCTTTATTATTTAATATTAGCAAGGGGCTGGCCTGATGGTGCATGCCTTTAATCCCAGTGGCTCTGGAGGCTGAGATAAGAGGATCATGAGTTCAAAGCCAGCCTCAGCAACTCAGTGAGGCTGTAAGCAACCTAGTGAGACCCTGTCTCAAAATAAAAATGGCTGGGGATGTGGCTCAATCATTGGTGCAATACACACACACACACACACACACACACATCATTTTATTCATTCAAAATTTATAAGCAAGCTAAACCAATCTGTAAGTAAGGAGAGAGAGTGTCTTCAAGAAGGGAGTTAGTGACTGAGAGAAGACTTCAGGAAATCTTCTAAGATCCTGGAAATATTCTAGTCTCCTGAGGCTCTGGAAATATTCTATTTCTTTATCTTGGTGGTGCACACAGGAATCTTCATTTGGTGGTAATTTACCAAGTTATAGTACACTTTTTGCAGATGCACTGATTAAATTTTTGCTACTGGCCAAAGAAAGAGCAACATAATATTTTGTGCTGTTCTATGGTTTCATAATTCATTTGGTTTTCTTTTGAGTTTTTCCAAGTTAATCTACCTTTTGAGATGCAAGTGTTAAAATTTGGATAATAAAACAGTCACTGGTTCCAGATAAAACACTAGACATGTTCATGAATTATTTAGTTTTATAATTTCAGGTTACTTTGCCTGCTTATGTGTGCCAGAACAAATACCCATCTAGGTTAATGCCAGCTAGATTTCTTTTTTAAATTCTCACTTCAGAGTGCTGAACACTGCAACAGGACTGAATCAGTTAATTTTAGTAAATTCAAGTGGCCCTGCTGACTAGTTCTTTAGTCTTGTTTGGATAAAGATTAAAATACAGGAGAGCAGAGACAGCTGATGGATCCTCTGTAGCTCTGACCCAGGGCCCTTCCACTGTTCTCTGTCCTTCCAACCTGCTGCTGACGACATAGGAGGCAATAATGAATCCTCCCTTTTACAATAGAGATTAACAGGTACTACAGAGTTTATCATTACCTAACTGGAAGTAAACAGAGTGGTATCACCAGAATATGAAGAAGGAATACATTCGAGTCATTCTGGGATAGTTAGATATATTATTTATTATTTTCTGGAATGAGAAGCACTTCTAAACATATCTCTTCAAAATTCATCCTTGACACTGTGAAGGCTGTTATATTTATATGTTCCAAATGACTCGATTCTCATTGTTATAATAAAATAACTAATCCTGGGTCATGTAAAAACAAAAGAGGTTTTGGGCAGCCCACTGATTCAGTTCCTGGTAAGGGATGAATAGTGGATGGCATCATGGCAGGATATCCAGTGAGATGATGAGGGAAGAAGCCAGAGTGGGAAGGGGCCAGTGTTGCTTTCCTTTTTCAGTAACAACCCTCTTTGAGAAATAACTAGGGTCTCATGTGAGCTACATTAATTCCTTCTGAGACCAGTGCTCCCAATGACCCAATTACTTCCCACTGGGATCCATCTCTTATGGGTTCTGTCACCTCCCACATTGCTACATTGGGGACCAAGCTTCCAACACATGTATCTACCTTGGGAAAACCGCATCCAAGCCACAGCAAAACATACATATTGATTATTTTTTTTCTTACCCCTAGGAAATACAATTACTTAGGGAAATTTTATTGCTAGAGAAAAACTTAGAAGTGACACCTTGGGCCTCTTAGCTGTGAAGGAGATGGGTGAAGAGGGAGCACAGAGTAGACACACCTGGCATTGAGGGTGGGGTTATCTTTTCACACTTTCAAGGGTCCTCCATTGTCTTGGTCTCAGTCATTCAGAGACACCAAGACAAAGGAAGTCTTTATTTTCCCTTTGGAGAGAACGATACTTATGATTTTTTTTAAACTGTGTTTCTTGCATGATACACTTAGTTTTTCTCTTCACTATGTACCCATCCATTTTAAAGAAAATGCCTAGGTCCAGCAAAGGTAAATAAGGAGGTTCTGTTTTTATCCATGTCCGTACTAGCCACTTCAGATCCTGGCAGGGCTAAAAAGGTAAAGAGGAGACACTGAATTTTCTGAAAAATGGAACCTCCTTCTCCTGTTTAAACTCCTTGGAATCAGTGTGCCTCTTTGACAGCAGCTGACTACACCCTGGTGATAAGTGGTGTGAGGTACATAAGGCATCTCCTAATGGCTCGACCACACAGACAGCTACTCTGTCTGGTGACAATTCTAAAATCCTCTTTCCAAACTGTAAAGTGTCTTTAAAATCTGAAACCGTTCTAACTCCTTGATAGGTCCAACTGACACCTGGGATTAAGGTCAGATACATCACGGGGCCCCTTTGTCTAAAGCTGTGATGACTTTTTGAACTGAAATAATGGACTGAAGGCACTGAGGCAGAACACAGCTCTCTGCAAACCCCCAGTGACATATTTACAGAACCAGGTCTGGCTGGAAACAAGGTGAAGGAAACAGTAACTTTAATTGCAGCCAGCAAAATGCAAAGGCCGGTTGGCTGAAAACCAGCCAAACTCCTACCATTAAAAAATACTGCAGTATTTTGCTGCCAGAAGGGGTGTTGGGACAAATTGCCAGAGGTAACTGTTACATAAGCCAGAACTCGCCCTGCCAATTAGCCAGAAACCATTGCTACATCTCTTCTGTCCAGAGTTACTCTGATAGGTCGTTTGCAAGCTGTTTAGCGGTTTAAGGACTATACCAGAAGAAATCAATACTTCAGTGGGACAAGAGAAATATACCTCCAGGACAAGCAGTTCTGTGGGTTTAGTTCCTCAGGGAGTGGTGATTCCTTCCCACTTGTTGGTGGTTTCAGTAAGAAAGCAAGATAAGCTCAGAGAACTCAGGCAAATGACTTTTTAAAAATTGCTGTAGGTTTCAGTGGAGCAAAGGTAGTAAAGCAAAGAAATGTGCCTTGGCTTGTAAAAAGGACGGGAGGAAAGGAAAAAGCCCATTGAATTACCTCCTTTTCTTCATTAAAAGATGCTTGCACTCTGATTAGCTCTGAGCTCTGCAGCAGTTCCTTTAGGACTTTTCTCCACAAGCAAATTAAAGGAAAGCACAGGGGATGATTGTCGAGGTAATACAGATGAAGCCTTCCCTTCATGCTGCAGCACTGGAAGAGGCGGGCGTGAGGGTGATACCTCCCGGGCTCATCAGGAGGCACTAGCTATGGAGTCCTGCCACCATCTTCAGCTTTCTGATTCCAGCTCTAATATTTCCTTTTTCCAGCATCCTGCCCCTTCCCACCCCACCCACACATACACTGACAATGGCACATTCACAGTCTGTCCATTCACTGGCCACCTATCAAAGCCTCATTTTAATATATAAATTTTGCCTTGGCATCCACCTGCACAAATCCCTCAGGAATATTCTACTGCCTTTGATATTAAGCCTGAGCATGACACAGCAACTCCACCTACTTTACAACCATTATCTTTACCTGTTCCCCCTAAACTCTGTATTTCAGGTAGAGGACAGTTTACAAGGCTCCCAACCTGTATGGCACATTCTAATGACCAAGGGAGTGTCTGTAAATCCCAATGTCCAACTCAAACCCTATACCAATTATATCCAAATTCCTGGGGATGCAACTCAGCCATCAGTATCATTAAATATTTTCCTACGTTCCCAAGTTTGAGAACCAGTGCTTCATGCCAGCTCTTATGCTTTTGCTCTTGCATTTTCCTAGATGAGAAGTGTGTTGATTTACATTGTTGTCAAAATGTCTCCTGATCTTCTTGTGGGACATAAATATCTGTTCCTTCAACCCATCAGTTAGTGAACTCCCTTAGATTTCCCACAGCAACCGAGGCACACTTGCATCCCAGTTCATAAGGTTTTTATCTTTTCCTCTTTAACTGGCTGAGGAAATCCTTCTAGGCAGGAATTGTTTCCTTTGTCTCTGTCTCCACAGTGCGTATTGAGGGAGGAGAATAGATGCACTCCAAGACTCACTGACTTCATCCTCCAGACTTTCCTTCCAACTTCTGGAAAGTGAAAATCTTTTGTTTAAAAAAAAAAAAAAGACTTCACAGGCTTCCTCATTTTAGGACATAATAGAGAAGAAAGACATGTGGAGGTTAAGAGCATCACAATAACTTCAAGACTACCATTGTGCACCTGAGGTTTTGTTACTCACTGCCACTCTTGTTTGGGTGGGGGGCCATCCCCTTCTAACTTGCAGATCAAAATATTTAAGAGTGGAATTCTCTAGTACTCAGTCAAGAATGTGAAGTCTCATAAAAACTGTTTGATTTCATGGCCTTTGCCCAAATGGATTTCGTTCTTTTTTTGGCAAGACATGGTCCAAGATACATGAAAGCAGGAAGAAATTTAGATGAGTGTAGATTGGGGGCTTGGTTTCCATTAAGAGGAAACTCAGATCACTTCCAAACCAGAAAAGGTTCCTGGACAAGATGCAAGAAGAACATCGTGAGAAAAGATCCAGTTTTAACAAAAAGAAGACAAACATGGAAGCAATTCCTTGCTGGAAAGACATTTTAAAATTCTGAAGTCTGCAGACCAGGGCCTGCCATTGGAACTGGCAAAGAAAGAAGAAACAACTGACTTTCATTTTGGCTTTTGCCACAGACACGATTCCTTTGTGATCCCTGCCCAAAGTCTCTGAATGAGATGCCTAGTGTGTATTCCAAAGACTCTGCGTTTTGAGGCTAGCACGAAAGAAGACACCGCACGCTCTTCTCCTGTTCCTTCCAATGGAAAGAGCTTTAGAAATTGAGCTGCTTTGAACAATATGTTGATCATGTCGTTTGTTTTGCAACATAGGCAGCAACCTGATTATCCCTGCTTAGGAAAATCACAGGATACGTAAAGGCAAAGTATAAAGTACAAAAACACAAATAAAGAGCAATGTGTTTTGGTTTGTTTTTCTTATCCTTTGTCCTTTTTGTAATTGTAAGAGTGCTCATGAGCAAAAAATTCACACTTTTAGCAATATTGAGCTGTTTATGTTAAGGAGTTTCTGTTTTCAGGAGTAAATATAGAAAGGCACAGAAACTGTTTCCCAAAGAAACTAATATTTGAATGCAAACATAGCTTTTAATAATATCCTAAGCCTCAAGACAGGTATTCTATCCCATAAAGATATGGGATAGAATACATATTAAGTGTTTTGTACAGCACTGATATGTGGTCAAATTTTTAATCATCAGTTTAATACTTTATCTCCACTTATTCTTTGGACACAGTAAAATTAGCTTAAACTATATAAAACTACTTTTTGTATAAATCAAAGACTGTTGATATCAGCAATTACTTTAACTTACTGTCATAACAAACTGAGTTTGATGTAACACAGACATTAGGTCCCAGAGATAAATGCAATCCTTTTGAAGTTTGTCTTTGCATTTCAATATTTATCAACTTTTAAAATATATGGTTATTGCCATTGTACAGATGAAAAAGCTAAGGGTTATAAAAGCTAAGTGAATTGTCCAAAGACACACAGCTTGTTAGAGGCAGAGATCCAGAAGTCAAAACAGTTGTGATTGAAACACCCAGGCCCTGCTTTATACCTATGGCTTGCTTTGCACTTCATATAGGAGCCAGTCAGGCTATTTCCAAGGGCCTATTTGTAAGAGGTGCTAAAACATAAGAAATAATAGGAAACGAATTAAACCTATCAGAATTCTTCTCAGGATGAGTGCTGTATGTTGGTTGGGAAACATACTTTGTTAGGCTGCATTGCTGGAGGGATTGGTGGTGAAGGGCTACAGTCCACAGAATGTGTATGCCCTCAACTGCCAGCTGTCAATCACTCACTCACTTGCCCAGTGTGACTATACCAGAATAGTGCCTACTTGCCACCCCATGCAGCTCACGTGGTGTGAAGTGAGTGTAGTATCCAGTTGATTGTCCCCCTTTTATTTACACTTTCAGAAGTTCTTCCAAATGAATCCCTCAATTCCCTGGTCTTCCAAAGGCTTTTGAATCAATATCAAATCTTAGGGTATGAAAAATGGCCTCATAAATGCCTTGCCCAGTGTAGATAGTTTGCTATGTTTTGCTTTTTTGTATCCTGCAAACTCCAAATAGTTGGTCTAGTCAAATAGATACTTTATGCAAATTCGTCAATGGAAAAAAAAAAGCACATTTTGGTGATCAAATAACTAAAAACATATTGAGGCAAAAGATTCAAAAACATTTAAAATGTCCCTAAAGCCTTTCCCAGCTAGTCTTATTTTTCCACTGTTTTTAAGCCACTAATTCTTCTTCTAAGTTGTGTGAGAGTGTAAGCAACTTTCCAACTCAAAAAACTACAATTGCTTCCCAGAGCACAAACATGCAAACTTTTAGCAGGAAATAGCACGCAAAAGGCAACCTTGTCTCTAAAATCATCCATTAAGGCCAATCCTCAGAACTTTTCATCTTAATTAGCTAGACATGTTCCTGGGGCTTATTGGCAGGGCCATTTCGATTAATTTGACTTAATCACATTTCTTTTTTCTGAGATCTAGTTTTAGTCATAGTAACTTAAGAAGATGACTACAATCTTTAAAAATACTTTATCACATGAAAAATAATACTATAAGCTATAAACATCATTTCCTGTGATCTGTGACTAAAAGTACCCAGTATGCTTGCTATACACAGTAAGCTTCAATTTCAGCATCTCATTTGATTCCTATGATCCTACATTTAACAAACACAGTAACCAAAACACACTGACAACAACCAATCAGAATAGACTTTTGCCTTTAATAACTGGTCTCTGCTTATGTCTTTGTACCACCTAAATGTAATCCTTGATATTTAAGGTTGACAAGATTGAATAAGAAAGGCATAAACACTGCAAGCAAACTTCAGAACTTTCTTTTAAATCTAATAGTTAACTTCAAAACAAAATGGGTTGAATGCTCAGGCATTCGCATATAGCTTTCCCTTCTGTTCAAGTTTAAGATTTGCAAAGAAATTACTGTGTAGAAGAATATGTATAGAACCACATACATTCTATGGAGTGAGTATTTTTTTTTTTTGCTTGTATTTATTTTCACATTCTGCATTGATTTTAGAGGTTAATTCTCATAATTCTTCTGAAGATATGAGTTAATGGGCCCTCAAAGGAATGGAAAATCATTCAGATTGAACCACAACTAGTTAGGCTATAGTAACTTTTCTTCATAATTAGTCTTTGTTTAGAATGTGATTTTCTATCCTCAGACATTTATGTGACAGCCATTAAGAATACAAATTCCTCTTGAAAACATTTGAAAAAAGATGTTTTTTTCCTACAGTAATTCTTGCCTTCCTTTTGTCATGTCTTTACCTGATAAGTAGCATCAGGTGCCAAAAATTTTTGGCCCCTGAAATCTCAGAACTTCTCTCCAGTATATTTGAGAGAGTCCTGGGTGAGGAGGGCAGAGTACTTCTATCTTTTTCTTTTCCCTAACTCTGGATTGGAATGAGACCAAATTATCTCTGGGGTCAGGATAAACCAATAGCTTCCTCATTTTCGTTCTCACCCTCTTTCACATACCTGGCCCAAATCAGGGAGGATGTGAAGATGCTAAGTACCAGACTGATGGGAACGATTTCCACCAACTCCAAGGAGAAGGCTCTGGTACCCTAGAGTTACAGTGTTGTCACACACTAGATGGTATGCAGGGAAAGGCTTTCAATGTGCCATATTTTATCATTAAAAATTCATAAGGTTACTTTTTAACATTCTACTTTAAAATCTCTGCCTGTTTAAATAAAAAAAATGTTTTAGATTATTTCCTAAGGAATCAAGTTGACTTACCCTGGAATTGAATTACTAACCATGAAATCAGGTTCCAAGGATATACTCCAACTATTTTTATAAAATCCTGTGTCTTCTGGCATACCAGTTTGAGAACCTCAGATATAGATAAAGGGGAATTGGTAGAGAATAAGACCTACATTTGAACTCTGGTTCTGTCAGTAATATGCAATCTTGGTTATTTCATTTACTATCTATTCTCTGTCCCTCTTTTTTGATGAATGGAAATATTTTAACATATGTCAACTCTAAAATTTTATAAAAATTTTATTTTACAATTTTATACATACTATCTTTAAAACAAATTAAATCACATTAAAACTTCCTCTAAAATTTAATGTTTCTAGGAATAAATGAATGGAATAGTTGTGAAAACCCAAAGATTTCTTAGCAGTACTAAGAGTTTGTTAAAGTCATGGAGTCTGATATAAACACAGAAATTGGTACCAGTGACTGATGATTCTGAGCTTCAAGACTTCTACTATTCTCTACTTTTTGCATTTCAGGTGATCAAGAAAAAATTTTATTTAGTAAAATTAAATATACTTTTATTTTTTCCTATGGCAAAGACACTTCAAAGTATCTGTCCTTAAAATATGCTGGCAAAAACACAAGGATGGCACTATTTGCAATATCAAAAGACTATAAATAATCCACAAATTCATCACTGAATTACAGGTTGATTAAATAACGTCTTGTCCACATGATAGGGTACTATAGAGCAGCAGTCACGACAGGGAAAGGATGTCCACATAGGTTGACTTCCACAGTATATCAAGTGAAGGAATGATATGGGGGAAATTGTGCATAGTATAGTTCACATAAGAAAGGAATGAAAAGAAACACACACATATGTACATAATCTTTAAATGGAAGGAAAAACCAAAACCTTTATTAGAAATAGTATCTGTGGAGGAAGGAGGAAGTTTGGTGGAGAGAACAAGCATAGACAAACAAACTTCTTTGAATATATTTTTACTTTGCAAATATGACTGAAAATTTTACATAATTTTAGCATAAAAAAATTTCAAAAACAGTGCTAAAAAGCAAATGCAACATTGGTTTAAAAAAGAAACAGAAAAAAAAAAACTTAAGTGTTTACCAAGTGGGTAGCTTAACTTCAAGGGAGAGATTATTTCAAGGAACTTTATAGCACAGTAAATTGATTACATATTCCTGGTGGTATATATAATCAGACGAAAAGGACTACATCAAAACAACAACACAAAAACTTAAGATATTTTCAGTAACCACATTGTGGGAGACAGTGTTGGTATTCTTATTCTCAAATTACTGCACATGGATTGTGGCATAAATCAGATGGGTGATTATGTTGATTCATTAGGAACTCAGATTTTCTCTGTGGAAGAAAAGAGGAATGGATGAAAGATAAAGTCAAGTAAAAGCATTGCAGTCCTGGACTTAAATCAGAAATCTTAGTATACACTCATATGTACATTATCTTTGAAAAGAAGCTCTAGATCTATCCCTGGATTGGTCTAGAGGCAAAAGTACTGAAGTGCTTCCATGATGCTTACGTTCTCTGTATTCCACTAACAGAAAACAGAGTGGCTCAGAGAAATGGCTGAATCCAGACGGGAAACAGGAAATGTACAAAACAAGCCAGGGATCTCTTGTTATATCAGGAAGTACTCAAAGACATGAATGTTATACCAACAAATTTCAGGAGCAGTGGCGTGCTGGAGCCAGGACACAGACAGACTCATCAGAGTTCCTTGATGTTATGCTACCCAATGGGTAAAAATTGAGTTTTTTTCTGTTTCTTTTTAAACCAATATTCAGACTATTGTGATTCTGTTGTTAAAATCTTATGGCTTCTTCTTTTTTTTTCTTTTTTGAGAGAGAGAGAAAGGAGAGAGAGGTGGGGAGTCTGTTTGCTAGTAAGAACAGCTAGATAGGACCTAAATTGAGAAGGTGGCCATGAACAAACATTTGATCATCAATAAGGAGACCTATAGTGGAATGAAACTCATCAAGTATAATTAAGTCTATGTGTTCGCAATGCTCTTCCCTCACACTAAAAAAACAAACCAAACCAAACAAGAGCAGCTCACTTGAAAATTAGTAAAGAAAAAGGTTCACATTTATTTTTCTTTCCTGGAAAAAAATTATATAGGGTAAATAAAGGCCTGATAAGGAAAGATGGTCCTTATAAATATTTGTCAGCTAATAAATGATAAAGAAATGATGGAATATCACCATTGAACAACTCTAAGTATTTAAAGAGTTGGAGCAATAATCAATAATAGCATCTAACATGACAAAGAGAATCAGATATTTACTTACCTAATAAATTGCATTCATGTAATGGTTTTGCTTCCTACACTCCCAAGTCTCTGCCCTATTTCTTGAAATTTAACCTCTGTAGCTATGGCAGTGCGTGATGGGAGAAGGTCCCCACCAATCAGGTATCCTACAATCCAGTGATAACATTAGCTCTCTGGAGTTAGCAAAGACTCTGCAGCAGTGTCCCCTCTTTCAGGCACAGGTAAGTAGTAGGTATCCAAGTCATCCACATTTCTAACTTGGCTACAAATCGGGGTTCCCATGACTTCTTTCTCAAGTTTGGTAGTTTTCTGTGATGACACAAAACTCAAGGAAACATCTTTACTTGTTTGTTATAAAGGATGATAAAGGATACAGATGAATAGCCAGATGAAGAGGTACATAAAGCAAGGACCAAATGTGTCCGGGTACAAGAGTTTCTGTCCCCATCAAGTTGGGGTATGCCACCCTCCCGACACATGAGTTTGTTCGCCAAACCAGAAATTCTTTGTACCTCATCTTTAACAAAATTTTCTTGAAGTCTGTTATCAAAGCGGGCATGTTTGATTATTACCCCAGCTCCACCCTCTTTCCTCTCTCTGGAGGGTGGAGGTTGGGGCTGAAAGTGCTCCTCTTCTAATTGTGGCTTAATTTTGTTTTGGTGACTGTCTCCCATCCTGAGACTCTCCAGGGGTCCACCAAGATTTGCCTCCTGAGAAGGAAAGAGACCAATAACCAAGGAAATTCCAAGGTATTTGTGACCTAAGTGTCAGGACTGGAGTGAAAGACACTAGAACAAAAGATATTTTAGCATTCTGATCCCAGGAAATTACAAGATTCTTAGCAGCTCTGTGCCAGGAACGGTATATATCAAAACAGCTCCATGTTTATAGGAATTACAAGGAACCAAGTGTCATACCAATTAAAACCACATAATCAGAAAATTTTAGACTATTGTAAAAGTAGTCTACATGACAAATTTTTCAATATATTCAAAAACTGATTTGAAAACAAGTATAAAGAAAAGAGTGAAACAGACAGTGTGCCTGTGAGACAGATGCTACAGAATAAATAAATTTTTAAAAGCAGCAACTGATTGCAACAAACAATTGTAGCATTAACTAATTGCAATGGATGGACTTTATTTCACCTAATTCAAACAAGTAGGAGAAGAGACTAAACAACTGTGAGACAATGAGGGAAATGGAAATAATGGCTATATATTGAATGTGTTGAGAAATTATTAATTTCCAAAGTAAAAGAATAGAATTGTAGCTATGTATTTAAAATTAATTCATATTTTAGTGATATGTGTTGAAATATTTAAAATGAAATGATATTATATACGGAGTTCACTTCAAAATAAAGAGTGAGCCAGGGTAGAAGTAGGTAGGAGTATATAGCTTTGCTACTCCGAAAGTGATCCACCAGCTAGTAGGAGTCAATCATCTAGAATATAAGAAATGGAGAGTCTCACATCAAGCATAGAAAATGCATTTTAACATTCAGAGTTGCTTCATATGTTTTTTTGAAGTTTGTGAAGTTCTAGTACAACAAACATAATAGACCATTTTAAGCTGAGTGCCAGATATATTAAGATATTATATTTTCTATATTTGTATGTATCTGAAATGTTCCATTATTAAAAAAAAAAAAACTTTTAGAAAGAAAGCCAAATTAAAAAGAAAGGAAGGTAGTTAGAGCCTGAATATTCCCAAAGTATTTTATTTCCCTCTTTACTGTCTTAATTTCCCTTAGCCTCCTGGGTCTTCTACTTAACCAATAGGACATTCCCTAATTCACCAAGGTATCATCATAGGGCACACTCAAAAACCCTTGAATTCTAAGGTCATTCTTCTGTGTTATCAAGGCCAAAATCCAAGATCTGAAAGTAGTTTTTAATGTCTCTGATTCTAGAGCCATCTGCAACTTCCCACATTATAGTCTTTTCCAGGGGAGTTAAACAGTGGGTGATGCCTTCTGCCAGGCATGATTTATGAAGCTTACAAGGGGACAGTGTTTTCCAGCTGTTTCCATGTGATGGCCCAAGTGCACTTGTCACAATGGTCATTGTTCTTTCTTTAGTGATTTTTAAAAATATTTTAGCACCATCATAAAAACAATTAAAGGGAGGGGAAAATTCATCATTTTATTCCATGGTGTCCAAATACAAAAGAAAATGGGGTTCAGAGGATCAGCCAGAGTAGAGAATAAGGAAAAGGAGCATCGTTTATTTATATTTTCCACCGTCTGTTTTAAGCAAGTTTATTTTAATAAACAAATGCATTTTCAAAGAGGTTCAAAACAAAAAACAATGAATTCACTTCATGTATACATTGTCCCAGATGGTTAGTTTTCTCTTTCCCACCAATTTTATAAATAATTGCCAAATAATATATAAATCCAAGGTTTTTAGGGAATTGCCCTGTCCCTGTCCAGAAATTTTATAAGCAAACCCTGCAGTGAGTATTAATCAAATTCCATGCTTTTTTTATGTGTGTGTGTGTGTGTTGTTTTGTTTTTTAGAATTCCTAAGGTTTATTGGAGATCAAGCCTCTCTGAACCTGCAACTTTGTTCTTCCCAGAATCAGGCCCCAAACATGTCTGGGACCCTGGCCTTTTCAGGTCTAGGCAAGTTCCTGCACTTGACTGGAGAAGAGACAGCACCTAAGCTCCATTCCTGATCAATCAGCCTGTAGAAAGCCCACTGCAGCAGGAGGGAGAGCCTATTCCTAGGGGACAGGCTGGTGGAAAGGGAGCTGGTATCCAAGGGAGAACCCTGCCTTGCTGTGTGCAGCTGTCATTCCCACTGCTGGCACTTAGGCAGGGCCTGGCAGCAGGCCCAACTGCCTGCAGCCAGGGCCCAGCTACAGACATCCTCCTTCGGCAGTAGCAGCAGCGGCCTCTCCTCCCCAAGTTGGCTCAGAAGGCCTACTACACCTAGCATCCGGCGCCCTCTCGCCCCCACATCTTGTAAATGTTGGCTCTGAAAATAGCTACAATTAAGATGGTCACTTCGACCACCAACAGTACTGCCTGACCAGCCACAGAGCAGCCTTCAGGGCCAAGGTGGTCACCAGCCACTGCCAGCACCATGACCCCGCCCAGGAGTAGGTTAGCAGAGGAGCATCCCTGTGCCCCCAGTGGAAGTCAAAGGCTGATGACTGTGGTCACCCAGGCTCCAGTGAGACAATCTAAACGAGTGCCCAGCCCTGGGACCAGCATGGAGACAGCAGCCAAAGCCTGGAGCAGGAAACCAGCAGCAGCCCCTCAACTTGGACTGCGCAGAACTCACCGCTCCATGGAGAAACCATTCCCAGCACCAGGTGGGACAGGATGGTGCTCCACTTTCCCCGGGGCTTGGCGGCCATAGCCCTCGAAGTTTGAGAAGTTCTAGTACAACAAAACATAATAGACCATTGATGAGTTTGAGGAGACGGAACAGAGTTTCAACTTGGTGTGAAGAACAGAAGCTGGGGACCTGGAACCCTAAGGGCAGCTCTGCAGGAATTCCAGGTTCCAGGGTCCCATGACTAGATCATGGGACAGGTACAGTCCTAAACTTTCCAGAGTCCAGAGGCCAATGGAAACACCTGTGCAGAAGGACTAATTCGACTGGAAAAGGGGGGAACAAAGCTTGGGTGCGGGGCAGGGCGGGCGTGAGCTCAAGTGGGCGCTGAACCAGGGAGACCGAAGGGCGGGACACGCAGGCCTTTGCGGAGGCCTGGACCTGTCCCAGGGCTCAGGGAAGCGCTGTCCTGGCCTGGAAGGATCCAGCCATTCACAGTTCCTAGAGGCAGTAAGCCAGAGGCCTGGGGAAGGCCCACAGTGGTCAGCCCTGCAGCCTCTGGTGGCCTCCGGTGGCCCAGGCGAAGGGGGCCCAGCCTCCATCCTGTATTTGTAACAGCAGCAACATTATTTTAACCATTTGGAAGAAGTACATTTTACTAGTTAAGCTTCTTGCACATTGAGTTTGTAATTTTAATCAAATTTAGATTGGTGCCACCACTGTTTCTTTACTTTTTTTTTCTTTTTTCTTTTTTACTGTCCACCACTACTCTTTACTTTCTTTTTGAACTCTTAATTATATATATGTGTGTGTGTGGTGTGTGTGTGTGTGTGTGTGTGTGTATTTGAGCCTCTTGAATCATCTACCACTCACAGATATTCCTTTTGTTTTCTTTTTTGAATTGTTTCATTTTGGGTAGATTCTGTTTATGAATTCAATACGACTGATATTTTTCTTCTACACTATAATGTAATCTTCCCCTAATCCCATTCAGTATACTTTTTCATCTCAATATTGTAGTCTCTATTTCTAAAACGTTCATTCATCTTTTCTTTTTTAAAAATACATGTATCTTCCATGTCTCTATTTAACTTTTGAACTTTTGAACGTTTTGGCCCTCTAGGTGTGTTTCTGCCTGCCTGGCTTCCATAAATATTCTTTAGCAATTGTTTTGAGATGTGGTTGATTTAGTTGGATACCATAAGATGCTTTTTTTATGTGTGTGTGTGTGTGTTGTTTTGTTTTTTAGAATTCCTAAGGTTTATTGGAGATCAAGCCTCTCTGAACCTGCAACTTTGTTCTTCCCAGAATCAGGCCCCAAACATGNTTTTTTTTTTTTTTTTTTTTTTTTTTTTTTTTTTTTTTTAGGATATGCTGCATACATTAGAGCAGGGCTCCTTCTTAAGCCAGTGGTTTGACATTCCGGAATCAAAATCCTTCTGTGCATATTACCCAGTGCATATGAATCCTGAGATTTTTTCAAATGGCATTTTCCAGTGGCATTGGAATGGGCACTGTTTCTATACTGCACCCTGTTCTTCCAGTTCTTTTGAATGTCTTTCCCTGGCCTCATATAGTTTCCTCACATGCATGCAAGAGCAGATACTCAGTCAAATACTTGCCAGGGACCCTTTGAAGATTTCTGGAGTTCTCTGAGCAGCTCTGTTCTCTGTGGCACTGCCTTATGAAATTGAAGCACTTTGCTCTCCTGGATGAGAGAACCCTAACTTCCCAACTCCAGGTGTCTGTCAGACTCCATGCTGGTCTCCTATCCCTGTGCCATGACCTGGACAGTCTCTTGAGGAAGTAAGCAAGGGCAGCTGTAGGACCCAACTATATTTTCTTCCCTTTCTAAAGGATCATGGTCCTCTTTTGCTTCATGTCCAATGTCTTATGAATGGCTATTTTATATATTTTATTCTTTTTATTATTCTAGGCAGGAGGATAAATTCAGTTTCTGTTACTCCATTTGATTGAAAATAAAATCTCAATAACCTCTATTTAAACTATAATTGAAAGTGTATCACTTTTCTTTGAGCTGTTCCACTTCTATTAGGTTATCTCACCAAGATTTGTCCACAGATGGACCTGGATGCATGTAACAAGATGTTTCTTACAGTAAAAATTATAATGGGGGAAATTAGAAACCACCAAATGTCCAAAATTAAGGGATTTAAATTATTTATAACAATGTTACTTAAAATATATAAGATATTAATCAGAAAGCAATCTATTAATATATTTGTTAGAAAAAAAGGAGGATCATAAAAATTTTGAGAGGAAAAAGTACCTTATGTAAAGATTAGCACACATAATGTATGACAGTTTTTTCTTAAGGTTACATAACATACTTGTTTTCTGTTGGAAAAGTCTAGGAGGTTATAGCAAAACCTGTTTATTCATTTGCACGATGAAATTTCTTTATTTTTTATCTCACTTATTATACTTTCAGCCCATTTTCATCAATCATATATTTTTTTATACTTATATGTCATGCTACATTTTCTGAAATTTAATTTTGAGACACAGAACTTACAGAAAACTTAGAACAACGGATTCTGCCAAATAGCTTTTACCTTAATGTCTCAGTTAACATTTTGCACCAAAATTAAGTTGCAAACATTATTGTGAAATATTTTCATCATATAGGCACATATAAAAAAGTCTATCAAATGCCTATGAATTTGGTTACAGGGCACTGACTGCCACCTTCATTTAGATCACTTCGGGACAAATCCTTCTACCTATCAAAACATACCTGGCCAGGTATGAAATGATACAAGCTCACCCAATGCTGCTGTTACTCAGAGAAAAACAGCATTATCCTATACTAGTGGATGGGTGAGAACACACTATTCAAATACAAATAAAAGCATAACTAGAGATAATTTCGTCCTTCCTTACTCCTGTGGCAAAAACCTATGCTATCTACCTGATTGTCTCTGTCTGTAGCTTCCTACCTATTTCATTCCTCATGGTGTCAATTCATCTTTAAACAGCATTGAGCCATGGGACCATGGGGTTAAGCACAGAGAAAAGAAATCCAAGAATACCAAAATATTTGATACTTGATTTGGATGACTCTGGGATATTTCCCAATTTGGCAAAAATAAGTATGGGGATATATGATTCGATAGTTGTTATCCCCAAACCCATTTTATAAGATCAATTGAGCAGACAGATTTGCATTATACTATTTTTTCTTTCCTCGCTTGTAGATTTGAATCCTGTTTTGGCTCTGCATCAGGAAAAGCAGTCCTAAAATGCCATCTGCAGTTAATGCCTCGGTTCTGTCACATCCCCTCTACCCCTGTCTTTCTGTTTCAATACAGGTGCAGGGAACAATTCCTTTGTTTGCACATTCTTCTTAGTGTCTAGCCTCAAAGGGAAGATCTTTATGCAATCTTCCCTTATCCTAGAACCAGCAGGAGCTCTTGTGGCCCACATGCAAAGCACAGAGCAGGATCTGGGAGAGTTTACATGAAGACTTCAACCAATGGGAATAGCTGGATAAATATTCCTATCTCCTGGCTTTTGAAGATGCAGTTCTGGGGCATTCTTCACTTTTAAATTGCATTAGCAACTCTTTCCCAGGCTCTGCTTTTGAGAAACCCAAGCTGGAATTCCTTTCCCTCCTTTTATATATTTAATGCCTGGTTTACTAAAGTTAACTAGGTTTAACTTTACTTTCTTTATCGAATGCCCACAAGAACAAGAACTATGCTTATTTTTGTTTTATCCACCACCCCTCTTTTTTTTTTTTCCTCCAGCATATGAACTTGAGCAAAGAAATCCTACTGTTCACACAACCAAACCAGCTGAATGCAGTAACACAAACTTGTAATCTCAGCTACTCAGGGCGCTGGGGCAGGAGGATTGCAAGTTCCAGGGCATGCTGGACAACTTGGCGAGATCCCATCTCAAAATAAAAAATAAAAAGGGCTGGGGATATAGCTCAGTGGTGGAATATCCCTGGGTTTAGTCCTCCATATGAGAAGAAGGAAAAAAGTCTCAAAGCAACAAGTTTAAGTGAAATTCACTTAATTCATGATTTAAAAACATAATATGTACTTTTCTTACAATTTCATAAACTTTACTCAGGAATCTTTTATTCACCTTGTTAATTTCATAATAACTATGCTGTAGGCTCAAAAATTCAATAGCCAGGAGAAATTTGACCAGTTATCAGTATCTAATAAAATCCTTTGAAATTCAAAGCTTCCCTCATATTCAGACCATGTTTCTATATTTTAACATATAAATGGTACAGAGCCATCCTTGGATTGGGAGAAGTTCTCTTACTTTGAGATTACTCGTGTCTTGTTCTATCAGAACACCCACCACCACATGCATTTCACATTTTGTTATTACCCTCTGATTGTCTCTGTTCTCTGCTAAATTGCATGTACTATGCTTGTTGTATCCACCACCCCAGATATACACTTGGTTGGAACCAAGTGTATTATCTGTAGCCAGGATAGCCTAACTCAGTTCCTAGAGCTCAGTGGATCTTGACAGCTGTTCACCAAATCAATAAAAGCGCCTTTTTCTTCCATTGAATCATTTGCTGTGCTCAGAATTAAGGACAACACAAGATAGGAAAGAGGAGGATGCAAGAAGAGAAAAGAAGGGAAGGGATGTTAGGAAAAGGAAGGAGAGAAAAAAGAATGGGAGAGGAAAGAAAGGGAGAAAACAGGAATCAAGTGGAGAGGAGTTCCTCATTAAGTAGCTTCACCAGTTGCTATTGAGTATGGGAGACAATAGAAAGAAATAGAAGTAAGGGCATTGCTATCCCAACCAAACAAAATAGTATGTAGAAGATAGCTAGACCATATTTAGAATGCAGTCTTAATACAAACTTAACCAACGCCTTTTTGTTCCTACTTCCTGAACATTTAGCAACAGTTAGTATGTTTACATGAACTTCTCACTTGTATTTATGAATATATATAGAAAGAGACATTACTTGTTCTTTTTCCATTTCACACTTTAAGAATGTAAAAAAGCACATTTTCACTTTGGTTCTGAAGAGATAATTTTGATAAACCAATTGTTGACTGTTAAGCAATTTTCAAATCTACCATGGGAATAACTGTTAGTTAGTACATACCTAGACCATGTCATCTTCCATGTCTAACATGGTTTCTTCCCAACCGTTGATTAAACGCACCACTTCCCCATCCTTCCAATTTCTTTTCACCTAAAGTGTATTTGGCATTCTTATTGCTTCAATTCAGTGTGAGAATCAGAGAAATCCTACAGATTTTACTCTTTTCTCAAGTATCGAAAGACTGGAGATTCAAGTCTGCCTATTTTTAATTGAACTTAGAAGATAACATCTGTGTCACTTTCCTTATAAAATAATGGATACCTTCTCAAGTGGGTCAAATTTCAACAAGTGATTTAAATTTGGCCTCTGAGAATCAAATATTCTTTCTCAGTTTGTTATTTTCCATTCCTTATTGGATGACTTAGAGTATGATTATTACTTTCTTTCCCAATAAAATGTAAGGATTATAGACAGCTTTCCTCATGGATACCAACATTGTATCCCCTTTTCCTTCTTGAATGACTGTTGTAGTATGTGTCTCCGTGGGGGAATGTGAGGTGAAAGTAGTGAAGCACAAGTTAAGGAGAGTTTTCAGAGTCTAGTACCCCATCATGTGTCTGTTCCTCAGCTGTAGATGCTGATGTCTCCCGATGACTTCTGTACGCTGAGAATTCATCTATATATTATACGTTCATGTCACGGTAAGGCTACTAGTGATCTGGATTTGTCAGCTGCTCATGAGTTACTGGTTACCATTCTGAGCTCCAGATAAGCTCTCTTTGGTTTCAGTTTATTATCTATTTTGGAGTCGTCTTCTTCTTTTTAAATCAGATTTCATATTTCCTCTCATAATTCCTGATCTGTTGTTAATCTTATCCAGTATTTGTTTTTTTCTTCAATTTTTAAAATGCATAATAAGCAGGTTAGCATTGGCTTCCTGCACAGAGGCCTCTCATCTGCTAAAAGAGTCTCTTTCATTTACTACATGGTAAGCTGTATACATACTTAGGTTTCTAGGAAATAAACTATATATTCATTATGGTACATCATATATCTCCCATAAGACACCAAAGACTATTTGTGATTCATTCATTCATTCCTTAGATATGTCTTGAGCACCTTGTCTGAGAATTGCTAAGATATTCTTCAAATAGCTTAGATGTTAATGTGCATATTGAAATCTGTTGAGAACACAGGGGCAAATGTGAGAACTCTTAGTGGTATTGGAATAGAAGTGTATCTGTAAAGAAAATTGTTCAACGGTTCAGTGGGAAAGGTACAAGTTACACAACTCTTTTTGAAATGCAATGGGCCAATTGGAGAAGCGCTCTGTCAGGGAAGGATGTTGAGATACCCTGAGAAGGCAATAAGAAGGTCTGTGATGCAGACCTTCTTATTAGCTAAATTGTAGAACCAACCTAGATGCCCTTCAATAGATGAATGGATAAAAAAATGTGGCATATATCCACAATGGAATATTACTCAGCAATAAAAGAAAATAAAATCATGGCCTTTGCAGGTAAGTGGATGGAGTTAGAGAAGATAATGCTAAGTGAAGTTAGCCAATCCCAAAAAAACAAATGCTGAATGTTTTCTTTGATATAAGGAGGCTGATTAATAGTGGGATAGGGAGTGGGAGCATGGGAGGAATAGACAAACTCTAGATAGGGCAGAGGGGTGGGAGGGAAAGGGAGGGATCAGGGGGTAATTAATGATGGTTGAATGTGATGATCATTATTATCCAAAGTACATGTATGAGGACACAAATTGGTGTGAGTATACTATGTATACAACCAGAGTTATGAAAAAATGACCTTTATATATGTAACAAGAATTGTAATGCATTCTGCTGTTATATATAAATAAAGATAAATAACTTTTTTAAAAAAGAGCCAAAAATTGGATGTCAAAAGAAAACAATATTTATGCCCAAAACTTAAGGCTCTAAACAGATGAAATACAGAGAGTGAGAATCTGGAGTGTACATCATTTGTAAGGATTGAATGTGGCAGAATTATGATTGCAAGCAACTCCAACAAACTGACTTCAACAGAAAATCAAGAGAAAAATAGAAATGTTGGAAGATTTGAGGAGCATCTGGAAGCAAGGACAATTAACTCAGTGTTTTCAGGTGACTTCCTTATGTAGAAAAATTAATTTTTCTCTGTTCTTTTTTTCAAGAACCAAATGCTTAAGGAAATTACTTTAATCGGTATGATTGCAAAATGAGTTACAGATGAGATGTTAGACTTATGTGCTAAATTAAACACAGCTATGTTCCATCTTTTTTTTTCAGCTCCTATATTTATTGATCGAAGTGGCTTAATTTACATATATTTCCTACAAAAATGCCTTGGAAATAGGAAGTCAACAACATTTGTGATAAAATTAATTAACCACATTCTAAGCCAGTTCCCCAAAGCATCAGCTCTGCCTAAGGACATAGTCTGCGAAAGTTTAAAGTGGCAATGTTCCTCACAAGAGAAAAAGAATATTGGAAAAGAAATTAAAACTCAGGGTAGATGGCCTGGTGTGTGATGGGAAAAGAGGTCAGGTGTAACATAGCATTCCATTTCATTTCTAAAGTGAAAAATGCCTACATATTGGCAGGAAAATCTGGTCTTCTGATTCAGCCAAGGAGGTCAGGTCAAAACTTTATTTTTTAAAAGAAATAGATCATGTAATTGGTTGCTTGAAAGTAATTGAAGCATGGTACAATGGGCAAACCATTTCCCCTGAAGACTCACTCCTCTCAAATTGAGCAAATGTCAGAACCAGACATTAAAACCTAAGGTTTGTCTTCTAATTCTCAAAGACTTTATTGTGTGTGTTTCACATGGACTTGTGTACCTGAACTTTCTTGGGCTTGTGTAAATGGTTCAGACCAGGCTGCCTCTGATCACTGAACACTTAAATGGAAGCAGAAATTGTAGGAGAACTAGACTAGAAGGAATGCTTAGAACAGCAATTTGTAAACCTTTAAGATCTAATGTTTCATAATAAACCTTCTTTGTTTGGTGGTATTTGATTTTTGTTAGGTCTTTTCCTTCCTTTCTCCCTCCCTCTTTTTTCTCCTCCATCCCTCCCTTCTTTCCTTCCTTCCTTTCCTCCTCCTTTCCTTTCCTTTTTGCTTCCTTTCCTCCTTCCTTCCTTCCCTCTTTCTTTCTTCCTTTCTTCTTTCTTTTACTATAATCCAGGGGGGATTTACCATTGAGCCCCAGCCCTTTTTTATTATTTATTTTGAGACAGGGTCTCACTAAATTGCTGAGAATCTTGCTAAGTTGCTGAGGCTGGCCTCAAATTTGTCATCCTTCTGCCTCAACTTCCCAAGTTGCTGGGATTACAGGCATGTGCCACAGTGCCAGGCTGATTTTTGTGTTTTTTAGTATTCTGATTTACTTTCAATAATGTTAGCTTTAATTTTGATGTACAGTTCTGTTTTAATACTTATATAAATGCACGTAACCAGAGAAATATGTTCACAAAATAGTTCTATAACACCCCAAATTTCCCTTATCCTGACTCTTTGACCCTTGTCCCTGCCCTAACCCCAGAGAACCATTGATCTATGTAGCCTGTCACAATAGCTTTGCCTTTGCCAACATGACATATAAGTGCAATCACTTGCATGAAATCTTTTGAGACTGGCATCTGTTGTGGGGCAATTCTCCATTGTTTCTCTGCATATCTTGTGACAGCTTTTGTTGCGGGGCTAGAGGAACCCATTAAAATATGCAGCTCACTGCTGTTGGTGCTGCACTTTGCTGTACCTTTGTGTCTGACATGGGAGTGCTCTGTCTTCAGTTAGCATCTATTATACCATAATATTGTTACTTTTTAAGCAGGCAAAACCTCATACTTTCCACAATTCTTGATACTTTCTCCCCCATCTTGATTCTTATGTTATTGTACATCCCAATAATGTATTAGTTTCTGCTGGCTGCTGTAACAAAGCACCACAAACTGGGTGGCTTAAAACAACAACAAAAATGTATTGTCTTACAGCACTGGGGGCTTCAAGTCTGAAGCAAAGGGTGGCATACTTCCTCTAAAACCATAAGGGAATCCTTTCTTGTTTCTTCCTAGCTTTTGGTGGTTTTAAGAACTCATTTGTGGGCATGGGGCAGCTGCATAACCCCAGTCTCCATTTTTATAGTCACATGATGTTCTCCCTATGGTGTCAGTTTTTATATAGCTATCCTTTCTTTTAGAAGGACACTAGGCAGATTGAATTACGGGTCCACCCACTCCAACTAATCACATCTACCATTGCTCTATTTCCAAATAAAAATAACATTCTGAGATACTAGGTGTGAGGACCCTGATCTATCTTTTTTTTGCGGGGGGGGAGGGGGTACCAGGGAATGATCTCAGGGGCACTTGACCACTGAGCCACATCCCCAGCCCTATTTTGTATTTTTATTTAGAGACAGGGTCTCACTGAGTTGCTTAGTGCCTCCCTTTTGCTGGGGCTGGATTTGGACTCACGATCCTCCTGCTTCAGCCTCCCGAATCACTGGGATTACAAGCATGCACCACTGTGCCTGGCTTTGTGACCTATCTTTTTTAATGGAACACAATTCAACCCTTAACATGTAGTCTGTTTCTTTTTGTTGCTAAATACTATTTCATTAAATGGTTTGTACTACTTTTTGTTTATCTATAATTTGTCCATCAAAGGGCATTAGCGTTATTTCCAGGTTATGGTAATTAAGGATAATGTAGCTATAAACATTCATATACAAGGTTCTGTGTAAATATAAGTATTCATTCTCTACAGTAAATACTTAAGAGTAGAATTACTTGGTTATAAGGTAATTTTATATGAAATTGCTTAACCTTCTAAGAAACTGGTTTCTAGGTTGGTCTGTTATATTATTTTTGGATTTCCAACAGGAGTGCATCCAAGTTCCAGTTGCTCTACATCTTTATAAGCATTTGATGTTGTCAGTTTTTTTTTTTTGTCCTGTGTGAGGGTCCCCCCCTCCACATTGAAATAGGCGTGTAGAGTTATGTCATTGTGGCTTTCATTTGTATTTCCTCAGTGAGTAATGATGTTGAGCATCTTTTTATATGCTTATCAGTCATCTAAATGTCATGTTTAAGGTGTTTTTTGCAATGCTTAGCTCATTTTAAAATTCATTTGCTTGTTTGTTGCTGAATTTAGACAGATTTGCACATATTCTATATACAAGTCCTTTGATATAGCTGGGATCTGAGCACATTTTCTCCCAGACTATTATGTTTTATCATTTTCTTAACAATGCCCTTTATAAAGCAAAACATGGGAATTGTGATGGAATCCAATTTGTCACCAACTTTCTTTTATAGCTTATGCTTTGGGTGTCATAAATGTCAACTGTTTGCCTAGTCAAGGTCACAAATATATTGTTCTATGCTTTAATTTTTGGGTGAGGTAAAACATAGGGATTTCTGACAATGGATCTCTAATTGTTCCAGCATAATGTACTGATAAATTATCTGCATTGAAATGTTTTTGCATATTTCTCCACTGACCACTTGTATGAGTCTACTTTTGGACTGTACTCTGTTTTATAAATTTATGTCTCTATCCTTTCAATAATACCATACTCTTTAGAGTCATATAGATTTACAGTAAATGTAAACATTGAGTAGTGTGAGTCTTTCAATATTGTTCAACTTTGTCAAAAACTGTTTTGGCTATTTCACCTCTATATTTTCAATATAGATTTTATTATCAGCTCTTCTATAAGAAAATCATGCTAGGATTTTGGATGGAATTGCACTAAATCTATTGATTCACTTGAGATGAATTGACATCTAACTATATTAAGTTTTCAACTCCATAAACTCAGTATGTCTCTACTTCTAGGTCCTTTTGATTTCATTCAACAACAAAATTTCATAAGTTTTTGCTACACTTGTCATAAATATCTTAAAAGAATTTGAGAGAGAAACAAAGTCTATTATTCTTAACTAGATATTTACTGTCATCTCTTCAAAATATGCTTAGTAGTGATCCCTGTACTATTTCTTCTGATTTTAAAGTGTACATTCATAAACTTTCTCCAACCCTTATTAGATGCCTACATAGAAGAACCAATCAGAACCAAACAAAATGCTATAAATATTTTGCTTTTGCCTTCCACTCATCTAGATTTACTACACCTCTGCCAAGGTAGTAGTTACATTATTGCAGTAAGCAATAAATTCACCTTTGCTTTATTTATAGGTTATTTTGGTGTTATTTTCCAGTAATCAAACTGTGTTGTGTGAATAAGTGATTCCAGGAGCTGTGAGAGGTTTTATTTTTTCTTTCTTTCATTCTTTTTTCTTTTCTTTTTTGCAATAGAAACCAACAGAAGAATAGTGTGAGGATGGAAAGAGGCTAGGTCCTTCATCATACTATTGATGTACCAAATTAATCCTGTGACCTAGCCTGTAGTCCAGATGTCCTTGTCACCTAACTGTAAATATCCTAGTGGTTGGAGCATAGTCAGATATTTGATTACTTGTGGCTGGCTTTCTGATACACGTAACTGAGTGGATGGCACCCCAGCTTATCATTCTCAACTCTCACTCCCCTCACTGGCATGTTTTAGACAAGATGAATGACATATCTCCTCCTTTGCTCTTACCTTTTCTCTCAGGCTGAAAGTACCCTCCATACTAGCCCCATCCCCAGCTTGCCCAACTTCTCTTTCATTACCAAGTCATCTTCCTAGGAAGGGTCAATCCAAATGCCATTTCTTTTAGTAAGTTTTCCTGACTACATATATACTCTCAGCCCCTGCCATACACAC
This sequence comes from Marmota marmota marmota, assembly GCF_001458135.2. Lineage (NCBI taxonomy): Eukaryota > Metazoa > Chordata > Mammalia > Rodentia > Sciuridae > Marmota > Marmota marmota. The sequence continues at coordinate 31,345,963 of NW_026000057.1, forward strand.
AATCTTCAACTACAGAATATTTTTATTGAGCATTCATGTAACTCAGCATGCTGTTGAACACCACAATAATAACTAAAGGTTACTGAGTGTTTATTTTGTGCCAGTCACAAGGCCAAGTACTTCATTTACATTGTCTCCTTTAATTGCCATGAAAAATTTCTGAATTGACTACTCTTTAAAACACTTCCTAAATTTCTCAAGGCGACATAGTAGCAGAGCTAGAAAAATTCCAACTCTGGTCTAATTCTGGATTAGAATCAGTATGGAGTACATCACACAAAAGTGAGCATGTGTGGCAAAAACACTGATTTATTTTCACTGCTATTGCATTTTGCAAGATTTAAGATTGTTTCTCAAATTTCATTGAATTGTGTTCTGTACTGGGCACTGGGAGGTGCCTAGTACATAATTAATGTACCCAGTTGGTCCTTCCTCTGAGCTCCGGTACTCCCATCCCTCCTCCCCAAGCTCCAGCAGTCCCCTCTTTATATAAACAGACCTATCTTAGCATTTGACCAGCCCTGTCAGAATGGTGATAAATTATTTCTTACTAAGATTTTAGTAGCTGAAAATGACTTATAGTTTCCTTCTATAATATTAATATATATTAAAATTTTTTGAAGGTAAGTTTTGTTCAATATACATTCAAAAAGCAAGAGTCAGATGGCAAATTGCCTCACATGTCATCCTGAAGAAGTTGACATATTATAGATAAATTAGAACTATTGTGAGGAAACCTAGACGTCCCCAGAATTTGATAAAAAATTTTTGAAAGTAGAGGTTGAGCAACCATAATCTTAAAAATACAAAATCTGAAACTTTTTGAGTGTTTGTAAGACTTTAGATGTTTGGATTTTGGAGAATTTCATATTTTCAGATAGGGGATGCTCACTGGTAAATTTTATGTAACTGTTTCCAAATCTGAGACAGTTCTGGCCCTAAGCATTTGGATAAGAGATACTCCACCTGTGTAACTTGACAAGAATGTCTTAAGACTGGAGTTTAAGTCAACTTTGTTATATAATTCATTATATATAATTGTCAATTTAAAGCTTTGCTGTTCTAATGGAGACTTCTCAATTGATATCTTATATAGATGCTTAGTATGGAAAATCCATAAAAGGGCTACTGTAGCTGATACACAGAGCTCAGCCCCGTGTTAGTATTCCTGTGAACACAGGCAGCCAGGGCACAGGTTGCCTATCAAAATTCTGTTCTTCCAAAAACTGAGTAGTTGAATGGATATTTAGAAGCTTATAGGTGAAGAGTAATTTAGATATTATCTAATTCAATCTCTTTGAAGACAGCCCTTTCTACCATGTCTAGTATGTGGCTCCTTCCATGCAGCATCTGTCAGGAGGTATTTGTGGCACTGACTTAAATTGGCCTGGGTTTTAACTCTTCCTATACAGGCAAAGCATTCACACTGTTTATTCTTTGAGTAAGCAACCTTTCTTTGCTACTTCTACTTCATAAGTAGACATTTTTCTGACTTAGTACTATGTATTTTGGAATAAGCACTCAATATCAGAGCTGTCAGGACTCCTGTTGTTCACCTTTTTAAGTTTCTTCAGTTTTTCGTTGAAACACACTCTTTCTCCTGCTGGGTGTCTAAGCCTCCCACAGCCATTTGAATTTGTTGATGGCTGCCTCTTGAAAATGCAAGGCACAAGAAGCAGGTACATTGCCTCTCATTACTATGCATGGATTTTTTTTTGGTTGAAAAACTGAATATAACATTAAGCGGGCTTTTCTGGTTAAACATCACCGTATAATATATCCAAAAGGAATATTCATGGAATAGAGGGAAAAGCAGCTCAGTGTTAAGCCAGAAACTGACTCACTACTGGATGGATTGTTGACATTTAACATTATCATGAAAACTGATATGTTGTTACAATTGCCAGATGCTGTGTGTGTGTGTGTGTGTGTGTGTGTGTGTGTGTCCAAAGGTTCACTGGCATAAAGAATTCTAGAATTCAATAGTTTTTTTTCAAAAGTTAAGTGAGATAAATCTAATCACTGAGACCTGGTGTGGAAGTATTGTACTTTTTGAAGAAATAACTTCAGCTCTGTAATGCTTTCTTTGATAGACCAACAGCTTAAGCAACAATATAGAATATTACTTTCCTAACCACTGACCAGAAAGACCAAGCAATACTCACATCAACTGCTTATTTTAATGTCAAATGTTTATTTCTATGCCATAGTTGCCTTAGCACAATTCGTAAAAGAAAGGAATCAAAAAAAAAAAAGATTTTTTTTTTCTTTTTGTCAGGATATTTTCTCCGCAACTGAAAGAAAGAAAATAAACACCTTGGTACCAGAATTACCATTTCTTTCACATCATTCTAGTAAGTTGCATCTAAATATTTTTCTTGGATATCATTTTTCTTTTTTAGAAGGGGAAAATATCCACAGGAAAAAATGTTTGGATTCAGTAGAATAAAGATGGATTGTCTTTGTCAGAGAATATATCTGGAACATCTTTGTTTTGGTACACTGCATTACTAATCACCATATTCTTATTATTTCATATAACAGGCATACTTTATTACATAAAACAAAGTGCACTGAACATGAACAATGTTAGAAACAAACTGAAATTTGGTGTGTCTTAAATCTTTCAGTGATTTGATATTAGTTGAAGCACAGGAAGGAATACAAATTTCATATCCATACAAATGCAACTCTCCTTTGATGAAAATGCACTTAGTAGCCTAGTTCCTTCTGCTTTAGGAGACAGGGCAGCCGATACAACTGAAACAACCTGATAACAAATGGATGTATTTTTTTTTTTTTCAATAAAAAGGAATGCGCGGGCTTCTTGACTGGTTCCCACATTCGAGGGAGCCAGAAGGTGGCATTTGCTTGTTAAACAGACTTCTCTCATCTGATTTGAGACACAAATCCACCAAGATTCTTACAGCAGAAGTAGGCACCACACCTCAAGGTCACGAGGCCCTTAGAAAGCAGCCTATCCAGGTAACTCTGCGCCCAGTGGTGGTGGCCCAGCACCTGGAAGATGCCCTGGTGGCTGTGTACATAAATCCCTTCAGCAGACTCAGTCAAAGGGTGAGAGTTCTTTAAGTTCATGCACATTTTATTGAGTAGTAATATAAAATGCTTTTTCTTTTTCATTGTTACAAGTGCATGCTTTGATTGCCAACATTTCAGAAGTCAAATTACAAAGGCCAGGCTTTAGGCTGTAGTGAATTACTTGGGCACTTATACAATTGTTAAAAAATATGAATGGACTTTTGTTGTTGTTATTGTTGTTGTTTTCAGAATGAACCAGTTGTAACCCGTAACTGATATACAAAGGGGAAAAAAAGTGAAAAAAGTACATATTTTTGTGGCACATGACAGAACGGAACGAAATAACTAAACCGTTATGACGTTAACAGTTACCATGCATTAGAGTTTCACATGTAACTACAAACTTATTTAAATTTCACAAGGTTTGCTAAACATGCTAACCATCTATATGTGCACGGACAAGCTTATGTTAAAAACTTTTAAGAATACTCTCCCCTTTAGATTTTTTCAAAGCTTTTTGATTACAAAATTTCAAAGGCATTAAGCATTTTAGAGAATATAAAGTACGCCAGTATACATACATTTCCAGTATATATCAGACCACTAAGCGCATTACAGTCCCATACAGGCCGATACAGCCATTTTTTTTTTCTTAAAAAACATGCATAGGCAGATTTTTTTTTTACAGAATATAGATGCTTTATCACTGTACTTAATATGGTGTCTTGTTCACTATTACTTAAAAATGCACCACTCATAAATATTTAATTCAGCAAGCCACAACCAAGACTTGATTTATCAACAAAACCCCTAAATATAAACAGCAAAAAAGATAGGTGTAATTATTCCAGTTTTTTTTAAACTTAAAGAAAAGATATTCATTGCCAAATTAATAAGATAAGTGTTATATGGAAAGAAGGGCATTCAAGCACACTAAAGAAACCTGAGGTAAGCATAATCTGTACAAAATTAAACTGTCCTTTTTGGCATTTTAACAAATTTGCAACATTCTTTTTTTTTTCTTTTTCTGTTTTTTTTCTAAGACTGCCTAATTCAGTTGATAGCCATTGTGACAAGAGTAGCAAAACATTATCAATAAATAGTCCTTATTTAGTTTGTACATCATTTTTGTTAAAAATGTTTGATGTCATCCATTTTTAGTGCTGCGACTGTAAACGTACAATAGAGTAAGAAATTAGACAAAATTTTCATGTCCAGTAACAGAATAAAAGGCCGTTCATTTACCTATCTATAAGTCCCCAATGCAGTAGGAAAACATGTTCATTCCCCTAACATTGCAGTATATACTAGCATTAGCTTCCTTTGAAAATTTTTTCCCTATAAGCATTTTTAAAAGGCATACCCAAAAGAGGTGTTTAATCACCACCCTCACCAAAATATAGTTTCTCTCTCTCCCTCTTTTTAATGATAGTGTAAACTGAATCCAATTCCTGGCCCCCAGAGCAAACAAGCTACCATCAGAGGCAAGAACATCCAACTGCTGATATGCAGCAATCTCCCTCATGCCCTGCAGCTCAAAAAAAACAACAAAAAAATGTGAACAGGAAGTGGTCACTGAATATTGCTGCTATTACTGCCATTGCTGTCCGTGCCGTTAGTCTCTGAGGCGAGAGCTTTGTTGATGGAGTTAAGGTTGGCATCAGAGGGCATGGCATCTCTGCGAGGCGGCATCCTCTCGTTAATTCGGTCTAAGCCCTTGGCCTCTTCGAAGCTAGTGATCTTATGTTGTGGCGAAAATCCTTTGATAGCTAAACAGAAAATCATTAAAAAAAAGAGAAACAGGGTTAGCCAGAGACAGACAAAGGGCACAGGAGGCGCATCAGGTGTTGTTAGAGACTTCGTGGTGAGTGGGAATCCTTTAGTGGAGAACAACGTGACGGGACCTGAACACAACACAACAGACTCCTTACCATACTTGGAGATAACCAAAGGTTTGAAAACAGCCAATGTCTCTTGCCAACCAAAATGTCCTCTTGAAGTTATTAAGATATATGCATTTCTCTTGTCTTCATGAAAGTTTAGATCAAAGAAACCCCAGTTGGATATGTAAAGAGGAAAGTGGCTTCCAGGGACAGGCCTCTGGAAACAGCATCATCTGGCCACATCATTAGCATGGTTACCCACAGGGCCCGGACCTAGACAGACACAGCATGTCCCCACTGTTACTCTCCCATGTGCTCTCGATGGCAAATTCAACAGAATCACTGTGTCTTCTATGCCTCAAAGTCCAATGGACTTATAGCAGACTGTAAAAGGAGCCAGCAAAGAAATCAACTTGGGTATGTCCATGCCATCTCAGAATCCCACAAAGCAAACAACTCGATGGTGTCATGAAAAAAAGAAGAAATTATAAACTCTTATTTTTGCACTCAACTTTGGAAGCATATAGAGTGGGTGACAAGTTAAGACAAACTCAGAAAAATCCATATCAGGTCACTATGTAGAGAGGCTTTGTCTGCCCTTCAGCAGTGAACAGGACAAACTGATGTTCATCTGGTGTCCAAAGCAAAGCTCTTTCTTAGTAGATCAATGTAGACATAAGTGGTGATTAAAGAAGAAAAGGGGGGAAAACCCTCTTTTTTACACTTTTTAGCAAAAATGAATTGGACTGGTTTAGATCCTATTAGCAATTAAAACACAGAATTCTCAAAGTGGGCACAGTGATATTTGATTTATTTTCTAGTAACCCTCAGTACACTACAGAGATAGGTAGGAATTTGTATAAGGAACTTAACGATTTTCTTCCAAGGATGCATCAACCAGTGAGCTGCAAATAAAATACACAAATGTGGAACCAATGACATCAGTTTGCTTTACTCCCTGTGAAGTGCAAGCCAGGTACTTAAGGGCCAATCACCAGTGCTGAATGAGGCTGCATCTCCATGGTGGATTAAGGACAATTTCAAAGTACCTTTATCCTTCCCACCTTATTTAGAAAAAAACGGAAAGCAGTTTCCAGCTCAAACTCTGCCAGCCACTCCTACATGAGTGAGTGCCTTTCATCAGTATGGATGGGATTCTTAAAATAAAGATATACAAAGCTCATTACAATAACGATGAGAAATAGATTATTCCTCCTCTGTATTTTAAAGGTTAGCATAATGGTGATTAGTCAACCGTGAGAGGAAGTAGATGGGGAAATGGGGAGAGACCAAGGCCCAAAGCAAAGCTTCTTAATTTTTCTGTAATTCGGTAATAAATTGTGAAATAATAGAGCTGTTTAATGAGCACCCACCCTGAAAACTAACTCAATTATTTTGAGGAACAATATAACAGCATAAAGTGGTACCCTACTCTTTTTCTAAACTACTTTAAATATCATTTCATCATCGTGAATGAGTATAAAACATTTGTCGCTATAATTTATGAAGCGATTTTATTAATTGACATGGCAAAAGTGGAATCTCTAGGTTGTAAAAGCCAATAAAGAGGGAGCGTGGAAGTAAAAATCTAGCTAGAACAATGGATGTTTCTGGGATGGGGCTCCATTCTAATTATTTTGTCTATGCTGGATGGAGGAATGTGCTCTGCTGTAGTTGCTGGTCAGACAATGGGTATTAGCAATTTACATTGGTAGTATACTTAACACAACACAGAGTCACAGAAACCACAGAAAACAGCCAAACTATCAACAAGAATGCACACTGCAGATTAGAATTTGCCAAGAGGAATAGAGAATTCCCACATAAATAGCAGTTTGTTCACTGCTATTTAGGAAGCAGTTGTATTTTCTCTTACAGTGCTGTCATTTCCCCTACCATATCCAAATCACGTACAAATTGTAAGTCTAAAGTGGCACGTTTTTACATCATACCAAAAGGACCATATGCAGACAATTTTGGGAAAAATAAGAAGTTATCTTGCAAGAACAAAATACAACTGAAGAATTTTGTTTTAAAGGGGAACTTCAAATTATACTTTATCAAATTGTCAGAAGATATGGCATAGATAATATTAAAATCTATTTTGATATGCAGTTCTCTCATAACCATATACTTAAAAGAATTTGCTCAAAACAGTTACACAGGGGTCAACTCTACTGTCCTTGAGCAGAGTTAGAACACAGAGATGGTACATTCTGGATTTCCCCTGCAGCTCCTAGCCCGGTGCCTGGCGCAAAACAGACACTCAGTGAAAGTTAATTAACGGAGTGATCGCTTGATACTCACTATTCTTGTAATCGGCCACTTGCACAGGTGTCTAAGTGCATTTAGACACCTTATAATATTTTGCTACTGTTAACTGTCCTACAAGTATCAGTAGGTTAAAGTTGATAAGGCTAAACAAACCTTTTATCTCATACACATCTGTCTCGTGTTGGAATAATTTTAGAGACATGAAATAATACTGAACTATAACAAAGCACTATTCAAATGAACTGTTTTGGGCTACAAACTTCTGAAAGACTGGAAATTAATAAACTATCTTTACTCTTCCCTTTCAGTGCTGCCTGAAAGTGATTTGAGGGAGGGACATGGTTCAGCTCCAAGAATACTGTTTATGTGTCATTTGTCAAAACAGCTGCCATAACCCCCACCCCACATCATTCAAGATATATAAATTCCTTTTGTTTTCTGTGATTATACTAGGTTCATTGTATACAGAAGTCAAACATAGCTTTAAGGGAAAAAACAAACAAACAAACCATAGAAGGACATTTTCCCCTTTAAAGCAAGAACATTTTGGTTAATACTGAGCCACAACTGTTAGCCCAACACCCACACACTCTGTACAAGCTACAGCAAAAAAAAAAAAAAAAAAAAAAAATGAATACACCCAGCAGAGCCCTTATCTGTTGCAGGTACAACAGAAAGGGGACTGGCCAATTTACCTTCATCAGCCTCAATAGCCTCAACAGTAGCTGAAGAGAAGAAAGGGGGTGCAAAATGAATGAGAAAAATGAGCAGAGGATTTTTTTTTTAACTCTAAGAACAAATCAGTGACGATCAAAGGAGCTAAGAGAACTAATGATCCTGTAAGTGCTGGATTCTGGCACAGACAACAAAACAGAAATGCTAAAAAGAAAGGAAAAAAAAAAAAACACACCACCAAAAAATGATAAGAGTTGGCTTACATCTATCTGAGTGAACTGCTTGGTTTTTGCTCAGTAATTAAATGAAAATAATTTAACGCTTTATGAAAAGACTCAGAAAAGTTTTATTTTACTTGGATTGAATTGATAAGGGATTATGTCATCTAAAATGTGCTTCTGTCTCACAGAACACTTTAAAACCTTTGCTGGATTTGGTGATTGATTTACTACTTAAAAAGACCAGACAAAATGGTAGAACTTGAAGCAGAGCCATGATATCAGTGAGATAATTCATACTATTTAATATTAAATGGTACTATTTCCTACTGCCATGCAAAGACAGGGGATGCAAATTTAAAGAAAGATAAAATCAATGTGTTCATGTTCAAGTACATGTGATTCTTTAAATATAAACATTTGGGGGTAGGGATTGGCAAGAGGGTGAAGGAGAACAGAGAAAGGAAGGAATGATTGTCTGGACTTATTTTTCCAGGAAGAACAATTTAAAATCAGTTTTCTTTTCCATATGGGAATATCAGTTTTGGAAATGAAACTCTTGAAGTGTTAAAAACCCAAGTGGTAACATGGCAGCAGCAGCAAGAATTCTTTCTATCTGCATTTGAAAGAAGAGGCAGCCTACATATTGAAACCTCATCTAGGAGGTATCTTAAAAATACACCGAAACAGCATATTTCAGAGTCAGAATTTTTATAGTCCATTGCTTTATGAGCAATTTTTATGATAAGGTCTGGGTCTATACTTTCACAGGTATATGAGTCCTTCTGAGTTATTAAGGCTAGTTGGTATTTCCCTAATTGAATGCTAAAATGCAAAATGTCTCCGTAACCCTTAAATGTTTAATATTAAAATTTTACCCCTTAACTTTAATTTGCATTTTTCTTATACTTTAAGATTTTACAAGTGGAGCGACTGCCAAATCTGCACTCTAACTTCCTTCTGGTACATTCTAGATTCCTTATGGCAAAAATAGAAGATGATTGCCACCAAGGAGAAGAGCTGAAGACCAAAGCACCGAGAAAGACCCCTTTGAGACAAGTAGAAGGGTGTCAGACGATGGATTTTCAAGTTTTATTAATGTATGTGGTTTACAATACATATTACGTTCTCCAAATCTGGGGACAAACGAGTTTCCAATGCACATGTCTTTTGCCTGTCTGGGGTGTGTGTGTGTGTGTGTGTGTGTGTGTGTGTGTGTGTTTAACACAGGATAACACAAACCAATGGTTTTAAAATAAAAGAAAATGCAATGACTGAAGTTAAAAATGCAGGTGGAAATCTAGAAAAGAAACAAATAATTATAACAACTTAAGTAACTTAAGTTTCAAAAGTAAAGCAAAAAATCTGGAACCACACCAGCACTGACATATTAGAAATATGTACTGCCCGCTATTAAATGCATCCTTCTAAGCAAATGAGGCCCTGAGTTTCTGATAATACACTTGCTGTATCTTAAAATGTGCTTACCAGAAACTGTAGATTTCAATCAGTTAGGTAGAAGTGCATTTTGTGCACAAGTGATTTATCTATGCTAACGTTTTAGTGAGCTTTGGTGGAAAAACTTTTGTGTTTGTATAAAGCTATTAAAATAAATAATTTCCAGCTATAAAATTAAGGGAGAATTTACTTTAGTACTTTGTACTGTCTTATCCTCATTTAAAATTTTTTGAATTTCTGTGGAAATTCGGAGTGATTTTGGAATAAATTCATCTGATAATAAAGAGAATTACTGTGATGCTGCTAGGATGTGATCATTTAGCAATACCGTATTCATGAAGTTGATCATTAGCCTTCATGTAGCATTGTCTAAATAATGTAATCGTAAAAATACCTGAATCTTCTAAGATGAAGGACAGGGATGGAAAAGAAAATATGAGAACGATTCAGGGAAAGTCACAGGAAAATATGAGGCTGAAATTATTTAAAAATGTTATAGTGTATTTTTCTTTTAATTTTTTTTCTGTGGAAGTCAAATCTAATACCAAAATTTCCACATTTTAAAATTTTATTCTAAGTAATGATAATAATTAAAATTGATAACCAGACCTTAAAAGAGTGTGTTGAGCACCATGCTGTCTAACATGGTTGCCACTAGCCATATGTAGATATTTAAATTAAATTTAATGAAAATTAGATATAATTTAAAAATAAGTTTTTCAGTTGTATTAGCTGTATGTCAAGTGCTTGACAGTTATAAGCTACCAGAGACTTTTGTATAGATGAAGAAATTTCGATCATCACAAAATTTTTGTGGTACAACACTGGTCTAAAAATTATGGTTTTCATATAGACTCTCTTAAAGGAAATATTGTAATTTCTTTCAAAAATAAAATTAGTGTCTTCTTTTTATTTTGGAAAGATAAACCAAAGGACACATAAGATTTCTAATATCTATTTAAGTGGATAGTGAAATCAACCTTTATATATTCTTAGATTGTTCAATAAAATCTAGTTATGGATGTATATTTGGGTGTGCATATGTTTATTTCATCAATCAAAAAGATAACCAGATATCTATTTAAAATATGTAATTAAAAACTTACTTTCAGCAATTGATTGGCTCTTAGTAGTCAAACCTGTTGTGCGTGTCTGCAAGCTGAATGAGTCTGCATATAGCTCAGCCTGCAAATGTAGATCCCTATGTTGATGAGGGAATGGGTATAAGGGCTGCAATGCAGTAAGTGGGGGTGCTATTATCATGGACATGACTGACCAAACTGATGTGGGGGTTTCAGCCCTTCTTCCAGCCAAGAAGAACTGAAGACCAAGACAGAGCTTGAATGAATGGGTAAATCAGGGCTCTGGTGGCACAGGTGGCTGAGATGCTCCAGGGTCAAGGTCATACCCCTGGCCTGCTTACCGCTTTGCAGGGTTTGCTTCCCTCCAGAAAGCACTCCGCTGGGGAGCATGCCGGTGGGGGTCAAGCCTTTCAGTGTCAGCACACTCTCACTTTCTTCTCTGGAAGGCACAAACAAAGAAGGGGAGTTAGTTTGGAAGGAAAAACATTGCATGTAAGAACCCACATTGGCCCTTGTGTTGGCTCTCTGGGATTTTTGTTTATTTGTTCATTTGTTTTACTTAAAATACACCATATTTTTATACATTTACATAGAGGAGATGCTACACAAATGATGACATTACATTGTGCAATTGTGGAAATACAACCTCTTCTGAGTACTGAAGATACAGAAAATAATTCCGATTTTGTCATCAGATATCATATTACAAAGTGTTTGTTGTGTATCCCCTAGGATAATAGTAAACACGTTCAGAGAGAATTGTGCAGAATGCAGATGCAAATATTTCAGCCAAGGCTCAGCAACAGTAAGTAGAACTGATTGGAAGGGAAAACCAGAATATATGGTAAATTGAGAAAAAAAAAATTGAACTATGGATTAGAGAGCCAGGGTTTACTTCCAGGGATCACTAAGGAATTTTGACAATACTTGGGGAAAACAAAAGAATAGCAACTAGTCAGTAAAGCAAACGGCAAAATGTCTTATTAGTTTTTCTTTTTCAGCCACTTTCCCCACTGATTTGCTAATATAAAATTATTTTATTATCCACTAGGACAATTATTTTATAATAATTTTAAGTACTTCAGTACTTTAATTATATTTATTCATCTTTAACACTATTAATCACTTTGATTTACTCATAGATTTCAATGATTACATTAGCATAAAATAAGAATAACCTTACATCTTTTCACTGCAATCCTCCATAAGTAGAAAATCCTCCATAAGTTTTTTTTTAAATTTATTTTTTAGTTTTTTAGGTGGATATAATATCTTTATTTTTTAATTTTTATGTGGTGCTGAAGATTGAACCCAGTGCCTCCTGCATGCTAGGTGAGCACTCTACCACTGAGCCACAACCCCAGCCCCTCCATAAGGTTTTAATATATACATATACATATCATTTGTGATGTTTAACTACTCAACATTTTTTTACAAAGATTTCTAAATCTCATAACTCCTCCCCAAATCTGCTACTTTCATATCAGTAGCCAACTCAGAAATTGAAAAGTTTATCTTTTAGCTATCTGAACTTCAAGTATCACCCTGCAACTTCTTTCATCCTAATACCTCAGCTACTCTACCAATAAATCTTGATGGCTCTACCCTCAACATATTTCCAGTGCTGTACCACTTCTCAGAAGCTTACTCTCTCATTCCTTTGGTAAATAGCTTCATTGAGATACAATTAATGTAGCACACAGTTCGCCTATCTGCAGTGTATGATTCATTCAGTAGTTTTTTGCTTATTCAGAGAGCAGTACAACTACCGCCATCATCAATTTTAGAACATTTCATCACCCACAAAAGAAGCCCTATACCCACATTAGCTGTCACTTCCCATTTCCTCCAGTGCTGTGTAACTCCTAGTCTACTTTCTGCAGGTTAATTTACTCTGGACATTCAGACAAATGGCATCATACACCTGTGATCTTCTGTGACAGTGTCTCTTGGTCAGATCCAGCGTCTCTTGCCTGCTGAGAGCAGCCTACCAATGGTCTTTTTGCTCTACCCTTGTCACATGCCTGCCCCTCCTCCCATAGCTATTCCAGCACAACAACCCCAAAGAGTCTTTTAATACCAAAGCCAGATCCTGTCACTCCTCTACTCAAAACCTCTAATGGCTTCTCTGAGAAAGGGTGAAAGGTAAAACATTAGCAAGTTCCACATGGGCCTTTAAAACACTAGACATCTAATATTTTAAGCCCATGCTCTCCCTTCTCATTCATCTCTCAGACTACATTTCCTACCTTGTCCACTTAGGGTCCCTCAAACACACCAGTACACTCACCTCAGGGCATTGCACATGCATGGAATCTGACCCCGGGTTCACATGGGTTATGGGTTCACATGAACAGCTCTATGGGTTGATGCTCATTTCCTAGAAATCTAGTGAAATGCTCTGGATAAATTCATCTTTTACCCCAAAGCCAGAGTGAAAAATAAAAAGGATTATAATAGCTTTCCCTGTTTCACAAGATGCCCAACCTATTGTGAAATAAATGTTTTAAAATCCTGCAGCAAATAGAGGGATAAAATGTGATGCAATTGATTAACAGACAATTTCTTTAGAGAAATAATTTAGCAGATTGCAATGTAACTAAAGCAGTGAAGAACTCACACTATCATTTAAAAGGGGCAAACAAAATAAAGAAGAGCAAATATATATTAGTAAAATGTTTAAATTACCAGATTAAAGTGTTAAAATAGTTATTCAGTGACACATGATAAAATTCAAAACAGAAATAGAGGAAAAATGATCCCACCTGAGAACCGAGAACACTCTGGCCATCTTGCCTATTGCTCGGATCTTGTTCCTAATCACCTCCTTCCGGGCTGCAGCTGTTGCGCCTGTATTTTAAAAGAGAGTTTAGTAGTCAATGACGTTTATCTAAATGCAATTATTTTGTAAATTTATGTAAGTAATAGATTATAGTAAGCAAAATCAGCTTTGCTTTGCTTTTCCTTAAGAGGATTCATCTTTATGTCAAATTTGAAAATCTTTGCTTTGGGCCATGTGATTCTTGAGGAGTTTCCCAAATACAAAGGAGTAACTTTTGAGAATTCCAAAGGATCTGGAGTGAGTAAAGAGAGAGTATCTCAATTCACAATAGCCAAGCTATGGAGCCAAACTTAAGTGTCCTTCAACAGATGAGTGGATAAAGAAAATGTGGTATATATACACAATGGAATATTACTCAGCCTTAAAGAAGAATGAAATTGTGGCATTTGTTGTTCAGCAGATGGAACTGGAGAATATCAGGTTAAGTGAAATAAGCCAGTCCCAGAAAACCAAAATCCAAATGTTTTCTCTGATATGTGGATACTAACACATAACAAGGAAGGGTAGGGAGGAGAAGTATAGAAGTTCAGTAAATTAGACAAAGGGGAATGAAAGGAAAGGGGGGGATGGGAATAGGAAAGAAAGTAGAAAGAATCAGACATAACTTCCCTATACTCATATATGAATATATTATGCCAGTGTAAATCTACATCATGTACAACCACAAGAATGGGATCCTAATTGGAATGGGTTGTACTCCATGTATGTATAATATGTCAAAATACACTCTACTGTCATGTATACCTAAAACCAAAACAAAACAGAACAAAAAGATAGCTGAAAAAAATATCATGAGAAGATAAGGGTAGGCTCTCATCCTTCTCTTTTGTTCCCCTCTTCTACCTGCAGTGGCAGGAAGAGTTGAGTCCCCAACACCTGTCACTCATTCCAGACTCCTGCTGGGAAAGCTACTTAGTAAACTGTTTTTTAAAAAAAATCTCCCTTGAGGTGATCAAACTGGGATGGCTCTGAACTCCCCATGTTCCTTGGAAGATCGTTTATAGTATTTACTGGTCATAAAACATTTGTTTTAGCATTTGATACTCCTTCATCTTCTGGCTGGTTCAAGAGCTCTTAGAGTAAGAAGTAGAAAGCTGAACTGGATTTAGCTGAGAGACAGAGGCACTATCTATGCTAAAAAGTTATGCATGGGTCTGTCCAGGTTTTCAACTTATTCCATTTTCTAAATTTAAAAAAAAATCAATCTATGTAGGGCTATTGTTGTTAAAGCATTTTCTTTTTTTAACCATGTTTTCTTAATATATGATCTTTAATTCAGCCATTTTGTATTTTTCTCAAAATGTGTTTGGATTAAGAAACAGAAAAATACTTCTCTTAAGAATTTATAATACAAGGTAGAAAAGGATAAAAAGTCCTTTGAATACCTTATATAGGACTTTATAGGAAGTGTTAATACAAGCAGATAGCCTTTCTTTCTACTGCCTCTAACAGATACACAATAAAACATTCTTTTCAAATAATATCATGATGTTCCCAATCTGGAAGAACAGTTGAATCACATAATTTGCTGAGATTGGAGTTTATAGATGAACACTGGTGTTATCTTTTGGTCTTTCAATCCATGAGAAGAAAAAATTTTCTGACCTTTCTTGAAGAAAAGATTTCTGCTATTTCTTTTGGCAGTTTTTATGAATGCAATTTGGAAACATTTTTCATTCTTTAATAAGAGCCAAACAATGAATCCCCATGCTAACATTTATACAAGAAAGAAAACTTGCAACAACATGTACAATTTTTAAATGGTTAGAGAAAAGGCCTCTGCTATTCTCTCCACTCCAAGAAAGTGGAAACATAATGCCCCACTTTCTTTGCCTGGGTGGGTGAATTTCTGAAGGTGAAGCTGACATCTATCCATTCCACAGGTATGGATGGGTATTCCCCAGAAGGTACGTAACAGCTAGGGAGTCGGCATTTCTTTAGCTTCCTTCCCTTAGACTTCAAAGAAACTCACATTTTTGTCCATTGTCTCTCCTGTTGCAATAGTATCATGACACCTATGTCTTACCTCCCAACATATCCAATAAATGGCACTTACTCTTGCCAGCTATTCTACCCGAAACTGGGTGGAGAAAATTTAAATCCATGTGGGAGAAAGCAATTCTCTTACTCAGTCCCTGTGGCAATCAAGAACCATGGCTTTACTGGGCGCATGGTGCACAGCTGGTAATCCCAGCAGCTCCAGAGGATGAGGATTGTGAGTTCAAAACCAGCCTCAGCAACAGGGAGGCACTAAGCAACTACTCAGTGAGACCCTATCTAATAAAATACAAAATTGGGTTGGGGATGTGGGTCAGTGGTTGAGTGCCCCTGAGTTCAATCCCTGCCACCCTCCCCAAAAGAACCATGGCTTCTCATTCACTGTGAGTTCACAGATTCATTATCTCCTGGTGATGTGTGTAAGATTTCTACTTTAAAATTATGCTGAGAATTTAACAATATTTATTATCTATGGTTTGTCATTAAGATTCTTTGAACAATAAATTTTGACCTGGAGGTCTTCTAAGAGGCTGAATTCATTGTACCTGGATTTAATATAATGATCAATGATGAAGAAACTTGTAATGGATAACTTTAAGAAAAAAAAAAGTGAGAAGGAAGTAATTTCCTTATGGTGATCTCCATATATATATTTAGTTATTCAGGTTGATGTTGTTTTCATTCTAACATTGTGGATTACTATTTTTTTAATTTAATATTTCCCACCCCTGCTGACCCAATCAACTTAGAGATTGTGATGCGCCAAGCAAGGGAAGAAGAGATCTTGGCTATTTCAAAAACACACTGTGGCCAGATTGTGAAATCAATCCAACAGACACAAGAAATGGAAAATGTGGGGGAAACTCCAAAAAGGGTGACTATATTTAGAAGTACAACCAGAAAAGCAGCAAGGAATGGTTAAAGTGTCTGGAAATAACATTGCATATATTTAAGAGAAATAAGAAGGGAAAAACATAAATTTAAACAAATGAAAAATATATGAGAAGAAGAATCTCACCGAAAATTTTCCAATGAGGGACTTTCAGAAACCATAGAGCAATAGAAAGTAAGAATCTAAGTTGAAAAGAAGGTAAATGGAGAGAACTCTGCTTCCCAGCTCAGAGAGAGCTGATGCTCAGAAAAATGATCAAATAAATACTATATTTCAAGTGCAAAATGAGCATTCTGACAAAGTCATTATACTATTGCTTATATTTTCAGCTCAAATGGAGAGTATATAATAATATTAATATTTTATTATCCATAGTTATATTTCCCCCCAAAATGGTGAATAATAGATTATAGAACTTAATGAAAAGTTCTATAATCTATTATTCTATTATATTATAACCTATTAATCTATTATAAAAAGTACTTTAAAATTTACCAATAACTCAGGTAAAATATTTTATTATCCATTTTATAAAATTAGACTATATTTACTCAAAAGGTCAAAAAATGTTAACATGGTCTATAAGAAGAGACATTAAGACAAGTCTCTTAATGTTTTATCCTGGGATCACCTTTAATATTTTCCAAATAATCCAAATCTAAATTAAACTCCTACTAAACACTTGCAACTTCACAAAAATATAAAATATGCAAATAAAATGTGTAGATTAATACATACTTGAATTTCAAGGAATAAATGTAGTGGGATAGAATGGAGTTCAGATATAAATGTCTTGGTATACTTAGTATTGCTATTCCTAGTTTTGGTATTTCCCAGAGATCATGGCAAGTCCTCACAGCCCAAAATTGAATGGAAAGACCAAAAAGAAGAGCATGTTTTTGGGATTTTATAATCAACATGTAACTATAATGTCATATTATCATGTAAACATTCTTGGTACTGTTCTGGTTAAATTGTGGCAAGGTACCACTGAAGCACAAATTAAAATTCAGTATGTAAAGTACTGACAACACATAAAATACCTTTGACAGAAAAACTGAGATGACTTATTTTTTTTTTTCAGTGAAAAAAATAAAATCTCTTATTTTAACTTGGAAGTTTAAATCAAAAGGCAGTATTTCATATGTTAAGAAAAGAATAATTTTAAGTAAAATTTCATTCTGTGTTTTCATTCATACAATTATCGCTCCTTTTTTTTTAAGCTTCTCCTTTCAACTTTTAAGTTCTGATGCTTTTATGCCTGGGGCATGATACTACTCTTTCCAGAATCTAAGCAATCCTGCATAGTCAATTTTCCTCAACGTGGGGGAGGCTAATATACAGACCAAGGGAATCTTTAAAGATTTTCTTTAAAGTGTGTCCCTCCTGGCCTTAACACTGCACCTTGCTGGCTTCTCCTGAAGGTTTAAAGGTTTCTGTGCTAAGTGGCCTCCTGAGTGAATGCTGCAACCCCACAGGGTGGGTTTCAGTCTCTGAAGAGAACAGGAAAGAAGACTGCAGAGAGGAGGGGCCAAGTGCTGTGGTGAGAGAGACTCACAACACGGGTGTCTGCCACACATTACAGATGCTGGCTCTGTCACCCTGCTCACATTTACCACTGTGAGCTACTACTATGAATTCCTTAGTTTAAACTGAACTAAGAGTCTGAAGAAAATTCTATGTTGAATACAACTTCTTATCCAAATCAATCATTCATTCATTCATCAAGTATTTATGTGAATCCGATAGCATAGAGCAGGCATGGCTAGCAACAGAAATGTGAATAGGGCATGGATTCCGCTTTAGGAGATCGTGGGAAAGACGATCACAGACATTGACAAATGTTCCAGAGGAAGTTGGACAGCAATGCGTTGGAACTGACAAGAAGTCAGCAGAGGACACTGAGTGCAGCTCTTCTAAACTCCACACTCCCTAACTTCATGTGGGAGCTTGAAAGCAGCCTGGGGGAGAATTTATATCATGGAAATCTGCAAATGCTATAAACCAGGCCATTTTCCCCTGGGAAGATGGGTTGTTAGACATTGAACAGTATGCCACAGGACGCAGGTGCACAAAAGAACTCTCACAGAAACAGTGACAGTCAAGAGATCTTGAAGGATCTTATTGAAGGATAAATAAACATCAAAAATAGGGAGAATAAGCCTTCTCCAGAGAGAATTTTTAAACACATGGAGGCAGAAAAAACCGGTGTATGTTCAAACAATGGTTGAGAAGTCTGTTGTAAGCAAAGTTTAGGCACACAGGGTTAGTGTTTGATGAGAGGGAAACAGGAAATGGCCTGGGACTAACTTGTAAAGGCTTTAGCTAAGAATTACAGGCAAATAAAGAAATTGAGACACTGGCATATGTACAATGTGTGTACAATAAAATTTTGTCAGGCACCAAAACAGAAACCCATTGATGGATGGGTAGAGAGATAGATATACAACCAAGCAAATACAGTCAAGTGTTAGTTGTAGAGAATAAATGGCGTACCTTGGCACTGACTATAAAGTTCTTTCAACTTATCCATACTTATGCAACATTTTGCAATAAGATGTGGAAATATTAAACTATGGTAGGAAGAGACTTAGTTTTGAGGAAGACACATACAGAGAGAGAGAGAGAGAGAAAGAGAGAGAGAGAGAGAGAGAAGAGAAGAGAAGAGAAGAGAAGAGGAGCAGCCCTTCTTTCAGGTGATTGGGATAATGCACAAGCTTGCTGATAGAGGCAATGACAAAGTTTCTGAAGTAACCCTCTTACCACCCTCTTCTCCTGCAGGCTCCTGCTGAGTACCGAACTGGGAAGGTTTTGTTTTATAAATCCAACACAACGGATTCTAACTAGTTTCAATACATCTTTACAACTGTAAGAAATGAAGTTGACCAGGTATATGAAAATTTTATACTCAGATATCTTATGAAATAGAAATATCTTTTCTTATTACTAAAATATAAAACACTGCTTTTAAAATTATTATTGCCATTTAATTATTTTCTTTTTCATAAAAAGACTACAAAAACTTTTTCATTTCATTATTATATTGGCCTCAAATCTTTGGTTATTATGTAGGCTTCTTATTAAAGTGTTTTTGTTGCTGGTATTGAGGATTGAGCCCAGGGGTGCTGAGTCAAATCCTCAGCCCCTCTCCCCTTTATTTTTATTTTGAGAGAGGGTCTCACTAAGTTGCTTAGGGCCTCGATAAATTGCCTCAAACTTGTGATCCTCCTGCCTCAAAACTTTTGAGCTGCTGGGTTTACAGGTAGGCATTACCATGCTCGACTCTAATAATTTAAAGCATTTTTAACTAATTCAATTATATCCATAGATGTATATTTAAATAAAATGTTATATAAAAACACGTGCTTATGCTAATATTTCATACTTTTTCAGAGGAGAGAGATATTTTGAAGTCTGCATTTGCTGGTAGACTTCAAATTTGTTTAAATTTTTAATTCAAATTCTAAGAAAAAATACTTTTTTACCATTCACTGCTTTTCCAAATTCATTAAAAGTTAAAATTCATTTCATTTATATTCTATATTTTAGAGGTATTTTACTGGAAAGTAAAATTCTATCATGGATCATTATGAGTAAACCAAGTTTAGAACTAACTTCAGATTTTATTCTTCAACAAATACAGCAAATATTGAATGTGAATAAAGAGTACTGATGGAATGAAGCACAAAGTGTTGAGATAAGAAATATATTTTGTTATGTTACATTAAAGACAATTATGGGTTTGGTTTCTATCCAAAACTAATACCTCTAAAATATAGAATACAAAGCAAAGGACACAATGTGACTTAAGATGCATCTAAGAAACTTAAATAATAACTTCACTCAGCATCTTTCTACAGAAGATGATGAAAATTATAAATGCACAGACTGTCTTTTTTTGGAAACTCTTTGTCCCACATTTGAGGTAAACCATGTGCTATATAATCCCTAAGTCTTAGCTTCCATGTCCTCTCACTCTTGACCTGGTTCAACAATAACACACCTTGGGCTTCTATATTCAACAAAGGAATACTTTCCAGAAGTTATCTGGACATCCAGTTGTTTTCTCCTTGGCTATGAGTTGTGACATGTGCTTCACAACATTTTCCTACATCACCAGGCTCCTGAGTCATGAGTTTAGGGAGAGCACCATAAGCTCTGGGTAACTGAGTTGGCTCTCATAGAACAGCTTAAAAACTGTAGCCATTAGAATTTTTACTCAGGTAGTGCCAAAAGAATATTCTTTAACAAACATTCCACTCAGCCCCAATTTTAAATAGGTATAAAAATATGATATTGTAAACATTGTAATTTGAAAATGAAATAACTACACTGTTAATAATGATATATTTTAATTTTAGCAATGCATAGTCATCCATTTAAAGAAAAATTCATGAATGAGAACTTCAATGTTATTTACAAATCTCATATTATCCTTTTCTTCTTTGAAATTGTACTTCTACTTGTATTTCTCCAATTTAGTATACTACATATTTAAACTTTAAAATGTTTTTAGCACTATATGATAATTTTCTGTGAAAAATATGCTTAGAAATTTAAAGATGGTTTTAAAAATTTCCTGAGACAATAAAAGGATCTAAATGTTCAAAATTTTCTGTGGAATAAATAGCTGAGTTATTATTAGTTCTTAATTGAACTAGACAGCACAAATCTATGAAAAATGTTTACAAACATGTAATAGGCATAGCAATAATGTTTCATTGGAATGTGTCTCTTAATGACAGGGATGAGGGGAAATTACAATGACTTAATTGAGGAGGCTTCCTAGATACTAAGCTTCTCCAACATTTCTGTTTAGTACTTTTAAGGTACTAAAGGCAATGTTCATTGTGATTATGTCCAGGAATACCTATGCCTTCCTCCTAAAATGGAGAATAAACAATGAGAAAAAGGTGATGGGAAAGGAAGCTGAGCCCCCACCTCAGGCACATTTAAGAAGGACAAGAGGAGGTTGAATATGCGATGACCGAGCCCTTAAAGCTCTCCTTGAAATGTCCTGGGGTTATCCCAGAAGTACAAGTGTTCCAGCCCCCCAAACTGCAGTTCTATTAAGAATTACATTACTCAGTTGCTAGAGGTGAAAGATGTCAAAAAATATCTGACTAAACTTGGAAATCCTGAGCTACCATCTAGGAAGAGTCAGTGCTGGTTAAATCTCATCCAAAGAGATTGTTCAGTACTGCCACTCACAAGCAGCTGCCTAGGCACATGTGTAGGTTACCCTTTTAGGTACAGGAAAAACAACTTTAGGACAATAAAAATTTTTTAAAAAATTCATCTTTTTTGAGGATCACTTCCTAAAATATTTAGAAGACCTTCTTGATTTGGATTCTAACTCTACTATTTATTCACCCAAAGGTAATAAAATTGCAATAATGGCTACTCACTCCAAGCCACTCCAAACCACACATACTGAATGTCTTCCATGTGTTTTTTCAATCAACTAAAATCTCAGCATGTCATGGAGCTCACAAGAGTGTGATATTTGGCATAAGGCTATTCTGTCTTATATCCCATTTTGAAAGCAGCAGAAGATTCTATAAAATATATATTTTAAAAATAAGAATTCTCTTCTGTGTAATGGATTTTTAAGGAAGGCTGAGATAGGTCAGATTGTTTTTTCCCCACCTTTCTGGTCATGAGCTATAACGCAATTCTTTAGATAGAAAGTCTTAAAAAATGTACAGACTATTCATGTGTCCAATCCTGTCATTATTTGAATAATTTCTACTTAGTTAAAAGCTACTTTCATTTACAAACTCTAGTTTGACATGCCTGCACTATTTTTCTCTGAGATGTTGTCCCTATTTGATTCTTTAGTAGAGTTGCAGATTTTGACAATATATATATATAATTCTGACTTGGTTGAAAATTAGAATCTACAATGGACTAGGAATCTTCTGTTGACTTTTCAGGAAATGATCACATTCAGCCTGTGCCTTACAAAGGACATTTCAGATCCTTTATATTTACAAAGGGAGAAGCTAATAGCAGAATGTCACTGATTTTATAAAATGACAAAATAAAAACAGAACAAATAATAATTCTCAAGTTAAAACTGTAGATTTATTTTTTAAGAGAGAAACAATCATAATGCCTGTCTAACCTATCAAGGACAGTTGTGGATATAGATGAGGCTGTAATAGGTTAAAAAGGTATTTATTGTAGACCTAATTGTGCTGGACGACTGAATGCAGACTAGAACTTAATTCTGAACTTGTGTAGATTTATAATTTACCCAATACAATGATATTTAAATGCCATCTCTAAAATTATACAAAAAGGGATGACTATACAGACATAGTAAAATAGTGTGCTTGTCTCAGGCTCTTTTCCCTTGATATTAACCTAATCAGGCACCCCAGGACTGTGCACTGATCCTATGCAGAGGTGAAGGAAAAAATGCAATAACCTCATCTGGAAGCAAAGAATGGCCCAGGCACTGACAAGTACTCAGCCTACCCTAAACAAAGTCATCTTCTGATGCGGTTTACAACCCAGGCAGGTTGTTTTACTGACACACATAAATTGCAATGAAGCTGTGTAGAAGAGGAGAACTAGGGAAATGAGCAAGAGGTTCTGTTCAAAGATCAGTGCACAGGCAACTTAAAGAGGCAGAAGAGACTTCAACATCACTTAAATATACAACTCTCTTTGAAGAAAGGGGTGTGCCAACCAAAAACATGTCAGTTAGTCACTGAGGCAAACATTGGAAATGTACAGGGACATTTGTCTAGGGAGGTACTGTCCAGAATCAATAGCCTTCTGGCCGTTCCATAAAGCTTCACACTGTACATAATTGAACTTATCACTTTTTTTTTTTTTTTTTTTTGGTACCAGGTATTGAACTCGGGGGTACTTGACCACTGAGCTGCATCCCCAGCCCAATTTTATGTTTTATTTAGAGACAGAGTCTCACTGAGTTGCTCAGTGCCTCGCCTTTGCTGAGGCTAGCTTTGAACTTGGGATCCTCCTGTCTGAGCCTCCCAAGCTACTGGGATTATAGGTGTGTGCCACCATGCCCAGCCTTCATCCACTTCTTTTAACATACCTAAGTACACTGGCATGTGAGATCCAGAAGAGAATATTGAAGAAATTCTGCCCTGGAGTGAAAATCCTAGGTTTGAACCCCATCTCTCTCATTACTAGCTGAGCTATTTGTGGCAAATTACTAAACTTCATTAAGACTCACTCCCTTATCTGTAAAGTGAAGAATGTTTTACATATTTAATTTGAATTATATCATATAATCCTCAGAACAGAATCTATGAAGATGGTACGGACTCTTCATTTTACAAAGGGTAATTGTAAGGGACAGAAATGGCAAGTTATTCCCCCAGGGTCATCAGCTAGAAAAATGTGACCAGAGCTAGAATTCAGTGAGGCAGCAGACCAAATGGTCTATTTCATGGGTGGCTGGAAGAATTAAATAAGTGATGTGTTCTTATTCTCATCCTTCAGGAGACATCTTGTGCCAGGTACTGTGCTACTTTCTAAGGCACTTAAGTATTAGGCTTTAGTATATGGTAAGTACTCAAAACGCTTGCTATTATTAAGAAGAAAAAAATGCTTGTGAAGATATGAAAATTTCAGTTCTTCTAATAATTATGTTTCTCTCTGCAAATTAAATGACTGAGTATATGATCTCGGTGAATATCAAGCTGCCGTGAGATACAGCCTGATTTGTGTTTTGTGTCAAGCATGGAGTCCAGACAATGGCAAATCACTAAGGGAGAATGTCAGCAGCCAGGATGCTGCTGGCTGTGCCTTCAGAACCAAATGGACTACCCCAAAAAGATGCACTGGTGAAAAAGAATCAAGATTTCTATTTTTATAGAGTTCTGAGAAAAAAAATGGGAAAACAGTTTTATAACTTCTCATGAGCTAAGAATAAAGATGCAGAAATAAGATAGCTTTTTTTTTGAAGAGTGGAAATAGAATATCTCATAGAAAAATACTTTTAAAATTGAAGTTTCCTGAGCATTTATTAAACTTTTCAGTGTAGCATTTAAACATGCCATCAAATCAAGCAATTACTCTGAAGAGAATGTTTTATAAGCCTAGAATCACAACTCTTTTGCAGTTGTCCAATCGGTATTGATTGGACAAAAAAAAAATTGATATTTTTCATAAAAGTACAACTTTCAGGTTAAAACCTGGACATTTAGTACGTTTACTACGACAATGATGAACGTGCTGCCAGAAAAATGGGAAGTATGGATCTTTTTTGGAGATGGTACCAGTTTTCAGAAAGCTGACATTACCCACTAAAATTTCTCCTGGGAAGAATTCTACGTCTCAATTTTCTCACCTCTGCTTATGAGAAGTGAAGTTGTCCTAAACCATAGAGAAATACATACAAACAAAGCCTTTACCTTCACTGAGAATAAGACCTCTATGTTTTGATGTCTTTCAAATAAATAATGCATTAAGGTTTATAAAACACATGCTTATTTTCCTTATTACAGAATCTGTTCTGTTATCTCAAATAAATATTATAAGTAAATTTATGCTTAGATATTCAATAGCTCATATTTAGTGTGTTGGCTAATGCCATCATTAGTTGAAGAAAGGTTCTAATGCTAAGAAAGTCAATTGATTTTAAAAGTATAAAATTATCATACATTACACTGTATTTGTATATCACACCATGTATAGAAATACAGCATAAAATACGGAGTATTTTCAAAGCATTTTTAAAATGTGGGAATAATATTCTTACCCAGTGAACATAATATAATCAACTAACTGCAACAGGGGTATGGCTGTTTTCTAATACTTAGTTTATTCTGCAAAGTCTGAGCTTCCATGCAATGTGAAAATTATGCCAGGTAATTAAGAAACACATTTGTGCAAAGTCATGGCAGTATAATACATAGAGAAAGCAGTGCTTTGGATACCTGCATTACTGAAACAAAATGACAGGCCAGACTTGGAACTGATTAAAATATGATGGCAGGTACATTGTTTGATAGTCAAGGCTGAAAACATCAGTAACTATAATGTATGATGGGAATCATACATCTCTGCCATTCAAAGCCCGTGCATTTTTTTTAGGTGTAAGTGTAATTTAAAAAAGTAGTCATCTATCCTAAAGGATAAAAAGTAAAAATAATAAACTGATACTGACTAAAATTATTTACTTCCTACACCAAGCAATGAAATATCAGGCAACTGAAAAAAAATCAGCAATAAATTGCAAAGATAATTAACAAAAGACTTAAGAAAAATGTTATCTTTTACAAAATATTAAATCTTTCTTTTTATATTTTCTTTTAACCCTTCCCCAGTTATATAATGAAAACTCAGTTTTTACAAAAAGGTGAGAAAATTGATATACATCCTTGTGTATAACTTTCTGGAAAAATCATATGATCTAAGTTTCTCACATATTCATATATTTTAAAATGGAAAAATACATAAAAATATTTTTTCTTGAACTTATCAAGTAGACAAATACTAGAAAGATGTCCTTCATCTTCTTCTTTTAGGTATCAAATACTTTATTCTGATTTTACCATAATCATTCCCTAAACCTTCTAAATCTTCTGTATGTCTAGCATGTTTAAAATTGGTCTAATTCTTGTTCTACTAGACTCTTCACCAGATGAAGGCAGGAATACATGTGTTATTTTCACTACTGAATACACAGAAAAAGAGATATTCTGTGAATATTTATTAATAAATAAATGGAAATAAAAATATAATATGTAAAATTAAAATGTCATGTTAAAATTGAGACATTCTGAATTTTATTCATTTTATTGTTTCTGATTATTTCAATTCTTTTGGGGCTTTCACAATAATAAAATAAATTTTGCTATTTGCCTATTTTCAATAATCTGATGTCTGATAACCTTAGTCACTGTCTTTATATGTCGTTTTCTGGTCAGACTTATAGATCAGATTCATTTTTCTGTATTGGGTACACATTTTTAAGTAGCTTCTGCCACAGTTTTTGCATTTTCCTGATTCTTGTGCCTTCTCTCTGATCAATCCTACTTTCTCCTTCACTCGCTTGTCTTTTTTCCCCTCAATTTTTGGATATTTCCTACCACATTCACAATTTTGGAGGACTATTCACCTTTAATAGATTCAGTTATGATTTAATTCCAAGGCTCTGTCACCCACACAGATTTTTTCCCATTTCCAAGACTCCATTTCCAAATGCAGTCTGGGCACTTCCAGAGTTACATGTAGGCCCGTTCTACCCAAACTCCTGTCCCTAAGAACTCATCTTTCTCCTGAAACTGGTGAGTTTTTCCATAAATGCTATCCTAGGCACCTAGGTTTGAACCATCAAAATCAGCTCTCATTTCCCTTAACCTTTGTCTAAGTCCTGTGGATTTTATGCTGTGAAGTGATTAGAAAGTGCTTTTTTGAAAAGCTCCTTTTTAATTTCTTTTGCACCTCCATCTTTGTTCATTCTAGGCACCTCCACTTGGAGATATTTTATTGAGTTCCTAAATTATACTCCTATTCATCCTTTGTTCAATGGAAATTGAACAAATCATTTGAACAAAGCATTTTTCTAGGCAGCATTTTCTCAAAAACTGATTTTATTATGCTACTTGTCTCCTGAACAACTTTAGGTTAGACATCAATATGAACCGGATAAGGACCAGATCACCATTGTGCTGCTCAGGGGAGCTTTTTTTTTAAATTGTTATTTTGTGTTTATATCTCTATTTTAATTTCCACATTAAAATTTATCACATTCTGGGCTGGGGGTGTAGGTCAGTGGTAAGGTGCCTATCTACCAGGTACACAGTTCTGGGATTGATCCCCAATTGTTAATTACCATTGGGATAATACCTTTTTTTTTCCCCCCAGACCAGGAACCTGAAATACAGGATGCTAAAATGAGTTTCTCTAAAAAATCAGTCATTACAGCTACAAGAAGAGCTCTAAACTAATAGCTCTTTGTACTTCCAGATGCACAAAGCAGAGGGAACTTTCCAGAATGAAATTTTCACCTTTAATTCATTCATTCCACTTAGATTTTTAAACTAACCAATCACATTTAGATGTTGTCGATATTTGCCAAAGATAATCATTTGACTTTGGCTCTTGCCAAAGTAAAAAAAGTAAAATTCCTTTACTTTTAGTGTCCCAATGTATTTCTGCATGAGAGTTATTGATGCTAAGTGCCTTTTTAGTAGGTCAAACATTTGTCATGGCAAATAAATATAGTTTTCGTAGAAAATAATATGACCAGATCCCTACTGAGGCACTTATCATGGACCAATAAGATGCCATGTTAGTCCCACTAATTCTCAACACTGCACTTTAAAAAGTTCTATACGACTTTTTAAAGCTAGACAGAATCAAATGATGAGACACTCTGGAATCTGTGATTTAGATATGAAGAATTACCTAATAACCTAAAGCAAGATAGTTTTCTAGTATACAATTTAGATGGCTTTGCAAAAGGCTTACAAAAATCGGCTCCCATCCCATATTCAATAACTTCCCTGTGGTTAACATGAGGAAAAGACAAAAATGTGGACAAAGGATAAGAGCTCTACCATGTGGTTTTGCTCTTTAGTTGAAAACAGAGACATAAATTCTAATTCAATGTTGTCTTTCCAGGGCAGCCTGAATTATATTTGGCTTGCAATATATTGCTTTTATTATTTTTTTCTTTCCTTTCTAATTCTGCAGGATTTCAGTTTCACCGTTACAACTTTTCCTGGTTAGTGAGACTTATCATATATCAAAGTCTCAAACATAATTTATGTTTTAAAAAAAATGGTCTCAGAGTCTATGACTTTAAGGACCTAAAAGAAAGTCCCAGATAAATACATATTCCTATCTCACCAAATCATCTCTAGGATTCTAAGGCTTACTACTAATTCAGATTTCTTTACTATAATAATAAACAAGAAAAGAAAGCTTTTTGATGAAGATGGCTTCAATCCTGTCTGCTTTCCCCCTACTTTGGGATCTCTTCCTATTTCTTGGTTTAAAATGAATCTTCTTCATTAATGAGGATTAACTACCAAATGAGATTCATCTACTTAGGTTTCTTTCTTCTCTAAAATGTTCTGGTGAACAACAACCCTAAATTGAAACCAGACTGTCATTTTATCATCCAAAATCAGAAGTGGAAACAGGAAAAAAAGACCCCAATACATATAAATTTGATCAGCAGAAGACATTCATTGGCATTAAACTGCTTCCAAACTTCACAAGATAACAGAAGTTTTGTATTTTTATTTTCAACATAAAAAATATAAAACCAACCACAGGCCAATTTGAAACAGCAACTCTTCTCAAGATTGGCTATCAAATTCCTTCATTTGTAAGGCAGAAACTAATGAGAGAATCATGATGTGGTTTCAATACAGCAGAAAACTGTGTGAGCCAGATCACTTTCTGTCTGCTCAGACATACCTAAATTTTTAACATGATGAAACACTTCACTTTGTAGACTAGGCTGAGGTTGAACAAGTAGAATAAACCTATTTCATTTGCACAGAGTTTCATGTGCAGGAATAGTGTGAAATCCATTTCTTTAAAAATCTTACATAATATTTTATAAAACTTTTAACAAAACAGTCTAAAAAGTATATTTTGTTTAATTACTAGTTTACTAGTTTATTTATTTTTTCCCATCCTGTTGATTTTTTGTAGTCTCAGACATTGGAAAGATCAAGAGTCTGAGAACCAGGCAGATGTTAGTTTAAATTCCATCTGTTCCTTTACCAGTTCTATGAACTCAGCCTTTAAATTTGCTGAGACTCAATCACTTCAGATGTAAAATAGGGACAATAATAGCACCTATATAAAAAAGCTGCTTTGAAGATTACAGTTAATATGTTACCTAATAAATTATCTAAGACACTTAAAACAACTTATAATGATGCCCAACACATAAGTGTTAAATTCTGTCATCTTTACATATCATCCCCATTAAATGCTAAAGGGAAGTTGACAGATGCTGAAGGGAATGAGGAGAATTCCTATTTGCTATAGCCCTGCAGACAGTAAGAAGTCAACCTCATCAAATAAAAATGATGGACTGTAAAGGCATTATTACCTTGGACTTTTTAGTTGACATCAGATATGGGACAAATTTTGAGAAGGGCCTGATAGATGACTCACCAGGAGGTGGCCCCACTTAAAATAAATAGGAACTTAAGGAAGAGCATTAATTAAGTCCTTTGATGTCTGCTGACTCCTGGTTGCACCTATGCAGGCAACAGGAGGAGCCTGGCAGGCAGAAGCAGAGGGCCAGCCCCCAGGGACAGGCTGCAGACTGCTCCTAGGAAGGGCAGGGTGGAAGAACTGGAACTTTATCCCAAGGTTGGAAATAATGCCACAAAAAAGACAACTTCAAAACATGTGCTCAACAAATTGTATTTCCAAAGGGAGTCAGATTTGTGGTAGGCTCAGGGTGTTCTTGGAGCACTCTGGAAGTAACTGATGGTTTTTATGTCATGTTGAATAAAGTGCTAGGTCTCTTCCTCATTGCTCACATCAACATGTACAATGTACTAAGCTGAATATACTTCTAACTTTAAAAAAATTATTAGCTCCCCCTTTAATGGGCAAATTTATAAGACTTAAGCTAAAATATCAATGTCAATTAGAGGTCAAATCTTTGAAATAGGAGGGCAGCATCTGCTGGCTTTGACTTTAGCCCATTTCAGATTCTGGATCTGGAAATCCTTAACAGTTTAACTAGACATGATCTTAAACTACCATCTATTTAAGTGCTGGCAGACAAGACTGTACTAATGCTAGGAAATTCTGGATGTTCTTTATATGTTTTACGTATAATAGTTTCCAAATTTCATAGAGAGCCATCTTGGGTTTTATTATCACCTTATTTAGAGAGGAGAAAACTATTCACAAAAGGCTAAAATAGAGCCTAAGATTTTTTCCCCATAGAACCAGCTTCTTCTTAATCAAAACCTATTTTTAGATGCATATGGAGCCTGTCCTTGTTAAACGTAGTTTTTCTTCTTTACTTCCTTGAGGTTCTTTTTCTGAGAAACTTGAATCCAGTGTTTCTAATGGAAACCAGGACCTGTAGTGCTAGCAGGTGCTGGAGTGTCCCATCAGCCAGAGGGACTCTTTTCAACTGCCTATCTCTTTCCTCCTGCCTACCATAACTTCTACACTAAAGACATAAAGCAAGAGATCAAGTAAATATGCCTCTTTAGCCTTTTTATAGGAGACAAACCAACAAATTTTGAACAAGAAAATAAAAGACGGGGGAAAAATTTCCATACTACCTATGAAGCAAAATATGTTATATCCAAGAGACAGGATACCAAGGAAATGCCATCTACCTCCCCTAAAAAGTCTGTCTCCTTCTTCTCATCCCCAAACTGATAACAATTATATAGAGAAAGGTAGAACTTTGAATGTATCTTAAACACTTCTAAGTATTCTGCATTAATATTGCTTCAAAATTTTAAACATTAGTTGTATTCTAAATGCAGACAAGGAAGATGACCTGTATTAAAGCAGAAGAAACTGTTCAGAAAAAGGAAGGACTGACTGATATTTAAGTTGACAGAAATGGACCACTGAAGAAAGCTGAAAAAAGTAAAGAACACAGTTCTCATGTGTGCCAGCTGGCAAGACAGGGTTAGGTCATCGGGACCATTTACCACCCTGCACTTGGACAGGGAAGAGTCATATTTCTCTGCAGGACTGACCTCAGACTTCAGGGTAGTGGAATGTGCTCAGAAAGAAACAATTCTTTCAAGGGTCTTGAAAAAGGAAATGCACTCCCATAAGTGGAATTAACAGGCTTCAAGCCAGTTGCTGATGAGCACGGCACATTGATTGGAGGTAATTATTTGAAAGCAGAGGAAGTCAAAATATATCCTTTCATGTAAGTGATTGAAGGGGTGTATAAGGAGAGATGACTGGAAGTGAAGTAGACACAGAGTTAGTCTTGGTAATGTTTATCTGCAGGAATAACTTGTGCCATTAAAATGTGCAGGCACTTTTGGCCACAGTACATGACACATAATAGACACTCAGTACATATTTGCTGAGTGAATGGGTTCATAAATAATTACAAACACATGTATGCCTACATAGTTCTATTATACATTATTATTCTTATATTCTTATTTTTCACACTCATACGTATTCTGTATACATAAATATTATATATTATATTCTTATATATTATATTATTATATATTTTTATGTTCTTATTCTATATATATATATATATATATATATATATTGGCTAATGGACTCGACTAAAATAGAAATTTGTTAACAGGGAAGTATTCCTGTATTAATGGTAAATAATTTTGAGGATTTCAGTGTTCAGAATACCACACCCCGAAGTGTAACAACTTGGCATGCAACACTTTGAACTGAGAGACACTCAGTTCAAAGCCTCAGAATCAAGGTCTTTCTGACCTTCTCCCATCCTGTTATCTCTCGTCCCTTTCTTCTCCCCTGAAGTATATAAAACAGAATTGCCCTCCTCCAAAGCAAGTCATAAAACCTAGCAAAGTTACTGTCTCCTTTACACTTTGAAGACCCTCATTCCACAGAGGTCTTGCCCTGTATGCAGGAGAAAGGAATC
The DNA here is from genome assembly GCF_001458135.2 of Marmota marmota marmota. Lineage (NCBI taxonomy): Eukaryota > Metazoa > Chordata > Mammalia > Rodentia > Sciuridae > Marmota > Marmota marmota. Next base: position 31,377,910 of record NW_026000057.1, read on the forward strand.
TAAAGGAATTCAGGAACAATCTGAACAGGCCGACTTTGTTGGGCTTTTCCCCTCAGTCATTACCATTTGATCAAATCCTTTTGTCTAGTCACATTTTTATATGCTGCCCATGCCTCACTGGACCCCAACATAAAAACAGGCATTTTTTCCTTGTCTTTCTGGGTCTTTATTTCTGTTGTCTCCCATGTAACACAAAACTTTGCTTAAATAAATACGTTATGCTTTTCTTTTGTGGACCTGACTTTTGTCATAGGATTATCCATTGTGACCCTCTTGATGGGTGAGCAGGGCTATCACACCTGTCCACCTTTACAAGGGTAAAAGGAATAGTGAGAAGCAGCTACTAGAAAATGTTGATGTTAGTGTTCTTCCCTTAGGAAAGAAGTTTCTGCCATTGTGAATATATTATCTTTTAAGTGATAACACTATCCAAGAAAAAGTTAAAAAAAGAACAAATAAAAAAAAATTACAAAGATAACTATAGCAAACTTGGCTATAACATGAAGCATCTAGAATCTAGATGAAATGCAAAATGTCCATTGATTTCCTGCAAATTTCAAAACATATCAACAGATTTGCTTAAGTTCTCATGACTATTCTTAGTAATCTTAATAAAACTTTATTTATCATCTCCATTTTCTCTTTCCTTCTCTATAGTGCACATCCCCATGTCCTTGAAATGTGGTATATGCTTCAAAAATAATATACAGGAACACATAATGAAGACAAGAGAAGTTACAGAAAGGAGGGTGAGTATAAGATGTTGGGAAAAATTGAGAAATTTATATTTATGTATATAAACTGTATATAACTGCATGACTTTTATTTATTTATTTATTTAGGCTCTATTTATATAAATGCATGAGTTTTATTTTATTTTTGCCTGAAACTTAGGTATTTTGTATTTAAAGCTTTGACTGGCATCAAGATCAAGTAAATATTAAATCAGGCCACTCAGATACTAAATTTTAGAAAGGGCTTCATTCTCTTTTCATTTTACCCAAGTGCAGTTGTTAATGGCATGTTAACTACTTAAATTCACCATAACATCTAGTTTCCCTCTGCCACCTTCACTTTATTTGTCTTAGTTTATAGACATTATCTGTTTACACATCCCTAACCAGACTGCAATCTCTTTAACAAATAGGTGTCGAAGGCTTCTTGGAACCTGGAGTGACCTATGCAGAGGAGGAACTTACTAAATGTTTGTGAAAATGAAATTCACTCTTGCACATTTCAACTCTACATTGTTGTTTATTTCCATTCATTTAGGTATACTTTTGTAAGACCCAGAGAAATTTTTTTCCCTTCATTTTAACCTCACGGATCTTTGTCTTTTGTAGAAAAAGTACACTCTTTCAGGATAACTGAATACCAAATTAAAAAAAAAATCACAATAACAGAAAACCTCTCATAGCTTATTCATACTTATTACTACAGATATAAAAAAACTATTGGGGCTGACATAAGTACTAATAGATAAATGCCTTCTTTTATCTTAAACATCAAAATGTTAATAACTGACAGGAACAACCCCACTAACAGACAATTCAAAAACCGCTCAGTTGATGGTAATATCTGCCAGAGATAAAGGATGATATCTTTTTTAAGGATGTCAAAAAAACTCATTAGCAATAAGAGCTACAGAGACATGGTTCTTATCAGTACTGGGGATTAAACCCAGGGTTTACCAATAAGCTCCATCCCAGGTCCTTTTTCTTTTTTAATGTTTTACTTTGAGACAGTCTCATGACATTGTGAGAGGCTGACCTCAAACTCATGAGCCTCCTGTCTCCTGAGAAGCTAGGATTACAAATGTGCCAGCTGAAAGATGGTTTTTAAGGGAGTTTACTATTTAAACAATATCTTCAAAGCAATGGAACAATTCTCTCATGGTTTTTGTTTCTTATGTTTTTTAAAGAAAATAGAAAATAAAATTATATTTTTCAATCTCAATAGTATGTTGAGATTTAAACATAACCCAAATCTCAGAAACGTATGCTTAGGGTGAGCATTGAATTGCCAAGTAATTTACCTGGGAAATAGCATTAGTACAAAGACCCAGGACTCTTACCATCAAATCCATCTTCTTCTGACCCCAGTTCATCATCTGAGCAGATGTTGAGGACATTTACCAGCATCTCAGTCACTGGACAGGAAAGAAAATAAAATCCAGATTTTGTTATAACCTTAATTACTACTCTGATATTGTAAATCAACAAGTTTAGTACAGGAGATTCTCAGTATACAGAATCACTTGCAAAGCAGTCTATATAAAATCCACATCATAAAAGACACAGACTTTTTGATTTTATGTAGACTGTATGTTTATCAAGTTATTATCTCATCCCTATGAAATGTACTGCTAATATATTTCAGCTGAAGGTCAATAGAAAATGGATAAGTCAAGTATATGAATATGAATATCATATAAATCTTTGAAGATGCAAGTAGTTATTTTTTAATTTTTTATTTATTTGCAAAATGATTCTGCGTGATCTAGATTAGATTACAAACTTCTGTTCAGTAGGGACTAAGTAAATTCAGATTTCATTTTTAATTTTTTTTTACTCCTCCAGAGAGCCCAGCACAATGACAGGTATGTGGCCTTGTACTTAATAAAAATTTTAGATTGATGAATTAATACATTTGAAGTTGTTTTGAAAACATAAATCTTCAAGAAGAATGTTAGAAATTTTCCAAAAATGGCTTTAAAATAACTTAGTTATAGTTTAATCAGAAATTTAGTTAAGTATATTACAATAGGCTTACAAAAATAAAAGTATTATACACATACTCAGGAAATTAGTGCTGTATTATTCTTACACTAATGTAAATGGTATTACATTTAATATTTTTTGAAATTAGGTTGAGTTACTTTCTTTCTTTTCTATTTATTTATTTTACTGGGGGATGAGCCCAGGGTGCTTTATCATTGAGCTACATCCTCAGACTATCCCCCCAACCCTGCTTTATGAGACAGTGTCTCCCTAAATTGTCCAGCCTGATCTCCAATTTGTAATCTTCCTGCCTCAGTCTCTCTAGTCACTGGGATTATATGTGTGTGTGCCACCAGTCGGGCACAGTTGAGTTTTATCATACATATGAAGAGAAAGTTGCACACTAATTCTTTAAAAGTTACTTTTAAAAGTAATATGAGGGTTGGGGCTTTGGCTCAGTAGTAGAGCTCTTGTCTTGCAAGTGTGAGGCCCTGGATTCGATCCTCAGCATCACACGTATAAAAATAATAATAAAAAATAAAATAAAAGTAATATGATATTTTAAAAAAAAGTTCTTGAAGATAAAGTAAAACCGCAGTGGAGCCAAAATTAATGCAGAGGTTCAGTTTCATAATAAAAAAATGAATTAGCTTTACTAATATATTAGTGTGTCGTTTTATAATACATGGTCAAAATTTGAATAATTAATGGAAGCCATTCAACTCAAGTGTGTTCAAGAGCATCCAATAGTTATCAGGATTCAAGCTGCTTTGATTTCCGGAGGATCCAAGAGACAATTTTACCAGGTGTTGCAATTTGAGCAATGCAAGAAAGCATCCAATGTAGCACTGGCAGGACATTATGAAAATGTACTTGTGACTTATTTTGGTTTCTAAAGGGAAGAATTTTTCACTGACCACTCACAATTTGGTTTGTGATATATATATATATATACACACACACACTCAAATATTATGGGGCTTCAGAAAGATGTGTAGCTCTTCTCTAAAGCTCCCCACAGCACACCCTGTTTTTCTGAAACACGTGGAAACTCTAATCTTTATTACAAACCCACTTGTGTCCTTGTGAGGTACGTGAGAAGATGCATTAGGAATGATCTGTCTGTCACTGTGAGGCCTCATGACTAAATGTTCATGGTTTTTTTCTGAGGTTTAGGAATATATAAAAGTAAAACAAAAAAGAAAAGAAGGAAGGAATGAAGAAAGGAAGAAAGAGAGATAGGAAGGACAGGAGCCAGAGAGGAGAAAAAAGGAGAGAGAGAAAAAGGGAGGAAAAAAAAGGAGAAAAAGCCAATTTCTGAAAAATTGGGTCAAGTTAATACACAAGTTTTCAAATGTAAATTTGTCTCCCTGTTCCTACCTTGTAACACACTAATGCTCAATATATTTTTAATGAACTACTCTTTTAATTGTTTTTTGAGCTACTCTTCAAAATATGGTGGCCATTAAGTGCTACCAGTACCATGACCATTACTCACAAAAGTATGTTGAAACCAGCTAAAGCTATATTCCTACTATTTTTAAGTTAGATTATTCTAATGAGACTTTATGAGTTCTCCTAATATTCTAATGAATTCTCCTAATGAATTCTTATGAGTTCTCCTAATATATTCCTCATTTCCTGTTAACTCATTCATTGTATATTGTTAATATAAACACAGTTACACAATTTTGAATGTCTTCTCTCATGGCCCAGCTTGTCATTTTACTGGGTAGACCAAAGGATTTCTGTTTCTGAACACTTCCTATTAAAACAGAACAAATCTCCTCTCTTCCCATTATATGCCATCTGGTTAAGGACCTCTCAAGATTGTACAACACACCTTTTTCCCCAACAAATGGCAGGGACCAAGTGAAAACATCCATGAAATTTGGAAGCCAGTATGGATGGGGAGAGCAGTTGAATTGCCTGATATTCATAACGTTGTTCTCATACTTCAATACTGCAGCTAAAAACAACAGAAAAAAAAAACAGAAAGAAGCATGTTAGATTCACAGCACGTTTCTGCTTCTATACATGGTTTAGTTGATTACGAAAACTCAATTATTTGACTTAAGTTCCAAAACATCAAACCAAATTGCTTTATCAATCCTGAGTACTTAAACTACTTATGGACTTAAGCTGTACCCACTGTAATGTGTTTCTGCACAATATGTGAATAGTAAATATGAAGCAGCATCATAATTGGGCAAATATTTATATAAAACAGTTAATCAAATGTCTGTTGGGAATTGTATCAGCCTGCTCTTGCAGCCAAGAACATTCCACTCTTATTTAATACCCGATGACAAGAAAAAAGGTGGCATGGCTAAGTTAGTTAGGAATAATTTAATAATCTCCTCAAATATTTGAATCGAATTTCTGTTAAAAAAAGCAAACCTTTTGTTTTGTAGAACTCACAATAGTTGTACAAAATAGTTTAAATTAGATTGCTTTTCTGACTTAATCAAATGTTTGGATTGCATCCTACATAAAATGATATGCTGCTGACCCTATCCTTGACTTTTGAAAAAAGGCATAGAATGGATGACTTACAAAATCAAACCTGCATGTTTCACTCTGCTTCCAGAAACACTTGATTTATACCCCTATATTGTATTTATCACTTGGCTTTAATCACAGGTATCCTGTGAACACATGTTCTTTCTCCCACTGTCTTTAAAGACAAGTACCACACAACAAGCTTTATAGCCTTTGTTTCCCACATATCACCTTACTCAGTGCCAGTGCTCAGAAGGTAGAGACAAATCTTCATTTTCTCTTACAATTTTTTTTCAAGCAAACTATTCTAAATTTCCTTGAACTTCAACAAGAAATGTGAGATCATTTCTTGGTACTTTTCATCACCCTGTTCATCTCTGATCTAGATGCAGGCCAGATTGGCAATGCCTCTGTGTAATTGTGGCTTAGTGTACACACAATCCTTCAGGTGGTCTGGATCTACATGGAGTATAGAAAAGATATATAGTTTTCTGTGAGTTGGTTACTATGTGTATCATACTGCAGCCTGATGACAATGTTGATGTTTTCAGCAGCTTCCGATTGACTAAGCTCCTACTTACGCACAATAAGGGCTTTGCTTTGAATTAAATACCTGGTGCATGACAATGGTTCCAGGGAACAAAGAATCACAAACTTTGGGAATAACACATTCGGCTACTACAGTCAACATTAATATAGAGGGAGTCATCCTCTTTTTTTTTTTTTTTTTTTTTTTTTT
>NW_026000057.1:31389425-31451872 GCF_001458135.2 Marmota marmota marmota
ATATGTGTATAAGAGACAGTATATATATATATATATATATATAGGCATACTTTATGTATATATAAACACAGCCTTTATGGTTCCTTGTATTATTGTTATTATCCACTTAGATAAAAGGCAATTTACTAATTCATGGTGGTTACTGTATTTGGTGAGCAAGGATTGCCCTTATAACTCATTTTTACTGTATACCTCATAGGATTAGCCATAAAGTATGTGTTTATATCATTTATCAATATAGATCTCCGCTTTTCAATTTGTAGTAATTTGGCCATAATGATATTCTTCATATGAGGAATTTAACAATTACACTACATGGTTTAGGACCTAATACAGAGTTCGTCATAGGCAAATTCTAAGTAAGTTCCATATCATGACAAAATTTCAAACAACATAAACATTTATTATTAGTGGATACCCACAATATATATCTTACTTGAAACTGCAAGATAATGAATTTCTAACAATAAATTTTACTGTGTATATTTAAAGTCTATAGCACGTTGTTATACGATACCCATAAAAAGTACCACATTAACTATAATGAAGCAAATTAACATTTTCAACATCTCACATAACTACTGCTGCTTGTTTTTGTGATCAGAGTAGCTATATTTCTACTCATTTGTATGTGCCAAGGGCACACTTGTGTCACCACATATCATACTTTTATGATTACATCTAGCCTTAGCCCCATTCCTCTTACTTTATCCAGTGGGAAAGTCTTCTCAACCTTTATATACCTTTGATCCTTATATATGTCAGCTTCATGGTGCCTACAACAACAACTTTAGCTTTTTTATAAGCTTCCTTCATAAAATTTGGTTAATGTTATCTTATCTACACCAAGGAGGGGGATACACTAACTATTTCTGTGAAATAATTTGAGTCGATCTTATACTTACACGTGTTGGTGTGTTCAAGCATATCCCATGCACATTCAAGAACATGTGCTTTCCTTCTTAATACAGCATTAGCAAATTACAGACCAGATTATTATTCAAATACAGAAATGTGAGTAAAGTGGTCAAGGAAGAGGAGGGAAGAGATGAAGAGGCATAAATCCCTTTGATGCTTTTACAGTGTTATACACTAGATCTGGCATATAGTTGATGGTCGATTGTGTTGGTTGAAGAAAAGATCAAGAAAAGGAAAGAGAAAGCAAGGACAAGATGGAGAGGAGTAGAAGAAAGAAAAAAACAGTAGGAAAAAAGACAAAGAAGTTTTCAGAAACATAGAATATGATCTTACCAGAATACTAATCACATAACTAACCCCGTATGAGCAGAAGTCTGAGGGGAGCATGAAGAAATTTAGAAAACAAAGGCACTGTGCCACCTCAGAGGCCACACTCTTTGTTTTCAAATTGCAAGGATATGGAATAGAAATCAAGTAATATTGGCTCTGTCATAGCAATTGCATGAACATTATTTTCTCCTTATTTCAGCTTTATCTTCCCAACTTGTAAAATGGAAATGATAATAACTTGATCTCCTACTTTTCATGTACAAAGATTGAATCTAATATATGATCAATATACATGATAACACATATGATCAGATGAAATACTTGTCACCTGAGAAATGTGAAGTGCCATAGGTCAGTTTCAAATTCCTTAAGGAGGAGATGTCAGTCTGTTTTGATAGCTTGCCATTTTATAATCCCACCTTATGGGTCACATCTATATATACTGGGATGCAGAGAATCTGGAGCCAAAAAGTGATCCTGGGATTTAGCTCAAATCAAGTCAAACAGTGTGAATCACTACTACCACTAAAATCTCACAGAAAATTGAATTTCTTCCAGTACATGTATTTTGTTAATAAGAAAGAATTACTGATGAGTTCTTTACCAGTTTCAGCTTCCATACAGTTTTATGTTCTAATCCATATTATTATAATGCTCAGAGGAGGCCAATGTAAGTCCAAGCTAACAACATAGAGCTTTGACAGAAACTTTAAGATTCTGGAGGAGATGCAAGGTCACAGTAAGCACTGTGCCCTGGCCTGCTGTCATTCAGTGCAGGTGATACTTACATATCCAAATGTAAAGTAAGGGTAAGTGTGTCCTGATGAGAGGCACCTGGAAACCACAGATCCATAACAGAACCACCTTTCCATCTTGTAGTTGGTATTAAGCCTTGAGCTATAGCTTACATTGGTTTTAGATTGGTATCTCTTAAGATATTCCTGGTACTGAGTGAGTGTTAGTCCATACACTTGCTATCAACATTGTTTCCTATGGAAATAATGGACTTTGGTAGGTCTAGAATTTCTATATAATAAATATAAAGTGACAGTCTATTAATTCAAGTCTTTAACATTACTTATATTGTACTGTCCCTCTTCCCAACAAATGCTTTGTAGTGAATTAGATTTCTAGAATAGTAGTTTCAATCCATTGTAAGAATCTTTTGACCATCAGATCTATCAGAAAAAAAGGATTTCAATGTCTCAAGACGCATTTCTTGGTTGTTCCTGATCAAGGGACAAAAGGACATCTGACAGTGAATCTTTGTGAAAATGTATGGAGGCTTCATTTAGCTTGAAGGTAGGGCCTTTCTTTCGGTTAAGGTCCCACATAATTGTGAGATCTGAAATCCAGTAATTCTATAGACAAACCCCTGTGAAAAATAAATATTTTACTCATATTATCACTTTGTTGAAGGTTCACAGTTACTTTACCAAGAAGGTTATTTATTATTATTATTCATTAGAGCAAAGGTACATAGATTACATGTAGATTAATGAAGTAGAAATATACACTGAGAATAATTCTTAAACATTAAATCTTAATGGCTAGTTTTCTATTTTACCATTATTTCCATTAATTCAATATTTAAATGAAAGCAAGAGCATACTGGCCTAAAACCAACCTACTTAAAAAGTGGCCTGCGGCAGTGACACTTATGCATTGGAACTGAATAAATAAAGGCACAAGTGTAAGTGCTTGAGGGGCTACAGTTTAAAGGGAGAGATGAATTATTTATTTAAAAAAATGCAAAGAGTATTCTTACTACATTTTTTTAAAATAATGTAAATATTTGGATACCTAGCACTCACATAATATTGAAGTGATAATAAATGACTTTTCATTTCAAAAGCTTTTCTTTTCACATTGAAGAACAGTTAGAGTCACCTAAACACAACAGAGCCATGATTTGAAGAGCTTTTCCCTGTGAAAATTGCCCTGAGATCTTTCATACAACAAAGCTAAGGACAGAGGTTAATAGGTTGACTCTGGAGGCAGCAGGCTGTATTTCCATCTCAGTGCTCTCTGTGACCAGCTTCTGTGAACCCTGGGGAAAATGTGCAATCCCTCTGTGCCCTAGCTTTTCAACTATCTAATCAAGATTATAAGGTATTTCATAGGGCTGTCGAGAGAGTAAATACATTTAGACATAGAAAACACTTTCAGCAGCGTCTGCACATGGTAAGTACTAAAACAATGCTGTTACTGGTATTATTGGCTATTCTTAGTAATAAAGTAAATAGCATATGCATAGTATGCTATCAAAATCAAGGGAAATACTAACATTTACAAGACACATTACCAACTTAAGATTCTAAAGAAATATATTCAGCTGTATCATTCACAGTGACAACAAAAATGACAATGGAAAAAGAAAAGGTAACAATCACAGACGGACGAATTCCACATGTTGAGGGGCCCTGGATTTGAAGTCAGTGAACGGAAGCTTTCTGCCAAAACCTCTCCAATGAATGTTATCTGTCCTTCTCAGATAAAACTGATCAAAACTTCCTAATCTCAAATGCTGTTCAGCCTTAAATGTCTACATCAATTTCTTTTCTTTTCTAAGAACTTATATTCATAATAAAAGAATTAACATTGAGATTTTGCCCATAGTTTCTGCTTGGCCCCTCATAAATTCTTATATTCTACACTTTTTCTTGGTAGATCCTCTTAGTTTTAGTAGTTATTAAGAAGAGATTACCTGTATAGTGAGTATAATTGTAAGATACTCCTAGGGCTAAAGAATAACAATGTTTATTGAATAAATCCAAAAAAATGAATTTTTTGAGGAAAAGTATTTTACATATTGTTTTTCTTAAGATTAAAAAAAAACCCACAAAAGCAAAACAAAACAGAAAGTGAAGAACTAGGCTTACAATTTGTCAGCAAACATTAAATAACAAAATACTGCCATGAATATATGTTTACAATTTTTTTAAATATTTAAATAAGCGATCTGAGGTAAAGAGTCATGCAAAACCAATTAAGAAGAGTTTTAGAGATGGTGGGAAAAAAATCAAGAGCTGGCAAAACTGCAGCCATGGGAAAAAAAACCTCTGGATCAATTTTATCCAAAGTGTAAACAACTAGCAATCCTATTTATACCTGTGGTTTTAAGGACACAAAACATGCTTTAAAAATGTTTGTGTCAATGATAAATGATACGACCAAACTTGACAGGCTTCAGACTCTGTAAAAATGGACCTTTGTTGTAAAACATGGTTCAACTTTGTAGAAAAGTGATTTTTGTGACATGTGTAAGGTAAGAGGTGCAACTCAGGGTGAGATGTGACTCGGGGATACCTGGGCCCAGTTGTATTCTCCTTTCAGAAATCCCTCATCTCATTCTGGCACCCAGGATAAGGATGTGATCTAGTTGGTTATGAATTTGGCTCCTACACCAGAATGACACCAGATATCAAGAACCTAGTGGAAAAACACATGGTGCAGTATGGAATGAGCTTCTCAGGTCTGCCATTCGACACCATATAGATCCCCTGCTAGAAGTCAGGGACCAAGAAAAGCTGGCTTCTAATGTGGTGCATCTGTTCCTAGATGTTCACATCAGGATCATCAATAAGATTCTTATCTTGGTTCATGATAGCACTTATTATAATGGCATTTTTCTGCCAAATAAGAATCCTCTTTTTATTTATCAATGTTATCTTCTTGGAAAATATTTGAGGTTATTGAAAATGTCATATTTTGGTAACACACACACACACACAAATGCTTTTTATTAATCAGCAATTCTACTAAGTTGTATAATTGAAAAAATCTAAATATCTCAACAGATTTTTCCCAGGCCTGGTGATGCATGTCTATAGTTTTAGCGACTCAGGAGGCTAAGGCAGGAGGATCTTGAGTTCAAAGCCAGCCTCAGCAAAAGCAAGGCACCAAGCACCTCAGTGAGACCCTGTCTCTAAGTAAAATACAAAATAGGGTTGGGGATGTGGCTCAGTGGTTCAGTGCTCCTGAGTTCAATCTCCAGCACCCCTCTAAAAAATGGTAGACTTAGCTGGGCGTAGTGGTAAATTCCTGTAATTCCAGTGACTCAGCAGGCTATGGTAGGAGGATCACAGGAGGAGGATTCAAAGTTAGCCTCAGCAACTTAGAGAGACCCTGAGCAACTTAGTGAGACCTTGTCTCAAAATTGAAAAAAATAAAAAGAGCTGTGGCTGTGGCTCAGTGGTTAAGTGCCCCTGGGTTCAATCACTGATACCAAAGGAAAAAAAAAAAAAAGGACTTTTGCATCTTAAAATTATAGTAAATGATATTCTTCTTTTCCATCTTCTAAATCCAATTTTCCAGCTCTCTCTTCCCAAGTAGTTTAATATTAAATTCATTCATTCCCTTGGCTGTCATTTTAATCTCTGGTCTTGATTGCTATATTAGTTTGGTTGCTATTTATATTTTCCTCTCAACCCAAAATATGTTTCATTTAATAAATTTCCTTAATTTTACTGTCAGTACCTGAAATAGTTTTAAACCTCTGGTATATATGATTACATTTATCTAAATATATTCTATATATCCATTAGCTCACCCACTCACCCACCCACCCAAGAACTCATATGAATTATAGAAAACTTGACCCACATGGAAATCCTATGCAATCTAACTTAGATTCCTTTGAAGCACAGGTGTTTCTGTAGAGAGAAAAAGGACCTGCTCTTTTTTTTTAATCAGGTGTAAAACGAATTTTTCCAGAGGTTCATTAGAGTATTTGTACAAACTAAAAATTTTAAAGCAGTGTTTACATCTGCCACAGTATTTCTGAATTCTAAGTGATTGTACCCTTAAATTTCACTTTCTCAGTTAAGCTCTTCTGTTCCCATAGACTAATTTCCAAATGCTACTCTTTTCTTTGTAGCATTTTCCAAATATTCTTTAATATTGATTGGTTGAATTATTTACTTAATATCTATCACATTGCAAGATTATAAAGCACACTGGGGCAAAGACCATGTCTGCCTTGTTTAATTATACCCCAACACCTAGCATGGTGCTTGATGTATACCAAGTTTTTGGTGAAAGTTTGTTGTATTGGTGTATGGATATGGTTGAAGCCATTTTTCCAGGAGGCAAATTATGAAGAAAAAAAATGAAACTATGTTTCATTACTTCATTTTTCATCTGGTATATTTAAAGAATTAGGAAATAACTTTTCTTTTAGGGATCAGATTCACAGAAGAAAAACAATTCAAATGTACAAAGTGCTCTGCAAATGTTTAACTCCAATTTGGAAAGGACATTGGCACTGATTACGGCAATAATTTCAAGAGAGATAAAAAAAAATCTCCGGGTCAATATTGATAGGGCACTTATTGGGCACTGTCTTCTACTAATTCCTAGAAGAAAAATGCTCCAATAGATTCATGTATCAACTGCCTACCAGGTACAATGTATACAGTCTGGCTTCACAATGTCAATGGACCTCGTACAATGTTAATTCAAAAGCTTCATATTTCAAACTACTGACCATCTGATTGGCATGTAACTGAAATTTATGGGAAAACTAACTAAAATATATATGTGATATGTATAAGAAAAAAAAATGACTGGCATTGAAAACATTCAAAGGGGGTCTTCATGGAAACAGAGATGGAAAGGGTCTAATCTACCTAGATGGGCAGGGTGCAAGTCAAGCATTTTAGATGGAGAGAAGTATGTGGGCCAAGGTGTGGAGAGATGGAAAGTCAAAAGTTGTTGAGGGAAATGAGCAGAACAAGTTGTCTACAGTAAAGTGTTCACTCCGAAGTGAAGAGGGAGGTCATAAGGTAGGTAAAATAATATATAGTGAAATGATAAGTAAAAAGCTGAAGAGAAGCAGCCTTTTCCTGCCAGCTTTTGTGAAGCCCTGAACTAACATGTGGCATAATAATAACCTAACATATTCAATGATGATAATATCTTAATATTGCATAGCACTTTGTTTCAAAGCAATTCCATGTATTAGTCACAAAAGAACATTTTCCCTCATTTTACAGAGATAGCACTGCACATCCAATAAATCTAAATGAGTTATTTGTTTAATGGCACAACTGTGATTCAAACCTACATCTTTTGCCCTGGCATCTTGCAGTTGTCAGAGTGAGGAAACAGAAGCAGGGAGACCAGTGAGAAAACAATTATGTTACGGCAGACTGCAAAGGATAAGAGCTGACAGAATTAACGTGGGCTTCACCAAGAGATGGAACACTCAGTCCTCACTTTCCAAGCATTTCTAATTAGCTATAAGCCATTAAGGACCACTAATCAGAACTACTGGATATATAAATACACATCTGATCACAACTATTACTCTTTTTAATTAAGATGGCAGAACAAACATACTTTTATTTTGTTAGAGAGAGTCGCTGGTGTCTTAATCTGCAGGAGCTTTACAAATCAAACCATAACATAACTACTGGGTTATAATTCCAGAATTCTTTATGGTCATCCCTCTCTAAGAATCAGATGTTTAACTCAGAGATTCTTCAGTGTTATTTTTATATTAATTGTATTTTGGAGGATCTCACAACCTCATTTCATTGCATTGCTTTTTAATATTCTAGTTAACACTGATTTTATTCAAAAAGAATAATCTTCACTTTAGCTGTGAATAATTGACTCCCACTCCCAGATACTGTACACACTGTTAGCATAATAGCTTTAAAGTGCTTCAGAAAATTTACACAAAAGTCTTTTGAAATTATGTTCTAACTGAAGAATATGTCTTTCTTTTTCCTATCAGTTTATCCTTTTCTCTTGGGAGAATTTCTTGTTTTATGAAAAGGTTCCCAAAATGAAACACTTCTATCTCGTTCCTAAAAGACTGCTCTACCCTAAGGCAAGAGGAAAGAATAAAAGAACAACAAGGTCTCAAAGACAGCTGTGCCCCAATACCTCTGTGTGTGTGTGTGTGTGTGTGTTTAAAAACACACGTGTTTTTAAGTTCCTACCTTGTTATCTCAGAACCATATACAAAGAAGCAACATACACCATATGTGACAAGTGGTTTTGGTCTTAACAAAAATCATATTACCTACGATTAGAAAGAACAAAAAGAGGCAAGACCATTCTTACGGAATACGGAATAAAATCCCATTTTAATTTTTATTATTCTATTTTTGTTTAATTGCTAGAAACCTTGTTTGTTTGTGCAACTTAGCAATCAGTCTCTGAAAAGAACATAACTTTTTGGGTGTTCCTTTCCCTAGGTTTAATAGAACAAAATTTAAATGACATAGAATAATAAAAACTTGTGTTCATATTTTACACACCTAAGATAAATTATAGGATCCTGATGGGATGTGTAATACGACCTACTGAGTTCTTAAACTGCTTGGTGCTACTTCAGGTGCCCTCTATAGAGCAAGACTGAAAACCCTGGGAATTGATTTTATACACAAAGTATTTGCTGCTTTAAAAAAAAAAATCACTTGTTTTGACTTTGTGTTTTCCTCTTTCTCACCAAACACTGGCCAATATTTATGATTCAGGTCATATTTTATCTCAAACAAGGACTTCTCTGACCATTCCAGAAAATTACCCCTTGTCAAATGTATATCATATTGAGTCCCTTGGTTTCAGCTAAATCACGTTATGTCTTATATTTTTAGTAAGCCACTAAAATCTTGCTTTGTCAACTGCCTTACAAGCACATGGCATGCAGAGGACAAATGTTATTTGACTTTGCAAACTTCTTGCCACAAGAGGCAGCACCTCATTTCTAGAATTGTCTTGTGCTCCCTGCCACCCTCAAGTGTGACAGAAACTGCACTGTGTCTACTGATAATTATGCTCCGGAATACAGAAAAGGGGGCCATAACTGTCAATATAGCCATGAAAAAGATTGTACAGTGATGGCAAACTCCATCCAGCAGATGTCTCTCTCTGGGCTCTTGGGAAGGGAGTGGGAGGGTTGTAGGCTCCATCTGTAGGAAAGAGCAAGTGTGTGGAGGGAGAAGTAAGGAACAGGAGGAGAGGTGGGTCAGCACTGTGATTACACCAGATTTGCCTTTTGTGGGAAGATCCCTGAGAGCTCCCGAATATATGAAGGTCAAGGTCTATCTCTGAGAAGGAGGAAGTGGGAAGTACTAGAAAGGGAGAGTGGAACACCAGAAACCGAGGCAACAACCTATTAAAGACAGAACACTCAGCAGGCACTTGGGAATACTGGAGGTGAAAGCCCCTATTAGGCATCCTGGACACAAGGCAGGAAGACATCCATCACACCTGACTTATGCATGGGAATGGCTCCTAATTATAGGAGTTTTCAGACTGACTCAGAAACCAGGCTGCCTTTTTCTGCTTTTCCTGGACTATGGGTTGATTGAGTTTTCCCTTCTGGTCTCCATTTCTCTTCATCTCTGAAAGTTCTACTCAGACTTGATACGCATGTAATGTATAGACCAATATCAACTAGAGGTCATGTCACTTCCGCATTTGATCACCTATCCTGACATTCCTATAACACCATGATTTCCAAATTAAGAAACTACATTTATGAAAGAGGGTAATAATGGATCCCTTGCTTTTCCTCTTTTTTCCACAGTGAGTAAATAATGTCCTCTTGTTTCCCAGTTCCCCCTCACCACCTCCAGGCATACTGAATACGGAATTTCAGAAAGCAAGTGCAGGTCACTGAACTTGATGGTTAGGTTTCATCCCAGTTCATTACTTCCTAAATGAGTGACCTCAGGGAAGGCAATTAACCACAGGGATCCATTCTGCATATCAAAAAGGGGGAGATTTGGCTAATAATATTTACCTTGGAGCTTACTTTTACTTATTTTTTAATTTTTTTTAAGAAATGAACCCATGCTTGCCTAGAAAGAAGACTCTTGGTAGGTGCTCAATAAATACAATTTGAACTTGAATTTCAAGCTATAGTTTCTTTATGCTGCCCACTTTTTTGCTGATCATTTATACACAGGATCTCACTACTCTTATTCAAATACACATCCTTTCTAGGGACCATGATATTAGATTACCTCTCATTGTTTTTTTAAAAATATCTCTAACTGCCAGAGCAGCAGCTGATATTCTTTACAGACTTTAGAAATGTCTTGAAAAATATTTTAAAGGTACCAGTGCCTGGACCTCCACCACTGATCAAATGTGTCTCCATGTGTAATCACAAAATTGGCATCAAACAAAAATTGAAAAAGTTGAGAGAAAAATAAATGGTTAAAAATCCTTAAAACCAAACCCAAATAAGGCAAGTTAAAAATTAATTGCACATATTATACAAGACTGCAAGAAGAGTTTAAAAAGGTCTTACCTTTGTTATTGTATACATCTAAATAATTTGGTGCTGAAAAAATTGTAATTAGAGAAGGGAAGCCTGTTGTTTGGCTTTTCCTGTACATGCGATACCTAAAAACAACAAATATGAGTTAAAAAGGTTAGTGTGCAAAAAGGGTGATATCAAATTACAGATTTGGAAATAGAAATTTAAATGAAAATTAAGTTCTATCTTTCAAAAAGGATTCAATTACATAATACTAAATAAAATTTTCTCTCTGAAGTCTTTTATAATCCATTTCAGGAGTGACAATGAAAACATACAATCATGTGTAATTTCCAAACAGATATGTTCTAAATTCAGCAAACCTCAGGGGAAGACAGGATTTTGTGGAAAACCACAGTTTATTTGCTTACTTAAAAATGTGTTGTGTGAATCAATTAATATCAGCAGGACTTTTTATTGAAAATGAGCAATTGATGAATCCCTCCTTGGGGAAATTGTGAATATGTCATCCAGTTTTTTGTTTATTATTGTTGTCAAGTACACACAGCCAGCTTCAGTATACAAAGTCAAGGTGCTAGGATTAATAGTGTTACTACTGTCTTTCACACTGATCTTTTTCCCCTTCACAAAGCTCAGTTCCATAAACAAAATGCTTCTAGAATATTTCAAGAAGATTTTACTAGTTGTTTTCTTCAGAGAAAAGTAGTATACCTGAATAGTTTCAAAAAGAAAAAAAATCGAAGTCTTTTTAAATTTATAAATTTTAAAATGGTTACCTATCTATCAAAAGGTACTATTTGAACTACTTTAAGAACCCAGCTATATAAGGCACAGTTCATCTACCAGAAATAACAAATGCAAGACACCAAGAAAATGATAAAATTTTGTTTTCTAGCCATGCTTTTAAGTGGGTATTCCTTAAATCTATTTCATAGAATTCATGAGGTGCTTTTTTGCCCTGATGGAAAAGATGCCCTGATTATTTGAGAAGTAGAGTGCTATTTTATAAATTAGTTTTGTTTTAGTAGAAAAATGTGACTGGATTGCTGGTTTATTTCCAAAGTTCTTGTGGCTGGTCTGTTTTAGTACTGATTGATTAAATATTACCCTGCTGAGACAATAATCTTTAACTTGCAGACACCAGCAAAGCTTGGTAATAAATAAAATTCTAAAATGGAAACAGTCTACAGATGTCCAAAAATTTAATGAGATATAAATTTTCATAGATTTAATCAGATATTCTTTGAAAAGAAATCACTCAGTCCAGGCAAAATGCTTATATATAACCTTCATATAATACTGAAGCCTTATAGAAAAAAATGGCCTGGTTATAAGTGGCAAGTCTTTGTATATTGCTCTGTTTATTGGACCATTTTATGTCAAAAATATTGGCAACTTTCTGAAAGTATAATGGTTACAAGTTATCAAGATAATTGATTGTTCTTCTCTCTATTGATGAACTGCTTCAAAAAAAGCTAACTTTGAAAGGAACTTAAGTTTCTGCTTTGTTCCTGGAGCATGCTTGATGGGGGCCTTCTTAGAAACAATGTAGGTATCCTATGTTGTCAATTTCAGAAAAGTTGTAAAATCCAATATCGAAAATATGAACGAATGCATTTAATAATTTAAAGGCAAACAATGCCTTTCAGTGGAGCATAATGGAAAAGGGTATTCAAAATCAAATCCTAAATTTGTTATGCTAATTTCTTCCTCATGTAGATTTAATGAACTGCCGAAGTGAACATATTTGACATTTCTTAGTTTTCTAAACTCTGAAAATTGGTCTATGATTTAAAAATTTACCAATCAATACAAAATCAATTTTATGTAATTATTTGCTTAGAACATATGAGTTTTTCCTTTGTTTAAATGTCCCTATATGTTTTTTTTTTTCCTTTAGAGCTCTACAGTGATCAGGAATAGCATTCTTTAAAACAAAAATATAACATGCAATATATTTTAAATATATACATGAGATTCTCATTCATCTTGCCAACCAAGACTGAAATGTAGCTGGTAATTTACTCAATTAGAAGACAATGGTCAAAGTAGGAACTGGGAGAAATAAGGGAGGAGGTTGCCTTACAATACTTCAGAAAAGCTAAAAATTGACTTGTTAAAGCTAAAGACTGAAGAACTTTAAAAGGGGCTTTACCACCAGGGACTCTGCCCTACCTGCCTTGTCAGTGACCATTTTAAGACCTAATTCTGTCTGGGAGTGAGCCTGGCAAAAGGGAATCCACAGGGCCTGAGCACAGGAGGAAGTTTTCAGAAAGGGGCAATGTACAGTTTTCCCAAACCCTCAAGTCTGCTTACCCTGCATCTTGGGCTTCATGGGCTCGGAGTATAGATAACAAGTTATTGTGCTGCAAGAATTCACAAACAGCTGGGTAACTGCCAGAGACAAAAAGAAAAGAGAAGTATCTGTTACCAAGTCATCAGGAGTCCCATATTCACCTCTGATATCCAGACCAGTTTGATAGAGCATAATCAAACATACACCATTCCTGAAACAAGCTTCTTGGCTCTAAGGACAGTTTGGTCCTATGGCAGAAAAGGCACCTACAGCAGTAATCATGATCAAACAGGGGATGTATGTGAATTGGAAACAAACCTAACTAGGCCATTATATAACAACAGTGGAGTGTTCCCTCTCAGTCATGATCAATTTTTACAAATTTCCATTTAAATACAAAGTAAACAGAAACATAAATACATCATGAGAATGAAACCTGAATATTCCCAAACACGACACCATTTGTACATGTGCTTGCATGTACGAGTGTGTAACAGAAAAGTGAGCTAGGAAATGCAGGAGAGTAAGTGTACTAGGAAATCAAATTCGGCTGATCTAATATTGTGGGTACATTAAGCTGACTGTATTGTGGCAACATCTAAATAAAATTATAGACATTCACAAGATTTTTAAATTGTACATTATATATTATCAAGAGCAGTTCATCTCAAAACTTATTTATCTTGACTTAGTAAATATATCCAATATACAATTATTATGTTTGTCTTAAAAGTTTCAAACTCGAAGGACTCCATTATAAGTGAAATTGAAACTACAAATTAAAATTTTAGAAACCTTTTTTTACAATCACAATATCTCTGCTGTACAAGTTTTTAATGAGATAAATGTGTGTTATAAAAATGAATTTTGACAATTCAAACCCAATACTCATAAACAAACTGCAGATATTTACTAAAACCTACTCTATACATACATTAGACAGCATTCATCAATTATAAAATAGCACTTTGTGGTAATAATTTAGCTGTTTATACTACTAAAATAATTTATCATAAAAATGATGAATGTAGTTTCTATGCTACATTTGTATAAATTCCCTCATCAACAGGAAAAAAAAATACCACTAAGATGGCACAGAGTTATACATCAATTGATTGTAAGAAACTTTCAGTTCTTTAACAAAAACGGGATCAAATGTTGAAAATGATTTCTGTGCACATCTGTGTGTGTGTGTGTGTGTGTGTGTGTGTGTTGCAAGGAGAAAAAAAGGAGATATGCATGAGGGCCCCACTTCCTAGCTGTCCCAGGTCCACATGGTCAATAAGCCATCCACCTAATTGGTCAGGAGTATGTCTGAGAGACTGATGAAGATGGCCTATGCCTCTATGTCGGAATGTGCCCATCTGGTATCTAAGACCAGGAACTGATTAGCCCATGTCTTCAAAGTCTGTTCTACTTAATGAAAAGGTGAGTCTCTACCCTTTTCATATAAGTTGGGAAAATAAATCTTTATTTCAGAGACAATGGCTGGCCTTTCAAAAACAGCATGTTTGTTTGGTACATATTTAGCTATAAATGCCCAGCTAAGGATTGTCATTGAGTATGTTCTAAATGAATGTTCCTCCCCCCATCTCTTGAGCGCTTTATAGTCCTCCTGCCTTTGAGGCTTTATAAGACAGTGTATTGTCTTGTTACATTGTTGGATGGGGACTGCTTGCCTAGTTTGTCACTTGCCTTTGTGTAAAATGGCTTCGTTACGCTCTCCCCCACTCCTGCCTTTTGAAACAATTTACACTCCTCTGATGAAAATATAATTTCAATATATTTTATTCATGCTAATTTGATACCATAATATGTTTAGACTGTGTTTTTCCTCATGAAAAAAATATGACTTTGAATGGAAACCTGACAAAAAATAAAATTAACTAAGCAGCAATTTGTTGATTAATAGTATTACATAAGGTTCACTTCTATTATTTACATGGAAAAAACTCATTTTGAAGAAAAAAATTATAAATTTAAAAATATGCATAATTAAATGCTCAAGCTTTTAAAGAATTATCCTAAATAATTTTTAGAAAATAATCAAGTATCCCCTAGATTCCCATTACTGATGAAATACTTGCCAAGGGTGCATTAAAATCTTAAATAGTATTTGAAAAACAACCAAAACATTCTACAACATTTCTATGCTTTTTTAATGGAAATGATCACAAAACAAAAGATTCAAGCTGAAAATCCATATATTTATATGTAATAAAATATATGGCTTTTCATAAATGTCTATGTATATATATGTGTGTGTGTGTGAGTGTGTGTAAGATAAAGATAAAATAGCACAAGTTTTATAAAACCATTATGAAGCAAGAAAGCATTTGATTCTGCAGTTAATTAGGGAACTGTTCATGAAAAATCTCCTTTATGTGAGATCTTCAAGGAAATGATCTTTGTGAATGAGTAGATGGGAAAGGGGTAGAATCTTATCCAGAAGGGGTAGACAGAATGTGGACTGAGTAAGAACAAAGGTGAAGAAGGCAGAAAAGAGAAAAATGTGATAAAAACAGTAGGAAAACCGAGTTGGTACTAAGCAAATAGCTCCATTATATTAGCTTTGTTCTGTTTGTTCTCCTCTTTTTCTTTCTACAGCATATTAAACTATAGTTTTGATGTTGAATTAACCCTCTCAGATTGAAGACTTTATGATTTTACCCAGCAGGCATTATTAGGATGTGGTTTTATGGTTATATCTTTGTAGACACTCCATGTGCATTTTTTTCTCCTTGAAAGGTGAATTCTTTGCCCTGTATTGGTGAAATGATGCTTTTCACTGGAGAAGCCTTCACCAAAAGCCCCCACACCCCAATCCCAATCAATGCAGAACTATTGCATCCTCTGCTTTTATAACGCACAGATCTAAGGTATCACTTATGTTGTGATGTAAAATATATTCACATATCTGCCCTCAGAAATAGTGAGTGCCTTAAGAGAGGGATGAACTGTTTCCGACACTTCCCACCTAAACAGTTGGCAACAGTCTATCAGCTTACTAGAGCTCAAGCAGAGTTGGGGAGGTAGCCTCAAAGAGAGGCAGTTAAGCAGGTGAAGGTTCAAAGGGTTTCTCTTCTGCCTCATGCTTCAGCAAAGCAGAGGCAGGAAGGCTGCAATCACTTTCCAAGGTACCTCGTTGGCATCCTCCACCTCCTAGGTGCCCTCAACCTCTCCCAGCCCTACTGCATTCTCACTTGCTTCTTGATATCTATTGTAGATGGGCACTTAGCCCTGTATGATCTGAGTCTTCCAAGACACTGTCAGGCCTATCTTTTTCTAGTGCTTGCTGTATTTCTTCTTTGCCCCAGGGTTCTCCAACTAATTTGATTTTACCCACTAGGGCTCCAACTTTTCCTGCCAGGCTTCTGCAGAGTTTGAGTCCTCGCTTATACTTGGCTGCGGGCGGCCTCAGGAGTGGCAAGCAATCTTTATTGAAGGTAAACTTTTTATTTTATTTTGTGATGTTAGGGATTCAATCTAGGGTTCGTGTTTGCTGGGTAAGCACTCTACTACTTAGCTACATCTTCAGCCCTACGGCAAACTTTTTATTGAAGTAAAATACCAATACAGAAAAAGGCACAAATCAAAAGATTACAACTTGAAAACCTTCCACAGAGTGAACATCCTGGTAACTAATATTCAGATGAAGACAGCGAACATAACCTGAACCCAAGAAACTCACTGCTCCTTCATAATCATTTCCTAACTAAGTATCCACCATCCTGGCTTTTAACATTATAGATTAGCTTTCTCAGATGCTGAGCTCATTTGGATGGAATCATATAACATGTACCATTAATAAATAGTATCTGGTCTCCTTTGCTCATAATTATACTTGTGCCACTCATCCATGTTGCTATGTGCAGTCTAATATACATATTAAAGTTTATTATTCATGCTATAACTTGGTACACATATGTACATATGTTTACCATGTATAAAAATAGGAGAACAGCTTAGTCATATGAATGTTCAGCTTCAGTGAACAACAAAGCAGCTAAATGTAATTTGGGAATAGAAGTGAAGTAAAACAACTCAAGTGGCCATTTTTGCAGAACTCCCCCACATTCCTTGCCTATAAGAGCTACCCCTCCATGACTGGATGGATATGTTCTCTTCATCTTTTCAAACTCTGGTAACACCTGTGCCTAAAGCCCTAGTCCACCTTGTCTTTGGGTTAAGACTCCTAACTCCGTATTTGTATGAATGTGTGTAATGGCCTGCACACCTGTGATGGCACTATGTATCTTGCACTTGGTCTGTTTTTGCTGTTTTCTCTCTGCTACTAGACTATCATTCCCTTAAAGGCAGAGACTCTGAGCATCTATACAACTTAGCAGAGGGCATACACAACAGGTGCTCAGCCAATGTTTGTTAAATAACTGAATAAGTGAGTGGATTCTCATAAAGGATGCCCATGAATGGAAGTGTAGAAATAGGGAAGGGGAGGGGGAGAGAGGATACTGATAAAATTGGGAACAGAGAGCTCTGGTGTGATTTCAACAGATTAAAACTGCCCAAATTTTCTTCAACTTAGAATGGGAGGGAAAGAAGGCAGGATGGTTTAGTTATTGGTGATATTATAAAGAAAGTTTTAATAAGACATGATGTCTGATTGGTGCTAATTTCAATATAAGAAGGAAAGGCAAATGTACCTGCTAGTCTGTATAACTGGGAGAATGAAATGCTATTAAAACGAAACAACCAAAACCTCCAAAAAACCAGGAGGCATCTCCATGGGGATTAAGCAAGTGAGAAGTATATACCTGCTTCAAACAAGTTAAGTGCAGGTTAAGGACAATGGAATACCTAGACAGAAAGTTGCATCAGACAAATAGACATAGGGGATTGGAGCCCAGGAAGATAAAGAGATGAAGGGCAAGACACAGATTAAATAAGCAAACCACAGAGTTTAGAGTTTACAGTGGACCTGGGCAAGTGAGCCAGGTTCCTAGAAGAGAATGTGAATTAAAAAAAAAAAAGTATGAAGAAGACAAAGAAAGAGGCAGCATCTGCTGCTAAATTAGAGGAAAATAAGTTGGGAGTAGGGAGGAGGAATCCAAGGATTTCAAAAGGGAAGGGAATGATAAGAAGGTCAATTGCTGCAGAGAAATTAAGCAGCATGTAAAGAGATGGAAATTTGTGATCAAGAAATCAGAAGTGATTAGATTGAGATGTAACTGCAGCCTTCAATACTAACAGTGTCTGTCAATATGTCCTTCAAGACTCAGTGCTTAAAGGAACTGAACTCACTCATTTTGAAGCAGGAAAACTCAAAACAAGAAGCGAATATGAGTCATTCAAGGCAGAGCTACAAATTGACAACCTGAGCACCATATCCTGCCAACAGTTTTCCTTTGTTTACAAGAAAGTGAATATTTTACCTCCTATGTCATCTTCAATCTAACACTTGGTCTGCTCAAGTAGCTCAATTACCTGCTTGAACATTATAGGCATTTGAGTATGCAAACTCTAAGATCATAAAAATAAATGTAGCACGGGGGCAAAAACAGATTCCCATGGATTTTTTCCTCTCCATCACTTTGCCTGTCTAATAAGTCTCAGGGACAGAATTAAAAAAAATCCTTCTGATGTATTTTTCTGTATAACTTTTGTTTGAATGTCAATCATAACCAAGACAATACGTTAGATAGCGATAGGATTGCATATTGTTATATATGCAAACTATACATGAACATGAAAAATAAATCTGGATGTGGTATATGTAAATTACTCCAATTAATTGAAAAGGTAATTGTTGCTAAGTTTCTCTACTAATTTCATGGCTTGTTTGTGTCCATCTAGATGAACTGTAGAAACCATCACCTTAGAAAAGGCCTCAATATTTTCAAGATGTTGCTAAAGGCAAAAGGACCAAAAAGCTCCAGGAGAACAGGAAAGACATTTTTATCTTTCTAAGACAAAACATAATCTAGACTTTTCTGCAAATAGTTGGAATCTGTGAGCTGCAGATTTAAATACTCAACCTCACGATAATTTGTTATGGCTAAAAGATTATAATATCTGTAAGAACCTCCTATGAAATGATTTAATCATTTTGTGGAGAATAAAATCTAAAAACATGCTTAATTCTCAGCTTATCCAGTTGATAGATTTTATTCCTGATCTAAACACATTTTTGAGTATATGTTCACAAAATAAAAATACTACACTTTATGTAAGTTCAGTATGGGAGTTGGTTCAGAATGATTTATATGGATGGCTAATGCAGAAAACTCATGGCAGTATGCCATGCTATGAATTAATGAATGGAACTCTATTAAAATCAAGAGTTTGTATTTTGTTTGATACTATGATAATAAAGAACAACTCAGTGGCATCACACAGGTAATTTAAACATCTAGTATGATTGGGGATTTAATACCAGGTTTGGAAAATTGAACACTTGGCTTTTATATACTTCAATAATACTTAACTTTTCTCTAGAAATAACATCTTTAATAAAGGATCATTCCTAAATTAACTACTGCAAAGAATCTTTAGGATTTTTTCATAAATATTATACATGTTTCTTCATTTTGTCCAAAATAGCTCCTTAGACTTGGTGCCCAAATTTTCAAAACATAGAGGTGGATTATAACTTTTGGATAAAAAAGTTTAGAATAAACCTCTCTATTACTATGTATAAAAAAGATTTTTTTAATCCTTCACAGTGTACGATTTTCTACCTACAACCTATAATTTCTCAATCACATCAACAGAAGAATAACAACACTTTTCCCTCATAGTAAAATTATATATATTTATATATAAATATAAATAATATAAAACAAAATGTTCTACCATGGAAAAGACTGATCAAAGTTATACAAAGGATATCTGCTTAATTCACAGATAGAAGGTATGCAACTGGATGTGTTTTACAGAATTCTTCCAGCTCTGCCATTACCTTAACTCCCTGCCTGGAATTGAGCCCTAACTTTGGGGAAATGCCAGATTTGGTTTTAGGAAAGAAAGAACGTAAAGTGGTGGGGGAGGGAGAGGAGAAGAGGAAAGAGGAAGGGAAAGGAAGGGGAAGGGGAAGGGGAAGGGANTATATATATATGTATATATATATATGTGTATATATATATATATACATATATATATATATATATATATATATATATATATCTCACATCAATTTATTCACTCATTTATTTATATTTTCATTGTGAGAATTCTAAGAACCCATTTGAGCCAAACTATCAAAGCGAACCTTTCGCTTATCCTGGTTACCTAAAGGAGTTATACAAATGTCATTAATGAATCCAATGGCTGCTACATTCCAGCATTTATGAGGCAAACCTGTCCCAACCGGCGAGCCCTGGGTCCTCACCTGTAGAAGTATGAACATCCCCTGACTGTGTTGTGAGTGAAATGTTCCTGAGTCTTCTCATTTCCAAAATCCTCCAGGGGGTCTGACCACAGGATATCACACATGGGTCCATAAGCAGGTGGTTCTTTGAATCGGTCTAACTAAGAAAAATAGAAGACAGAGCAAAATACTAATCTTTGGAAACTTGGAATTCAAAAACCAGAGGAAACCACGTCCACCTGCCTCTCCCCAATAGGTGAACTCCACTGCTCACTTCTCCTCTGCTTTCCTTCTTTCCTTCCCATCTTGCTACTCTTCATTGCCAAGTCCGACTCCTTCCTTCTTTCTCCAGATGAGCTTATTTCTTTTTGGTCTTTATCACTATCTTTATCTTTCTCTTGCCTCAATAGTCCCCAAAGTTTCTTTTTCCCTTTCTCCTCTCCTCCTTTAATCTTTACCTCTCCTTACTTATTTTATTTATCCAAGTGTTTTAGCCACTGCCAATTAATGTGACTCCATCTGTGTTTCATTTGTGAAAGGAGAAGTGTTAATTATATTTGGGGAGATTCCTCCTACTTCCTCCTTTAGATTTTTATATTAACAATAGGATTTTGGGAGCAGAAGGCTTATGATTTAAGAGGAGCTACTTGCTATATGACATTATGGATATTAAGTCATTAGGGCCCATCTAGGTGTCTAACAAAAGCACAGTCTTCCATACAACTATGGAAGGGGAAAATAAAAGAAATGATAAGGAATCAAATCATTCTACAATTTTGGGGTCATTCTTTAGCTTACATTCTAAACATTACAGTTTTACCTGAATCCTTTATATAAAATCCACTTTTCAGTGATAAATGTTTATCAAAGTCATATTTCAATTTAAAAAGGTGCATTTAGGAAGTATGAACAACATAACTAGAAATAACAGCCCACCAACAATCTGATAAGATTGTTACTTGAGTTTATCATAATTTAATTGCAATGAAAAAATGCATAAAACTATTATGAAAATCCATTAATAATGGATGTACTTCAGAGTCAATACTTGACTATTTGGAAAAATCCAGTAGAGACAGCTGAAATATTAGGCTGACAAGCAGTGGAATTCTCTATTTCACCTGGGACATACAAGATGATGAAGTAATGGTTTTTCTATATTCTGGTGTTTAATATTATCTAAAGAAAACAAGGAAATATTTCACATTTTCAACACCCAATGAAAATTTTCAATAAGACACCTCTATTTTTCAACCATTATATGAGCCATATTCATTATAAATGTAGACTTGTTTGAGAAATTTAAATAACTTATGTCTTTGAAACAATTCATACAAGAAAAATATTGCTTGTCCATGCAAATACATAATTTCTTACAGAGAAATAAGAATTTATTACTAGAGGTAGAACAGTGGAGGAGGGAAGGTTTTCAGACCAATATAAATTCCCAATCATAGGTTGGGAAAGCAACCCTAATATAGAATTTACTCTGGAAAAATTATAAAGTCAGTCTAGAGGTTCACACCATCTACACTAAAATATGTAAATATAAAATGAAATAAAGTTAAGTGTAGTAAAAACTCTGACATATAGTGAAATGCAAACCTCAAAATCATTTTATGGCAAGGCTTAGAATTTGATGATATATAAATAATTGTATAGAATATCTGAAATACGCCAAAAAGTAAATTCTGGGGATTGCAGGTATATTTTTTTTAACTATTCAATGTACCATGAAACCTTTAGTGACTGATTTCAAGAGTCCATCAGGTTGTAGAAGAATTTGGCTAACTTCATATATAAAGGAACTTTCTATACATGAACTCCATGATTACCTTTCAACAACATATCTGTATAGCACTTTAAATTGAAAGCAAAGACAGATTGCTCGGAGGACCAGAAGCAAATATGTAATGGTGTCTTAAAAATTAACCCAAGTAAAGTAGAAAACAGAGGTTTATTTAATGTACCCGTGTTTGATTTTAAAAATAACAATCATGTAATTCCTTTCTCTGAGGAAAGTAAATCTGGTATAATTTACAATTTATCTACAACACTATTTTAACACCTGCTCACTTGAACCTTAAGGATGGAAATCTCCTGATAGAAAAAAAAATTGTATGCTTTGCTACCCTAAATATAATTTTTCTCTAAAAATCAATAAGCTTTTTAAAGAATACTGAGTTCCTGGCAGTAGAGATTTATGATATCTAAATATGTTCATGATTTAATAAGTTATTTCCTCAACATCATGAGTTTCATGAAGAAAAATTACTAAAGAAACACAACAAATGAGAATCACGTAGAAATGATTTTTTGCGTGGGTTGTAGAGGTTTGTAGATTATATTTTTACCCATGATTGTATCTTTAACAAAATAGCCCAATAGCCATATCTTTTTTATTTATTCTTTGTGGTGCAGAACTTTATACATCTATACATCAGCTGTGTTCAGATAAGGAAAGGGCTATATTGAGTGAATTTTTCACTCATCCTCCCTGTTAGGATACTTGGCAAGTTTCTCATCCAAGTAAGTCCATAAAACTGGATAAAGTCAACTAAAACATAAATGCACATCCCTGAAGCCCATTACAGAACAACTACAGCTGTTTATACTCTGACCTATTCCATTTTCCATTCTGTACTTATTGTAGTAACTGATTATAAGGTTACTAATATATGAAAAGCTCACCTGACTCTTTGATTTCCTTCTCTACTAAACACTATGGGAAAATACTATTTACTAATTTAATATTAAGGCAATTGATGGAATTAGCTGATAAATATTATTCAATATATAGATTTCTGAGATTAAGCACTGAAATTTTCAAACACAGGGAAATGTAAAAAACAATTAAGTGGCAATGATTCCAACAAGTGACACCAAGGGATCTTTGTACAAATACCACTTAAGTAATAATAAGCAAGGGTTGGAATTTGAGTTGTGTCCACTATCAATCTTAAGTAAATCTATATTCAAGCAAAAAATTCTGTACTCATTGAAATTAGGCCCTCACTTGTTTCAGCTACAGTCTACTTATAACACATAAGGCTTAAACAAGTAAATATTAAATTACATATTTAATATTTACTTGTTTAAGTAAATATTTATAACATATATTTATAACAAAACTCAGCCAGAAACCTGATTCAGTTAGAGTAATTTAAAAAAAATGTGAACAAATTATTATGGCAAAAATTACTGGGAAGAGTAATAAAATAATTAGAATTATTTTCACCTTTCTTTTCTTCTTTGATATAAGTACAAGGAAAGTTTCTTAGGTCTATAAAAGTAGAGGGTGGAAGTTTTGACAATAAATATGGTTCTCAAATATTCAGAATTCTTGAAGAGAAATCTTAGTTTAGACTTCCATTAAATGGAAGCTTGGTAGTGAACAAAGTCTTCTCATCACATATAAAATGCCATATATATTAGTGTAAACAAATACCTTAAAATAATTCCAGGTAATATTATTTTAAGATAATATAAGAAGATATGTCTTTGGGGATTTGGGCATCAAGAAAAAATGTGTGGAGTTTTTGGAAAATAAAAGGACTTACTTTTCTGATGTCGTCTAGAGTGTTGATCTCTGGAGACAAACCGCCATGTACACACAGGAACTGCTGGTTCATCAGGGCAGCCAGGGGAAGGCAGTCGAAGGCATCCATGCAGGCGTCATACACACGCTCCGAGTACTTTATTTTACCTTTCAAACATGGTGAAATGTTTACTCTCATGGTTTCATCATTAGTATCAATGCATTAAAATAGTTTTGTTTCTTTTTAACATTTTCTTGCCAATATGACATGATAAGCATAAAATTACACTTTGCAAAATTTTGAAACAGAATCAAATACAACTTTTAAAGATTTATATGTTAATCTTAATATGGTATTTTATATTTTTATTACTCAAGCATATTTTATAATTTTTATGACTTTTTTATAGCAAAGAAGAGACTTTTTACATATATTCTGGCTAATTATCTGTAGACATATCACCACAAAAATACACACTTAACTGGAGACCAAAAGAATGATGGTCATAAAACTGGCTGATATTCCTGAATGATTTTATAGAAAAGCTGATGGCAAGAAGTTTTCTAAAGTTGTTCATATCTCACTCACTGCATATTGCTTTTCCCCTATTGATTTGTATCTAATGTTTTGAGAAGTCTTCATGCTCCATTGAATACATGAACACATGACAGAAATTGAGGCTTTAGTGGAAAATGGGGAAAATTGAGAGGAAGAAAATGAAATTACATGATGTACTACATGCTCCTAGTCTTGATATCTAAAGAAGAAAGCCATCTCTTTAATTTTGTAAAGTACAACAGAGGTTAGTATACATCAGATTCAAAAATAGAGGAACGAGGTTCTGTCTGACCTCCATTTGCTTTTCTTGAGTGATGTGAGATTTAAGGGTAGAATTACTGTCTCAAACAGTAGTACACTTAACTGGTTTAAAAAGGAAACTTACTTGCCTCTTAAGATCAACTATACCAAATATCAATTTGAATTCTCAAATATACTCAAATATTAATCTGAATATTAATTGGAGAATTTTTAACTTGAAAATAAAATTAGAATTTCTATAACTGCTCAAGCTTAGAAAGAAATAGGCAATAACATGAACCAGTGTCACTTGAAATTTTTAACTGTTAGGCAATGGATCATATTATAATGTGCTCTTAGTTATTGATTAAAATGACAATTTACTACATACAGTATTAAAGGAAGAAGCTTACAGTATACTTACATTCTTGTTTAAATGTGAAATACTCTGTTAGATGTCTACATTCATGATTTCCACGAAGTAAAAACAGTGTTTTGGGGTAAAGAATTTTCAAGGCCCACAAATACAGCACACACTGAGAAAAATAAAAAAGAACATGAACATCAACATTTTTCATTTTACTTATTCATTCCATTGCTTACATATCAGGAACACATGAATCAAATGTATTTTCATGACCAAAGATCTGCAGCCTAGATCTTATTAGGAAGGATAATGACAATCATAAACAAACAACCAGCTGGTACAAAGCCCAGGTTCACCTGTGCTTGAAATATATATGCACCAAGGATCACAGGCAACAGAAAACAACAGGGTGAGCGGTCAACAGAAAGAAACTCTTGTGGCCTGTGGGAAGTGAGGGAGGGGTATGTAGAAACACAGGGAAAGAGGAAGAGGCCTAAATCAAAGTACACTAGAAAGAAAATATATTGCCTAACTGTACGAGAAGGATTATGGTGAGCAAACAAATAATAAACTTAAAAAGACACTTTATTTATACATCTTCATTATTTAAAAAAAAATCATGTAACAGAAATGGAAGAAGAAATCAAGGGCAAGACATGATTTGCAATTCAATACAGACAAGCCAAGAGATGCAGACTTTGTTGTCATTTTCACTTACTTTCTCTCTCCTTCACTAACTCCCTGACTTCTCCTCCCATGGAGGCTCATGTCTTACCTTTCAGTTTTACATATAAACATTGTTAAATCAATGGCCAGAGAATCTCACATACTAATGACAGAGAATACATTTCATATACCTTAAAACTCTAAAAGTAGTTATGCGTCGCTGCATTTTGAGACAGTGATGGTCATCTATGCAGGCACCAAGTGTGGAATCAACCCGTACTGCAATACTCTTCCTGGAAGGTGTGCTAACTAGAGCTAACCAGAGTACTCAAGTACTACTATAAAGTTTATTATCCTCAGCTGGCATTCACAAGAACCCTCAGGGAATGGGAAACCATGCTTTGGAAACAAGTGTGCTGCCTCATCCTCATGAAGTTTACTTTCTAAAACTGAAGATGAGAAGGGAAAACACCACAGAAATACTGAGGCAGGTCCGAGTCTGGATACTCAAATTTGGGACAAAAATACACAAATAACAATCAGCTTCCCAACATAATATAGATATGCCCGATAATGTCTATGGAGAAGACTATTGCCAATTTATTTACTGTGCTACCTGTGAGGAATAATTACTTCCATCAGTTTCTATAATTTATGAAATGAGTGGAGACTAGTTATATTTGAATAGACAGCCCAACATTTGGAGAAAATACTAATTATCAAAGCACATGTGTATTACTGTAATGTTCAGACAAGATTTGTCTTAAAATAATAAACATGTGATTGAAGAAAAAAATAAAAGATTGACATTAAATTATATATACATCTTTTCTTTTA
The DNA here is from genome assembly GCF_001458135.2 of Marmota marmota marmota. Classification (NCBI taxonomy): domain Eukaryota; kingdom Metazoa; phylum Chordata; class Mammalia; order Rodentia; family Sciuridae; genus Marmota; species Marmota marmota. The sequence continues at coordinate 31,415,748 of NW_026000057.1, forward strand.
TTAATTAATTTTCTCATTACCACTTCCCAATTTTAGTTATTAGCTAAGTGCATGTGAACTATGATATGAGTACTTCTGAAGAGGTGACCACAGGGGCTGTATGAGTGTTGCTTGAAGCCTCTCGGACTTGTATGTGCAGTTCCCTGTCATCTCAGTGGATGGCATGGTGGCTTAAGGAGGCTCTTGTGTATCAGGCTTGATAGCTCCACTGACATGTTTTAAAAAGTGATGTGTGTATTACTCAAACTTTTCTCAGGGGCTGGGATTGTGGCTCAGTGGTGGAGTACTTGTCTAGCATGTGTGAGGCACTGGGTTCAATCTTCAGCACCACATATAAAAAATAAATAAATGAATTAAAGGTATTGTGTCCATCTACAACTAAATATAAAAATATTTAAAAAAAGCTTTTCTCACATTCCAGGGAAGATATTTATAAACTATCATCAACATCAATGAAATGATAGCTCCCAATTTAAAAATGTAGAAGACTGTATTTTAATTGAAATTATATATATACACATATGTATATATATTTTTTTCCAAATAGGTTATTAACTTAAAATGTGTAATTTGGAATAGAAATGAGTATGGAAAGTCCTTTAAAATATATTTACATGTATATATTTACATCCCGGGCCTGGTGGTACATGAGAGTGGCTCTGGAGGATGAGGCAGGAGGATTGCAAGTTTGAGCCAGCCTCAGAAACTCAGCAGTGCCTAAGAAATTTAGCTGCATCCTGTGTCAAAATAAAAAAAGAAAAGGAATGGAGATGTGGCTCAGTGGTAAAGTGCCTCTGGGTTCAATCCCTCAGAAAAGAAAATGAAAATAATAATAATAAATAATATATATTATATATATTTATATATACATTATGTATATTGTATATATAAATATGTATTATGTATGTATGTATATAAATGTATATACACATATGTATTATATATAAATATGTATTTATATATGTGTATAATGTATATATAAATATATATATTCACTTGCTGAAATTGCTATTTTGAATGCAATTTATTTACATGCTTAGACTGCTCTGTAGCTATCTTTTGGGTACATTCCTCCCAAGTCATAGGTCAATGAATTTTTACATATGTATAGTTCCATGGAACTGCTACCTAGATCCAGGTATGTTCCTGTACCCAGGAGGTTCCTGTGTGCCTCTTTCCAGTCAGTATCTTCTGAACATGTAATCAAAAATTTGACCTTTAGATTAGTTTTGCCTGTAACAAGTTATCTTAAAGCAAAGCTTTAATCTCCTCATTTTAAATCTTAACTACATTTTTTTAAAACTCTAATACTTTAGAGAAATCACATTTTAGAACCCACATTTTCTTTTGGGCCATCTGTTAAAGATCTTGTTTTGACATTAGCATGTGGCTTTATAACTTTATCACCTCTAGTCGTAATTACTTCTTACTGAAGCACTTTCCTAATTGAGCAAAGAGAGATACAAAATTGCTCTGCTAAATATTCTTAATCATGTCTGTTTACGGCTTTCCAGTGATGCAATACACATTTAATTTCCCTTATTATTTAATGAATGCAGAGTACCTATGGTAGGAAATCAAGACATGCTGACTCTATTTCTGCAAATGAAAAGGAAGGAAGGAAGAAGAATAAAGAGAGGGAGGAAAGAAGAAAGGAAAGAGAAAGTAAGAAAGCAAGAAAAAAAAAAGGATAATAACTCAATTTCCAAATGGTTGGCTTCAAATATTCCAAAAATGAAAGTTCTCTTTTCACATTTCATTTCTTCCTTCTCTGTGGCAAGAATAAAGTGTCTTCCCAAACACTGACTTAAACCACAAATGCAGCAATATGGAAGAAAAAGCATGGCAAATGAAAGGGCAAGGGTGGACTGGGGAGTGGAGCCCTGCCAGCCCTTGCCCTCCACATCTGGTGGACAGAGCTGCCAAGCACAACACTGTCTGGCTAGCAACTGTTTTGCCATTTAAAGTTCCAATATTCTGCACATTAGTTTTTGAAAGAAAAAAAAAGAAAGAACTACAGTCTCTTGTAAAAAGAAATTATCATAATCAATGAAGATAAATAAAAATTAGTTAAATCATGGTTATTTTTGTCCATGTGGTATCAGATGGTAAACTGAACACAATTTTCACTGAATTAATTGCTCAGGTAGAAATAGCACAATGTTAGCTAGCTTTTCTACACAGTGAGATGTAAATGAGTTGTACCAGTCATATCAACTGAACTGAGTCTTTTCATTCTTACCCTTAATTAAACAAATATTTACAATTTAAAGTAAACTGAGTCACTCAATATGAAAGATGAAGCATCCTTTATCTTTGGATTATTTTTCTGTCACAGACATCGCTTTCTACTAATTCTGTATTTTCTCCAGCAAAGCAATACTAAGGATATCATTTTCTTCATTAAGTTGTTGCTTTGACAAATAACATTGCAATGGTTTGCTTTGTAATTTATGCTTTTTAACATTATTCTTAAAAAAAAACTGCATAGGACAGAAAAGGAAAATGTGAAGGAGGAAACAAGAAGATAAAAAAGAAAACACACAGCTTTAGCTATATATTAATCAGCTCCCTCAACGCATTTATTATCTGAGCTGTGAAATGTTCCAATCAAAAGTGCTCCCCCTCCATTACTGGACAATAATGAATCTAAAGATGTGCATTGTTTGGGACAAGATCCAAACTCATGAAATGTTAAGTGAGCTTCTCTAAGACATCGGTTGCCTGGTCTGACATGCATACAGAGAAGTACCAGGGGAACAGCAATGCCTCATAAGATGAGACAGCAGAACATTTCTTCCTCATGTCTGTGGCAACACTCTGTCACCTACATCCTCTCTTGTGCTGCTTGCTCGTTATTCTCAGGCAGAAAACGGAGCATTGCCTGGCTTGCTGAGGTTCACTCTAGTCTATGAGTTCACAGCTAATAAACAGGATAACTTTTCACCCTTAAATATGTTTGAGACCTGGGTTAGGATCTGAGTGTAAGTGGAACAGGCAGGGCCAGCTTCCTGCAAAGCCCAAGGCACTGTATCGCATAAGGGCTAGAAAGAGAGTCTAATGAACGACAGGGAAGGAAACGGCTGTGTGTGCCTCTGTTTGCAATTCTGAATTTTTCCCTGTGTTCACAGAGAAACACACTCAGCCGGTGGACCTATATATACACATATGCTTGATCAAAGAGATTAGGTGGTGTAATGCAATCATCAAAAAAGGAATATTTGATGTAAGGCAAATTATTACTCAAAACAAAATTACCTCTTTCATCACTACTCAAAAGCTTGCTTGTTTGGGGGCTAACTTTGTGGGAAATGATTTCTAATCTTGGCAAAGAGAGAAAATTGGGGAGGCAGGGGGAGAGCGCATAAAATGAGCTATATGTGCTCCTCAGAGTATATTATCTCCATCCAGTCTGTAAATACACCAAACAGAAACTACTAGAAATTCGAACCTACCCTTCAAAGCTGATTTGATAAAAATTAAATTAAGTGGTCCTTTTTACTCAAAAGATAGCCAAACAATGTCTGCAGTGTAGCCTTAAATTATTGAGATGAATCAAGAACCTTTTGAAACCTGTTAGGATAACACACACTGTAAAAATAAGCTCTTATTTTAGGATTTTTCTTAAACCAACAATACCATTCTCATAGAGAATATTTTCTATTTAATGCTTTGCCCTTCAGATTATATGTGTGTGAATATTAGTACATTCATGGGTAAGTGCAACAATGTGTATCCCTTTCTGCATTACTGATGTGTGCATTTTTTGTGTTACACTGTGGTACATCCGGTGAATATGTTATGACCAGGGTGTAGGATAGTAGTAAGAGGACAGGTTTTGAATCCTAGCATTGGCATTTACTGTGTGTGTGGCCCTTTCTAAACCTCAGTTGAGGCACTTCTGAAAGGAATTTACGCATTTACATGTAACTTTCAAAACTTGAGGAATAAATGAGATAATTTATACCATGAAAACAGCAGCATTTATAGCCTGTGAACAGTGTCAGCTTCCTTAATCCACAATAAATATCCCTGAAGTATTTTTGGTAAGTATACTTTATATAAATGTCTGTTCTATTTTAATATGATGTTGATATCATTGCACCATTCTTAAGTGCCCTCAAAAGTGACCTCTAATCAACAAGGATCATTTTACTTTGATACAGTTTGTCATTTTGTGTGTGTATGTAGCAAGTCGCTCGGGCTGTACTCTCAGACCCTTGGAGTTTAATTTAAAAAGTGTTTGATGATGGAGGCTCTAGTATATGCATCTCAGAACTTTTAAATGTCTTAATTTCTCCATTTGATATGTCACTAACTTTTGTTTGATCTCTTGATCTTTTGTTTGACTATTAAAAGAAACGCACTATACAAAATATTGCAAATACTTTTGTGATTCAAATATTATATTAACTGTAGACTAATCTATTGAGGAAACAAGTTAATGATTATTGCTTTTCAAATTAAAAACAAACAAACACAAAACAGAGCTTAAAAAAAGCTTTAATTAAGAAAAGCTTAGAACATTTCAAGTGGTTTGAGGCCAGAGATTCAGAACCCTACATTTTTCAATTAAAAAAAAAAAAGTCAAAGGTAAATAGAGATCCAGAAAGTTAAGAAATATTAAAATCCAAAGACAGTTGATGAGATAAGAAAGTCCAATTGTGCTGTTATTCAAGCAACACAAGATTTAGTGCTTTTTCTTCATTATCAATTTAGTAAGAAACATTATTGTAATCTTTATATTTAAAAGGATACAAACTAAGGTGTTAAAATCCACAAATATTATGATATTAATTTTTTTTTCAGCCAGGCACCATGGCACACACCTGTAGACACTTGGGAGGCTAAGGCAGGAGAATTCAATGTTCCAGGCCAGCCTGGACAACTTAGCAAGACCCTGTCTCAAAATAAAAAATAAAACAGGCTGGGGCTATAGTTCAGTGGTAGAGCACCCCTAGGTTTAATCCATAGTAAAGAAAAACAAAAGTTCCAGCATAGTACTCTATTATTTGATAAAAATAGTCACTCTTAAGAGAAAAGTGTCAGGATTTCCTCACTTAGAAGGTGAGCTTTGAAATATGCAGACCACCTATTTCATTTATCTTTGGAATCTTTCTTAGAAGCAATATAAATGTTAGATTAGTAAGATTACTTTAAGAACTACTAAAATATTTTTATTATTTTACTATTTACTTATATTCTATGAAGCCCTATTTGAAGGGGAATGGCAGAAATCTTAACCTCTCCTTGCTCTTTTCTGTGTCTCATTGTTTCCCTCAAACCTGGAATCACCAGTGGTCATATCAGCAAATTCCCATCCATCAGAAACAAGTTGAGGTATATGTGCCACTTTAGGGAAACATCCTTAAACAAGACTGCAAACCCTTCTCGTATTTTCTTTTTATTCTTGCTGAATGTACTGTGGAGACAGAAGAATTGAAGCTACTATAAGCTGTCTCCGGTCATAGAGGTTTACTTTGAAATGAGGCCATGAACATCAGGGAAACAAGGCAGAAAGAGGCTGGGTCCGGGGAACTATGGAGGATCGCACAAGTCCTGGTGTGTCCATATGGGCTTCTCCTAGAGAAATAGACTTCTATATTTTCAAATGAGCATTATGTGGGGGCTTTGTTTTGTTTTTGTTGTTGTCTCTCCTTGAAGATATTTATCCTAATGTGAGATAAAAGTTTTACAAAATTTGTACTCAATCGCCCTTCCCTACTGGTTATGTTGATCAAGTAGCCCAAGAACATGACCAAGACTTATGAGGTTAACCTAGGTCTTCTCTGTACTTTGCTCACCTCAATCTCCCTGCCAGCTAAAATCTTACTTGTTCTCTGATTCAGTTCCTCAGTGAGCTGCATCCCATTATTCTCTCATTTTTCTATATCCTATCAACACTTATTTTCTGTTCCTCCTTTATCATAAAATTTTTAATAACTCATTCAAATAACTGAACCATGAATGATGACCTATTCTAGGCTTTGGATTCTATATAGATTTTTGTACTTACATATTCCTGTATAGATTTATGTTTGTAGAGATCAAGGATATATGTTACATTTCTCTATATTCTTCCTAGTTCTAATACCATGTATGTATTTTTTACATATGTACATATATGTGTGTCTATATATATATATATTTCTACACCTAATGGTGATGGACATAAAGAGAATTAATGACTTTAGGTTAATCAAATAATTAAGAAACAATTGCTTTGATTTTAAAGTAAAAGTTGTTTGAGGGTGATGTTTTTCAACATTAAATACTTGTTCAGTAAATCAATATGATAATAAAATTTTTAAAACAGAATCATTTTTATATGATTGTGAATATAGATGTTCGTGTGAGGCCTTTATACAGTTGATTTATTCCTTGGAACACATGTTTTCTTTTGTAATGTTTTTTTAAAGACACAAAATGTCATTTAGTATACTCTGATTTTTAAAGCTATATTTATATATCAAACCATTTCTTTCAATAAGCATTTATTGAGCTTTTACTGTGTATGACACACCATATTAGGGCACTAGGAAGAACAAACATTAAAGAAACGAGGTCCTCTTTGCCTTTTCTATTCAAGTAAAGCAGATGCAGATGGGAGGCTGAAGAAGAACTTCTACTCAAAGGTTATCTGTTTTGTTTTATTAAATCAGTTTGACAAATTACTCTAGTCAGATGACAGGTGCCAAGAAAGACAAAATAGAGCATTCTCACATATGCACACAAATACACATTCCAAGCACAGCCCCGTATGTATGCACTTTGTTACCAATTTACAAAGGTAACACTGTCTCTCAGTTATAAGCCATAAACATGCTAATTCATCTCTTGTTTACCAACTTTGATTAGTTCTTTTAATGAATGGGAAATAGAATTATCTATTGTAAACTAAGGTAAATTTTTTTTTTCAAATTTGCAAGTATAATAATGTACAAAAGGCAAAAATCTTACTCCAAATCAGTTTTATTCACATTAAAAAGCACATCGGGGTCAACTGAAAGTAGGATTTGTAATTTTTTATTTATTTTTTTGTAGTGCTTTATTTTTTTTGAACTCAGGGCCTTGTTCAGACCAACTGAGCTATATCCCTAGCCCTTGTGGCATGTATACACAATGGAATGTTGCTCAGCAATAAAAGAGAAAAAAATCATGGCATTTGCAGGTAAATGAATGGAGTTAGAGAAGATAATGCTAAGTGAAGTTAGACAAACCCAAAAATAAAATTCTGAATGTTTTCTCTGATATAAGGAGGCTGATTCATAGTGGGATAGGAAGGGGGACCAGAAGATGAATAGTCGATCTCTAGATAGGGTAGAGACGTGGGAGGAGAAAGGAGGGGGCATGGAGTTAGAAATGATGGTGGAATGTGATGGACATTATTATCCAAAGTACATGTAGGAAGACATGAATTGGTGTGAATATACTTTGTATACAACCAGAGATATAAAAAATTTGTGCTCTATATGTGGAATAAGAATTGTAATGCATTCCGCTGTCATATATAAATTTAAAATATTAATAATAAAAATAAAAAAGAAATGCTATGGACTTACTTCAATACTGAAGTACCCTCTGTCAACATAGTCCCCCAAGAAGAGGTAGCGAGTGTTGGCAGGAGATCCTCCCACTTCAAAGAGCTTCATCAAATCAAAGAATTGTCCATGGATGTCCCCACAAACTGAAAGACAGAAGTAAAATTTATTTTATGATCATATTAGGTTACGAATCAGAATTAGATCACAAAATTGTAGATCCATAATTAACTTACAGCTAATTTTTAGCCAAAACATTATTTTGCAGAACAGGAGAACGAGACAGAAAAGCTAAGTACATTGTTCAAGATTCACAAGTTAGCTAGTGGCAATCCTGGCTCTACCATCGAAGTCTACTATTTTACAAATTAACTGAAAAAATATGTATAATAATAATACTAATAACTATTACTGCTATGCATTTAACAGTTTTATAGGAAACACTGTCAAGAACTTCATTAACATTTTCTAGTTCAATTCAACAATGTCATGGGATATGTTTTCATATATAATTAAGAGATGGAGAAAGGTGTTTGAGAATTTGGCATAATCTGAAAATGAGGTCTGACTGCATAGCCAGTACACATTGCCTCTTAAAAAACAGAAGATCTTGAAATGTATGATAAAATCAATATTTTGTTGAATATAAAATGTAATCAATTACAACATACATTATTTTATGCACCACTAAGAAAAAAGCATTAAACTCAAGTTATAAAATAGTATTTTTATAAAATATATCCTACTATCAGATGTTTATACAAAGGCAAATTGTGTATTAGAAAATATTAAAAACAGTCCAAAAATTAGTGGAATTGATACTTCTTTAATTTCTTATCTCTTTTAAACACAAATTCTTGAAAGAACATTTAGTCTCTCCTTTTTCAAATCATTTACTCAGGACTTATTATTTCATTTGCTACTTTCAGAGCCTTCAAAAATCAATATTATAATATTACAACTGAGAAAACAGTGTACCTTAGAAAGATTATGTATCTTGGCAATGTGACCATTAAAAATGAACAATCCAAGTGAAAGGAGGGGAAGGCAGGGGATGTGGGGATAAGAAAGATAGTAGAATCAAACAGACATTATTACTTTATATACATATGTGACTGTATGACCAATGTGATTCTACAATATGCATACTCAGAAAAATGAGAAATTATATTTCATCTATGTATGATATATATAAGTACATTCTACTGTCATGTATAACTAATTAAAACAAATAAAAAATTAAAAAATAATGAACAATCCAGTGCCTAAATTTAGATTTATTTCATTCAAAGCTTTTCTTTTCAACCATCACAGTGTAATATATTCAATATGTGTATTTTATATATATAATTGTGTGTATATGTTATACACATAATATATTATACATGAATTATGAACACGATGTGGTGGTTTATGCAGCACCAAGAGGCTCATGGAATGAACGTATTAGCAAATAAGAAATCAGGAGGCCAAAGGATGTTATCTCAGATACTGCGATCACAAGAAAGTCACTGAAATATTTTAACCTCATTTTTTTGCCTGATAGAAGTGGACAGTAATAAGAATGAGCCCAAAGAGTCCATGGTTGAAACAACTGTAAAACAATAAATGAAATAAAATGTGCAAATTCCTGTTTTTACCACTTAGGAACAGCTAATAAGGACCAAAACTCTCTAAGCCTGCAACAGGTACAGGTGGGCTCTATTTTTGAGTGTCTGTGTTTCTTCAAAATCTTAGTCCACTAAAACATAAGCTGTAACTACTAATGAACCCCTTTTGTGGATAACAATCACATTGCTTCTTCCCTTCCTGGAGCATGAGGTACACTGTAGAAATATCAGAAACATATTCTTCCCTTTTAAAAATAATATCACAGGGCTGGGGCTCAGTGGTAGAACACATGCCTAGCACATGCGAGGCACTGGGTTCAGATCCTCAGAACCACATTAAAAATAAATAAAATAAAGGTATTGTGTCCAACTACAACTAAAAAAAATAATATCACAGGTTAGAAGATTATATTTATAAATGTATACATTTGTTTTTTTCTTAGAGTTGAGCATTTTGCAAATGGATCCTTATCCTGAAGGAATATGATTTCTTTCTTTTTTTTTTTAATTTTTTATTGTGGGTTGTTCAAAACATTACAAATTTCTTGACATATCATATTCCACACTTTGATTCAAGTGGGTTATGAACTCCCACCTTCACCCCATACACAGATTGCAGAATCACATCAGTTACACATCCATTTATTTACATATTGCCATACTAGTGTCTGATGTGCTCTGCAGAGGAATATGATTTCTGAGATACAATACATCAAGTCTTTTCTTGTCATATCCTAAGTAAGGGGACAGTATAAAGAGCATTATGGTTCAAAATTTGCCAGGCAAAAATGCCAGTGCCCCCTCTGGAGGAGACTTTCATGACTACATTTGGAGTTACAAAAACAAAAAGGAAAAAAGAAAATCTTAAAACTTAAAGTAATAACAATAAATGTCTATTTTAAAAACTGCATTAGGTTACCTTGTTCTGTGATTTTTAAAGAGATAAAACTAAACCTTATTATCTAACAAATAATAAAATAGCTCATCTGGTTTATTCTTTAAAAGGATAAATTGGTACAGTTTACTTAACAAAAGCACTGATTTCTCTCAAGCTGTGGGAATTTTGATACCAGTTGTGTATGTTTCAAAAATTACAAAAGAAAGAAGGTGTTTGGCTGGAAATCTTTTTTTTTTCCATGTCCTCCAGTAAGTTAAGAGTGTGAAGGAAGGACCTTCCAGGAAGAAAAGCATGAAGTAGTCACTTTCTCAGACTGCTCTGGCCTGTCTTGCCACTGACCCTCTTCCTACAGTGGATCCCTATTATAGGGATGAGGGCTGATTAGGGGGCAAGGCTCAAAGAAACTATGAAGCCAGGTGACAAAGTGAGACAAGGCTTCAAACATTATTTGTAATATTTATGACGGCTTTTGCCTGAATAATCACATTTTACGCTACTATTAAAATATTCACAAGTGAAAATGGTTCTATCAAAATCTTTGAGACAGTATGATATAGTATTTAGACCTGGATTCTGAAACCAGATCATTCAGCTTCCAATCCCTGCTGCACCACTTACTAAGGGATTTTTTCTCTAAGCTGCAACATATTTATTTTATAAAATGGGGTGATATTGGGGTCTTACTTTATTAGGCTATCTGTGAGGATTTAATGAGCTAACATAGTAACCAGCTTAGAAGGGTTCCAGGAATTTGATAAGAAACTGATAAAGGTTACATCAAGTGGCATTTCCAAAGAGACACATTTAAAATGTCCAGATCTCAGAAAGAATGGTATTCTACTGCTTGTGGCTGGAAGGAATGTGAGATGGAAGGTATTCTCAAGACATTTTAAAGCATCTTCCCTTCCTATACACCTCCCTTGGTGTGTGTTATGTGTCTGTGTGTGTGTCTGTCTGTCTCTCTTTTTATTTTGAATCAGGGATTTAGCCCGTGGCCATTTACCACTGAGTCACATCCAAAGTCCTTTTAATTTTTTTGATACAGGGTCTCACTGAGTTGCTTAGGGCCTCACTAAGTTTCTGAGACTGAACTTGAACTTGTGATCCCTCCAGTCTTAGCTTCCTGAGTTCCTGGAGTTATAGGCTCTTTCATTTCAATTGCTCTCCATAGCTGAAAATCCCATGATAATTACTTTTTATTTCTCCAGGTCAGTGACATAAATACCAGGACATCCATTCAGGTTATAGAATGCAGTTTAGGAATTAAAAGATTTTAGCAATTGACAACATAGCATAATTGGGTAGCCAGAAAAAATAAACAAATAGGTTCTAGACCATGAAAATATTATAATATTATTTTTAGTTGGAATATAAAGTACGTATTCATTAATATAGTTTTGTAAAATCAGAAAATTGAGCTCTTTTTCTGTCTTATAATAACTTTGTGATAAGAGATCTCAATGATTTACAAGATGACTGCAATTATTGGATCTTGGTCTGATGACATAAAACAGCAAAGAGCAATTAATGCAAACCAGGCATGGAAAACAAATAGCCTACAATCCAGTTACTTGTATAATTGTCATATTATCACAGACTTAACCACAGAACAGCCACAGAGTTCTGAAATCATGCTTTTATAGTAAGAACCACTTTTAATAATGTTCAGCAAAGGAAAATAATTTGCACATATAATTATTTTTAAAAATTGAAGCCCAACTCAAGGAAACACAAACTCAAAACTTGCCTGAAAAATAAGGATTTTCAAGATCACCTTATGATCATTTTTAAGACAAATCACATTGTTTTGTCTTAAACCTTTTTCACACGACTTACCATTATCAGAAATTACCTAGATGATTTATTTTCATGCCTGTTTCTCCCCTGTCTCTTCCCATTGGAGAATAGCCTCCACTAGGGTGGGTAACTTGCAGTGTTGTTCACTTTACCCCAGCACTACAATGTCTGAGGATTCCTCCACTGAGCCCATTACATGGTTACTTTGAAAACTCATTTAGTAGGAAGTTAGATATTTTGAGGGGCTCTTGAGATTGCTAGAGATGAGGACAAGTTTGTGGAATTTGCTTTGGTGGAAGCCAGAGGCCTTCAACTTAAAATCTGAGATAGGAGCTATTTTAAGTCTTTCAATTGCAGGAATCAACAATGTAAGACTGGGGACTAGTGCAGGACGTCCATGCATTTTATGATAGTTTCCTCACTTAGTTCTACATCAGAATACCCTTGGGCAAGTTTTGAAACTAAAAATTCCTGGGCCCTGAATCAGTATCTCTAAGGATTCATATTTATTACCAAGCTGTTAGATGATTAGTTCGAATGACTAAACACACCTGGACTTCTGAGCATCTGTCAAAGCACACATAGGTCTCATTTGCCTTTTTGCATGGTTTTGCTCATAAGTTAGATGTGGAAGAGATATACATCAGAAAGGCAAACTCTTTCCATGCTCATTCCAGGTTAGTGTGAGATCAGGATTTTTACTATTATGTGAAATGATCATAATGAAGTGATTATTTGATAGAGTCTATGGGGGAAGAATTTAACATATAAAAAGGATTACAAATTTTTTTGCAGCATTTGATTGTAGTTATTGCTTGGACCTTGTGTATTTTAATTATAAATTAAGGGACTTATAATTATAACATTCTGAAATTTAGGTCACTCTTTGGATATCAAACTTCAGAAAGAAAATGACCACTATACATTGGTACTCGAGAGGATGGAAAGTGAGATCCAGAGGAAAGGCTGCCTGGCTCTGTTTTCTACTTACCATGGCGCCACCCTCCATCCTGTAGGGGTGAACACAGTGATATCCAAAGAACTACAGCATGCCCAGTACCTGCTGGTGAGGCAAGCTGTCTGCTCCCAGTTCCCCCAAAGCTAAGTTCTACAATCTTCTATTTCATTTAGTTTTGACAGCATCTCTAGGTCAAACAAGTTATGATAAGTTCTGTTATGCCTTCAAAGCAAGCTCACACTTCATCAACATATTCTGGTTTACCACATTCCCATGATTCCCATTATTTGCTTCTCATTCCCAATGAAACACTGCTAGTGGGCAAGGTTCAACAGATATTGTGCATATTTTTTACAGAAAAGTAAAGAGTCATGACATTTAAAAAATTAACATGGTAAAGACATTGAAATAAAAAGTTTTTTTTTTTCCTTAGCCATTGCTAATTATGTACATTATCAACCTAGGATACCACAAGACAATGGTTATTTTCCCTGAGAGAACTTTTCCCTTTGCCTTTGATAGGAGAAGTAAGAACTAACAAACACACTGAAGAGATGAATCTATTTGAAGAGGAGGTGGCAAAGTGGTCAGTAATATCTTGGTGCATCCCCTGGGTGACTCAGTGGTTCTGAGTATGGCTAATCTAACATACTGTATATACTGAATGGGGCATGGGTAGCCAGCATCCTGCAATGCTTTTACACTCTCTCTTCCAATCAGGAAATACACACATACTGCCTAAATACTCAACTGCTAACTATGACTTAAGCAATCATTACTTTGGCATAATTGTCTTTTATATGGCTTTCCTTATTCCATAATTCCTGGACCAGTTTAAATAAAACTTTACTGGAAACAATTTCACACTGGAATGAGGTGAACAACTTTTGACTTAAGTGAATTTATCTTTTGAATTTTGAAGCATGAAACATAAAAATAACATTCAGAAAATATGGGTTTTTATTTCTTACAGAAGGCAAAAGTCTCCTGCCCCCCATATCATTGGTAGAAAGCTAGTTTTAAAGCTTTGAAATCATTCGCTTAAGGGGGTTCACATATAAACAGAAACATAGACATAAACGTGTCTGTGTATGTGTTTGTAATATAGCTACTCACCACAAATGAGGATTTAGAGATTAGGGGGCAGTGTACTTATCAGGGAGTCATTAATCAGAATTTCAGAACTTTTACAGACTACAGCAAAGTAGTGCTAAAGAAAAACAGGAAAGAGCAAGGGAGTAACAAGGGGGATCTCGTAGTCAGCTAAGTAAGCTCTTGTGATATACAATGAATCACAGGGCAAGTCTAAGAGTCTCTAAAACCAGCCACTATGAAGTGGAGAAAATAATGACTAGCTTGTTGAAGACAAAGAGACCCTTAAGAAGAGGATCTCAGGCAAAGGAGGAATGAGAAGTTGGAATGCTAACCATACCTAGGACAAAATGTTTGCCTTGCATTTCCTGACCAGAGAATTATGTATGGTCATTGAGAAGAACTGGTCCATACCAGAATATGAATTATATTATATTATATGTGTCCTAGGTATACTAACTTAGTAAATATGCAAATAAGAATATCTATAGTATAACAATATTTTTCAAAGAATTCTACTGCTTCTATGTTCCTATTGGCAATTAAATTATTCGAATAGAAAATATAAGCCAAAATACAGAGGGTTAAGGACCCTATGATGAGGTCCCAGTAAAATTGCTACATACTTGATAACTTGAAAAGGTCTCTAATAACACTGTCATCCTGAATAGAAGGGAATAAAAACTAAAATGTGAAATATATGCTTTCATATGAAAGCATTCGCAATAACTTGTAATCAGTGTACAGACTTACATATTTGGTCCTGTTTACTTGCCTATATGAAAGGAAATCTACCAAAGAACAGCATTAATTTAACTTGTTTTTGACAATAAGCAAAAATTTTATGATGTCATATAATTCCAGAAAATTGTTAAAAAGAAAAAAGAAATTGAAAAAAGAAAGCCCCCAAACTATCAAACAATAAAAAATAAATTATACATAAAAATAGATTTTTAATGGACCAGCATTTAAAAATTGCTTGGCAAGATGGTATCAGAACCATGACTTAGAATTCAACTGCTTTTAATTTTTGACTCATTATTTATTTTTCTGTAAAGACCTTTTAGTTCCTCCAAAATACTGGTTTTATCATCTTGGAAGTCTTGCATGAAGTAGAATAACTTCCTGTACAAGTTATTCCAGTTCATACTAAACTAAGAGATTACAGATTTTCCTTTAGAAAAGATGTTTCTAAGTTGCTAAGGAATTTTTACTATTGAGTTTCACTCCACATTTAGCTTCATTGGCTTTAACCCCATATTTTTTCCCTAATAGTCACATATTCCTTGGACAATAAAATCCTTAATATCGAGGAACTAACATTATGTCTATTTCTCAGCATATGGGGATCAGCCTATTGAATCTATTGGTTTGATTTTTGAATACTCTATCTACCATAACTTTTTCTTTACTCAAATCTGCAATTTTTCAGGGAGAGATTCTATGTGCAGATATTGTGTTGGAGGATAACCACAGAGGGTACTAAAGTACCCTTCCATTTCCTCCTGCTGGCAATCCCCCTCAAGCAGCCTTCAGGATATGATAAATTCAAGTACAAACCACGGAACCAGTATGTGCAGTTCATTAACAGAATGTATGACTTCTAAAGTCAAGTAATTACTGAGATAAAGGTTACACAGGAATTATATTATACTTTGTTATAACCAGAAGTCTCCATCAACTGTATACAAAAACAGAACAAAAGAATAAGGTTTTAATTCACTAAAGAAGTGTACTTCAAAATGATTACTATTTTCCCATAATAAATGTTATTTTTCAGTTGTTAAAACATGTACTAGATAAATTCTTAAATAGGTCACTAAAGATTATGTAGGAAAATATTGAAAAGTATTCAAATTAAATTAAAATGTACTAAAAATAATTTTAAGAATAAGGCTATAAAATCAAATATATAATATAATATTAGCATCAGTTCAGATCAGTAATAATTTTAAATCTCATCAGTTTTGTATTTATAAATATGTTTAACAAAAATAAATAAATTATCTATTATCCAGTGTTAATAAGAAATAATACAGGGTAATCGAAAAATGACTGGAATATACTATAGATTACAATAGATAATAACAATTTACAACAATCTGGTACTAAATACTTCATTATTACCTGGAATATCAGTTTGTAACCATAATTATAAAGAAAGAAATTAGGATAGTCTGTATTTTTTAATTATTTAATAAAAGGAGCAAGAATTTACAATACCATGGTTACTACCACAGTGTAGTCTAATCAATGGAAAGCAAATTATTGAAACTTATGTTTATGTTATTTTTTTCTTAGAGATAAATATTCTTGCTATTGAGATTGTTTTTGTAGTTAAATTTTCCTTCATAGACTGGATGAATTAGAAGATTTTATTCACCAGAGGAACTTGATTTATTGAACAATAATGCATTTGTTTCAACTGTTATCACTATTTTTCCATTTAAGCAAAATCACATTATAATAAAGATGCATAATTATTACAGGTTCAAATGCCATTGCGGAATTATATAAGTCACATTATGGTTGTGATAAATAATAATAAATATGGACAATGGTAATACATTATTTATAATTAAATTTGATCATCATTCTCCATTTATCTAAATTCAACCATTCCTAAAAACTACTGGTTATTTCATAAGTAGATTTATTTATATTATGCTGATCACTAAACTTGTGATTGTCATCTTTAATGAAGAGCATTCGATGAACATTATGAGTTGATACAATTTTAACCAAACATACATCAATTTGCTAGTATGTAGAAGCTACTTAAGTTATTATCAATAAACCGATTATATTCTTCATTCTGTAAAATACTAACCTTAAGTTTCAGATCCCTAAGAACACCCACCAGGACCCTAAAGAAGATCTCATTCTTGCTATGAGATATGAGGTGTGAATCTACATTTTACTGTTCTGAATTTGAGCCTTTCAAGGCTATATTTCTAAGGCCTTGTTTGTTTGGCAATCGTATTCTCTCAGTTCTAGCTTTTTGCTTTGTCCCAGGTGTGTTATGTCATCTGGGGGAGAGTCAGTATGGATGTAATAGTTAAGAACGGGGACTCAGATGCTGGATAGTCTGGTCTTCCAAACTAATCTCCAGCACCCAACCAGCCCAGTGACCCTGGAGAAGTTAGCCAACTTCTCTGAATTTGTTTTCTCTTTTGCAAACATAAATAGGAAAACAGCACCTTCCTCCAAGAATTAAAGCTAAACCAATTAATATCAGTTAAATACTTAAAATACACCTGACTCGTAGGAAATGTTATAACAAAGTTTTGCTATCATCCATCTACCTCTTAGCTCAGAAATTTTTGCAACATTTGCATAAATCAGTTTTTTTTTTTGTTTTGCATGTATATTCCTCTTGTTTTGCCTTAAACAATAAGCTCTAGTTTCTCTCTTAATTAATTTCCTATTCATTCTTGCTGAAGCAGCTGTCACTATCTAAGGAATGCTTGGGCTCTTCCAATTTGCTTTTCCCAAACCTCTCCTTTGCATATTCACGCTTTATTCTTTTTTAGTACATTTTTTAGGCTTGGACCATCTTGCTGTGTAAATTAGCACTTGTGTAATTGGGACAATATATTTATTCTTCGTAGGAGGCCCTCAACTGCTTCGTCTATAAGGGGCCTCATAACAAAACTTATGTTATAGAATTTTTTGTAAAAAAATAAAATAAGGGAGAAAAAGTTTTAGTGCATGCAATGTAGTGGTACAATATGAAATGTTAGATGTAGCAGTCGTCTCACAGATTATCTGCCTAAGAAAGATTTTGAATATTCTGCAAGCTTTAGATACAGGAGCTACAAATCTGTACTCAATGTAGCCATAAGGAAAACACATAAAATTTGTTCTGTTTTGGATTGTTTGCTTTACTTTTTATCCTAACATATGCTATTATATGTATTAAAAACTGTTAAGGCTAAAATAAAATGGACTAGGTCTTATGCTCTATAATTTCCATTTTCTAGGAGTAAATATTTCCAAATGGCTTTAGCGATATTACCCATCTTTTAGTGGGTAGCCCATGATGAGATTCCAGTTAGTCTCATTTTCTTTTCTAGCAAAGCTCATTAACAAGACCACTCTGGTTCATGACTGTGTAATGGTAGAAATGTTCTAAAAGCTGGAAGTAACATAGTAAGTAGAAGAAATGTAAGACATTTCACCAAAAAATAAATAAATGAATGAATAAATAAAACACATTTTTTAAATTTCTGGAAAACTCCATTAAGAAAAATCTTCTGAGTAAGATAAAAATAATCTCTTTTTCTTTTCATGACATTCCTCAATTTTGACAATTTAGATAGCTACATTGTTTTTAATATTTTAAAAACTCAAGGCAAGTAAGTTAATGATATTAAATTCTAAAGATCACATATACATTATTAATTTGGCAATTACAGACAGTGGGAATATTAGTCAAAGGTGACTTTAGCTAAAGGTGACTTTCAAGTAGTCAGTTCTTTATGCCTACTGGTATATAAGCAAAGCTAGTAAGTGCTATGCTAAAACTTGTAAGTCCTAATAGGATGCAAGATTAAAGTGATTATAGCTACCACTTCTTCAGTAAAAATATATAGGCTTCCTTGTCATATGTAGCATTTAGAAATTGAATTCTTAATTCTGAATTGACAAGTTATTTAAAGTATATGACATTATACTCCATAAATATGTATAATTATTAGGGATCAATTTAAAAGTAATAATAAATAAACTAAATAGGCAATAAAAAACATGAACAACTCGGAGGTGTTAGAACATATTAATCTGAAAAGTAGTTAGAGAAAAGTATTACCTTAAAAACTGAATCTGACAAAAATAATACCTTGTTTCTTAATTCTAATTTTCTTTAATCTTTCCTTTCCTTTTCTAAATCCCAATAAATAGATATTCCAGAAATATTTAACTTGTTAAATATCTGAAAATAAAAAGAATAAATCATTGAAACATGAAACTTCTGGGCACTGGCTCACAGTTAGAAATTATGGATTCAAGCCTTGGGTCTTTTGTTAGTCTTTTGTGGGCAAGTCATTTCTTTGAGTGTTTGACATCCATCCAATTTCTTAATAGAGGCATCATACACACACACACACACACACACACACACACACACTTTTTAAATAATTGTTAAATTATAAATATAGTTAATTTTAGTAATTTTTTAAAATTAAAATTTGGGAACCTGTATTAGATTATCTCAAATATCCATGTCTGGACTAATATTCACTCAACTGAAGAAGGCACATTATTTTTGGAGCTTCGTATATGTTACAGTGATATGAATCATTTTTGTTTATGTCTATGAAACAAAGCTGGGTCACAGTTTCCTAACTTGATATTGATACTTGTATCTATAAAGTTGTACATTTTTTACACTTCGATATTTGCTTATCTCCAATTTAAGCATACATCAGGTTTTATGCAACTTGTTTCTTTACATACAGCAAATATCTAATTAAATTATTCAAAAACCATGTTTGTCTAACATGTCATACAGAGCATTACACTGAGTAATCATGGCAAATTAATGTAGGTGTTTAGAAAATATAAAATAGCTGCTGATAACTCATCATAACTTGTGATTCATTAGCAATCATAATTTCAAATTTAGTTTAAGTTTTATAAATTAAAAATGATGAATGTTTGTTATACATTTGAATTGCTGAAAAGGCAAATCAAAATTGTCAATCAACTCTTATCCCATCCCTTAACAAAATAAATATTAAAAAGCATGTTCATAACGCATGTTTGATAACTGATTAAATTACTCTTTATAAGGAAAAAGTTTGTTTCATAACACCCTATAATTTTAAGTCACCTTTCCTCATACATTCACTTCACTGAATTTGCAGAAATTTTTGCATCTTGCATATTCACTGTTTAATATATGATAAATAAAATTTCTGAATGTTCTTAATACATATAAGACTATCTTTTAAAACAGTATTTCTTTGTTACTAGTCATGTATATGAAATATATATTTTTTAAAATACTTGATTTATTTTAGGCCATGATATTTTATATATTTCATGACAGAGTAAAAAATATTTCTATAATCTTAAGTAATAACTATGAATTAGAATATTTTATTCAGCTTTAAGGGTAGGTAGTTGTTATTTATCTCCTATATAGTTGGTGTTATAAATATTTAAAAAGTCATTATGTTTGCAAATTCATAAAAAGACAAATCTATATGAATATAAAATAATTTTAAAATGTGTAATTTTATAACAATGGGATACAAATGCAAATTCCCTTCAGAAATACAGAGCATGCTTAGAATACACCATCTTAAACACATGGATAGGGACCAAATGGGGCTTCCAACCAATGCTGTTAATCTGATCTTTCATTAAGGAGACACTGACATTGACCGCACATTTTTTTCCCTGAGGCTCATCCACAGACATGTGAACTGTAGATGACTACGGAAGTGTAAGAGGTGTTTAGTCTAGAGGCTTCTTAGCACTTAAAGTATCTCAACTAGAGGAAGAGAGAAAATCAGACTCTACTCCTCAGGCCCCCTCAAATGATTCTTAGCAAGTGACAGAAGTGAAAAACATGGGGCTTTTCTGGGCATGGTGGTGCAGGGCAGTAATCTCAGCAGCTCAGGAGGCTGGGGCCTTAAGCAACTTAATGAGACTCTGTCTCAAAATAAAAAGGGATGGGGATGTGGCTCAGTGGTGGAGCGCCTCTGGGTTTAATCCTGGGTACAAAAAGACAGAAACAAATAAACAAACAAACAAAAACCTGGATCTTAATTGTTTGCTGGAGTAGCCATGGCAAGTGCGATTCTTTTCCTCAGTTTCTGAGTAAGCAATTTTCCTCTCTGTGCAGTCATCTTGATTGTTTGTAACCTACCCCTTGCTTATTAATAGCAAGACCAAGCAAAGGCCAATGTGGCTACAGTTCCACAATGGCTGCAAATGTCTTCTGCAGGCCTGGAGGTACAGGAGAAGTGTTAGGGGTCACTAATATAGGAAGCTCTACTTCTTTCTTTCTTTCTTTTTTTTTTTTTTTGTACTTTAGTTTCATGCAAGATTTCTTTCTGTGTCCATGCGAATGTACATGTGTGTGTGAGGGGTGTGGTGGGAGTAGACTGTGCTGCTTAGAACTCGTTTTGGAATACTGCTCATATAGAGAAAATCCTACACAAAATCAGAAATTAAGGAAATGAAGGTTGACTATCATCATCAAGGTCACTTAATGAAAAATAACTGACTTGCTGTGTTGATAAACTTATAATAAACTGAGAGTGAAAGGAAGAGACCTCTAGGTAGAAAAGTGAAAATGAACCAACATAACTGGATTTCAAAGTTTAAAAAAAAATGATTGATTATAAGGTCTATGTGAAACAGCAGGACATAAATTAGAATAGAAAGGTGGCATTAGATTATGAGGGGGTCTTAGATTCTAGCGCAAGGTGTTTCAAGAAGAACCATCTCAACAATGTTCAAGAAGATAAATCTTGGAGCTCTATGGAGCATCCAGTGGTGCTTTTGATTGGAGGTTCACTGAATTAATACAGTCCTAAGGCAATAAATTATAACATGTATCAGTGTGAAAAAGTAACAGAGGCCAAACAGAATGTTCTTAGACATCTATATGATAATTATAAATTAACAATGTCATTCATTTGTACCTTGACTTTATAAATATTAGGTACCTATGACATTCTTAAAATATCCCATTTTATATTAGGTCCCAGGAATGTAACAGAACAATTTAGACACAATCAGTGCTTTGATAAAATAATATCTGAATATAAAGAGTAATAATACTGTATAAACTATATAAAAGCAGAGATTTTCTTCTCTCTCTCTTTTTACTGCTAGATCTCTAGGGCCTAGGATTGTGCCTGACACATATGGAATCCTCAATAAGTATTTGCTGAATATCTGAATGCATAAACAATACAATGGGCAGTGTGGACTTAGAGAAGTTTCCTAAAGGGTGTGGTACTAGAGCTGAAACCCACAGAGTGCAAAGGAATTAGTCACAGAATGGCAGGGACATGAATACTGTTTACAGCAGAAGACAAGAGTAGCATGTTAGGAAGTAAAAGTAAGATCTGTAAATTTGGAGTCTAGGTGAGGAATGAAAAGAGATGTGGCTGTAAAGATTAACAAGGGACAGATAATAAGGATCTTGTCATTCAACCTGGGAAGTATGAACTCTATCCAAAGAGGAACTATGGAAGGAATCTGGGCAAGAGAAACATTCTATCTTGCCTCTGGCAAGTCACTCTTGCTTCTCTAAGCCTCAAATTCCTAACATGGGGAATAAGGACAATAACACCTACCAGGCAGAGTGGTTGTGAAGATTAAATCCGATAAAGCTGTCCTAATTGGCACAGGTTAGGAAATCAACACAAGCACACCTCAGCTCCACTTGATTGGAACTGCCCCCTTATAAATGATTACCATAATATTTCAATGTTTAAAATCTCACTAGTATCAACCTATGCTTTTAATAAATTTTGCATATCATATTTTACATTTTTTCCTTCTTTTCTTTAATGTTAGGTGATAAGAAGCCAATGGTATAATTCTACAACTGTATGTGCAAAGTGCAAGACTTCTCATTCATCTCTTTTCACACAGTATATTTATATCAGAAAAAAAAAAAAACTGTAGAAACACTTAAAGTAGAAACTACACATGAATAAATTATGCAGAAATTACTAGTCTGGTGTTGGGTGACACATTTTTTATTACCATGTTTTCAAACTGCAGAGTTCCTTAATTGATATTTATTATTAAAGGACAAATAGCTAAACATCTACAGTTTTCTGAATTATTAATTGATGTACACAACTTTTTTCACTGTTTGCAAATACAAGCAAAGAGTTTCAAAGTGTATTAAAATACAGTGATTGAATTCATCAAAGCCTCGGCATGAAACAGAGAAGTATAAATTTTTATTAGTGTGTAGGTGGAAAGATATAAGGTATCTCAACCTGAGGCCACCGGCAGTACCTGCTCCCAAGATCTTTGCAAATCTTGTAATTCGGAAATATTAATAAGCATTTTTTCTTCCATAAAATGCAGAACAACATGTGCACTAGCTTCAGGCACAAATGGATCTGAGATTAAAGAAATCCTCCCTAACTTTCCACTCTCTTATCAGCTTCCTTCTGCACATCGGTCTTATTTTCAGACCATGCAGAGTGAAAGTATTTCAGACTTAACTACAAGTATCCTTCATATCACATCCTGTCACGTTACTGACTTAAGAAGTGCCCTCCTCCCCCAATTCCAATTGCAGGAAATCTTAGCCATGAAACAGCTGTGACTGGTCCCTTAACAGTCCCCTGCTCAACCGTACATCAATCCTTGTGTTAGGGAATGGTCTATTCTGCCAATCTGGAAACACACACCCACTTCCACTTCTTGTTGGGAGGGAGACAAAGTCTTTTAACAAAAATATAAGGAATAGGGGGAAATAAATATTCTAGGCAATAATTTCAGAGGTTTGTGCATTGAAGAAAATAGTGCAATTCTTGAACTTCTTTTTATCATAATGATAATTTCAGGGCTTTGGCTAGAGGTTAAGTGCCCAATTCTGGAAACTCATTGGAATGGTTATAATAAGCACTTTATCTAGATTTTGTATGGAGTTTATGCTGGCTTCATTTATATTTCAGACCCAAATCCCTGAAGAATGTGATCGTCTACTCTTTAGCTTTTCTGAAGCCATTCTTTCTGGCTATAAGTCTTGTGTTTATCATTCTCTTCTGATCATCATTTTCTCACTTCCAATGGAGTTGAATTTCTTTTTATAGACATCCTTTTTTTTTCCTCCCAGAGGAAATACATACACATACCACACAGTGGTGGGAGGAGAAGGAGACAGATGTACAGGTAAATATATACACAATGCTTTTTAGAAAACTGATAATGAAATTCAGATGCTAAGGGGTCCACTATCCTAATGTGTGAGTTAAATTAATACGTGTAATGAACCACTGTGAAAGGTCAGAGCTTAGAATGTAAAAACTGTGGATGCCAACAGACTACTCTTCTACCATATCCTGTGATGTCTAAAATATGGTGAAAACATTTTAAGTACCATGACTCATGTCTCTGAATATGGCAACAGTTTTCATACAAAGATCAAGTGTTAGAAAGGCATGGAAAACTGGAAAAGAAACAACTATATAAAAACCCACTTAGGGAATGATCTAATCTTCGTTGATTCAAATTCCTGTAAGGATTAGAAAAATTCTACGTTAAGTACACTTTCCATATTTCCCTTTCCACAGTTGTCATTAATACAGTATTTACATAAGACTTTCTGACTAAGACACAAAAGAGATGAGTTTATTAATATTTTAGCTATTTATTGCTTATTATCTGTAGCCATAGTCCTCTATTTGGGGAATCATGACTGGTTACTCTGGAAATATTGAGGTGCAGACACACAGATTATTGTAGTAAACCTCTATTTTGTGATGTGCCTTTTATTCATGGTATTTATACAATTATTTACTTATTTACTTATCTATCTATCTATATATTTTTGGTATCAGGGATTAAACTCGGAGGTGCTTAACCTCTGAGGCATATCCCCAGCCCTTTTAAAATTTTATTTTGAGACAGAGTCTGGCTAAATTGCTTAGGGCCTAACTAAATTGCTGAGGTTGGCTTTGAACTTGCAGTCATCCTGATTCAGCCTCCTAAGCCACAAGGATTACAGGCCTGCACCACCATGCCCAGATCATAGTATTTTTAAGCATGTTAAAAACTAAAAAACTCATATCCACTAATAATACTCTCAAGAACAGACAATACCTAATGCCTACCCACAGCAAATCAGTTAAGTTCTTCAACCTGAAGAAAAACATATTGTCATCCTTAGGAGACTTTAAAATCTTACACAAGAGATATCTGTCTATCTGTGTTGGAAATTGGTCAGACAACTTAAACCTACATGCTGTTTTTATGAAGGTTTTTTAAAACTATCTTAATACTCCAAAGCTGTCAAGATCTTATTTATTCCATGTTGGAGGAAAGGTACTTCCCAAAGTGAACAGGCTCCTTGGTGCCAGTAGTAGGTCTATAGCTTATTTCTCAGAAAACTATTTAGTATTGCAGTTATTCTAGGATTTAGATTAAGCCCCAAACGATCCCCTGCCCTCATGGGACTAAAATATTGCTTTCCTTTATCAGAGGTTTAGTTGGGGCTATTTTACTCATTTTCATAAATGTCTAGGGCTACTCAGCAGATAAATTCAAAATATCACCTTTTCTTAGATCTCAAACTTCCAAGCCCGTTAGAGAAAACATCCAGTTTTTCTATTTTGAATGTCCATGTTCTCAAAATTATATGGGTTGAGCTGCAGTCCAAAAGACATCTTGCTGTTCTATCCTCTTATAGCTATGAATGCGACTTTATTTGGTAATAGGGTCTTTGCAGATGCAATCAGGTTAACATAAGATCATACTTCATTAGGATACATCCTAATGAGATTTATCTGATGTCCTTGTAGGAAGAGAAAAAAAAATTGAACACAAAGACACAGAGGTCATGTAAAAATGGGAGGCAGAGATTAGGGTTTTGCTGTCATAACCCAAAGAATGCCTGCTACTCTAAGGAGCTAGAAGTTGAGAAGGAAAGATACACTCCCTCTAGAGTTTCTGGAGGCAAGATGGCCCCACCAACATTCTGCTTTCAGACTTCTAGCTTCAGAACTGTGAGACAATAAATTTCTGTTGTTTCAAGAAACCTGGTTTGCAGTTCTTTGTTACGAAAGCCCTAGGAACCAGATATACCAGATTTACTCTTCAAGTATTTGAGTTTTAGTGACATACACATAACAACAACTCAAGTTCTTACAAAATATCAGTAGTGTTTCTAAACATTTTAGATGCATTAGTTCAATCAACTTTTAAATAATCACAAAAGGTAAGTACTTATTATTTATCATCACTTTCTAGACAGAGAATTGGGAAAGGTGAAATAATTGTCCAAGCTGGTTAAGTAGCAGAACTGGAATTCAAACTCAGATAGTCTCACCCCTATGCCTACACTCCACACACAGACAGGACCTTTAGCCATCACAAGTATCTGGGTCTTTATGGTAAAACATCCTCTATATTCATACGTCTAGGCCATAAAGTCTTCCAGTATACCCTGTATTCTAGTAAGAGTTTGGCTATTAGTTGGCCCAAGAGCTGACATAAAAATCCTTCTCAAAAAAAAAAAAAAAAAGAAAGAAAGAAAAAGAAAAAAAGAAAAAGAAAAGAAAAGAAAAATCAGGTCAAGGGGATGGGGGAGCCTGAGTTCAAAAGTAGTACCTTATAAAGGCCAAGGAAGTTTCAATTGAGGGCAAATTGTGTCATATGCTGAAACCCCTAATGCAACAGTTTATTCTGTACTTTGCATTTTTAAAAACATACCAACAATACAGAATATAATCAGGAAGTAGGATTAACATTATTTGAGTCTTGAAAGCATTTTTTTAAAAATAAGAACTATTTGGTCTGGAAAACAAAATAGATGGAAGCAACATTGTACTCAAGTACAGAGAAGCTTTCATGGATGAGGCTTCAGGAGTATTTTGTTTATTTGTTTTTTTTTAGAGGGCAAAATAAAGGCAAATGAAGTTAAAAGAAAGCCCTCCTTAGTCCAATTTTTAAAAAAAAGACTCATTTTTAACAAGAAAATCATTCAGAGGAATAGCTGGCACTGTGGTATAATGAGCTCACCCACAAGTACAAATATTTAAGCTCAGTGTGAAACATCAAGTTGTTATTTCATCATATCCCTGTGTCTTCCTTCCATCTTTTTTCTTTTTTTATTAATGATTCTCTTCATTTGCCACAAAACAGCTTGAACTCTGGTTCAAATGGCAGCACAAACACTATAAGGAATTGAGCTAGTCACTTAAAATGTCCCCATTTGAAAAACTGAAATAATAATGTTACACCTTTTGGGACTGTCGGAGGAAAGCAAGTATACTGCATTGTGATTGTCACTATTATATTCCTTCTCCCTTCTCCCTGTCCTTCGCCTGCTCATTCTCCTTCTTCTTCTTCTTCTTTTTTTTTTTTTTATACCAGGGATTGAACACAGGCATGCTTAAACCACTGAGCCTCATCCCCAGCCCTTATTTTATTTTTTGTTTTGAGACAGGGTTTCAATAAGTTGCTTAGGGCTTCACTAAGATGCTGAAGCTGACCTTGAACTTGTGATCCTCCTGCTTCAGCCTCCCGAGCTGTTGGGTAGGATTACAGGTGTACACCACCATGCTTGGCTCACTATCACATTTCAATGACCTGAAGATACCACTAGACTGTGAGATACATGATTAGTTTATCTACAAGTAAACATTAAACAATAAAAATTTTCTTATCACTTAAACTGTTTATTACACGTTATGAACAAAACATGGATTAATATATTTCTAACTCTCCTTACCACTGAATTTGATTAATCAGAATCATCATTGCTGCTGCTTTTTTCACCAAAATATCATCTGTGCTCCTGATCATCAAAAGTGCTCCTGATCCCATGTTTCTTAAAGTAGTACTCCAGTACTATTACAAGGTTTCACTGATGTATTTTGTGATTTGACATATGATAAGCAACTCTCTGCTTGTGTGTTAGTAAGAAAACATAATGTGTTTCATCATCTTAACGGTAATCTTTATATCTGAGGTGCTTCCTGTAAAGCACTTGGTTTTTGCTTTGTGTGAAAACTGGAAATTGCATGTAGCCCATCAATAAGGAATTTTTTTTTTACTAATATTAAATTATACCTCACTGTCCTATTTCTGTGCCTTTCTGCTCCACAACATTTAGTTACTTGAAGACACTGTAAACAGCAATTAAAGTCAACACTTGTGGTTCCAACAATGCACGTAACTCAGACTCAAAAATATAAATAGCTTTGTCCAAGTCTGTACATGAGAGCTGGCAATGGTAACCACATCATGAGTGTAGCAATGTGAACCGCAGGCAACTTTTAGAGGAGTTAACACAAGAAAAAAATGCATCTGAGAAGTAGTAAAATATGGTTATTATTTGATTTTTATAATTTTCCTCAACTATAAGAGAAGCATCTATCTAAATATGTACCCCCTTATTTACATAAAAGGGTAAATATTTGTTTACACAAATAAGTAAACATTTGTTTCATAAACATTTGTTTAATGGAATGAATTTTGGAAGGTTTAACAGAGAGTGTAGTTTCTGCTACACTTAACTGGAGTAGAAGATTATTCAATTACTTTCTGATACTGTGATTCTTTCATCCCAAAGCAACTTAAAAGGCAAGAGGGGTGGAAGTACTAGAGCTCTGATCAAGAACATTCTTTGAAATGCAACTAATTAGGAATCACAGAGTTGGTTGTCTGTGTGTCTGAGGAATGGTTCGGTTTGCAGTTCTCAAGCATCATGCCCAGTTGGTGTGAGAAGTAAAATAAACATAACCGAGCTTTCCTAGGTGTGCTAGTGGGAAACATGTCATTTCTATAGCTCCTCTGTGGACTGCCTAGATACTACCCTCCCTTCCCCATGCACTCAAAGAAAAGTCTAGGTCATGCGGGAGCAGGGGCAGACTTGTGTCTCCTAGAGAAGCAGAATTCCCACCGGCTTTGGTCTAGATGCCTGTCCATATACTATTTTTTCTTTATATCATTGCTGATCTCATTCTTTTCAGAGTCTCATCATCCAACATGAGTTTTAATTGGTCAGTGCAGTGCTGCCCTCCTCCTCCAACATTTCCTCCTAATCTAAATGTGTCATTAAAATGAGAGCAATTTACTACTCTCCATGAGCTAAGAGTAAGCATGTATAAATTTGGTAAGCTCATTATAACTTGTAGCTGTCATTCCTCAAAGGAAAAAAAATAACATAATAACCTTCCACAAAACAAACAAAAGCAAGCAAGGACTGTGTCTTTATTTTTTGTATGTGATAAAAAAAATTGTTCATTAATGTTGAGCGATTGTAGTTATATGTCTGTAAAGTTGATATCTTGCTCATCTTCTTTTTTAAAATTAATTAATTATTTTTTTATGATGGCAGAATGCAATTCATTTCATACTACATACATAGAGCACAATCTTTTAAGTCACTGGTTGTATACAAAGTATTTTCACACCATTCATGTCTTCATACATGTACGTAGGGTAATGATGTCTAACGCATTCTACTGTCCTTCCTACCCCAAAGACTCCCCCATTGTCCTCCCTCCCCTTTGCCCTACCTAAAGTTCCTCCATCCCTCCCATGCTCCCCCACCTCCTCCATTGCCATTATGAGTCAGCATCCTCATATCAAAGAAAACATTTGGCTTTTGTTTTTTTTGGGATAGACTCATTTCAATTAGCATTATATTCTCCAACTCCATCCATTTACCTGTACATGCCATGATTTTATTCTCTTTTAATGCTGAGTAATATTCCATTGTGTGTATATATCAAAGTTTCCCTATCCATTCATGTACTGAAGGGCATCTGGGCTGGCTCTACAACTTAGCTATTGTAAATTGTGCTGCTATAAACATTGATGTGCCTGTCTTCCTGTGGTATGCTGTTTTTAAGTTCTTTGGATATAAACTTAGGAGTGGGATAGCTGGGTCAAATGGTGGTTCCATTCCAAGTTTTCCAAGGAATCTCTATACTGCTTTCCAGATTGGCTGCACCAATTTGCAGTCCCAACAGCAATGTATGAGTGTGCCTTTTCCCCCACATCCTTGCCAACATTTATTGTTGTTTGTATTCTTAACAGCTACCATTCTGACTGGAGTGAGATGAAATCTTACAGGAGTTTTGATTTCCATTTCTCTAATTGCTAGAGATGTTGAACATTTTTTCATATATTTGTTGACTGTATATCCTCTTCTGAGAAGTGTGTGTTCAGTTCCTTGCTCATTCCAAAACCAGTTGAAGACACATCAAAGAAAGAAAACTTCAAACCAATATCTCTAATGAACAAAAATTAAAAATTCTCAATAAAATTCTGGCAAATCAAATACAAAAATGCATCAAAAAGATTGTGCACCATGATCAAGTAGAGTTCATCCCAGGGATGCAAGGTTGGTTCAACAATATGGAAATCAATAAATGTAATTCATCACATCAACAGATTTGAAGATAATAATCATTTGATCATCTCAATAGATGGAGAAAAAGCATCTGACAAAACATCCTTTCATGTTCAAAACACTAGAAAATCTAGAGATATCAGGAACAAATATCAACATTGTAAAAGCTATCTATGCTAAGCCCCAGGCCCACATCATTCTCAATGCATAAAAATTGAAAGCATACCCCCTACAAACTGGTACCAGACAGGGATGCCCTCTATACCACTTCTATTTAACATAGTTGTTGAAACTCTAGCCATAGTAATTGGACTGACAAAGAAAATTAAAGGGATTTGGATAGGAAAAGAAGAACTCAAATTATTACTATTTGCTGATAAGATTCTATACCAAGAAGACCCCAAAAATTCCACCAGAAATCTTCTAGAACTAATAAATGAATTCAGCAAAGTAGCAAGATATAAAATCAACACCTATTAATCAAAGGCATTTCTGTACATCAGTGACAAATCTTCAAAGAGAGAAACTAGAAAAACTACCCATTTACAATAGTCTCAAAAAATATAAAATACTTGGGAATCAACTTAACGAAAGAGGTGAAAGACCTCTACAATGAAAACTACAGAAACACTAAAGAAAGAAATTAAAGAAGGCCTTAGAAGATGGAAAGATCTACCTTGTTCTTGGATAGACAGAATTAATATTGTCAAAATGACCATACTACCAAAAGCACTATACAGATTCAATGCAACCCCAATCAAAATCCCAAAGACATTCCTCATAGAAATAGAAAAAGCAATCATGAAATTCATCTGGAAAAATAAGAGACCCAGAATAGCCAAAGGAATCCTTAACAAGAAGAGTGAAGCAACTGGCATCACTATATCAGACCTTAAACTATACTACAGGGCAATAGTAACAAAAACAGCATGGTATTGGCACCAAAACAGACCTGTAGATCAATGGTACAGAATAGAGGACACAGAGACATACCCACATAATTACAGTTATCTCATATTAGAGATAGGTGCCAAAAACATATATTTGAGAAAAGATAGCCTCTTCAACAAATGGTGCTCGGAAAACTGGAACTCCACATGTAAGAAAATAAAATTAAACCTCTCTCTCTCACCATGCACAAAACTCAACTCAAAGTGGATCAAGGATCTAGGAATTAAGCCAAAGTAGCAAAGTAGCAGGATATTTTCTCCTAGTGGAAGAAAAAGTTAGCGCAAATCTCCATCATGTCAGATTAGGCCCCAACTTTCTTAATAAGACTCCTATAGTGCAAAAATTAAAACCAATAATCAATAAATGGGATGGATTCAAACTAAAAAGCTTCTTCTCATCAAAAGAAATAATCAGTGAGGTAAATAGAGAGCCTACAGAATGGGAGAAAATCTTTACCAAAGGCACATCAGAGAGAGCACTAATCTCTAGGATATATAACGCACTCAAAAATCTTACTCATCTTCTTAAAGTATTGATTTTACCATAACACTTCTCTGAGCAGAAATAATGGCTATTTTTTGTTTAAATGACAAAATCCAAATTTCCCATCAAGGCACTGCATATTTTTCCTCTCATTCAATCCAGTCCTGTCCCACCTCTCCAGCCTTATCCCCAGTGAGCCTTTTTGGAGAAGCAGTTGATACTGTGAATAAGTGCATGAGCTTTATTGTTCACTTAGCTGATTCAAATCTGGGCTTTACTTCCATTAAGTGCACAATTTTTGGACAAATAAATAAACCCAGATGGGCTTCAGAGTACTCATATCTAAAATGGGACTAATACATCTAATAATTGGCTTATTATATATCATATTTAATCACCAAACTCATTATCTGACACATGGTAAGTTAATATAAATGGTAGGTATAGAATAACAGAAGCATTCCACTCTGCACTCTTGTCTGAAATATTAGTAAGCTGGTGTCACTACTCGTTGTATACTTACAATAAATTCACATCTATTTATATATGGTTACAATTAAGGTTATGCATGTGACCTTATGGTTCTATGATACACATACATAGGGTTACATCTAGACCTTTATGTAACTTTAATTATAGTTAATACTTTCATATTATAATATTATATGAAATGAAAATGACATTAATTATATGTTATAAAATGATGTATATAAAGAAAACTTTCACAAATAATATTCAAAATAATAGCAAGCAAATGGAGTATTTTAGTTTGCTAAATAAAAATGTGGAAACTAAATCTCAGATTCAGGATCACCTATTAAATTGATTGGGCAGATTTAGTGACAGGCTCAGGCTCAGGATTCGTTTAAGCCTGGTGTAGTGATGTTCACCATCCCAAATTTATGTAGGTTAACTAGAGGGCCAAGAAAACCTTTTTCATGTTCTCTATAGTGACTAATACTATACCTGGCATTTGCACATTGTTGAAGCTCAAAAATATTTTATTTAATCCCTAAAAGAATAGGGCATATGCATAAAAATGCTTTAGATACTCACCAGGAAAGAGTAAAATCTAAATAAGAGTCATGTTATATTGACAAAATGTAATGGATCTTTTACCCAAAGTGAGTTTTGCTTTGTTTGCTTATTTGCTTGGTTATTTTTGTCCTATAGCTGTGGGACAAATAACAAAGGGCTTTGAGTATTCATTCTGTTTTCTATTGGCTTTAAGTGTACATCTCTTCCAATACTACTATTATTTGAAAAAACACACTGAAATAAATAGGGTGAGGTAATTCGGTCCCCTAAAGTCTATAACAATAATTTCTCTTATGGAATTTTTAAGCCACCAGGCAATAGAGTGTTACCATGTAATTACAGATTTTGGCCACTAGCTGTCTTCTGCATTGCTTTTCCAACGAATCTTTCACAGTACTTACTTTCCTATTTTACTAAGTTGTTTGCTTTCTAGAAGTGAACAATTAAGAATAAGAATTCCCCATTCCAAGCTATTAATTAATTAATATGAGTTTTGTAAAGGTTAATGATCATTTCCAAACATCATTCTATCTCAGTTTACTGAAGGAGATTATCTGCATAAAATGTGTATCTGTCCTCAGGAAAGTGGAACTTATACTGTATTTCTCTTTACAATTTACTTTTTTTGAATTAAGTTAGATTTTAGCATGTATCTATGCTGAGTTATGAATGCAAAATTCAACATTAAAGCCTTACTAATATTCTCATTTCCATAACACTTCCCTTTTAACACATAAATCTCAACACACAAACACATGTGCCCTATGCAATACTTCATCATGCTAATGTCAGGGAAGCCCTAGGAAACTTGAACAACTCTCTTCAGTGGCACTTGGAAGGTGAATCAAGCATTACTGGTCCCCGAGGACACTCTCCTTTTCTATCTTCTCTCCTTCTTCAGTGTTATCCTCTCTGGATAAGATGTATTAACTATGTGCTTCAGAATAACATGAAAAAAAAATGTATTCTGCCAGGCATAGTGGTACGCACCTGAAATCACAGTAACTCAGGAGGCTGAGGCAGGAGGATCACCGAGTTCAATACTAATCTCAGGTACCTTAGTAAGACCCTCAGGTCCGCAGCCAGATCCTCTCTCAAAATACTACTACTACTAATAATAATTTTTAAAAAGAAAGGGCTGGAGATATAACTCAGTGGTAAAGTGCCCCTATGTTTAAATCCCTGGTGCCAAAAAAGAAAAAAAAATAAATAAAAGATGTGGTGTTCTAACTCATATGTTTATTTAGGAAGAAATAGTTTGCCCTTTCTTTTGAAACCATTTTTGGTAAAAATCAAATACATCCATGACCAGGTCATAAATATTACATTATGGGCAATGAGAAATGACATCAGGATTATCATACAATGTTCCAAAAGCATTCCAATTAAGTGTACAACACTGGAATTATGGGCTTGGCTATCTCTGTGTCCACAGACACATAAATTTCTTTTTAAGTACATGATTAAATTAAACAGAAATAATATTATCTGTTTCTAGTATTCTATCCACACAAAACAAATAAAAGTGGGTAGAGAATTTAAGCTTAAATTATCCATAACATTCACCAGTAGGATATTTTCATAGAATACTAATTTGGGTTAGTTGTTCATAATTCAATAAACAGCCTAAACCATAGTGGAAACAAAAATAATATAATTTAAAAATGTCAAAAGACCAATATTTCACTTCCCTGCTCAAAACCCTTTAATGGCCTCCTATTTGAATTGAGTAAGTCAAGTCCCCTATACTGTAACCTCAATTCCCCTCTCGCCTAGACACTAACTTTGCTTCAGCCACAGTGGCCTTGGTTTCCCAGGGTTACCAAACCAGCACCCGCCTCAGGGCCTTTGCACTCCTCTGCCTACAGAATTCTTGCCCTAAACATGTACTCTGATCTTACATGGCTCTACTCAGGACAGTGCTCAAGAGTTATCTTCTCAGAGAGGCCTTTCTTCCCTTCTTCTCTACCCTAT
Source organism: Marmota marmota marmota (assembly GCF_001458135.2). Classification (NCBI taxonomy): domain Eukaryota; kingdom Metazoa; phylum Chordata; class Mammalia; order Rodentia; family Sciuridae; genus Marmota; species Marmota marmota. Next base: position 31,450,159 of record NW_026000057.1, read on the forward strand.
ATTCTCTACCCTACATCTTCCATCCCTCATCCTTCTTCAGTCTTCTTCAAAGCACTTGTTATAACCCTAGATCAAGTATTTTTGAAATTTATCTGTCTCTATAGAACACAACATCAAGAGAACAAAGCTGTGGTTTCATTCATTTCAGAATCCCAACACAATATCAGTGACAGTCTCAAAGAGCTTGCTGAATGAGTGGCTGAATGTGAGGTTGGGTGATGTAAAGGCTGAATTTGTACAGTGAATGTCACCTCGCAGACCCCAACCTAGTGTGGTGCAAGAATCCTGACCTTAGCATGCCAGTGGAGGAGGACTAAGAAATGTGCTGATTATCAGGAGCAAACCAGGACTAACAAAAGAAAAACAGAAGCTGTGGTTGATTACATGTTATCTGGTCAGATTAAGAAAATGTAAAATATATTTAAGACACTAATAAAAAAAAAACTGGTATGTAAGCAAAACTATGTGAGAAAGGGGAGATTTCACAATTCTGGTTATGTTCATAAATATATAGAGAGAAGCAGAGCATCTGATAAATACTAGATTGGGCGTGCTGTAAATTTCTCCCCAAAAAGAAACAGTGAGGATTACTACTTGTCTAAATCTGACTTCTATGCACAGAAAAGACCTGGTGTATGTACTGGAGGTGACCCCGAGTTAGTGGAATCAGCTAGCACTGGAGATGGAGAGGAAGGAGAAATAACAAACTCCAGACCCACATTATAGACTTTCAGAATGAAAAATAGTGGTAAGGACTGTGATGTCCATCACTGACCATCCATCACAGGGTCTGTGCTGTAAAAAGTGCTGTGCACTCAACTTTCTTCCACCCTCAGGCCTCTCCCATGGAACTTTTCAAAGACTAATAAATATACAAGAAAAACATCCATCAGACATTCAGGTAAGGGAACTGACAATGGGAAGAACTCAGAGGTCATCCATTTTCCCAAAGAAAAGCAGCAAGGAATCCCAGGAGTCTGAGCATCATGTTGATACTTGACGCTCAGGGGTGTCACATCACACAGGGCAAGGACGAAGATGCCGCTCTCCCTGAATACACCTGGCCACGTATCTGGATCCCAGTCCTGATCTTGCTATGCTTTTTACCATGCCTCGGTCACCTCTCTTTCCTGTCACCTTTTCAGGTTTCTATGTCAACTCTAGGTTTTGTGTTAAGGCTTCACACTCAGTAATCTTTACCACACCAGTAAAAGGAGAAAGGCTGGGATCCGCATTCTCTGTGACCTGGTTCCCCACTCCCTACCTCACCCTTTAGTCTTCACTCATACGTTATCTTCCCCTCTGATCTCAGCTGGTCTTTACTCCTACCTGAGGCTAACGAATCTGCCCGCCATCTTGCTCTTATTTCCTCAGGGATCATGCTCCATCATCTGATATTTATTCCCACTTTTATATTTCTAACTTCTTTTTCTAATTATTTGTTTCAAAATATATTACTTCAAAATACTTACAGTATCTTCCATAGTCAAAATCTTCCTGGTCCCTCTAGTCCTCTTTAGCTACTAACATACATTTCTCAGTCAAGCTACCTGAAGGAGAGGGCTACTCTCAGTGCCTCCCTTTCTTCAGTTCCCAGTTACTCTCCTTATTTGAAATGCTTTGAGAACTGTGACCATCCACAGAGCAGGCCCAGCGGCCTGCTGAGGGGCAGAGCCGCCCCCCGACCCCCCCGCGCCTGCCAGGTAGGCGGAAC
>NW_026000057.1:31455183-31542278 GCF_001458135.2 Marmota marmota marmota
AGGGGAGGGGGGATAGTAGAGGATAGGAAAGGCAGTAGAACACAACAGACACCAGTATGGCAATATGTAAATCAATGGATGTGTAACTGATGTGATTCTGCAATCTGTATTTGGGGTAAAAATGGGAGCTCATAACCCACTTGAATCAAAGTGTGAAATATGATATATCAAGAATTATGTAATGTTTTGAACAGCCAACAATAAAAAATTAAAAAAAAAAAGCCACTTCCTCAAAGCTAATTATGACACTTTTCTTCCTCATTATAAATAAGCAGTTTTTGTACTAAATCACATTTTTCTTTTTAAGACACTCGGGTGAAAATATCTTTGCATATATAGATCAAATGTGTAAATTTGATGGTTTGGAGCTTGAGCCAAAACTAAGATTTAATAGAGATTAATATAAAACTCTAAAAAAAAAAAAGAAATGCTTTGGGACCAGAAGTATTTTGGATTTTGGAATATCTGCATATCTATAATAAGGTATCTTGGGGATGGACGCAAGTCAGACATGATATCCATTTGTTTCTTATATACCTCATACACATGGCCTGCAGGAAATGTTGCATTTTGACTGCAACCTATCACATAAAGTCAGATACAAAATTTTCCACTTGTGGCATCATATTAACACTCAGAGCATTTCAGATTTGGGGGCATGTCAGATTTCATATTTTTGAATTAGGGATACTCAAGTTGTATTTACTAAGTCTGTGCTTGTAAATCCTAAATATATAAATGCTCAATAAGTATTTCTGAGTTAAATAGAAGAATGAACACTCTATTTAGTCCACTCTACTCTTCTCAATATTCTCTGAGGTTGACAATTCACGCTTCAGGAACTCTCTTTCATGGTTTTTACTATGCCTTTATCTCTGAAGAAGGGGAATTTTATGCAAGGTTCTGTGCCATAGGCAGTGTTTTACAAAATTATCTGCTCACAGACTAAGGTTAGAAATATGTTGAAATCATAAGCTATATAAAAATACATCTATACAAACACAAAAATATGGCTACTTCCCTTATTTTGTATGATGAAATTATATTTTCTTTAACATTCTAGTTTTTTCATTAAATAAAAAAAAATATTAGATTGATACAAAAAATTGTTTTCATGAATCATAGATTGTGATGCTCCATTTTTAATAACACTGCTACATGGCTCTGTGTGGTGGCACATGCCTATAATTCCAGCAGCTTGGGAGGCTAAGGCAGGAGGACAGTGAGTTCAAAGCCAGCCGTAGCAACTTAGAGAGACCTTATCTCTAAATAAACTATAAAAAGGGCTGGGGATGTGACTCATTGTTTAAGCACCCCTGAATTCAATTCCCAGTACCAAAAGAGAAATGAAAAGAAAGATTAATATTAAAAAAAATAAATAAATAAAAATTAAAACACCACTGTATATTTAATGTTTGTAGAAAATAGCTTAAGGAACTTAACATTTTGGATTAGTTATGCCTTTTTCTTACCAAATATTTAACCATATTTGTTATTGGAAAGCAGTTAAAGTTGGTCCAAAATGTGGGAAAATCCATGTAAATGAGTGGAAAAAATTATAGGACATTTTTAAAGAAAGAATATGTTATTTCTTTGAAGTTCACACTTTACTGTAAACTATAAAGAACTGAAGGCCTTGGCTTTAATGAATATATAAAAAAGGTTTTGTATAAAAGCTGAGCTTAAAGTCATTAGCAACAATGTTAAATGCTAATCATCCCCTTTGAGCTATATTTCACATTTAATTTAGTTAAAAAAACATAAAATCTATTCACAAACATTTTCGTTGCAAACTTCAGCCTTGTCCAGAGCTAAGTAAGAGGAACCTAAATTTAGAAGTGCTTAAGTTAATGAAATTTTCTCCATTCCTACAACTAGAATAGTCTCACCTGTATTTACCTTTTCTGTGATTCAGTCTCTGCTAGTCTACAAAGTTCCCAATGGATACTCCTTATTCTCTGTTTCATCCAAATGCACTCAAAAAACAGCAGAGATTAGGTAGGGGCTTTGCAGTGAAGCTACTATTCCCCAAGCACTAATGTAAATAAGGCAACACTTGGTGAGGAATATTGCTGGGCTCTTCTGATGTCATTCATAATTCTCACAAGAATCCCGAATGTCAACACTGTCTTCTTTTTACAAAGGGTATAGTAAGTAAAGTGACTCAGGATATACAGTTAGGACACACACAGTATCAAAACTTGAGAAAGAACCAGAATGTACTGTATATTTACCATCTACCAGACATTGTGCTTTACATGCAGTATTTAATATGTACAATATTCCTCTGAGATAAGTACTATTTTTATCCCCACTTTTACAGATTAACAACCTGAAATAGAGAAAGATTAAGGGTATAGAACACACAGATAGAAAGTAGTTGAGGTAAGGTTTAAACTCAGATTTGCCTCAAAGTCTATAGACTCTTTCCATTGGATTTTCCGTCGCCAGATGTATTAGACTAAATTATCAAGGACTTAGAATTCAGAGTTTTCTTTTTTGGTGAATCAATTCCCATTTTTAAAAATTCTTCTCTAGAACATACAATTAAATCTAGGCTTAATTTTCCTTTAAGTTGTGTAAAAAGCCATTGCATTGTTAAACAATTTAAAACAAATTTGGAGACTATTTTTCAGACACTCCCTGAGTGAGAGTTTGATAGCTAGCTGTAGTATATGATGAAAGAATTCAGAAGGATGCCTTTTATCTGAGCATATCAAAGGCCACTAACTAAAAAAAGACACAGAGTTCCTATTACAGTGAAGGGGAAAAAATAAGCTGAGTCCATTGAAATACAATACAAGAATGTTGGCATACAGGTAATTCACAGATATTATTACCTTTGCTGTTTGAAATGGGACCAATCTGGATTCTCTCCAAAAGCTATTCTTTTAAAAGCATTATATACTCGATTAATTTACAACAATTTCCACTTTTTTCCTTACCACTCTCCCATACATCATCCCCACCTTTACACCCATATAGATGCACACACAAACACACACATACACACACACACACACAGATGCAAATCACACATCATGCAGCTCTCTCCATAACTCACAATAGCTTATACTGAAAAATATCTAGCATCTATCATTTTAGAAACTAATTTTTTAAATAACTGGGTTATCAAATCGCCTAGGACAATTATTATTTCCAAAATCTAATTAAATAACTTGGCTTCTTTAAACTAAGATCCATTTTTCTGCCCGAAATAGACACAATCAGGTAGTTTCACTGGTTCTGGGCATACAGCACACAAAAACAACCCATCTCAAAATGTTTGTTTCAATTCTTGCCTAAAATGTAAATAAGAGAAGAACCTTTTTCTCTCAGATACACCAAAAGTAGCATTATTACTGAAATACACTTAAAATTAAATTTTATCGTGGTATCAAACTTGTTAGGTCTTATAGAATTTTTAAAATGTTGAAAAAATATTCCAATTGAATTAGATATGAAATAAAAATAAGTTAGGAAAGGTGAGTGTGACTTATGAATCACACGACTCCTTAAATTACATATATAGTTTTTATTAATTACATCAAGGTAAGTACTCCCATTAAAATCTGTGACATTTTATTGCTCCTCAATATGACTTTTTCATGTAGAATTATTTCTAAACATTTAGTGCTCCAGTTAGCCTGTTTATTAATATATTAAAAGTCTTGATCATGAAGGCTAATTTATCTTTCTAAATTCAGAAATTACAGATGCCATGGAAAGAAACATTACCATAATTTATGTTTTATACTTATAAACAGTATTCCTGAATGATATTAATGACTTGCTATCCTGTTCAGAATGCAGAATTAATAATTTAGAGTTGTTGACTGAATTCCCAATTGAATCAGCACACATATTTTAAAAGTAACAAGCAGATGAACTGACACCTGTTTGGATTCCAATAGCATTTTATCTATCTATCTATCCATCCATCCATCCATCCATCCATCCATCTATTCATCCATCCATCCATCCTCCATCTATCTATCAATCCATCCCAGGGATTGAACCCAGGGGCACCTTATCACTGATCCACATCCCCAGGCTTTTTTCTCTTTCATTTTGAGACAGGGTCTCACTGAGTAGCTTAGGTTTCACTAAGGAGCTGAGGCTGGCTTTGAATTTGCATTCATCCTGACTCAGCCTTCTGAGCTTCAACAGCACTTTACAAGATCGTGAGATCTTGGGGGCCTGAGCCTGTTTTGTATCTCAGGTGGTAAGTGCATCATCAGACCCATGAAAGGACAGGGGAACAGAGACTTTGAAGGAAGGTTAAGAATGGACAGTTCTCTCAAGGGCATCATCATATCTGTCAGAATTTATATATTTAATGGTTAAAAGGTGTAAAGCTGGCAAGTCTCTCAGGGAATCCTATTACCAGATTCAAAATTAGAAAAAAAAATTTTAAAGCACAATATATTCATATATTTATAAAGCAACATATCACAACAATAGTTTGTATTTCACTAGTATATCACATTAATGAATAAAGCTCAATTTAAATGTTTTTGTATTGTGTTAAGGTTTCTTGTTATATTCTCAAAAGCAACAGAAATTGGTACTTTTTAAAATGTTGCTGTTGAAAATGCCATGATTTTGTTTTCTTTGAAAGCAGGAACTCATGTGAAATAAATTGTTAAATTCTTTAAAAGGTATTTAAGGCAGAAATAGATAAAATTAAATTAGGAATAATTATAAAATTATTGAGCACTTACAGGTATGAGGCACTATCTTTCCTTATACGAACTTCATCATGTAACCTTCACAGCAACACAGCTAAAAAAAAAGTTGTATGTGATACCAGCAAGACATGGCTTGGGTCTCACACGCTTTCTTATGTAATTCATGTGTTAGGAAAGATTGTTTTCAGAGATATAACCCATGTTAAAAACCAATGAATGTATTAATCAGAAGGTAAGGAAAGAAATTGCTTTCTAGTTCACAAAACTGAAAAATCACCTTTGAGATCCTGCATTAATTCAACCCCAGGGAAAGAAGAAAATCAAACATGAGTAGAAATGGAAGAATTCTGCTGAAGGTTACACGTTTGGTATCAGGACAAAAAAAAAAAATGAAAATGTTTGCTTGTTTTGTCTTCATTGATGCTTCTCACACTGCTTAAGTATTAGGTGTTGAAAATTCAGACAATAATGCGTTCTGTATCACAAAGGACATGATTTTCCCTGACCAATAGTGGTGAGCTAAGCAGGGCAACCCCAAGCCTAACATTTGCATTCATCAAATATATTTATCAAACACTGATAAAATTGTCAAGTACAATCATTAAATTATAATTGAGATCTTAAGTGAGAGGTGATGGTAGTATCAGCAGTACTCCCAGGGTTCAACCATCTCATTTGGTCATTACACCAGCAATGACTAGGCTACTGAGAGAGAACAATGAGTAAAACCAGGTGGTAAGGTCCTTAAAAACTCTATTCCCTATATACCACCCATTCCAGTTTAATGGGGAGCAATCTAAGGGTTAAGAGTGATAGTATGGTTGTTCCAGAGTAACATGAATTCACATTCATGATAAATGAAGCCAGGATTTGAAGCCAGGCCATCTAATTCTGTCTGTTCTTGATACCCAGACTATACTGCCCTATAGTAGACCTTCTACTCTCTGTACAAAGACTGAAAAAAAGGAATATATAATTAGAATTTCAAAGGAAATTAAAAGATTCATAATATACTCATCACCATGAAAATACACTCTATTGGCATGTGCATCTTTTAAAAAAAATACAAAAAAATCAAAAGGCCAAAATACTTTATGCTCATCCCTCAGCATACATGAGGGATTGCTTCTAGGACTTATTCTAGATACCAAACTCCATAGATGCTTAAGCACTTATATATAAAACTTGCGTATAATATGGACATCCTCCAATGTCCTTTAAATCATCTCTAAATTGCAAAAAAAAAAAAAAAATACCTAATACATTGTCAAACTGCTACACTTAGCTATTTAGGAAATAATGACAAGACCAAAAAAAAAAAAGAAAAAAAAAAAAAAAAAAAAAAACCTTACTTTTTAATAACAGATTTAATTTTTAAAAAATATTTTTTGATCTAGCATTCTTTGAATCTGGGAAAGTTGAACTGGCAGATATAGTAGAGTGACTAATTCTGCAGCTTATTCTAGAGTTTTTGATTTTTGAGGTCAGATCGGTGATTCTTCCAAATTCTGTACTTGTACTACTGCTGATTCTTGAGTTTTCTTAGTGCTTTGAAACTATGATAGTTCCTAGGCAGCATTGAGCAGCATGAAGAGAACTCACCATGGAGACAGAAGACTTCAGCATAGCAGGTTTAGCACTTTACTAACCTAATTCTTAAAAGTTTTATGTTACTCATCCATTAAATAAATTAACGTTTGCCTTTCTTGCCTCAGTTATTGAGAGAACATGTATTAAATTGCTTTGAGCATAAAGCCCTTTATGGAACTACTGTTATCACTGTTAGAATATTAAAAAACAGAGTGATAGCATAGTTATGATCCATCATTATTTCCATTAACTCACTGGAACCAAAGTATTTTTTGACTTATGTCAAAATATTGCTATAATAAAGCATTATATATGACATTTTGTGCAGAATAAATAAAGTACTAAAGAAGCAAAATAAAGACTAAATGCTTTAGAGTATTTTCTGAGTCTATAAATTCATACAAATGGCTTCGTCCTTGGCATTCACACACTAGATTGTTTTTCATTTAACTTTTGGATTTTGTCAAGGCATACAACATATTATTTGGGGAAACAAACACAGAATCCCAGTCCTAAGGGAGACCCACATGACCTTTTCCCTGTGTGTATCTTCTAGGCTTACTTACTCTTCTATGCTATAAACTCTACACAGTCAACAAGTTAGTTTAAAATGAAATAAAGATTGTGTGACCAAATTGTACAATGACTATAACTATTTATAATACCCCAAAATTAAATTAAAACATTATCCATAAGACATTCCCTTTAACATTACTAGTTCATGCTGGAAAGCTATTTTATTGCATGCTCAGGGAACACCCAGCCATGGACCTTTGGTCAGGATTTAAATATAATAGTTGAACAATCATTGTTCTGAACAAATAGTCATCTGTTTACATTTTATCTTGATGAGTTTCAACAGATTTACATTTTTCTTTTTTTTTCTCTCTTTTTGGTACTGAGGATTGAACCCAAGGGTGCTTAAGCATCAAGCCACATTCTCGACCTTTTTATATTTTATTTAGAGACAAGGTCTTACTGAGTTGCTATGTGCCTTGCTAGATTGCTGAGGCTGGCTTTGAACTCACAATCCTCCTACCTCAGCCTCCCAAGCTTCTGGGATTACTCTGATTTTTCTTTCTTTTCTTTTTTTAACCTAGGAAGGGATACAGATTATACCCAAACTTAAGCCAAAATTGTCAATTGCTTTATATGTATTCAAATATTCTTGTATTCTGGAAATAAAATATAGACAAACCTCATTATTTCAGCATAATTGGAAAGATAATGTATATGTGAACTGCTGAAATTCAGAACTTAAGAATATTTTTCAAATATTTCAAGACAGCAAAGATAGTATTTTAAGTTTTTTTCTAAATATTCACAATTTAGTATTAAAGAACTTTTAAATTAATTAATTATTTTTTCAGTAAAAATGTACTGACTAGATACATCAGTGTAGAAAAATCCACTTTTAATGCCTGGAAATACCTTGAGACTTTGTCCTTGAATGTAACAATCAAGGCTTTTATGAAACCTGATAAGAAATAGATAATAACTGAGTATAATGAAAACTAAGTAAAATAATGCCTTTTGGATATTTGAAGATTTTTCTTTTTGTGAGTTATCTTGAAAACTTGTCAATTCAAACTGTCTAATCACATTCTGATATGAGTGCTCAATGAAGATGTTTGATTTTATAAGATTATAGAATATTATCCCTTTATCCATTAAAGTAAGAAATAGGCCATTGTTAAAAATACAATAAAATGCAATAATGTAACTCAAGAGTTAATTTTGCTAGAAACAGATTTCTCCATCATGAGGTTAGGCTCTTGCACAACTTTTTCTTCTTATCAATCAGTCAATCAGCAAATATTTAAGATAACCTACCATGAAGCAAGCAAAATATTACACAATGGAGAGAGAAGAAGAGAGAAAGACATGGTCCTTGTAAGAAATAAACAGCCTAGAAAGAAATACAGATAATGTAGACCACAGAGAGCTTGATTAAAAGCAAATCTAACTGCTCTGGTCTCAACAAAAAGAAGAGTGTGTAGGCAGCAGATTGCAAACATTTATGGATAAGATTCCTTGCAAGAGTGACATTTAAGTTGAGACTCAAAGGGTAAATAAGATTTATCTGGGTTAAAGGGGAACTTAACAAATTCCATGAAAGGTTAGTATCCAGTAAGACCAGAGTCTGTAGTGTCAGAGAAAAGGACACAGAAAAGCCTGGAGAAGAAAGCCACCCTTAGCCTTCCATCTGTGGTAGAGCCTGGATTCTGTCCAAAGGGCAAAGAGGAGTTATTAAGGGCTTTTATGCAGGGGCAGTGGCCTGACTTGTACATGCAGAAAGGACTCTGTGCGTGGGTCTGAATGAGGCAGGCAGTATGTGGAAAAAAGAATTCAGGCTTTTCTCAGCATGGAACCTAAACAAAGCATGATATTATACCAAGGAAAGGAGCATCCCTTGTTAAGTTCAACTATTAGCAAAAAAATACATTATCATGTTTATTTCATCTTCTTTTTTTTATAACATTCATTTCAACAGCACATATTGCAGTTCAAGATTTCTGGAGATATACCGATGAAAGAGAACTGTATCTTGGGCACATGGAATATAAAATTCTAGTCATCACTACACATGTGTTTGTTTAGCCACTAAGAGATCTTTGAACAAAGAATCAGGTCAACAGAGAGGGTGTCAAAATATCAATAGAACAAGATTCTGTCAGAGCTTAATTAGGGCTGCCAATTAGAATACGAAACTGAGTATCCTATTAGCACTTTGCTGGGCTTCCTCCTCAGTGAGGGGGCCCCCATATCTTATCTACTTAGAAGAAAAGGAGTTTTATGAGGATCTCTTCCTGGTGGGCTTTAGTTAACAATGACAAGGAGCAGGAAAATCCCACTCTCAGAACCACACTAAAGAGTCACACTCCAGTAATGTCACCACATCTGTCACAGCTCACTTTTATTACAAGAACAGACCCACAACTACTCAAGGTCTTGTCTGCTGTTCTTTGATAAAAAGTTATTAGAGAAAGCCCATGGCCACATTTGAGACCAAAAAAAAAAAAAATCTGTAATTCAGAAGGAGCGAATATTCTATCAATGAACCAAATTGTTTTTTTCAGGAAGTACCACGTTCATTTTCATATCATCCATATGATAAATACTGCTTGTTTGCCTCCTATTTTCCTCATCTATAAATTAGGTTTTTTTTTTTTGGTAGTTGTAGATGGACAGAATGTCTTTATTTTGTTTATTTATTTGTTTTTGTGTGGTGCTGAGGATTGAACTCAGTGGCTCACGTATGCCAGGCAAGCACTATACCACTGAGCCCCAGCCCTATAAGTTATTTCTTATTCAGAATGTTTTAAGAACCATGAAGGGTCCTATTAGTTAATGAGAAAGTTTGTAGTGCAGATGTTCTGTACAGACTTCAGAGACTACCAGCGAGTAAACAAGAAAAAATATTCAAATCCAAAGTAGCATACCCAGTAACAATTCTGACTAGCAAACCTACAAACAGTATCAAAATTTAAATTAGTCCCAACTACTGAGCAGCACACAGCTTATTCTACACAGAAATTTGGAAATGGTTCTTTCTCTAGGCAGGTGGGATGAGTGGTAAAAAATATTCTGTGCTTTGGGGCAATAAAAATGTTTTCAACACATCTAAAAATCATAAAACCTTCTAGTTGTAACATAAATTCCAACATCTTATCACAAAGGTAATACAAAGTGACTGGATTTTGGAAATTGCTGGTTAGAGCCTACCCTAGAGTTGCTTAATCATTGCGACTCCAACTAAGACTGGGTTTCTTCACCTCAATAAGAAAATCTCCAGCTACTCAAGTGCTTCCATTTTATGAATTTTAAATTGCACTGCATTCCATTTTTTCTACTTGGCATGGAGCTTAGCAAATGTAAATCTGTTTCAGAACATATTCATTCCCAGAAGAAATATTTTAAGATTTAATTCAACTCACTATGCTAAAACACACAAACAAAAACCTCCCTAACCTCAAAGCAGAGGAATCAATCTCATTCTTTCTTTTTGTCGTATCCAGTACCTAGTATAGTGCTTGTCACCTGTGGAACACTTAATAAATGGTTGATAAATTGAACAAAGAATTAAAGAGTGGGTAAATGCATAAATGAATGAAAATAGATTCATACATGTGGAATGGTTTCATTGAGCTCCCTTCCCATTGAAGAACTAAAGCGGGCATTTCTTTCTGCACCTGAGGCCTCAGATTGGCTCCTAGGAGGAGAAAATGTCCTCCCTGCTTTTATGCCTTAACCATACCTACTCAGGAGAAAGAAGCAGGAGCTCCAAGATCAGGGAGGTGGCAATGCTTAGAGGATGGCTGGCCTTTATACTCCAACCTTTGTTAGGCCAGAAGAGATAGTTTCTTTCTCCTGGGAATGAATCCATTTGGCCCCAGGCTTCTAAGAGAAGGGATAATTACATGACTAATATAAGGAATTGTTAAGCATAAATGATTCCTTTGTTGTAAGTTCCCACTTTGGGAGGCATATAACTACCTCAGTGAGCTAAATGCCTCATTACTGCTTAAAGGTAGATGAATTTTTCTTCTAACTTGAAATAGACTTTATTTTCAAAGCAGGAAATAACTTTGAATGCAACATCAAATGTGGTAGAGTACATGTTGAGAGACAAAATACCAAATTCATCAAAAAATATCTATAATACCAATACTACTACTAATAATAATGGTAGCAGATTATAATTATGGAGCTTACTACCATTCTTATCCTCACAACTATCCTACAGGTAGGGAGGCAGGCATCATTCTTATACCCATTTAGAGATATGGAAGTACTTCAGGAGGAGGCAGAGGGAGGTTTCACATCCAATCTGATTCTTGTATCTCTTCTATGATTCAATTATGGCTTTTCACATTAAACTGGGAAACCAGCTTTGCTAAAGCAATAAGGTAGCAAAGATAAACAATTCTGAACTGACTTGAATGCTTCTTTTTAGTATGTGGTCAACCTCTCAGTCCTAATTCAATTACCTTTTTGTGTCAATAAGCATTAATAATGGAAGCAATGACATTTGCTTATGTCTTTGGAATCCTCTTTAAGGAACATGGAGTGCTCTGCATTTCAACTGCTAGGCCCTTTACAACCACTCAGGTCCTCAGGCCAAGCCCAGAGGACCTGAACACAGACAGGAAGACATTAAAGAAAGAGTACCAGATTTGAATGCTATTCTAAAGAAATTCGGAAAAAAGGCACAGAGATAGGAAAATTATACTCCAGGGACAAAGAACAAACCGATTTAGCCAGTTCTGCAATGTTTATGAAGGAAAGCAGGGGATAGATGGGTGTGAGGCAGACTGTGGGCAGCCTGAAAACCAGCTTCATTGTGGCCTTTGAACTGATTTCTAGAACTAATGGTGAATCACTGCAGATTTTTAAACAAGGCATGAGGAATGCAAAATGGTATTTTAGCAAAAATTAATCTAGCAGATTAAAAAAAATGAATTAGAAGAGAAAGAGACTAACTACAGGCAAAACAGGCAGGAAATACCACAGCCCCTTAGCAATCAGACTTAACATTCACGATTTCAACTTTTCCCAAGTGATCTCCAAATGTTCTCATTTCTCATTTTTCTAGGGCACAGAGTTATAAGGTCGGTTTGTGAAAGAAGGCAAGCTGTTAGCCAGTACCACGCTTCTGCTTCTCTGTGAGGTTGTTTTCCCCTCCCAGGTCCTGTACTCAATCTGGCTTACTAAATGATGAAAAATGTTTCTTTATACAAAGTGCCCCCAAGTAAACTCCAACTGCAGGTGCACAAATAAACAATGAGTTTGGAAAGTAATAGGATTGGTGATTTAAATGTTAAAGCTCTACAGATGAGTTCCTTGGGAATGTCAAGCCCTTTTGTACTTTCCACACTCAATGCCTTTATGTTAACAAGAAGGAAGTGGAAATAGTTCAGGAGGAAACAGAAACAAGAAGGCATCAAAAGTAAATAGGGGCAGGCGTGGTGGCTCAGTGGTAGGGCACTTGCCTGGCATGCAGGAGGCACTGGGTTTGATCCCCAGCACCATAGGAAAAATAAACAAATAAAAAGATAAAGGTAATGTGTCCATCTACAACTAAAAAAAATGTTTTGTTTTATTTTGTTTTTAAGTAACATAGGAGTCAGTAGGTGATGAGCAAAGTGGATGAGGGAAAATAAGAAACCAAGAAGGTCTCTAAAATTTCAAGCCTGAGAGACAAGACACATGTCAGGGTCTTGAGTAAAATAAATCTTAGAGGGGACACTGCACAAGAAAAAAGAGCTGGTGTCTGTGAGCACAAAGGTTGTCTTAAGTGAACCCTTGTCAGGACAAAGAGAACTGATCTGTGTAATTTTGGCCAACACTCTTTTAATGTTAAGGACTTTGGAGCACTCTAATTGCTTAGTTTACAAATCAAAATTGTATAACTCTGCCTCTTATTTCAGAAAATGGTCATGAATCCAGAAAGGTTCCCTGACAGGCACAAAAAAACTCCCAGTTTTCAGGATCTAATTCCAATTAGTATCCAAAGTGGTATAATGCTTCAACTTTCCTACATTCAAATACTCACATCCTATTGACATGCATCATAACTGAGAGAGAAAGGCCACTGTGGAAGTAATTTTACTATGTTAATTTTTCGTCTTTGTTTTGAAGGAAAAGCTTCAGAGTGACAAATGTTCTGTGAAACAATTAAAGCTAGAAAATCACCAACAAGGTGAGAAAGAAAGAATAACCCACCAGAAACCTGAGACTTCAGACCCAGAAAATTGCTCACAATGACAAAAAGTCATTTTCTTGAGTTCCCTGCGTGTTCCTGGTAGCAAGGCAGCTTCATCTGTGCTCCCCAGGGAGGCAGAAGCTCCAGGGGAGATGCGCAGTGAACAGAGAATGTGTTATGTGGAAATAGTTTTCAGATATATCACAAATGGGAGCCTGGTGAGGAGAGAAAAGCTGAAGCAATGTACAACAAGAAAAAACAGTACTTAAGCTGAGAGGGATTTTGTTTCCTATAAAAAGATGTTTTTGCAATTCAAATGAAAAATAGAGACATTTAGGGGTCTCTTTTTTCAGTTTTAATGTTTAAGGCTTTGGACCTTTGCACCCTATCTTATTGAAATGTTT
Organism: Marmota marmota marmota; assembly: GCF_001458135.2. Classification (NCBI taxonomy): domain Eukaryota; kingdom Metazoa; phylum Chordata; class Mammalia; order Rodentia; family Sciuridae; genus Marmota; species Marmota marmota. The sequence goes on from NW_026000057.1 coordinate 31,468,575, forward strand.
GAGGAGAAACAATGGGACCAGTTAAAACTTGGTACCATATCCTGGGTCAAGGTTTTCTGGGCCTCAGTGACATCAATTGTGGCCTTTTCTATGACAAACAGCTGGCACTCAATAAGCAGTATCTGTAAGAAATCAGCCAACTGCAATATTCAATAATGAGATAGAAATCTGATATGCACCATGAATAGAATATAATTTACTAAACACAGTCAAAGCTTTGTGTTCACATTTGATGCAATGGCTAATGAAGTTACCTAGAGTATTTTAATCATCTTAAAGTTAATGTGTATCTCAGTAACATTTACCAAATACTCTTAATCAATATCATTCATCTTATTTAATCTTCACACTGCTCATGATACTCCATTTTGTGAATGAGAAAAACTAAGGCTCAAAATGTTTAAACAACTTAAACCATGAAAACAGTGGCAGGCTTAGCAGACTCCAGGGTTTGGCTCAGAGGTCAGGTCTCCAGAGTTCCCTAAAGTTGGTAGCATTATTGTCTATCTTCTGCAAATGAGAAACTGAGTCTCATAGAGTTTTAGGTAAATGGCCCAAATTCTGAAGATAGCAAGTCACACATTCTGCCAAAATGTGAATCACTCCTGGCAGTATGGCCCAGGGCCCACAGGGAGCTCATCAGGAGGGGGAAGTTGGATCTAGAAAAGGGGCAGATTCTAAAAGCCAGTGCTTGGCAGCCACTGTTCCGCCACATCAGGTGGTGCTGATCTAAGCACGTCCTCACCAGTTACCTCCCTCGCTCTCCTCACCCCACTTGCCCACTGACCCAACCCCTCCACTCCTGCCTCATGACAGGAACAGTGGCCAGCCCCAGATTTCATCTTAATTTCTGTTATCTCAGAAAGACAGCAGGGATTTGACAGTAACCCAACCTTTCCACTCAAAAGCAGGTTTAGACCTGCAATCAGTTTTTACCTTACGTTTTTTCAATTAGGTAAACTGGATTGGCCTTTCTGGTGTCCATAGGAAGAAAGCTTTGTTTATTACCGGTTAATATTGGTCTAATTGGTCATAAGTTTGCTAAATAAAACTGATTCAGAAGCCCTCATAATGTTCCTAGTCATGAATTTATACTTATACAATGTGCTGTATTCTCATTACTTTAAAAATTCACACAAAATAATCTTATTAAAGCACTGAATAATTCCAGAAAGAAATCTTTCAACAATATACATTTATGGATGTAGGGCTAATTCTAAAATAGATATCAACCAGGACTACGTCTTTCTGCTTGCTCCAGATACCTGAAATACATACATCAAAACCATTTGTACACAGAAATGGGGCCACTGCTAGGGGCAGTATTATTCTTAGAGTTACAAAAATTGAAGCTATGGATATTATATTCTGTGCGATTCTTATTGAAAATTGCCTAATCAAAAACATTAACGTGCACATCATTATAATAATCATGAAGGGAGAAGGCAGCAACTACCTTGGGAAATTAAAGAAGGAAAATGTAATATAAAATAGAAAGTAGAATAGAAAAGTGTGGCTGCTACATTCCAGACTATTTTGAACTGCGATGTGTCATATAATTTAATTGTGTTATAGGTAAAAACTTTCCTAGTGACTGCAATGATGAAGTAGCAATACTGACTTTTTTTTTTTTTTATCATGGCAAATCCAATGACAAGGACTGTTGATCATAAATAATTCTAATCCTTACCAACAAGGTTTGGGTGGCTTTGGGCAAGCAATTGATCCCTTCTGCCCCAATCCTTTCATTTAAAGAAGGAGGAAAGGGGCTAATGTAATTTCTTTAGTTTCTGCCAACTTTAATGTCCATCAACCCCCTGAAAAATAATAACCTCAAATTTATGTCTAAATCAAATATGAGGCAGTCCAATCATGATAAATGCACAAAAAGATCTCAGTACAGGATAACTATGGTGCATTCTTAGGAGGCAAAGTACACTCTGTGAGATTATTAATAGTACCCTCATTGGTTTCTGTGAAGTAAAATTTTCATTTGAATTGCTTAAAACAGGCCCAACCGGCTCTCTCACTCAAGCAGCAAACCCCTTTCAATGATTGTGCTTCAGAAAAAGATGTTGGTGTGCTTTCGATTTTTACAAGCCAGAAAGTCATTTGTGTGTTTTAGATACCAGAATGTATTTATTCTTTTAAATAATATTTTTTTAGTCAGATGAATGAAGATCTTGTTTAGAATATGTGTGAGAGCAAAAGTATCCAAATAGATAATAAGGGGTCAGATTTTAGAAACAGAAAAAAATGAGCCCAGGAACTTAGATCTGCTAATGTCAAAGAAAATCTGAATGATTGTTGAGGTTCAAAGTGACAGCTCAGGATTTAAGGGTTTCTTTGTCTCTACAAAAATAAAAAGATAATAAATCAATAAATGTTTATTGATTTTTTTAAAAGCTTCTCCCTTCATCACAATGAATTCAATCACCCATAAATCATTTCACTAGGTGCTATAATATGGTATGGCACATTATACGTTTTCTCAGACTATGATTTTTTTATTTAGTGAAACTAAACAGATTGCCTTAGTGTTGCTATGGGAACATTTATCAGTTGGCAAGAGGTTCGCAGTAAGCTATCTGCTGCCAAATGGGAGAGGATTCATAGCTCTAAAAGACTGGCAGTCCCAAGAACCATTTAAATTCAGACATTAAGAAAAAAAAAACATTTGGTTGACAATTATGATTTTACACAATCCAAAAATGTCTTTCAACACATACAGTTGAGTACAGTGTAGATCTTACAAAACCTGGTGAGGGATTCTGAACAAATTCAAGTACAGGTGCAAATTTCTGAAAGATACAGGAAAAGGAACAGATGCAGTTGATATGTAAGAGAAAATTCATTTGTTCCCAAAGAAAAGGAAAGGCCACTGTCTTCGCCAGCATCCCATAATAGGCATTGTCCTAAATCAGGCATATTCATATTTTTTTCATAAGCAACAATCTGTACATAACTTGGGTATACATACATTCATATATTCTATAGGGAAACTGATAGTGCACATTTCTTTTTTTAAGATAAAATATATAAATATATTAATTACATATCAAATTGACTTCTGTTTCTTTGATGCCCTGTGGAAAATGTGACTTTTGCCCAGCCCTTGAAAATGAATTTCTTAGCCAAAGGAGTAGAGTTCACAGACACATGTAAACATACACAAATTATATGTAGTTTACAATATCTTGTCCCTGGGTTTAAATTTCTTACTAGGAAATTTGATTCTCATTCTCTCCATTTAAGAACCTTGGGTTTCACTTCACTTAGAAAACAGGCAAGGCTTTGACAAATCTTCATTGTTAGTTAGCATTCATTACCACACTCTTATATACTCTCCCTGTATAACAGGGGCTGGGAGTCTAAGAACTACATTTCCCAGACTTCCTTGCTTCACGTTTCAAGATATGGCTTAGGCTCTTCCAGGGAGATTTACTGTATGTGATGCTTGAAGGTCAAGCGAGGTGGAAGTTATCCTTTCTCTAGCACTCGACCTAGCTGTGGTCGGTGGGCTTTGGTAAATACTTTTCAATGACTGGCAATTCTATGTTCAAATATGAGTCCCCAGTTTAGGGACTATAGAGTAGATATAGTCTGAGCATGGGTTTCCTGCACCGTGGATGGCCTCAGTAGTCTCTTAGACTCCAGTTTATACCACCATAATGAACCAAAACAACACCAAAAAACCTTGACTGATAGATACTCCTCCATGTGTTCCAACAATCTGAATTAAATATGAATTAAATATGATTCATTACTTTAAACTTCTTTTCAGTTTTAAATGTCTAGTTTTTCTATTTTTTGTCCTGAGCTCTTTATCCAAGAGAAACCAGTGTCTTAATCTGTCACATTTCCAGAGGTGCCAGTGCACAAGTCAAGGTTACAGTCTGGAAGTCCACACAAAAACACAGAGCCTAAGCAAATATGGTCTCTGCCACTGTCTGGTGGAGGCTTTGAAAAAGATGGAGCTAGCATCCTCTCATCCTTTCCTCCTCACGCCCTCAGGAAAAGGTGCATGCTCCCTCTTCTCTCTACTCCTTGCACTTGGCAAAAGCCTGAGGTGGATTCTGGAGAAAACAGCACTTGACAATGACGGTAGCCATTGTGTTCAACATTCTCTTCCTTTTTCTGGCTTGTCTATGGGATGGTAGGTTATAGTTTAAATATTTTGGCTAAATTTAGATGTAGAAAAAAGTAGAGCAGACCTTGTACAGTTTTTGAGTCTAGTGCAGAGAAAAAGAATAGAGTATTCCATTTCTTTCCGCTTAGCTCCTCAGGTTCTATGTTGAGGTTTAGTGCCAGAGGCTGAGCTAGTAGCCATTTATCATAAATAAATACATTTCTATCATGACCTTAGGTGAAAGATGGTAGATGAAAGGATTTTAGTATTTGTAATTCTACATCTAGGCCTTCATTATTTGTACTTATAAATGACCACTGGAACCCACTGGCCATGAGTGTAAGAAAATATTTGTAAAAACTGTTGTGCATTTATGTGCAGCATATTATATAATTTGACCTAATTCAGGATTAATAAATATTTAAGTTTCATTTTACCAAAACAAATAAATTAATTAAAAGCAATGCAAACATATAGGAATTTATATATACAAAGTATTTTCTTTATTTATTCCCATTTAATATGATCTAGTGATTAGCATTGACTTTGTGGGAGTCAAAGTCCTCCTTGAAGTATGAAGGATTGGAAGATTTTGTCCAGTAATCTATTGGGTAGAGTAATACCTGAAGAGTGATCCCTGCATCTGTTCTGCAGAATTTTCAGTTAAACAAAACAATAATAACAAAGACAACAAAAGAAAAACTAGCTTATTTCAGGCCAGATGATGCTCCATATAGAAAACACTATTTTGCACTCCTTTTGAGGGTTAAGGTATGATGTATATGACTTAAAAACAAGAGTAATCAAAGAAACACAGACATTGCACATTTATCATTGCATAAGGAGAGTCTTTCAAACATGTGAGTAAAATAATGCCCTTTTAATTAATGGAATATACATTAGCTCTTTAAAGTGCTGCATACAGCTTCTTTTCTATTTAATCAGGTATGTTCTTAACCTTTAAATTTTGAGATTAAACCCTTTTCCTTGTTGCTTTACCAAAGAAGAAGAAAAGTTTACTAGCATCTAAACTTTTTCTCTTCATTAATGTGTAAGCTGTCCAAATATTATACAACTTAGGAGTACACATCAACAAAACTTATCTCAAAAGAACTAGACAAACACAAGTACAGATCAATCTTTTATGAGTCATGGGGAAAAAAAAGAAATTTCTCAAATAATATTATTGAAGCCTATACAATATACTGTCTTGTTATAGTTTGGATCCCAAAGGCTCATGTGTTGAAGGATTGGTCCCCAATGCAACAGTATTCAGAGGTGGGGCTCTTGGGAAATGACTGGATCATAAAGGATACAACCTCATCTAATGATTGATCTATAGACAATTCATAGCTGAATGGACCTTTAACAGGTAGTAAGAGATGGGACTTAACTAGAAAAAGCAGGAAACGGGGTATGTTCTGGAAAGGCACATCCTGTCCTTAGACCCTTCACTCTGTCTCTGTCTCTCTCTCCCTCTCCTTCCCTCCCCCCACCTCCAGCAACCTTGAAATGAGGACTTTTTTCTGCCACATGTTCTGCCATGATGTCTCTGTCTTGCAACTAGGCTGAAAGTAGCAAAGCCAGCTTACCAATAACTGAAATGTCTGAGGCCATGTAGCAAAATATTTCTTTACCCTTCTAACTTATTTTTCTCAGGTGTTTTGTCACAGTGACAAAAACGCTGACTAACACACTGGCATTAGCTTTACTGGTAAGGAGACGAAGGCCAGAGATACATAAAAATTTCAAAATAACAGCAAAAATGATTTTTATGTTAGAGGGACACATTTCGCCTCATTAATTTTATAAAGGCAGGATGACAGAGTGAGGGAATGAGCAAAGTTTGAAGATTGCAGGCTTGCTAAATTAGTGAAGTAAAATTTCAAATTATAGTGAGGTAATAAAATACAGTCAGTAGAAGCTGCAATACAAATTTCCTTAGCAAATTTCGAAAAGATAAACTTGAATTTGCACTTACATTATGACCCCAAATCATTTTAGGAGGAGACATATACAACAACTATTTGCATCACTTAACAAAGTATTTCTAAGCAAAGAAATTTTCCTTGTTATAGGCAATTAACACTAAAGTTAATGTCTTCCAGATGCTGTGAGGTTCAAATGATAAGATTTTCCTTTCTCTTCAACCAATTGTTACTGCAAGTTTTCTCAGTTACACAATTCTGTGATGTTTGATGACTCATTTCAGTGCAAAAGTATTACAGGACTGCCCTTCTAGAGCAGTGCAATGGACACTTCCTTCACATCCAACCAAGTGGATTTTTAATTTGCAATAATCAATTATGGGTCTGGGATTGTAGCTCATTGATAGAGCGCTTGCCTTGAACGTATGAGGCACTGGGTTTGATCCTCATCACCACATAAAAATAAATAAAAGTATAAAAAAAACATTTTCAATACAGACTTCCCACATTTATTCATTTTACCCAATTCCTTTTGAATATTTAGAATATTTTTTCCTGAACACTTTCTTGTCCCCAAAGAAATTTTTTTAAAAAGGTGTGGGAAAAGTAGAAGACCACATTTCCTAAATTTAATTTCTCATTGCCTAGTTCACCTCTGCCAGCAGTGGCGTGCCCTGACACACAGACTTCACCTAGTATAATTAATTTCTGAGGAGACTAAACTGTTGTTATTTTGGATTTTAATCAACATTATTACCTTCTATAAAAATCATCATTCAAAAAGTAGCTAGTTCATTATTTAAAATATGAATAATAGAGTTTCTGCCTCCAGGGATCCCAATACTCCTGGTAGTCACATGCAAGCAGAATCATCTGGAGCAGCCAATACTGCAGCCCAAAGTACAGACCTCCAGAAATCTCAGCCTCTTGTGTCTGCATCACCCATCCCTGGGCTTCTCTGTGTTTTACTGTAGCTATGGCAGCTACAGCACCCTCAGGATTCCAAGTGTGTCCCACCTGGCTCTCAGCACTCTTTGTCTTTGAGGGGAGCTGAAGTTGGTTTCTACCTCTCAGATTCCAAAACTAAGGATTTCAATAACGTGAACACACTGATTGATTGCTACTTATACTGTTCATTTTATAACATTAATATGTATGAAAGCTGCCTATACTGAGTTCAAGCCAAAATACTGATTTCTTCACCTTGTACTATTGGTGTTACCAAGAACTAGATTATTAGAAAACAGTGACACAATAAGAACAACAACAACAAAAAAAAAAAAAAAAAAAACACCCTGATATAATAGCACATGGCCAGTCTCTCTTTCTTGCTTCCTCTTTTTAATTCTACTTGCAAGTGAACATTATGACCTGAATTCAGGATAAAAGTAGGTGAGCAATGATTTGCCTTAAGTCAAAATTCAAACTTTCATGCTTCCAAATGAATGCATTTGTGTCATTAATTGTAAGAAATGGGACAAATAATTTTTTTTTTTTTAGGTAATAGATTCTGTAAATGTCTGTTATTGTGTCAGACTGAGAAGCCACAGCCATTAAAGAGTAATAATGGTGATGATTCCTAGCATTTCTGCAGAGGCTCTTGGTTAAGATCCCTTAAGAACAAATTGTTTCGCGATGCACACAAAACAGCATGTCTTTCTGGTTGAATCCAAGCCACATGGTTATCAGAAAATCTTCAGCTAGAGGGCTTCAATATGCAGCTCCAAAGAAGGGATTAGTCAATATTTAAAACATTATTAACTGAATGGACATGTGTTTACCAAGTGCTTAAGTTATATCAACTATTATTCTAAACAATAAGAAGAGAGCAATAGGAAAAAAGAAAAAGAAATAGGAAAAATTAAACATCCCTTTCCTCCTTGCATTTACATTCTAATGAGGAGGACAGATAATAAGTAGATTAAAAGCTGAGCTATAAATTGCATCATTGGATGATAAGTGCAATCAAAGAATATAAACGAAGTATGCCTAAGAGAAAAACCCAAGAAATGGTCAGTATTAGGGGAAGAGGAGCTAAAAATTCATAAAGAGCAGTCCGTGAGGCAACTGGGTAACTTACTTTTGAGCAAAGACATGAAGGAGGTCAAACCATGTAGGTGAAAAGTGATCTGGGTAGAAAGAATAATGAGTACAGAACATGTATGAGGAATGGAAAGGAGGCCAAAGTGACTGAGATGAATAAATAAGGGTGACAGAAGAAACAGATGAAATTAGAGAAAACTGGAAACAGAAGAAGAGAAGTGTTAGGGACAGGTCTTAAATGAATCCAAGGACTTGCTGTCTTGACCTCTCTACCAGGAAGGGAAGCCATTGGCATACAAAGTTGTATGATTCTACTTAGGATGATTCTACATGATTCTACATGTAGCCATATCTACCCATCAGTCAATGTGATCCTAAGTAGAATCTCACAATTCTACTGATTCCAAATGAATCATGCAATTCTACCTAAGTAAGGGAGGGGCTGGAACACACTTTAAGTAGAGGCCACTGCAATCATCTAGGTGAGGTGGCATAGGTCAGGGCAGAAGTGGCAGAGATGACAAATGTTCAAATTTGTTTGGTTTGTTCTAAACACAGTCCTAAGAATTTTCAGAAAGGATGTGAAAGAAAAAAGCAATATCAGGAACTCAGTTGTAATATTCCAAGATGGGAGAAGAGTAGGAGGATCAGATTTATGAAGGAATTTCAGGAGTGGGTCTGTGCACATCTTTGAATCTACGATGTCTCCTAGCCAAGGCAAATGAAGTGAGCAGTTAGAAATAAGACTGGATTTAAAGGGAAGGACTGGGCTAGAGACACAGGTGTTTACGAAGCATCCAATAAAAGACAGTTTTGAAAGTAGGAAAACAGGCCAGATGTCCAAAGGGAGCTCGTATAGACAGAGGAGGGAAGGTGTCTAAGCACTACACCTCTGGAGATTCTTGGAGGAGGAAGAGCTTCCAAGGACACTAAGTAAAAATGGCCATGAGCTAAGGGAAAGGCAGGAAGCATCATATCTTGAAAACCAAGTAGACAAAGTATTGTAAGGAGGAGGGAAAATCAACTTGTCAAGAGGCCCCAAAAGAGAAGGACTCAAAAGCTGATGGAGAAAAAAAAGGCTGGCACAGTAAAAAGTGAACCTCATCTATAAGACCATGAACACTAGTCCTTGAAAATGAGTATTTAGAAGCATTCATCATATCCACATGTCTAGTAAGTTGGACCTCATTACATTAGATAGTCTAAGTCTGCTGCATTGGATGCATCTGCTTATACACAGGTGTTGCTGCTACATGTCCTGAAAAAGCAATGGTAAACCCTTGGAACTACTTTTTGATAATGCTATCTTCCCTTTATTCAGAGGATGATCAATATGTACTAAATTAAACAACGATAAAGCTTCTTCATAGATTTTAATAACAAATGCAAACAGGAAATTGAGATGCTCTCTTTTCCACAAGGGCAATTAATCACAATAAAGAACTACAGATAAGCAGTTCAGCAATTATCTATTTGCAAGGGTCAACAAGTAGGCCTGCCTGTTCACTGAATCTCAAATGCGTGTCTAGTTGGGAATCATGTGTAGGTAAGTTATGAAACTGAATATTGCCTAATCCTAATGAAAGCACCTAGATGAAATTCACCTGCACCTCCTCCATGGATTTAACTGGGCACTTAGAGAAGATGATGAGTAAGAGTGAAACGGAGAAGGAGCAGCGAGCATGCACAGAGCTGCTTCAAGGACCAAACATGCTGTGCCCTTTGCCACCCCAGAGGGCACTGTTCATTAGGCCCCAGGACATGGGACCAGGAGCCAGACCTCTCTCACCACATGGGCAGCTCCAGGGAACATTAGTCAACTTCTAATCCTAAAATGAAAAGCAATCATAGTAATGTCACATGCTAAATATCCTTTGAGATCAACAGAAAATAGGCAAAAAGGAAAAGGTGGTTACTAAATGCCTATGTTATAGTTTAAGATCTAAGGTGTCCCCCAAAAGCTCATGTGTGAGACAATGCAAAAAAGGTTTAAAATGAAATGATTGGATTGGAAGAGTATTAACCTAATCAGTGCATCAATCTCCTGATAGGGATTAACTGAGTGCTAACTGCAGACAGATAGGGTGTGGCTGGAGGAGGTGGGTCATTGGGGGTGTGACTTTGGGGTTTATATTTTGTTCTATCTCTCTCTGTTTCCTGATCATCATGTCCTGAGCCACTTTCTCCTACCACACACTCCTGCCATGATTGTTCTGACTCATCTCAGGCCCCAAAGAATGGAGTCGGCTGTCTATAAACTAAGACTTCAGAAATCATGAGTCCCCAAATAAACTTTTCCCCCTCTAATATTTCTTGTCAGGTCTTTTGGTCACAGCAGCAAAAAAGCTGACTAAAACAGTCTACATGTGGGTTTGATGATTTTTTCTTTGCTACACCTATGTTCTTAGTATTTGATTATAAACTGCTAAAAAGGCAGGAATTGATCACACAAAAGCTATGTATAAGAAGCTGTAAATATCTTTCTTAATGCTATCTTTCATAGATACAATACTTAGAAACCTTATAGCAATCTGTAAAAAGAGGCTTGAAGAAATGCTGATTCAGAAGTCATTTATTTATTTTTATTTTTATTTTTTTAGAGTGGAAAGTTGAAGCTTTATTAAAGGACAGTAGAAAAGACTTCTCCCTGGAGGAAGAAGGGGACCCAAGAGATGTAATCCCCAGAAGTCATTTATAATCCAGGTTTTTAAGACAGGCTGGTGATTTTTATCCTCTTCAACTTTGGGAGTCCATGAAGATTCCAAAGAGAAAATATTTCATTTTACAGTAAGTATCATGTGGTATAGTTTAAATTTGGGAAGTGAATTATCAGGCAGGACCATGTTCTTTGGCTTTGCCATCAATTATAGAAATTTTCCTATTTCTATGATTCCCCATGTAGAATTCAGTATTTACTGAATTTGCTAGTATTTTCTGATCTGCATCACCCTCAATGGAGTTACAAATCATAACACAGGATACAAAAGTGACTTTCAGTAACCCTCATGTAATAATTTAACATTTCTGGATTGCTTATTGAAATTATAAAATGATAGTGACCTTAAAACAAATCATGTAAAATCTACCATTTGAACTATCAAGAAATTATTTTTTCCATAAGTATATTAAAACATACAGAAAAAAAATCCTGCTTCTTTTGAAAATCACCAACAGAGACTGGGCATGGTGGTACACAGCTTCAATCCCAGCAATTTGGAAGGCTGAGGCAGGAGGATCATAAATTTGAGAATATTCTTCAGCAACTTAGACTTTGTCTTAGAAAAAAAAATTTAAATGAGAAGGAATGGACAAGGATAGTGGAATGGGATGGTCATCATTATACAAAGTACATGTATGAAGACTTGAATTGGGTGTCAACATACCTTGTATACAAACAGAGATATGAAAAATTGTGGTTAAAAATGAAAGAAAAAAAAGAATGGAGATATAGTTGAGTGGTAAAGTGCCCCTGAGTTCAATTTCCTGTACCCCCCCCCCAAAGTAAATAAATAAATGAAAGAAAAGAAAAAAGAAGGAAAAGACAAATAAAAAAAGAAAACTCTCAAAGGAGAGCAAATAGCAGAATATACTGCAAAGTACCTGAGATGTTTGGCTTTATCTCCTGGATCCTCAAGGCAACAATAGAGTCTGCAGGAATCCCTAAATATTTATTTGTTTTGCTTACTGATCACATATTTCCAACCAGCTATCAATACTCACTCAAAGGCAGGCAGGCATACAGAGCAAAGTTCACTGGGCAGTTTGTCAGTACTCACACTCTTGCCCTTCTGTGTGTGTAAACTCCTTCCTGGGTCACAGAAGCTCCTCACTCTTACCTCTGAGGTTTGCATCAGAGTGATCCATGAAGATTTTGAAAGGTAGAGCTCAATTCTAACTGAATAAGAATCTTCTACAAGGGGACTTTAGAGATGTGTATTATTTAAAACTCTCCAGTTGGTTCTGACGCATACTCCATCCAGCATAAGAACAGTTCTTTGAATAAACTTTTCTAATAAGGTTAATAGGTGAATACTACAGGTTACAGAAAATTCCTTGAGAATTTCTACTACATGGTAGTTGTACTAAAAATAATAATGACTAAGTCTTACTGCACACCATGTCTTGCCCTGTTCTAAACTGTTTCCCAGTGTTCTTCCCTTAGCCCTTATAAAACCAATATTTTCCCTAATCTGCAGGAAAATGGAACACAGAGAGGCTTAGTGAGTTGTGTAAAGTACCGAAGCCAGTAAACACAGGGCTGGGTTCTGATCCCTGGTACGAGGATGCTCAGCTGCTTTTGCTCAGTCACTACTTTGCAAAGGAATTTATACTAACTATCCATTAATTCACGAATTAGTTTGGTAAATAGGAACAGGTATAAAAGACACAAATGATTCTCCATTTATCCTTTGGTACTCATCACAAATATAAAAAGTTGTGTAAAGAGTTTAATATCTATTTCTGTTAGGATAAAAAAAACGCATGAGAAAATGAGCGTGTATCTTATTTACATGAGCACACTGTATTTAACACAGTGCCTAACAGCACTCAATAATATTTGTTATGTTTGGCTGACTGAATGTATGACAGTATGGAGACCACAGATGTGTATTTTCTACTGGAAAAGTCATACTTGTGAACAGAATTAATATAGAGTGTTTAATACTCTATCAAAATACCTATAGAGAGTAGTGAGAAAAAAGAAGAAACTGAAAACCATCACAGTTGATTCAGTACTACTTGATTTTCACAACAAACCCAAATGGGCAGAACAGATATTTTTGCCATATTTTGAAGGCAAAAACCCCCAACATGAGTGTGCTGTATTCTCCAAAGTGGAGCTGTAGAACTAAAGAGATCTGTGTTCAAATCCCATTTCCAACACTCCTCTCCCACACCCTTGTGCAAGTTCTAACCTCCTTGAGTTGTGGCTATTTCATTTATGAAAAGAGATACACCACTATCTTGCTGATTATTCATTGATATATTCCAACCACTTAGAAGGGTGGCTGGCATATAGTTGGTGCTAAAGTAATTACTGAATTGTGGGGCTCTTAAGGGCTTTAAATACGAAAACATGCATAAATTAGTGAGGACTGTGACTAACTATATGTTAGTCATTTAGTCCCCTTGTGACTAAATATGCCTAAAATGTTATCCCCACTTCCCTTTCCCTTTAAAATCTTAAAAGGAACTATTTGTAAACCTTCCCCATTTCAGATTCCTTCTGAGCACCTGTGGCCCCTTCCACAGTGAATCTTAGGAGGGTTAGACCTATTTCCATGAAATTACCTAGTTCACTAAGGTGGAGGTGGGGACAGAATCTAATCTTTAAATCAGGACAGGCTGTAACTTACACTCAGAGTTCATTTGCTTTCTCATTCCCAAAAGACATATTAAACATAAGTACCTAAGCTCTCATTTCTAAAAACCGTAGCATCTCTTTAATACATTTTATAATGATCCTATTAAAATAAACAGTTTACAAAATTATAACACCACTTTATTTTCACAATTCAGACTAATAAAAATCAAATCACTAAATAGTCACACATGAGATTTCTTTCCATGATAAAAATCATTGCCTAGATATTTAAATTTCGTATTCCTGGATTTATGATAGTCCATATAGATACCGAGTTCCATAAGCCAACCTCCCTGCTCATTCTCCTCTCTCACCATTGCCTCTTAGTGGAGGACTAGAGACATCTGCCCAGTGTAGCAGTGAGGCCATGATTTTGAAGATAGATTCTGGGCATTGAAAATGGCTTTTAGGGACTAATGGACCATTAATGGGTAGTGGCCTAGGCTATAAGTGAAAATGTCCTGTAGGCTCAGCTAGATCCCTATGAGCAGGGGATGGTATGTGGAGGCCAGGACATTCAGCCTTGTGCAAGGAGGGAAAAACAGCACTTGAATGTTTAAGAGTGTGCAAACCTGGTGGTTTCCAACTTGAGTGTAAATGAAAACAAAAAAATCCTAACTTAAGAGGGCCTATGGCTTTATTACTAAAATGAAACCTTAGGTGATTTCTACACTTATAGACAGCTGTAGCCACAGTCATTTTTATTGACAGGTAAAAAAGAACATTATTGTATTTACATCACACCCACATTCTTCTGCAGTAGGAAAGGCTGTGTGTGGTGTCAGGATTTACATAGATAGAGATAAAAGTGCAGATACAGGTACAGACTCAGAGATGGTTAAGTTTCAATAACAGTTCTGTGAAGACATTTTCTTTTTTTTAATTTTTAGATATCAATGGACCTTTATTTTATTCATTTATTTGTATATGGTGCTTAGAATCAAACCCAGTTCCTCTCACATGCTAGGCAAGTGCTCTACCACTGAGCCACAGCCCCACCCCCTGTGAAGATATTTTCTATCCAAATGATTTTAATTTTTTAAAACAAAATGATGTGTTTGATAATAGCTAAATTAATGTTATGATATTAGTAATTATCGTGTCAATACTAATAATGATAGATAACACTGAAATGATAGCATGACTTAAAAAAAAACTCAGGTACATGCTTCTAGTGTCATTCCTATTTTACAGATAAGACAATCTTATGGGCTAACTAAAGTGCAGAGATGTTAAGTTGCTTAGGTAACAAAACAGGCAGATTCAGAATTTGAACCTAGATCAACCCATAACAAAGCACCAGCTCTTTCATACACATGTAATCTTCCAAATAATCCTCAATAACTATAACAATAATTTCATGGCACAAAAGTGGAATTAAGTATAGAAATCATGCTTACATAGAATTAAAGCAACTGATTTCTACTCCAACTTCAGCTTTTCACTAGTCAAACAGCCTTGTAATGAAAGAGAACTCTCTGAGCCTCAGTGTTTTCAGATTAGAATGGGAAATGAAGCAGAGCACCTGTTTCCCAAATCTGTTTCTTATGTGATTTTTTCTTTATTCTGCTGGTGACTAGGGCCACCCATTTCATGTTTAAAGTCTTACACAATACTTAATTTGAAGAAAAACCTGACTTGTTAATAAATAGTTTGGAAGTCACTACAGTCAATAACTTTAACCTTATCAAACTTCTAGATAGTCTACAATCTATTCAATATTTATGTTTTTATCAGTTTGCCTTTTTCAATAGTAATTAGTACTCTCTCTCTCTCTCACTATATATATACACATATATAGAGAGAGATAGATAGATAGATAGTAGATGGACACAATATCTTTATTTTATTTATTTATTTTTATGTTATGCTGAGGATCGAACCCAGTGCCTTATGCGTGCGAGGCAAGTACTCTACCACTGAGCTACAACCCCAGCCCATAATTAGCTCTTTTTAAAGTATAAACCTGAAAGGTTTATTTCCAAGGAAGTGAAAAAAATGAAAGTATTCAGTGGATTGATCTTCTCCTCTAAGATTTCACAAAATTTCAGGAGGCTGAGGCTGGAGGATGCAAGTTCGAAACCAGCCTCAGCAACCTAGGAAGGCCCTAAGTAACTTGGTGAGAACAAGAAAGAAAGAAAGAAAGAAAGAAAGAAAGAAAGAAAGAAAGAAAGAAAGAAAGAAAGAAAGAAAGAAAGAAAGAAAGAAAGAAAGAAAGAAANGTTTAATCCCCAGTACCACCACCACAAAAAAAAAAAAAAAAAAAAAAAAAGAAAGAAAGAAAAGAAAAAAAATCACAAAATTCGGGATTGGGGGATAATTCACCAAAATCAGGATTTCAAATGTTTTTTTTTTTTTTCCCCAAAGAGAATTTAAGTCATTTTGTATTTATGAATTCTTGTAATCTGGCTTAAAGATTTTCTAAAAAATCCTGAATTGAGTGAAACATTTCCTCTAATAATGTATGGGAGCTTTATGAACCCTGAGAATGACTTTTACGACAACAGGAATCTAGAGTAGATGTGTGTGAACCTAAATTTGAGATTGTGTAAAATTTGAAGTACCTAAGTAGGCACCAACATATGTGTAGCCCTTGATCTAAAAGAACATAAAAGGTCATGAATTCTGATTCTGAGTCAGATGAAACCCTCAGTTGGCTATACAAACTAGCAAGGTGGAGAAAGGAACAGAGCCTGCAGTAGTGACAGTAAAGCTAGGGCTCACACAGTGTGTGCTGTGTGCCACATGCCACTCCAAGAGCTTCGTAGACATTAACTCACTTAATCCCTACAACAACTTTCAGGGACACACTGACACACCGACAGTGCAAGTAACTTGAATAGTCACAGAACCGGGAAATGACAGGCTGGGATTTCAGTCTACGCACTGTGACTCCAGGCCATGTAGTCACAAAGGGGTACACTTTGTGCAGCGGGGGCTCTGGGGACAGCCGGAGGACTAGGGCAAGACTTAACATCCTGGAAAATATCTGGAGACATGACAAAGATCTAAGATAATTCTTCTGGTTGAAGAAAAGGAGATGTGAATGCCCTGAAAGCCAATGTTAAAACAAAGACTAAAGAAAGGAAACAAAAGAATTTCCAGGACAAGCTGGAATAAAACTATGCTTATTTTTGAAGCCACAGAAATCAAAAGGAACCTGTAAAAGAGAAAGGTCTTACTTTTGAGAAATTAAAGAGACCATGAAAGGTGAAAGCTTCAGTGGGGACATAGGGACCCACTGTGGGAGGTTCGAGGAGTGAATGAAACCAAAGACAAGGCATGGGTGGGTGATTCCTGCACCAATGGGCTGCCTCCTTTTATTGATGAGAAAACAGGAGGAGTGAGTTGAACTGATGTACACCAAGCCTCCTCCAGCTGGTCAGTGGCAGGTTCCCATTCTTTCCCTCTGCTACTTGAGTTGGTTTTTGTAGGGTTTCTTCCAGATATGAGGCTTTTTTTTTCTGTTTTTTATCTTAATGTTCACTCAAGAAGGAGCATTTAACAAAACCAAAGGAGTTAAAGCTCTATGATATATACACTTTGATTTTTTTAATTGCAAAGCCCTGCATAATATTAAGAACATGCATATTTGAATCTGTTCTCCATGCTTGATGAGAAAGCAGCACCTCAGAAATGATGATCTTTGGTGTATGAAATGCTTTCTATTTTCAAATTGAGAGGGGAGGGCCAGAAAGAAAACTCAGCAAACAGTGGGGCAGAATGTTGTTTGCTTTTTAGGGATAAATGAACAAATAAAAGTTGGTTCTATCACATGGAGGAGTGAGTTTGAAAAACATAAACCACTCTATTTTCCACAGGAAATAGAGAATGGAGACCTGTGGTACACTCCCATTAGCATTATGTGGTCTCCACCAAACCCTACTTTCTCAAGGCTGAAGACCTTTAAAGGTAATTATGGGGAAGATGAGGGAAACTTTCCCAGCACTTAAATAGGGATGGCCATGGAATGGACAAACATCAAGCTTCTCAGGTCATTACCTCTGTCCTGCTGCCAAATATGATGT
The DNA here is from genome assembly GCF_001458135.2 of Marmota marmota marmota. Taxonomy (NCBI): domain Eukaryota; kingdom Metazoa; phylum Chordata; class Mammalia; order Rodentia; family Sciuridae; genus Marmota; species Marmota marmota. The sequence goes on from NW_026000057.1 coordinate 31,486,068, forward strand.
AAGAAGAAGAAGTGGTGTTAGGTCAAGGACAAAATGAGAAGTACCTTAAGGGATTACTGTATTTAAAGGTTAGTGGGGAAGACTGACTTAGGGTGTGTTTTCAGGCTTTAATTGAACATAAATATATTATATACTAATGAAGCCAAGATAAATTGAGAAAGTAAAACGAACATGCTAAAGAAGTGAAATCACTGATGTTCTCCATTTTTGTTCACAGAGCAAAGAAGGGCAGTGGAACATAATTTGGAGCCTTCAGGGCATAGAAGAGACCCAAGTTCTTAGCCCTAGCTCAGCATCAACCAACTGCACATGACAGGGCCTGACCACTCAACTCCCATTTCATCAGACCTTCCGATCTGTAGCTATCGTGACCAGCAAGTCTCTTCCAAAAGCAAAGTTAGGTGACAATGCAAAGCAAGAAAATAATCACAGTAAATAATTCAATGCAGAGGGACAAATGATTAACTCTTAAGAACAATCAAAAGATAGAGGGAAAAATGGCACTGTTCATTCAATTAATTACCATTACTTATTTACTCCCTCTATAAAATACTTCTCCTTTAAAAAAAATTTAAAAAAATACAGTGAAACATGGCCAACATCCAATAAAATGTCAGAAATTATGTGATACATTAGAATATTTTACTTAAAATTCATAAATCTACTTTCTTATTATTCTTTTTCTCTTTAGCCATACAGAAAAATAATTCAAATTAAAATACGACTGATCCACTTCTTATTGTGTGAGAAGAATATGAAAGAACACGTACTTAAAGAAGAAAAGCATTTTGGTGAAAAAGAACTCTTCTAAAAAAATACCATAGGGATGGAAAGCCTCTGCTATAATAATACAGATTGTGTTAATGACATAAGTCATTATGGATATGGAAGAACTCAAAAAAATATAGAAATGGTTCTGAAATGTTCAGGAAACCATGATGTGGTAGGAAGCAACCAAAGTTGAGGGTGTCCTTTACTTTGACATAGAAGTGTTTTAAGGAATGACAAAAGGAAATCCTGATTAGGCTAATCAAATTTCTAATGAAGATTAGTCATTTTGAAGCTATGTAATACATACTCTGAGTAAGAAATACATTTAGAGACTCAAATTTGTCTCTTAAAAAAGGCTTGGGTGTATACATATATACCTGTATATATATGTGTGTGTGTGTGTATGTGTGTATATATATATATATATATATATATATATATATATATAAATTTTACTAGTAATAAATGATAACTTTTATTCATTGGGTTCCTACTACAACAATTATTGAGTGAGAAACTTTTCAAACCTTCTTTCAACTCTTAACATACTGTAGGGTAGAAATTATAATCATGTGCCACATAATGACACATCAATGACAGACTGCATCTACAATGGTGGTTCCAATAAGATTCTATTGTATAATGAGGACACAGCTGTCAGAGACAATTGTAAGTACAATTGATGGTGTTCGCCTAAGGACAGAACCACCTAATGACCAGCGCTGGGAATTTGTCCCATTGCTAAGCAATGCTTGACTGCATCAGACACATGCACAGAGGTGTAAGTGCACAGCAGCATGTCAGGCAACTTGTTAGGCTGAATTAAAACCAATTTTTGCTTAATTCTTAAGCCAGTGATCTTTCCACTTGGTGACAGGGTTACTCTTATGACATTCCCATTACATATACAATAGAAAGCAGATGTGACATAATGAAAGAAATCACACAGGACTGAATACATCCATGCTCCAGTTTTACTTTCTATACAAGTGTTCATATTTTTCTACTTAGCAATCACATGATGAATACTGAACAAACCTTTAACAGTAGACTTTGATTAAATAAATAGAAAATCAAATTCTGCTCAAAAAAACTTGCTTTTATATTTTAATAATTTATTTGAAATCATGTTCATTACTGATCCTTAAAATAATCTACTCTATCCAGTAAAGACAGGCACAATGTCCCCTTTTACCTCAACTAGTCAGACTATGTCTTCTTTTCCAAGTCCAGCATTTCTCAGAATCCTTTGATTAGATGAAATGCTTAATTAACTACAGCCCTTCCTATCTCCCTTTCTACCCTTCCAAACTGGACAATTACGTACAGTGAGTCAACCCCCAAACCTATCGCAGTCTATCCTCAAAAAAGGTCATGTCTATATCCGTGGTAATTTTACCATCAGTGCCTTTCTAGGAATGAGCATTTGTCCATACATTTACCTAGTGGTGTCTAAATCCAACATAAAACCTTCATGCTGGTAAGGGAGCCCAGACATTCCTCATATGAATACAAGTGTCCCTATTGTCCCTCCTAACTATTTATTCAGATATGACCCAATCACACATGAATAGTGTCTGATGAATCCTCTCCTCATCCTCAAAATGGGCATTCTTTGGTCATTCTCAGCCATTAGATAATTGTTTCTTTCACCCATGGCTAGTTTCCAGTGATTTTTGCTTTGTCTATGGATCCTGAGCCTTTTTGGCCAACTGGACCAGATTCTAAACAATCTTATGAATGCTTTCATCATGTTTGATCCACTCTTCCCTCAATTTTCTTCCCTTTCTTGCACTCTCTAAAACTGTGTGTCAGTCTATATTGTTCATTTCTCCTATCCGTTTCTGCATGCATTGAGGAACATTATAAAGCATTCTTGTTTAGTTATAATTTTTGACATCTGACTGACCTACTCCACCATCACTATTCTAAATTTCTAATGCTTCTTTTCCTCTGATTCATCTCATGCCAGAGTATCCAGAAAAATCACAGGTCCCCTTATAAATTATTTAACTTCTTGGAAAGTATATTTAGAATTAAAACAAACATACATATCAAGGTCTAAATTCCATCTATGATCCATCTATGATCTCACTCCATTTGGGGATAAGATTCCTAGTTTTGGATATTGTCTCAAGAAATCCTCCATCTGGCTGAAGTAGTTCCGTCAACAACGAAACTCATTCATTGCTATACAACTCACCTTGTCCCTAAGCAAATCACCACCAGCCTCAATTAGGTGAATTGCCAATGACAAGGAACCAAGAACACTGTCCTATGTAACCATTCCACCCTGCTTAAGATTCTGCCTACAAAATGGGGCATGCACACCTTGGGCAGAAGTGACTGCTGCTACTTTTGCATCATAATCTACCTGTTTCTGCGAAACCCTGCAATGTCAGAGGTAAAGAAAGCTTTCTCAGGGATGCCATTCTGCTGACACTGACAAGTTGCTAAGAGCCGCTGAACACCTCTATAGGTATGTACTCAGCACAGCACCTATTTCAGGGTAAATGCTCAAAAAATGAAAACCATAAAAATATTTGGATCAGCTCAGTGTGTCAATCTATATTGTTCATTTGTCCTATGCATTTCCTCCTGTGCACAAGAACATTATAAAACCAGCACTTTTGCTTTGTTATAATTTTTGATATCTGATTGGCTTACCCAACCATCACCATCTTGAATTTCTAATGTTTCACGTTATTATTTCCTGGAAAATCACTCACATCTACATTTATATATAAACACACGCAATTCATACAATTTATTGATATGAAGATCACCCACACCTTGTTAGTGCAGATCATCCTAATATGTGCCTGTGGTATACTGTTCTGTGGTCAGCCACAAATGATAAGACTGTGATTAATGTACCCAAAGTTATACGTTCAGCTTGCCCATTATTGAGACCACATGATCATATCTGGTGGACTTGACAGGATCGAATAGGGGCCCTGAAGGCACAGTTCCAGGAACAATTTAAGCTGTTTTGTCTGGGGCTGGTCCTAAACTAAGTGTGTTGTGCTGCTGTAATGTCTAACACCATACCTTTTGGAATCCTAAATAGAACAAGTTATACTCTATTTATGTATAATCTGCCAAAATGCATTCTACTGTCATGTATAACTGAAAAGAACAAATAAAAAAAGTGCAATGGTTTGAAACCTAAATTATTCTCCACATTGGCCATTTTGAAAAGCCCACCTGCTTATGTATTATGTAAAAAACTCACCTATGTCTTCACTAATTCCAGAAGTTGGCCTTCTCTGGGACTACTCCAAATATTTATTTGAAAGAAATAATTAGTATTTTATCTTACAATAATAATCTCCAACAACAATAATAATAATATGTCATAATGAACTCAACTACAATGTTCTTATACTGGGAGTTTAAAAGCACAACCAAATCAAGTGGTAAATAAAATTTGTGGAGCAACTTCATGTTGGAATAAATATTGCTCCAATAGCTCTGGTTTAATATTTCAGAATGTGGACTGAAAATAATGCGATTTTTCCTTTATTAGCTATGGATGAGAATCTTTTCAAACTGATGCAATATCACTAATTTACAGTCACATATTAAAAGTGGAAAAGAATAACACAGGAGGTATATCTGCTTTTAACACTTCTACTAGATATATTATGGGCCCTTATACATATGTTGATGATCACTAAATAGAAGCAATTAAACATCAGAAGAAATAATAAATACTCCAAAACCCTGAGAATACTTTGTAAAACAAGTCCACAAAACTACCATACAAAGCTCAAAGAAAATAATGTAACCCAAAATAAATGAAATTTTTATACCTTAGAATCAAAAAGTAAGAAAAAAAAACTCTATAAAATTATTTCAGTAACAATAAAGGGGATAATCCTCTGTTATACAAATTATTTTTCTGATTTTCAATATTCCTCAAGTAACTATAATCTGGTACCTAAAAGAATCTGATGGAAACACACAGAGGAAGGCCCATCATATTTTCAGGCAGACTGCTCAAAAATCACATTTGACATATAAAATAGAAAATGCTAAGAAGTTGCTTTTTGACATATAAGAAAAGAAATACATTACCATGAAAGGATTCGATTAGATAGTCTCTTACAATTCAATGATTCTATCAAAGTTTGGCAATTATGAGTTTACCCATGAGAGGCACAAAAGTAAGTTGTCAAATCTTTACATAAGAAATTATGAGAAGACATATATAAGGTGACAAGCTAAAGAGCACAACACAGATGTTATGAAATGCAATTGTGACAATCAGTAAGCCTGTCAAGTCAAAATAAAATAAGTGTTGACAATAGTTTATGTCTCATGTAAAAAAAAAAGAGTATTTATTCCAGGTGTGGTAGTACACACCTGTAATTCCAATGGCTTGGGAGGCTGAAGCAGGAGGATCGCAGGTTCAAAGCCAGCCGCAGCCATTTAGTGATTCCTTAAGCAACTCAGAGAGATCATCTCAAAATAAAAAATAAAAAGGGATGGGGATGTGACTCAGGGTTACGTGCCCCTGGTTCAATTCCTGGTACAAAAAGAAAAACAAAAGGTCTGATTTCGCCTGACCAATGTCACATGTAAGTCATCACAAGGAGCTATGCTGTGATCTACTCTATTTCCAAGACAATGTAACTGGAAGAAGAATGAAAAGTAGCCCTAGTTTTTTCAGACAAAAATAATGTATACAAGTATCTCCAAAGCCTCTAAATTTTCATGATGATAAAGTAACATTTTATTAATATTAAACAAAAATCAAATAATTATTAAGTACCTAATACAGGCAGGCATTGGGATAAATAGTAAGGTGGCTTTTGAGAAATTTTAGCTACCATAATTTCCCCCCGGAAATTTGCAATCTAATTGAGAAACCAGATACAAGACAAATGTTCAACAACAAGCATAAGTAATAAAATGCTATGTGAACAGGGGAGGAAAAAGCACTTCCTATCTTATGGGTCAAGGAAATCTTTTCAGAGGACACAAGACTTGGTCTGCTCTTGAAAAAAAAAAAACAAAAAACAAAAAACAAAAAAACAAAATATTCACATCAATGGGAAAAGAAAAATTCCAGAGAAGCTATACCTCAGATAAATGGAATTTCCCAAATGTACCTCAAAATAGAGAAACAAAAATAATCAAGGTTCATTAAAAGAACAATATATTAGCTTCTCTTTGGAAAATAATAGTGTTTATGGCAGGGCTTCATATTAGCTATGTTGGAACAGAGAGTTAAACAATCTGTAGGGGAGACATGAATGGATATAGACTCAGAATTAGAATACAAATTATAATAAAGATGCACATGTAATAATGTCTTAAATATGAGAAAACAATGGCTTAAATATGAGAAAATACTTCTTTGAATGTGAATAATTTAAGCTAATGTGGCAATTACACAGAATTGGTAGCCAAGGACCCTTCTATATTGGTGATTTGCCCTATTCAACATATGATTTCCCTCTCATGGAAGATGGCATTTTCAGCTTCTGCCATGCTAAGTATATTGGCAAGAAGGTCAAAGCAAAATGAGGAGGGCATTACATTTCTTATTGGCTGCATGATCTAGAAGTGACCTACCACTTTTGCTCAGACCCCCTGGATCAGAACTTATTCAGCTACATATAGCTACAAGAGAAGCTAGGAAATTTAGTCTTCAGAGAGTAGCCATGTGAACCACTTACAAAAGGTAAGAACTGGAAGAATATAACAGGGAGACAGCATATCTAATTGCTCAGTGGTACAGAACAGAGCTTTACAATGTCCCCTATGGAACACTATCAAAATCTTCTGCCTTTTATTCTACCTAATATCCTAAAATCTATGAATATAATCATTAAACATAATCAAAACATGCATGAGGCCCTGGGTTTGATCCTCAGCACCACATTAAAAATAAATAAATGAAAAGAAAGATATTGTGTCCATCTACAGCTAAAAGAATATTTTAAAATGTATATCATGGACACATATGAAAGCAATTATAAAAAAATTTAATTATAAACATTGCACATTATAAAAATTTGCATGGTGTTAAAGAGTAGGAAGACATGAAAAAAAAAGAAATAGTATATATACCCATTTATTTAATATTACATCCCTTCTAAACTATTTAAAACTAGGTAAGTATGATTTTGTGTTCTCTCTTACTTAGGATGCTTTTATTTTATGATTGTTATCCTAAGAGTAAGTTTTTCTATTTGACAAATTGCCAAGTTGGTCACTCTCTGTATCAAGTCTATTGAATTCTCCATTTTTCTACATCCTTGCTTCTGTATGCCATTATATTACCCCACCTAGTTCCTTAAATATTGCAATACACTTACCTGTGAACACTGCTCCACGCTGATTTGGAATTATTACTGTGAGGAATGGGTAATCAGAGATGCTTTCTAAGCAATGTAATGGTAATCGAAACACTACCTTACTGAAATTAATATGGTGGCTTTTTGCAAGATCACTTGGGAATATAAAACAAAGTGTGTTGGAGTGGACAGACCAGAAGAATTAGAAACAGAATATAGCTTTTGCCAAATGGAAATAGCAAATACTGCACAGTGTAGAGTTATGAGCTAACAACTATTGGAAGACAGAAATAGCTAAATTAGAATAAAATAGACAAGTGACTCCCATAGACTTCCACTGGTGTGTGATTTGACATCCATTACCCCAAAAGGAAAGTGATCAAAGACAACAGAACACAATATCTTAGGTTCAACTGAAACAGAAAGAAATAGGTAGAGAACAGAAACTGACCATTCCAGTTAGAGGAGATGCAGGCAATTAAAGCCACTGAACAGTCTGGCAAGGATAGCACTGTGAATTGAAAGAAGAAAACAGCTATCTAGCTCTTGAGATAGAATAGAGCACTTTCTGAGAGCTTCTAGCTCAGTCTCAGTTACCTGAATGTGAGTCTAGGCTGATGCGTTAGATTACTAAGACTATATATCATAAGCATGTTATTTGTGTAAGCTTTATCTAAAACTATTCTGTCCAATATTGCTCCCACTATTGGCTATTGAGCACTTGGAAATACAGTTCATCAGAATAAAATGTGCCATGGATATCAAATAAATGTAATAATTCAGAGTTTTTAAGAGGAGAATATGAAATAATTTATTAATAATTTTATATTGACTATGGATTAAAATAATATTTTAGATTAAAAAAGCTAAACAAATTTTTTTTTGTTGGGGGTACCGGGGATTAAACTCAAGGGAACTCTAACATTGAACTACATCCTCAGCCCTATTTTTTACTTTGTTTAGAGACAGGTTCTCACTGAGTTGCTTAGCACCTCACTTTTGCTGAAGCTGGCTTTGAACTCATAATCTGCCTGCCTCAGCCTCTCAAGCCACTGGGATTACAGGCATACACCACTACGCTAGATAAACCAAATGTTTTTAAAATTAATTTCACCTGTCTCAAAAATTTCAAGTTGTTATTATAAAACTTAAAACCACAAATCTGGCTTATATGATACATTTCCAGGAAACAGTCCCTGTCTAAAATAGGATATAACAATAGTACCTACCTCACCAAGTGGCATAACACAGGCCATACAGCCTGGTATGCATTGTTAGATGTGTAGTAAGAGTTCAAAGAATGTTAATTACCATTCTTTAGCTCTTGGAGTTGGAAAAGACCTAAGGGAGGAGCTTCTTTCCAGGGGGAGTCAAGGGCATGTGGCCTGGACACCCCAGCGCCAGGCAAGGATCAGAGTCAAGGGGAAACTGCAGCAGGTCTATAAAAATGGAAGAAGCAGCTGGAAGCAGAAGGGTAGAAGCTGTTAAGGCCCCAAATATATTTTGAAATAGAAACCAAACTGTTGAGAGCCACAGCGAAGCGGCCCAAGCAAACTTCTAGCTGATTGGCTCACAGCAGCCCCAGCAAACTTCCAGCTGTTTGGCTCACCGGCCCCAGCAAGCTTCTAGTGAACCTCTCAAGCCCCACTCCTCCCGCTCTTGAGGCCAATTGGCTGGGTCGCGTGGGCGGAGCCAAAAGAGTCCCCCAATGAGCAGCTCCCTGGTCTGAAAGGGCGGGGAAACAGCCCTTTCAGAGCATCACCAAGAGGAGCCAATCAGCTGGCAGCTGGAAGTTTGCCATCGGCAGTGAGCCAATCAGCTGGAAGTTTGCTGGGGCTGCTGTGAGCCAATCATCTGGAAGTTTGCTGGGGCCGCTTTGGCTGTGGCTCTCAACACCAAACATCATCATTAAATTTCCTTTGGTCCTAGTACTTGCATGTCATTTTTCCTGAAAAAAAGGTACAATTTTAGAGAAGAAGTGACAAGATAAATAATAAAATTATTAAATAATAAGATTTTGTTATTTTTATCAAGGTTTTGCAACAAATACTATTTAATGGAAACTTCAGAGGAGGGGGAAAACAACAAAATTTATTTTGGAGTTCATCGTTCATTAAAGAGCCAATAGGAACTGAGGGCTTATATAAACTGAATTTCATTGAGTGGTATTAAAAGGACTTTAGGTCTTCCAGCATATTTTAATTCTTACTTCACCTCACTAACTGTACTTTCTTTCTCTATAATTTGCATAACACTGAGGGCATAATTTGGATGATTATAAACATAAGTATCATTAGTTACTTGCTTCAAAGCATTAGTTAAGAATATCAGAGAATTTCCTGTTCAAGAATATTTTAATGAACTGTCCATGGGGCAACCACCCTGCCTCATTGGGCTCTGAAGCAGATTTTTATGGCTTTGTATAATATTATGATGGAAAGATCAGAGCCCTCTAGATTATGGATTTTCCACGTCTGTGACCCTGGGAAAGCTCTGTAAATCTCTCCATGCCTCAATTTTCTCATATATAAAAATAGGCATTTAAGAGTATCTACCTCCCAGAGTTCTTGTTGAATCATTCACTGCTTGAAATGGAACCTGAAACATTTGGCTAACTATCCAAAAAATGGCTTACATTCCTCTATTATACATGAGAGAATAAAGGTATATTTGAAACTAATCAATATATATCCAATGTATATTGTTTTGACACACGACCTCTTAACCTACAATTTCTTCTTTTCTCTGTCTAAACTTCATATTTGCCTAGTGTTATCTTACTCAAAGAATTATTGACATATCTTGAAACATACTAAAAAATCATTATAAGGGTAGCCTAAGGCTAGAAACTGTTGCAAGACTTTGACAAAATGGTATACAACAAAATATTCCCAAATGGATTCGTCACCAGTTAGAGGGGAAAAAATCACTGGAAATCCCTGCACCAATTTTCTGCTTAAATGTGAGAAAGTGAACTATGGTTGCATATTACTTGGGAAACACAAAATACAGATAATGTACACTTTGCTGGTAGTTCCATGAATTGTTGTTTAAAAAAATCAATCGGAAAAATTAGAAATGAAAGGGTATTGGTGCAGAGGAATTGTCATCAATGAAAAGAATCATTATTTTCAACAGCAATTTGTGAGAAAGGCCCACTCTCCCTCAGTTTATTACTTCTAATTAAAAAAAATCTTTAAGTTCATATTTCATTGTACTCTTATTTCTTATTTTCTTCTTTATCATTGATGTACTGAATGTATGAAAAAAACTTCATGAAAACCAAATTTTATTTTCTTTAACTAAAATTAATGTGCATCTGGGCTGGGGTTGCAGCTCAGTGGTAGAGCACTTGCTTGGTATACATAAGGCACTGGGTTCAATCCTCAGCACAACATAAAAATAAATAAAAAATAAAGATATTTAAAAAATTAATGCTAATTTCCCACTAGTGAAACTCCATATCACACACAACCACAAGAATGGGCTCCTAATTAGAATAAGTTATACTTCATGTATGTATAATATATCAAAATATACTCTACTGCCAGGTGTGGTGGCACATGACTGTAATCCCAGCAGCTCAGGAGGTTGAGGCAGGAAGATCACGAGTTCAAAGCCAGCCTCAGCAAAAGTGAGGGGCTAAGCAACTTTGTGAGACCCTGTCTCTAAATAAAATATAAAATAGGGCTGGGGGATGTGGCTCAGTGGCTGAGTGCCCCTGAGTTCAATCCCTGGTACCTGCTGCCCTTCCCACCAAATATACTCTATTGTCATATATATCTAAAAAGAACAAATTAAAAATTTAAAAAATAAATTAATGCTCATTTGGAATTAAGAAAGGATGGATAGAGGATAGCTACGGGCCTGAGGAACTGTCAGCTCCTTTTTCCACACCAGAGCCCTCGAGGTTTTACCCCTGCATAGTTCTGCTATTTTGTTCAAACTGATAGAGATACAAGGTCTCTATGTTCTAATCACCAAGCAAGGGAACAGAACCCAAACAGCATTAAGACTAACAGCCACAGCAAACACTTACTAGAATAATATACCAACACAGTTACTACTTGGGGCACTTAGTTTACCAGTTTTGTAGTTGCAGCTTTTGAACTACATCTGAGCCACAGGAGTGGGAACAACACTGGTGAACAGATGAGGAAGCCGAGGGTCAAACAATGGTATACAACTAGGAGGTAGCTGACCCAGAAGGCTCACAGATGATTTTTACCCAGACACCATAAATTAAGTCCCTACTGTTATTACATGATATACCTCAAGTGATTTGTACAGCAGGCATTATCACACTTTCTATTCTCATCCCTTTTTATTCTAGTCACTTTATTTATTTATTTATTTATTTATTTATTTATTTATTTATTTATTTATTTTAGGAGAAACTGGCTGGACCAGATGTCTGAGTAAAAGTTGAGATGCTAAACAGGTTATAGTAGGAAAAGAATCTATACATTGGCTCAATGTCACATGCCCTTAATAAAATAAATTAACCAGCCATGATTTATTAAGTGGACTGGACATTTTATATAACAATGCAAACAACTTACTAACTTTTGCCTAGCTTTGATATATATTTAATAATTATTACCAGCTTTCTCTTAAGAAGACAAAGAAAGAAGTACCTAAGATTAAGCTAAAGTTCATATTAAAAAGAGGTGGACTTTAATGTTTAAAACATGACAAAAAGCATTTTAAATGAGCAATTTCTTGTCACATTTGTGGTTATCTGATAATCTCTTATTTACCACATGATAGCTAAATACCCAAATTTTATCTTCCAAAAACTAAGTGAAAAACATATGCAATTAAGTTTTGACATGTGATTTTAAATATCTATGCATTTTTAGGAGCAAAATTGAGTCCCTAAAATTGGAGCCCGATTATAATGTTTTTCCCTAAAGAATCAAATTACTATTCTAATAAGGCAAAGCAAATATGCTTACTATTTTGAGAAAACACAAAGGAAGATATAAAGTATCTGTTGTTTGACATGTAAACACATGTCCTTACCTGTCATTTAAAAAACATTCTTCATTAGTAATAAAGGACATACAACTCTGGTGGCAGTTAAAAAGTACAGCTAGATGTATCAAATGCATACCACCAGATGGCATCTTAAATCAGGCAACACATTTGGAAATCCTGAGCATTAACAACTGTTTCTGAATCAGGTTCAAGAATTCCAAATGCATTTTTTTAATATCAAAATGTCTGACACTAATCATGAAATCCGAAGGACCCAATCATAATACTTTCCTTTTAAAAATACTCTTTTGAATATATAACAAAACATGAATCTGAAAATGAGAACAGTATAAATAAAATAGTAAACTTGACATTAATTTTGTGAAGGAAAAAAAGAATTCATTACAAATGGAGCCAGAAGAGAAAAAGGATGCTCAGTTAATCATTTTAGATAATTTTTTTTTTGTTTTTGTCTTTGTTTTGTAGTGCTGGGGATTGAACCCAGGACCTTGTACATGTGAGGCAAGCATGCTAAACCTGAGATATATCCCAGCCTAAAAATGGTATTTTTATGTACAATTTTCCTTCCCACTAATCTTTATTTTATTCTTGCACAGAGGTTTGTTTATTGTAAATAAATTAATTAACTTTTTAAAAAAGTATAGAAGCACAGAGAATTAAGAAAGAAACTAAAGAGATAAGTTTACAGAAAGAATAAAACAGGCCAGGTTTACTTCACCGACATATTTAACTAGTGACTATGAAATTCAAAAGCCATGCTGTCCAGACCTTGAGATCTCCAGGAACACAATGAAATAAAGCCACTTACTCAGATAAGTGGTCACACCAACTGCCAAAGCAAATAAGAATAGAAATTAATTGCACAAAAACATTATATGATACCATAAATTAGAATCAGAAAATAACCACATGAGCAGACATGGTAATGTTTAGAATTTTAAAATAGGATGTGGTTTCATCAAGATCTCTGAAAAACAACAACAAAATACCTGAATAAAGACCCCTGAAAATGGGATTTGCTGTAGTTTCTCCACCATCATATAATCAGTACAATCCTATTTTAACAAAGTACATTTTGCTATAAATGCTATTTTCCCTATGATAAAAACAACTTAAAGAGAGAATTATTACCACTTTGTTATTTCTCCCTACATACTACTGTATACACACACACACACACACACACACACACGTAAGTAGATATACACAATGCACTAACATAAACCTTTTAGGATTTCATATGAGGAAAACAACACTGGATTTGAAAGCTATTTCTTCTCCTCTTCAACAGATTGACCTAGTTCTTAAACCATTCCATGGACTTCCATGTTACTTGATGAGAAAAGGGTCACTCAATGCTGCTGCTGGCAATCTGTACAAGATTCAGGAGAAGGATGAGCTTTTGCCCTCCAGACAGAAGCAAAGACAGGAATAAACTGCCTACAGGCCTCCTCTCAGGTAATAAATCTTTCCATTAGCAAGATGTTTATAAAAGCAATTAATGTTCTTAAATAATACATTTTACATACCAAGAAATTAATTTCAAGTACTATACAAGTAAAGCATCTACCTCAAAATTTACCACATTCTTTCTCTTACTCTTCAACTAATTAAACCACAAATTCTTCTAGGAGAAAAGACTTCTGACAAAATTGAGTATTTTATTTATCCAGTATCTCAGGGTCAAACACTGCACTAAGATCAAAATCAATACATTCTGGAAAAATCAACAATTTTAGAAAAAGCGAACAATAAAAAGATAACTGCTATTTAAATGATTCTCTCTCTCTCTCTCTCTCTCTCTCTCTCTCTCTCTCTCTCTCTCTCTTTCACACACACACACACACACACACACACACACAAATAAACTCAGAGGTTTCCATTATATCATTATTATGATGCATTCTGTGCAAATCAGCAGTGCATTTACATTAAAACTATTCTGAAATAGAAGAACATCCCAAAACGAAAATAAAAGATATGTGTCCTATTATTTAACATTTAGTGGAACAATAAAAAGAAACAACAATAATAACAACAAAAAATAGTTCAGGACAATAGAGCTAAATGGCCACTCCAGACTTAATGATTTCATGGACTTGAAAAATTAACCTCTATCACCAAATATAAAGCAAAATCACACAGCCAAACTGCCTGAGGTCTCACCCCAGTGCTGGCACTTGCTACCTGGTTAACTGTCCTAAGGATACTCAATTTCACTGTGCTTCAATTTCGTCACTCCTAAAATGGGGGTGAGAATAATAATTTTTTCATAGAGCTGTGTGAACTCTAAGGGTTGAAACAAAGAACAGTGTTTGTAACAGTGACTGATGATAAAGAGTTTAACAAATATGAGTGAGCCCTACAACAATAACAGGTCATTAAATTTTCCACCAAAAAGCCATAAAAAAAGAATTACCATCCACTGCCACCATAGTTTTTTTATACAAAAAGAAAGTAGTCTCACTAAAATAGAAAAGATAATTCCATTCTGGCTCAGTAAAAACTTCATCATGAATCAGTACCAGTCCACAACCCATGTTTAGGACTTTCCGTTATAGCCCATAAGTGTTACTGGCTCAAGAAGGAGCCAATGGGAATCTAGAACATGAATCAGATTGAAAACACGGATACAATCTGGGTAGATAAAAGCAAACACCTACATTTTTCCTTTAAAGTACCTAAGAGACTTTCTTTACCTGTAGGTATTTCAGCATTATTTGAAACACCATTATTTGAAATACTTTTTCTCTGAAAAGCCACAGTAGTACTAATTTTCATATATCTAACCTTCTTCAAAAGAACCAGAGTAGTTATTCCTCCAAGTGATCTTTTTCAGATTTAAAAGAATTTGGGGGAATGTTCATGTTTCTATGAAAACAATTACAGGAGTTGCATTACTAAAGCACTCAAACACTTCTCTATTTGTGAAAAGTAACAACTGACCAAAAACTGAGAAAGGCATGGAATACTGAGTTTTAAAGTAAAAAAAAAATCTGTGTTTGTAACTACAGTATAATTGTAATGATCATCAGATATGTTCTGTGAATGGTGGTCCATGTTTATTGAGGTCAGTAGATTATTACTGACTTATGCACACAAACACTGAATTTCCGTGGCTGAGCCACAAAAATGGTGTTCATCACCCCCAGTTCACTTAAACATGCTTTTGATTCTTTCTTTACAAATTATAGTGGCTTCCTATACTCAACTCTGGGACAGGATGTAAAGATAAGTCCTGTGAATGTTTTTTACTAGAAAAACTAAATAGATAATACTCCATGCCCCCCAAATGCTAAGCATTATTGTTTTGCCTTGCTTGTATTATAGTAACACATTTTAATGTAGAATGCAATAAATATAATCAGCAGGCAAAATAATTTATCCCTTACATTTCTTGAGAACCTTTAGCTTCATATATTTTTTTATTCTTCGTATTTTCTTTAGTTAATGAATAAGAAAGAAATTCTCATCAAATGAACTGAAAGCTGTGACTCCAATTCTTTAATATCCAGGTAGAACAGTGTATATACAACATAGTATCACTAAGAATGAGTTAAGTAGATGATGTCTGACCAAAGTAAGATCTTCCCCTTACTAGCTATGAAAGGGCATTCCAAGTACTTAAACCAGTGGTTTCCATAGTTTGGTGCCTGATCAAGAGCATCATTATGACTGGGGAATTTGTTAGATATTCAAATTGTCAGGTCCTACTCCAGACCTAAGGAATCAGAAACTCTGAAGGCCATGTAGGAGATGCAGAAGGGCTTAGGCAGCCAGGACAAGATGGTGAGTGAGGAAGTTAGTGGCAGGGCCAGAAAAAGGGAGTATAGAGAGGGTCTTCTGATGAAGTCAACTTCCTGCTTGACAAAAGCACTCATGGACACAAGTGGTGAACCCAATTAGACAGACATTTCCTTACTTGTGCTCCTCAGTGGAGGATCCAACAGAAAAACTAAAACAGATTACATGGATAGAGGGGCACCAATCAATAATAGTGAGGAGAGCGTGGACAGGGGAGGAGAAAAGGGAAAAAAAGAAATTCCAGAGATCATAAAAAGATTAGGCCAAAACTCCCCCACCAGATTCCCAGCTCTGGGGCCCCTTCTTTCCACAGAAGTTTCTCTCTGTACCTCTGTTGCTTTTGCAATTAACCTGCTATTTGCATGCTATCTCTGTGTCCTGTTCTTCAATTCTTTGATAAACAGAGATGACAAACCCAGAAACCCTAGATGGTAACAGTCAGACCAAGCAACCTATGTTTTACAAAGCCCTCCAGGTAATTCTAATCCATGCTCAAGGTTGGAGATATCATTGTGATGGAGTTGCCCTTTTCTCATTTGTAAAATGGGCTTCCTAAAAACATCCAAGACCAGAGAGGTGAATGGATGAGCGAAAAGGACTTTGGCTCACATGCAGTGTGACCTATTCTCATCATTATCTTAAAAAAAAAAAGCCTAAAATTAAAGAGAATAAGGACAACAAAATGATGTGCTGCTGCCACAGGCTAGGACAGAAAAATGCTGACTTGCCAGCAGTGGGCCAGATACCAAAATAGGCCTCTGGCTGCAGAGCAGGCCCCAAAGATTCGGCCACTGAAGTTCCAAGTGGGCAACATGCCCCCAAAGCTGTATTTTATCCCCATATAAACTAAGATCACACCGCCTCATAATGACAAGTGATAGTACGAGAAGAATAAACACTGATCTTTTAGGTCGCAATCGGATTCCAATCCCCACTGAACTCTCCCCTGAGCACCAGCAAGGGGAATTCTCCTAATTGACGTCAGCTGCTGTAAGGGAAGGAATGCCATGACCTTAAACTTGGCCACCAGTCCACTCTCACATCCAGGAACAAAGCCAAAGGGTTCTCCTGGCAACTGCCTGACATGCTAAATGGCAGGCCTGTCCACCGAGGGAATCCTTTTGTGCCCTAGAGACAAATCCCCCACTGCAGGAAACAGACAAACCGGAGAGATTAGCAGTTTGCCCAGCGGATGCTGGCCTATCCCCTCAGCCCAGAGAGCAGAAAACGAATTCTAAATCACTATTCAGCTCCTGGTCTGCCTTTGCTTTACAAATAAGCAGAATGTTCCCTGCTAAGCCAAAGGGAAAACAGGAAAATATGAGAAATTCAAGAAGAAATGTAGCAAATTGGATCCCTACCTAAACCCTTTTACCATAGTCAAAAGTCTCTAATAGATGTTGATATTTAAAATACAAACTAAACAGATGTTTTAAAATCAACTTTGACAGTCATTTATTTAAAAGGCCATGTAATAAAAGTTGAATCCAATCCCTCGACCCTGCCAAAGTCATCCTGGCTCCCCTAATGGAGTATAAAAGGTTCCTAATCAACCTCTCTCCCAAGAGTTCCTCTGCCCCACCTTACTTTATCTCATCCAGGATACTATCCTAGGTACACACTTCATTATGTAACTGCCCTGCTCAAAGACCCATGAAAGCATGGACTACCCACTACTTATAGAGCTTTAGAATGTGACCCTGCCCTTCCAACCAGGTCTCACTCACTGGCCCCTCTACCTCTCACACCCTCTGAAACCCTTTCTTTCCACAATAATCCTCCAAGAACAAGCCTTGCCACTTCACAAAACAACACCAGAGTAATCAATATATCAATATGCTCTTGTCTTAATCTAGAATACCCTTCCCCCAGAATTTTATTTTTCTTTTTGGGGGGGATACTGGGGATAGAAGCCATGAGTGCTATACCATTGAGCAACATCCCCAGGCTTTTTATTTTTTTGTTTTGAAACAGGGTCCCACTAAGTTGACCAAGTTGGTCCTGAACTTGGGATCCTCCTGTTTGAGCCTTCAGAGTTGCAGGGATTACAGGTGTGAACCACCATACCCTGCCCCTAGCATTTTTACAAAGTAAAATTTTACTCATAATACGTGGTTCAATTTAAACATCATGTAATATGTCAACATTTTCATGGCTCTCTACATTCCTTTCTCTGACTGCCACACCAGTTCTTAGATACCTTCAATACAGATCTTCAAAAATTACATAGTGGCCCGGTGCAGTGGCACATGCCTGTAATCCCAAGTGACTCAGGAGGCTGAGGCAAGAGGATCACAAATTCAAACCCAGCCTCAGCAACTATCGAGGCCCTAAGCAGCTCAGCGAGACCCTATCTCTAATAAAATATAAAAAAGAGCTGGGGATGTGGCTCAGTGGTTAAGCGCCCCTGGGTTTAATCCCTGGTGTGTGTGTGTGTGTGTGTGTGTGTGTGTGTATATATATATATATATATATATATATATATATATATATATATATATATTAATTATCTGTTTATGTGTCTGACTCCGCAATTGGACCTTGAATATTCTAGTCAAGGACTACATCTCATACATCATGCATGGTACTAACCTTCTAAAACAGATCTCAATCATCTTCAGGTCAGTTAGAATCTCAGCTATTTAGTAGTTTCTTAAACTCAAAAACAGAATATAATCATCATTGAGTACTGTTAGAGAAACCTTAGACACTTAAACGATAGAAAACCTTTTTGTCTATTAATTAGCTATATTTATTTGGATGCTTCTTAATTTGTTTGAGAAGAATCTAGGCCTTTAATCTAATCAATACTTTGATAGACTTATCTTTGGACAAGTAACAGTTTCGGGTTTTCCTCTTACATTCTGAGCCTTGGAGGACAGGAACCTGGTCTTATTCCCATGTGTATAATCCATACCTCCTGTACCAGGCAGATGCCCAGTAAATGCTTGCAAAATTGAATTTCTAAAATGAGTGGCCACACTGATATGTGAAGCTTTTTTGAATCTTTCATATGTACACTTGCAAGGGAACTGAGATAAATTCAACTCAATTTTCCAAAGAAAGTCAAAGAGTGATACTTATTTTCTTCACAAGATGCCTCCAACTCAGAAATATACACTTCAAATTCAATCTCAGAAACAGCTGCCACTTGAACCAGGAAAGTCAGCTTAGAGAAAAGAGCAGAACTTGTGGCGTACCCCTCTTGTTTTGACAGGGAACCCAGAGAAGATGGCTAGATGGCTTCCACGTCCACACTCACACTGCTTCATCACTCTCTTCCAAGGGACAGGTGCAGGAAACACCCTGGTCCGTCTGTCTTCTCCAAAGTAAAACATACAGAATTTAAGGGGGGAAAGGCTAAATGAATAGAAAACTTGCATTCCTTTATGTACACATGAAGGAGGAGGCCTTGTGCCCTTAAACATTAAAGAAATGCTAATGCCAAGAAGTGCAATCCAGAGTTCCAATATCTAGGACATATATTCCCAGGCTTCTTTTGAAAGTGAGTAAACCATGGCAGATGTTAGCATGACTCCTGCCTAAACAATTAAAAATAAAATATTTTTATCAACAAAATAGGAGGGAAGGCTGAAGAGAAAGCTGAGAAGCAGCTTCATGTATAATTAGAACATATTTGATACATCCTTTTGAGAGTTTATAGTCTACTCAAAAAGTTACTGGGTTTTTATTTTCTATCTTAACCCACCACCTTAGCAATTTTAGAAACTTGACATATCCCGGGTAAGATATTATATCGCATATCATTGAAAACCACTAGAAGGTCAGGGTTCAGGCTTTTACCCTCCCTAATAAGAAGTCCTTGCTTTTTTCTCTCAATCTTTCTTCACAGGTTCTCATTTTTAACTATACTATTTTCCTTCTCCCCACCTCACCCCTCCCTTCTTCTTCTTCTTCTTCTTTCTTTTCTAAATTTTTAGATTCTCTATCTTCTAAAGTATGGAGTTCTGAATTGCATAAAGAGTACTTTATCTTGAAGATTTTTAAGTGCAGACTATGCCTTTTACTGCACAGCCTAATATTGAAGACTTTACTGATTCAACTGCCCAAAGAATAAATTCTAAATCTAAAAATAAATACTATCCTGTTTGTTCAGCTGTCCAGATAAAATGAAATCTTAGAATACAATCATGTATCGTAAAATTTCACTGATAAATTATAAGAAGTCCAAAATGCTTGGGATCAGAAGTGTTTCAAATTTTGGAGTTTGTACATTTAGGAATACTTGCAGAGACTTTATTCTTCATCTAAAAATCTGAAATGCTATGAAATTTGGAAATTTTGAGAAGACACCTGATTCTCAAAAAATTCCAAATTTCAGAGCATTCCAGATTTCAGATTAGCTTAAATTTTATCTCAAAATACATAGAGATTGTCATTTTATCTGATGAATGTACCCTCTTTTTCTTGGAATGCACTCCATGTTTCAGCTTTTGCTTAGAAAAATCATAAACTGGAATATATATCCTAACTCAGTTGCTATGGTCTGGATGCTTCCCTGGAATTCCTACGTTAAAATCGAATCAACAAGGGGCAGGTATCTGGAGGTAGGGACTTGGAGAGGTGATTAAGATCAGGGGGGCAGAACCCTACTGATTGAGATCAGTGTCCTTATAAAAGAGACTTCCGAAATCCTCCCTGTGTGATCCTTCAGGACAGAGCCTAATCAAACAATAGATAACTAAGCCATTCCAGAAAACATTTTACCTTGAATATCTATTTTACACATTTCCTTTTAGCTATAATTATCACTTCCATTAACACCTACAAGGCTCATTAGTGAATTCAACATGAATTCTTCATTGGAAGTGAAGAAAAAGTAAACTAAATAAAATATCATGCCATTTATTCTAATCAAAATTAATGATAAAGGTATTATATAATGCTTATATTAATAACATATAGGTGTGAATTCATTGCAATGGATTTTTTTTTTTATTCTTTCACCAGTACTAGGGTTGAACCCAGGGCCTGGCACATGCTAGACAAGTGTTCTATCACTGAGCTACATCCCCAGACCCCAATGTGGATTCTTAAGTAATAGATACTTTAAAATTTTAGAAGTTTGGTATGCAAGAGAGTAAAGCATGTGTTGTCCTTGTATTTTTACAATCCTGAGAGCTGGAGATAACAGGTAACTCAACTGTATAATATGTTCACAGTGCCGGGCACAGGGTTAGCTCTTGATTTTGTTGCCCATGGCCCATCAATAGGTTAAAACTACTAGAGCAGATTCCTCCTGCTGCCAGCCTCTACCCATGGTCATTTTTTTTTCTAGTTAAAAGCAAGAAAAATAGCCTTGCTAATCAAAACTAAGGCCAGTTTCTTTGGAATAGGAATTATCAGAAATGTTTTGATTAAAAAATGGCCTAGTCTGATATTCAAAACAGCTTATTTTCTTTCTAACAGGCACACTCAAATATGCATATGAAGGACAATAAAAGTACATGAAAATTTAAAAGAAAGAAACTCTTCATAGTGTACATGAGATACTTTCAAATGACCCTTTTCTTTCAAAAAGAACAATATTCTGTGTCTAAATGTTTTCCCCTTGCCAAAATAAAAATATTTCCAGGAAAAATAATCATTTTTAGTTTCTCTAAAAATGAAAACTTTCAAGTACAGACTCCACAAAGAGTCAATCAAAATTTCATGGGTATTAGGTGCTCTGTTTTTCTGATAAGATTTAATGGTTATGGCCTAAAAGAAGCAAACTTACACAAAATATGTATCTGTCCACAAGAAGTAACAGAACCAAAAAATTTTAAAAATAAAGATTTATCTTCCAGGTTTGGGGTTGTAGTTCAGTGGTAGAGCTCTTGTCTAGTGTTTGTGAGGGTTTGATTCTCAGCACCACATATAAATAAATAAATAAAAGTAAAGGTCCACTGACAACTAAAAAAATATTAAAAAAAAAAAACTCATCTCCTAGGCAGAAAATGTCATAGGAAAGAGAGAAATTCAGACTTCTTCTAAAATCCAGTGCTTCTCAAACTTTAATGTACATTAGAACCCAGAGGACCACACAACTAGAGGACCTGATAGAACACAGGTTGTTGGGCCTCCCCCCAATGAATCAGATTTGCCTGATTCAGTAGTCAGAGAGTAGGCCCTGAGAGTTTACATTGTACAGGTTTCCAGGTGATGGCAATGATGATGTCAGTCTGGGAATCACACTTTGGGAACCACTGCTTTAACTTGGTGACTTTCTCAGCACTATAGAAGGCTTACAATACTCAGCCTAATCTTTCCCAGTGAATAAATCTGTATGCTTTATGGCAATTCATGTTTCCACTGGCAGAGAGTATCAATTCTTAATTATATTAGAATATTTTCACTATATCTACATTGCACACCACTTTTAGAACATGGCAATTTTATAGGTACTTAGTACAGGAAAATAAAAAATATTTTTGTAGACATTCTATCCTTAGTCCTTCAGTAGAGATTCAACAGTAAAGAGTATGATAGTAAAGTATTTGAAGACTCAGTGTAGGCACAAGTGGGCAGACTCCATTCTCAGGAGTTACCTGTGACTGGTGCATCAATATCCAGCAAGTTTTTTTCCTGTCGAAGAATGGAAGCACCCTCTGTTATTATTCTCAATGCAACGCTCTCTTCCAGCCTGCCCTCCTTCATGAGATGTGCTTTTAAGATATCCACACGAGGTTTTCCATCATTATCAAACACTTCTTTTGCTGTGAGCCGGTGACTTGGAGGAAATGGAACAGCTGAAAGAGAAAAAGTCAAATTATTACATTAACCGAAATTCAACAACAAAAGATTTAGTCATAACCACCAAATATCCATCCCTGTCTCTAACCACCTAGAGACATAATTTTAAAAGTTTCCACATTAAAATATGATCATGCATTATCAAGAGTTAAAGACATCTTTCCCCCTTTGATTCTAGATGTAATGTGATTGCTGAAAGGAAATTTGCAGTTTGTTATTCATTCAGTACTCTCTCCGACACATAAAAGATCCTGTTTGAGTTTTGTTTTGTTTTCTTAAGGAATGAAAAGTGTCCTGTTGGGCAATAACTCATTCCACAAAACACAATAATTCCTAAACATCCAACCATAACTGACCAAGGCAAAGATAATTCTCCACTGTGAAGCAGGCTCTTCTGCTGGGATTAAGGAAACAGAAAACAGCTGCCCCACCAGATTCACTGCTCCAACTGGAGCCCAGCACTGAGCTACTGATTCTCTGTTTAAGAGACATATCAGGACTTAGCAGAAAGGTGCAAATGCACCAAAAACTAAACAGGAAAATCAAAATTTGCATGTGAAAGTGTGTGCCCTTGAACTGAAAGGGAAACTTGAAGATCAAGGGAAATGATATAATAGAAAGGGGATACAGATAATTAGGAAAATGATATAAAGACAAACACTACTTATTCCTTGGATTCAGAACCAAACAGCCTCTCTTCTACCCACCCCACCCCATCTTTACTGTGAGAAGTTCCCTTATAGCTACAGTCATCCTAATGTCTGTGAGCCACTCAGTCAATCATTCAGCCACAGCCTATTCATCAAACTCCAGTACAGTGCCAGGACATCCGACATATGTCAGAGATGGTATCACAAAGGTTAAATAACTGATTAAAGGTCAATGAGCCACGCAAAAACTCACTATTTCTCTATTTTACACACTGGGTGACAACTCAGATCTATGAGCACTATCTGGCAATGAGCACAAATGTGGACTCAGGTTACTTTCAAGTGCCATATGCAATGCCCCACATGCAACGGGAGCCTATCCATGAAGGTTCTTTTCTCAGGAAGAAACATTAAATTAAGGAATACACCTGACCCTCCCACTTTCTAAAAGGGTCTCTCAAAAGAGCAAGACTGAAGCTGGATGTGTGCCAAGAAATTCTGTGCAATCTAATAGCACAAATTTGTTATCCGAGTGAACTTGTAACTACTTTATAAAAATATCAGGAAATAAACCTTTATGGATGGATGCAAGCATGATTTTCCTAACAATCCAACCACATCTATGGAACTATGGCGCCACAATAAAGTGGCAGTGACAGACTCGTTGGGTAAGCAAGAGGCTTTCATGGTTTAAGGAACCTGGGTGCAAACCTTGGCAGTGCACACTCCCCAGCTCAGTGACCTTGGGCAAATTCAATAATCTCCTTTGGCTTTAGTTACCTCATCATAAAGTGAGGATTATGTCTACCAGATGACTGTTTTAATAAATAAAGTAAGTAGTAATGGCAGTAGCTAATAGTTATAGAGCATTTATTTTCTGCCAGGTGTTGTTTGGTTAATAAAATTGGACACAGCAATAATGCTGAAAGATGAGTAAGGTATATGTACATGTGTTTATGTATAAACTCATTTAGTTCCCATAACATTGCTGTGGGGGAGAAACTTGAGGCTCAAAAATATAAACACCTTCCCAAGATAATCACCTGGTGATTTGTGTAGACACATTGAGTTGAAACTCAGGCAGTTGGATGCCAGAATACCTGTGTTAGCAACTAAACTAAACTGCTTTCCAAAAAGTATTTAATAATTAAAAAGTGATTACTAACTCACGTTTTTTTGGAATTGAAATTCTAATAAATACTGAGAGATGTTTCTTATAAATAGAAAAAGTTTCAATTAAAAACCTTTAGTTTCAAGATTTGGGGCTGCTTTATAAAATAAAAGCAAAATGTATAATGTCAAAGCATCATGCTCAACAGAAGAAAATTCAAGCTTTAAGTAAGGAGGTAAGAATAGAAGGAAATTAGGTCATTAAATTTGGGAGTTATTTTGTCCACTTTGTTTTGTTGCCACCCACTATTTCTTGCAGTGATGACTAATGTGGATAATAAGAAAACATAGGGGGAAAAAGAAAAGAAAATATGGAGACATTTCAGCGACCACATTATTACTGTTTTTTAACTGAGTTCTTTATGTATGTTTAGAGATTAACAAATAGCTTACCTAGCATTGCTTCAAAAGTATTCAGGCTATAGGATATAAACCAAGATGGAGGATAGAGAGGGGGAAACTTCAAAAACATACTTGGGGCCAGGGCAAGATCTGATTTAAAAATTAAAAAAAAAAAAAAAGATTTGCCAAGATGTGAGTTAAACAACTGCGAAGGTTTAAATGGCTCTGCAAGATTTTCAGACAAAATCACAGGAGCACAGACAGTAAGAGGGATGATTTACTGTCAGGCAGATAAAAGCAGTGGGCTTCTGCCACATTGCTCTTGATGGTCTTATTCGACTTCACACAGATCAAAGGATTAAACCTGAAAGTGCTGCAATATTTAAGATGAGAGGCAAAGAAACAGCACCGTAGGGAGAGCCTCACCTTCGTGAATTAGACTTTCTCCAAGTCCCTAGACTCTCCAAGCCAAGATCACTGCAATAACAGATGCTCCACCCTTCAATGCAGATTTTATTCCTTCCAGTAATTGCTAATCCTAAAGTAACTGGCTAAGGTAAAGCCACCTGCACTGCTGGAGTTGGTTGCAAATAAACTTTTTTTTCCTCACCTGCACCTGCTGGAGTTGGTTGCAAATAAATCGGGTGAGAACGAAGAGGAAAATGGCCAATCAGAGGGCTGTGTTTCCAACTGGATGACAGGGATTCTGATGAGATCGGGCCCTTTACCAGTTAGACAGATGGCAAGGCCTCAGGGAACCAAGATGAGCAGCAGTGAAGCCAAGGATCGAACCCAGAGAAACCAACAGCCAAAGAGAAGTTTTCTGGGACAAAAATAAGAGTGGGCTAATATTTGTGTGTTTGTGCACCTTTTGGCTTCATAAAGAAAATACCAGCTTTATAAAGGTCACATTTATTTGCTTTCTCTGTTCATCTAGTGTCCCACATGTAGGTCTGTGCCAAACATTGAACAAGAACTATTTGGACCAAAGAATCCAATGTGTTTGGAAAGCATTTTTTTTTTTTAAATTTCATTAACTCATTGTGAAAGTGTCTACGCTTCATATAATAAAATTAAATTTCTCCTCCACTCCTTTGCTTTAAGTATTATAACAAGTTGCTTTCCTTGGTATAGACCAGAACTAGAGAAATTAAGTTTGTGTGTGCTGCTTCAAAGTCTCAAATAGCTGTTGATATTTGGGTTGGCTCTTTCCAAAACAATTTTGTTAAAATTGCCTGTTAAGTACAGAACATAGTGTTGTAAGACTTCTTAGAAGCATCCTATAAATAGATAAAAATTCTCTCAGCTTTCTCTACAATTCCCAATTGATGTCACTTTTTTTTCCTCAAATTAATAAAACAGTAAATTAGCTATAATTTGAGACATGTAAGTCCTTGACTGACTCCTAATAGGAAACATCACAGATGGCTTTAAAAAGCAAACAACACAATGACTAGGATTGTGTTCTTCTGTCACAAACGGGATATCTGGCAGATCTTCATTTCCAATGGTCAAGAATGTAGCTTTGCTCCTTTTCTATTTCCTGGTACACCAGATTTCATCTATCTGACGTGGAGAAAAGTTACCAGATTATGTACCCAAATCACATATATCCAATATTGGCATCTATACAACTAATATTGAAGCTGTTATCAGTTATGCATGCACCAGAAAGAGTGGCATTCCAATTTAGAAACACCTGTAGTCAGAGGATGTGTCTGATGATGGCAAACACACCTCTAAAAGATCAGGGGTCTCTTCCTGAGTTTTGGGTTAAATGAGTTTTAAACAACTACTATGTGGCAAAGTAACTATAAGTGTTCTCTTACCATCCTGGGGTAGATCCAGGTATGGAATATCTGTTTTTCAAATCTGAGCTGCTTCAACCACTATTGAAGAGATTCCCAATATTTTATAGGAAACATCTGAGTCATTGTCATGGTAACACCTTCCTCACAAGGAAGAACAGGATTCCTGCTGCCTGACCTCTGCCTGGAGTAGTAGCATAAATGCTGACAAGAAGGAATAATGGACTTAAAAGAACATTTAACAAAGTGTTTTTTTTTTTAAAAAAAAAAACCTTTGCTTTTATTCCTCTAACAATATCATACCTGGAAACTCAAGCATATCCAGAGTAGAAAGGAGCCTAAAACAATTGGCTCACCTTGCTTTTCTCTGCTAATGGCTTCCAAGGAGTGCTAACCAAATTCTGGGGCTTTTATTGTTTTGTTTTTGTGTTTCATTTATTTATTTTGTCAGAACTGAGGATGAACCCTGGGCCTTGTGCGTGCTAATCCACGCTCTACCACTGAACTCGCCCTATTACCTACTCCTGCATTGTTCAATATGGTACTGACTAGCTAACATGGCTCTTTAGCACTTGAAAATAACTATTCCAAGCCAAGATACGCCACCAATCTACAATAAGCCCTGGATTTAGAAGAGTTGATATAATTTGTTCCTGAAATATCAAATTCTAGCCTTTGTCCTGGTCAGCCTGGCAACCAGGGAGCCAGTTGGCCGACTAATCCCCAGGAGAAGTGTTGACAGAGGTGGAATGGGCAGACTGGAACGTGGGCTGGGAGCATGGGCAGCAACAGCACAGAGCCTGCCATCATCCCCTCACAAGTCTGAGGCATGGTGAGCTAGGGTATAGTGACCAGCAGCCCAGCAGTGGCCTGGCCCAGGCAAATGAGCAGCAAGGAAAAGGAGGTTGGGACAGGCCCAAATGGTGATTGCAGGAACTTTCAGACTCAAGGGCTAACTAATAGTGTTCAAACTTTTCTAAGACTTGATTAGCATAAATGTGGACCAATGATGGCATTAGCCCAAGAGCTGTTATCAACTGCTAAACTAGCAGCAACCTGCAATCAGGTGCCCTCTCGCCCTGGGAGAGTTCTCTCTCTTTCTTTCTCACTTGAATAAATTCTACTCCTTTCACTCTTTCACTCTTGCCTTCCATTATTGCCCATGGATTTCATTCTTTGAATTTGCAAGACAAGAACCCAGAAAAAATTGGCGGTGAGCTGCTGGAAGGCATAGCCCACCATTAAGAGCTGCAATACGCCACTCAATAATAGTAGAGAAGAATCCAACTTTTCCAGCTGTGACCCTCAGAGTTGATGCCAGCAGGCATCACCTGCTGTGATTAGCTGCTAACACTAAAATGGGCTTTCTCAGCTGCAGAGACCCACAATTTACACAAACCCCACCTGCAGACAGAAGCAGAGAATTGAGTTTCATCTCAAACCCTGGATTCTGAGTTGATTTCACCTGTTTTTGTTACTTTTAAAAAATATGGCTATGTAAGCATTTAAAATTACATGTAATCCTTTTACTAGAATACTATGTGACATATACTTCTTATTACCGGACAATGGTGTTCTAGATTCTGTATTCCTTCTCAATAAATGAGAAAAAGGTAAATGGAAATTATATTCCTTGGTCTTTCTTTTAACTTTCATTTGATTCCTACAAAACCTCAAACTACTTCAAAACTGACTGCACATTTGGAATCACTTTTGCAAAGGATAAGGCCCATTCCCTACCTTTAGAGATTTCTGATTTAATTAGTTTAGGGTAGAACCAAGTCATTGGTATTATTTTAAAGGGGTCCCAGACAATTTTAAAGTATGGGCATATTTTTAAAGAATCCTAGATAATACCAACGTGAAATCCAATTTGAGATCCACCAGCCTATACTGCAAGCAAAGGCATACAAATGCCAAGCCATTTAATCTTCCCCCAAACAGGCTTCAGGCCAGTCAATCAACCACAGCAGATGCAATGTCTTTGCAAGTCCAGACACGTTTATTTATCCCTTTCTGTAATCAGGACATGCACAGGAAGAGTTCTTGTCCCATATTTTATGTGGCTATTCTGCACAAGGGCTGTCAAAGATACTTGTGTCAGCACATGTTAAGAAAACAGCTTAAGGATATCACATGTCAGACACAAAACACATTCTGGCCTGACCTCAGATTGGCACTCCATCAATTCCCTTCTGGAAATTTGTATATGTTACCAACCTCTATTCTAATCAAACCATATCAATTAACCAATCCATCATGAAGCACTTCTGAAGTATTTATGAACCACATTACATACTAGGCAATGAGAAGGGCTGGGGAAATTGGGTAATAGAAAATAATCATAAGCAGACACAGATACTTGAAGAGTTCCCAGTGTCCTACAATTATTAGTTGCTTTAGAAAGTTTGGCAAAATGATAGACTATAAAATTAAAGAATTAATTTAAAGATAATAAAACAAAATGTAAGCAGTAAGGGAGAGGAAAAAGTATCTTTAGCCACAAAAAAATCTTTATACATCCAATGGTTAAATCTAGAAATACTTTGATCTAGATGAATAGTTCTCTTCAAGTGTTTAATAAATACATAAACTTTAGATGACTCCAGAAGACAAGATTCTATTTTAAAGGGACATAATGAACTGTTTAGTTCAGCTATTCTAAAATACAATATACCAATTAAAATATACAAAAGTAACTCCACCATCAGTCATCAACATATGCAAAATCTGACCCTACTTCTGAAGAAAATGAAGGAGTATGTAAAAGGAAGTAAAAGACTTTTTGCCAAATTTTTTTAAACTTTTACTTTTATATATATATGCAGTCTTATTTTTATGTGTTGCTGAGAATCGAACCCAGTGCATCACGCATGCTAGGCAAGCGCGCTACCACTTCAGCCACATCTCCAGCTCCCCAAATTTGTATTTGTGCTTTAATATTGAGCAATTTGGTTTAATTTAAACAGAGTTCAGAATTTTTTTTTAATTCTGTCAGTACGGAGATAAAAGTTGATCCACACACAGTGTATCTGTATGCAAAGTATGCAAAACATGCCTGGAAAATAGAGCTAAACTGCAGCTATTCTCTAAGAAGATCCAACCATAAGAACACATTTTTACTCCTGCAGATAGTCATCACTTGCTTGTTTGGAAGTCTAGTTTTTATTGTAGATATCAATGCCTGTCAAATTAAAATATGCATGCCTACCTCAAGTGTGGTTGACTAGCTTGTAAACAGAAACATCCAGTCCCACTTAAGATTAAAAAATGATTATTCATAGATCTATAAGTAAAATTCTGATTTACTAATTTGCTGGTGTTTTTCCTACTGCTGTGATGACGACTTCCATCCTTAGCACAGATCTCCTTACCCAGCTCCTTTAAATGCTACCTTAGAAGTCCTAAGCCTTAAAATATATTCAATTAACAAACACAGTATGTGTCCTGATAATTTCACTAGCAAATTAAATACCTCCTTTGGTTTTCCTGAATGTTCACATGCAAAT
This sequence comes from Marmota marmota marmota, assembly GCF_001458135.2. Lineage (NCBI taxonomy): Eukaryota > Metazoa > Chordata > Mammalia > Rodentia > Sciuridae > Marmota > Marmota marmota. The sequence goes on from NW_026000057.1 coordinate 31,516,187, forward strand.
ACAGGACAATTTGTATTTTATGTAACATCCGAAAAGTGATAATAAAAGGGTACAAATGGACTCCAGGCTTTCATTGAAATAGCAATTTTCTTTTGCTCTCTGGCTATGGACTATATATCATTCATAGTATGTATCAAACTTAACTGTGTTATATGCTATAAGCAATTATTCAATAAATATCAGACAACAACTTATTACAGGGATTAATGATTAATTAGAGAAAATGAGTACCTGAATAGTATAGTCACAGCTTCTTTTATTAACTGAATTTTAAAATAGTTTTCATTTAAATATGCTTATTTGTATACAGTACTTCTTTTTGTTCCCACATACAGCTTTTCTTATTCTCCTGCCACCATGCATTGTTATCTATAAGGACCTAAGAACAAAGGAATGGGTAATAGTCCACAACCCCCTCCACACATAGTCTTGGGAAATTCTATCACAAAACTATTTTAATTTTTGATATTTTGGGTAATTCGTTTCATTACAATGTAAAATAGCTTATATAATGAATTATGTAATAGTGACTCAACATGAAAGGTTATTTGACAAAAGTTTTATTTTAAGAGTTTCAAAATATTTCAGCATTGCTCAAAAAATATTTTTTTAATTTGTAAGATGCAAATGTTATATCCAAAAGTCTAGTAACTTACATGGTGGTCACTGTTTCATATATGGACACGAGCAAAACAAAAGTATATCATCTGATTTTGAAATACTATTCAATGTTTAGATTAAATTAATAATTTTAATTAAACATTAAATGTTTTAATTCAAATATTTAAGTAAACACAAATACTTTAAAATTTTTAAATATATAATTGAGGAGCTATTGTTTTACAGATCTGCATTTTTTTTTACTTTAATTTAAAACCTATATATTTGGTTACATCAGGAAGTACTTCAGCTACATTGAAAAATCTCAATACTGTGTGAAATGACTATAGCAGTATTTTCAGCAAAGAGTATTTACAGTAATCTCCAGAATAAAACTTACAGTAATGCATAAAATTCTCTCATTGGGATGAATTTCAACAGAGGAGTTTCTATTTATTTATATATATGCTCTATTTTATTTATTTGATTTTTAAAATTATTTTTATATTTTGGTTTGGACATTTTCTCTAGAGAAATATATCATAGGAGATTAAAATCAAGAAACAAATAATGATAGATACTTCACACAATTATAATTTATATCCCAAGTGAGCAAGCCCTTTAAACATGATAATTGCCCTACAGAAATGAAGAATTCCCAGGATTCTAAAACTTTAGTGAAGCCAAGGCACACTGGACCCCTCAGAAGTCCTGTACTCAACAGTGTAAAACATAAAGTAAGCAAAGGCTTTACCTATATTGGAGCTGAACTACTTTATTAGACATTCTGCGATAAATAAGAACTTTAGAAACCTCTGTATTAAAAAATAACAACCCTGCAAAATGGAATACTGACTTCTTTGTCCTCAGTGAGAAACTTGTAAATGGATATGCAAAAAATCCATCTATGCCCACATACAACTCTTTCCTTTCACATTCACAATTCAACTCTAGATGGTCACCTGTTTTCCATGCCCACCTGTGCCCAACGCAGTCCCTATCATCTGTGATTAAAACACATATAGATGCATGAATCATTTTTTTAATGAATAAACTTTCTCCTTTGAAAGGGTCTTCATAAAAGGGCAAATCTCTGTCCCAAATAACATCAAATAATGTAAGCCTAAGTGGCAATGTGGGGATGTTACCATGCTGCCGCTTTTGCCTATGAAGGGTGATCATTTAACAGAAAAAGAAAAAACTATTATACAGCATTTTGTATCTGTGCACCACAGTAAAGCAAAGATCGAAATATTTGGCCTCAGAGGAGTCACCCCCCTGAGAAAGGGGCAGGAGTGAAATCTCCAGGTTTGCTTTAATTCCCTGGGGCCCTGCCTCTGTCTTCCCTTCTCCCAGTAGGCACCAGAGCAGTTTGCAGGTAACATGAGGCCCAGTGGGCCTCTCCAGGCTTCAGTAATGCTTACGCTGTTTGCCTCATTCTGATGACCAGACTTGTTAACAGCTTTTAATGGTCCTTGATGAACACTTGCTCATGTGAATAATACAGCATACAAGAGATCCCAATCCCTACTTCCCCCAATGTGTAGGATCCAAATCACAATATTACACTTCTCTGTATTTAAAAAGTGGAATGTTTTAATGAGTATCACCTAAAATCAGGTCCTCTCAAACTTTATTTTCACTTTTTGTATTTAGCCTTAAAATTAAATTGCCAATTCTCATTTAAAATCAAACATTCATTTTCTTAATCAAAAAAATATGGAAAATGGGCAATTTCACAGTAAAGCATCAAGAGACTACAATTCATTCCCTTTAAAAGAGTCATTATTAATAAATAGTTTACACTCCTATGTAGAGCATATCTTGAACATCATTTAAAAATTTTCAAATGATGAAGGAAACATTGTTGGAATTATAATTCCAATTGAAAATTTACAGGTAATCCTAAACCTCACATTAAACAATGACTCAATCAATAATCACTAATCAAAAAAACAAAAATAATTACATACAACAATTAATAATCAAGTTCCATTGAGCTCAGTGACCTGGTATTGGGTAGATATTTGACCAATGTGTTTTTGAATGAATAAAAACTTCCTACTTGCTCACAATTTGGAAAAGTTTCCGTGGTAGAAGAAAGAAAGAAGAAGTAGTATTCTAAGAAAAGGGAATAGAAAACTGACTTTCTTCAGATCTAAAAGTATATAATTATAAAAATGAGACCTATTGTCATAATAACTCAGAAACTAAAACCTTCTTTTTTAAATGTCATTTAAAGTACCTGTTCAGGAAAGAGACCACAGATACCACATGGTGGGATGGGAGCCAGGGCCACTCCCAAGATGACTCACAGACAGACACAGTAAAAAAATGAGCAACTTCTAGACAGAACACTGCAAAAAGAGAAGAAGTCACTTCAAAAGTTTTCATGTGCTACATGATTCTGGTCCGATATATGAATGTAGGATCACAGATAAAATCTATTGTTACTTATGACAAAAACTAATGCAATAATAATAAAAATAATGATACATCAAGACCACAGGGCTTCAGTGATTTTAAGCTCCTAAAGTACTATCCCATTAAGTTTCAAAGAACAGTTCAAATATTTCCTTTAGACAAAATGTTCTCCAAGTTTATAGGAATTCTAATAATAAACATTTTATGAAGTATGCATCAATAGAAAATAAGTTTTATTGTTAAACTTAAAACAAACATCTGAGATTTTATGAAACTCACTTTCTCAGAACCATCATATTATAAGAAATCCAGGAGGAGAAAAGCCTCCTGTCCCCTCTTTTAAGTACCTGCAGGACAAGTTATCTGCAACCAATCAGACTAAGTCCAAATCTTACTAGTAGACACAAATGGAAAATTTTTTGTGAAATGCATCTGTCAAGAATAGCTAAAACCGAGATTTATCTTGCTCATTCTAAGCACATATTAAATGATAAACAGGACAACAAAATTCTCATGACATATAACTTTGGGTTATGGTTCCTCAGAGCACTCAAAAAAGGATCAGTCCCATAAATTCTTCATTATTCAAGTTTAAAACACTCCAGACGTGATGGTGGGCCATTTAGGAATCACTGTCAGTGGTATTTTTAAATTAATAAAATTAAATTTTAGTCTTTATTACATGTGCAGAACTCAGAGCTGGTAGAATGGACATTTACTATTTTTTTAAATTACCTTGTTATTTAAAATCATTCACTGCCTTAAAATCCCCACTTAAGAAGTCAGTATTACTAAATGTAGAAATATTGAAAGGCTAATACAAATGTAAGATATGTTCACTGAAAAGTAATCAACACACAAATATAAAATCAGATGGAGTAACAACATGCACTACTCCAAAAACTGGGTTGTGTTTCACGTTGCAATCCCTTGACACTTAATGCTGCTCCACTCATTCAGAGCTGTGCCTGCCATCATCCTCACCAACCACAGGGCCATTCCACACTCAGAATAGGGCCTTGCCACAAAATCTACGCCCCTTATTCCACAGGAAGCAAATAGAGCCATTCTCAGCACCCTAAATAGAAAGAGGTGAGCTCCTGGCATGATTGACATCTGCATAGAATTCTAAATTTCCTAATTCCCTGAGGGATGTCAGGGCATATCCACAGTGTCCATGATGATATATATTTCACACTTCATAATTATCTCTTATAACAGATCACTCACTAAACAATGCACTCTGCTTCAAAGAAAGGGAAAGGTATACACTATCATTATGCAGAATTTTAAATGACTTACTGTTTTTAAGAGCTGTCCTAGTTATGTGATAATTTCATCTTCAGCAAAATACCTCCTTTCCTGATTCCGGTGGCACTTAAACAAAGGTTTAAATACCTTGCCAATCCTTTTATTTTTGGTATATGACTCAAATCAGGAAAAGATCTTTATTCCCCAAAAATGTGGGAATTCATTATGAAGTTCAAAATATTCTTCAATTTGTTAGTATTCAATGTATCAGGTGTATTTTTTAAAATGACAAGTAGGGTACAATCATTCATTAAATATTAGAGAAAAAAATCTACCCATTATCTAAGTATAAAAAAAACTAACTTAAATCAATTTTCCTTATAAGCCTAAAATCTAAGAAAATATCAAACCTACAAAACTGCTTTGCTGATATGCTTCTTTTCCCAAAATAACTGTCATTAACATTATCGTTGGTGGAATATTTACCATTATGAGATAATTTATACATTCATAAAGGGGACTGTGGAGTGTAGTAAACACTCAGGGCTAAATTTTTTTTAAAATAATAAGAAAAATTGATTACTTTTATGTCCTGAGGAAGAAAAATTCACGTTCAGCTCACTAAATTTTCAAGTTACTTTGTATTTAAGGAGAGAAAAAGAAAAGAAAGGAAAAGAAAGAGAAAGAAAGAAAGAAATAAAGGAAGGAAGGAAGGAAGGAAGGAAGGAAGGAAGGAAGGAAGGAAGGGAAAGAGAATGAGAGAGAGAGACGAACGGACAACCCTAAATAGCATGTGAGTTTTACTAGACAATTTCTCATAGCCATTTGCAATAGTGACTCCCCACATAGTGAAGTGGGACTCAATTATTACGCTCACACCAAATGATAAACATGACAAACAATAATCACTGGCCCAAACTCTTCTGAACTCCCATGCCACTAGACTCTAATTACCCTGAGGGTTTCCATGCTCAGGAGACAGAAAAAGTATGTCCTGAAAGCAAAGGCAGAATCTCAAGTTCTGATTCTCTACAAGAGGACTTTTAAGGTGCATTTGGAAACAGGACTGATGTCTTCCTTTTAATGCAAATAATTTTTCCATCCCAGATATAGCTATTCAAATAATGAGCATCTGTGAATAAACATTGAATGCTGTGGCTCACAGTGGAGACTATCCATTGACCACAAGGTATGCCACCACTTTTGTACTCATGCAACAAAGAAATGGAAATACGGACAATTTCCCTACAAGCATTTCTATATATACATTTATACATTTGGATACAAATATGAGTAAATCATCAAGAACCTCCCGAGTTTCCAGCGGCTCAGGAGGCTAAGAAAGTAGCTTCATGAGTTCAAAGCCAGCCTCAGCAATGGTGAGGCACTAAGCAACTCAGTGAGACCCTGTCTCTACATAAAATACAAAATAGGGCTGGGGATGTGGCTTCATGGCTGAGTGCCCCTGAGTTCAATCCACAATACCAGGAAAAAAAATCCTGCCAAGCTTATATTTTGAAAGTTACTGATCAAAGAATGGGTAACTTAAAAAAAAAAGTGAAATTTTTTAAAAAAATTTTTATAGTTGTAGCTGGACACAATATCTTTATTTTTATTTATTTGTTTTTATATGGTGCTGAGGATCGAACCCATGGCTCAAGGGTGGAAGACAAGCACTCTGCCACTGAGCCACAACCCAAGCCCAAAAGTGAAATATTTTAAAACACAATTACTATAAGAAAACACATTAGAACACAAAACAAATACCAAGTAAAGGAAAATTGTAGACTTTTCTGAAAACAAACAATTAATACAAAAGAGGAAAAAGGCAAGCTGGGTAAAGCATCAAATAAGTAATGAGTTTATGATATTTTTTGCAATTTCATTGCAATTTTGTTTATCACACAAATATCTGGGAAGAAACTCCATAGTTTAACTGAGTATCAAGAGTGCATGACCCAATGAAGCTTAAAGTCCATTTCACCATGCTTTCTTCACCATTACCATGGTAACCATCTAGTCTAGTTCCACAGTAGATTGTTGTCTGGGTTATTCCAATAATGGCCAAACTATTTCTCCACATTCCCAGGTACCTATTCTTGATTCACCTTATCCTCATACCCTACAGTCTACCTATTCCCAGGAACTCACTCCTCCGATTTAAATGTCATATATTTCTTCAAACCTTTCAGAGATGATAAGTGAAGGAAATAAAAGCACAAATTCAGAAGCCAGAATGCTTGCGTAATCTACATCATCTTGATCAAGTTATTTAACTGCTTCTATGCTACAATTTTCTATTGGTAAGTTAAACACTAGACAAATATTTGTAAAATGCCTAAAATATTATTAAAAATAAGTATGTCATATGCATTCCTCATTATTAACAAATATACTGCATACCTCCTTCATCATATGACCTCCTATTCAAATGTCACAACCTCTGAAAAGGGCAGAAGCCTGCTTTCTACCTAAATCCTCCACACATGTGAATACCAAATGCTTATAAAATGTCCTTTGGTCACCAAACAGTTTTCTTTACTTCATGTTTATCTCTGTCTTTAAAACACAAAACACTCACTGACTATAGTAATTTTCATACTCTCACATACAAGACGCTCCACAAGCCACTAGACGGCTTCCATGATGAATTCAAAAATATTTATTCAATTCTGAAGTCATGTTATTTCAGATTATTCAATTTAACCCCCAAATTTTCTACTAGGGAAAAAAAACTTAGTTTCAGAGTAAGAGGAGTAGTAATAGCAATAATAGCAATAAAATAATAAAAATACTAATCATTAGCACTTGCACAGAATTGAACACATGTCTGATACTCTTCTAAATACTTGATATGTGCTAATTTACTGAACCTTCCCAAGACTATGATATGGATATACTATTCTATTTTCTATATGCTAGACATCAGGGACAAAAAAACTAAAATGACTATATCAAGTTCATAAAGCAAATAATTAGAGAAAGCCAGGGCTAACAGCAGAGCTCCTGGTTGCTGCTTTGTGCTTTTACCCCTTGCTATACTACCTCTGTGGATCAGAGCTGACTCATCCAAGGAACAAAGATAATGAGGGGCAAAGCCAAAAGTACTTAATTCTCCAGATTCCCTTTCCTTGTGAATTCACCATTTTTTACCTAGTATGATGAACATAGCAGCCTTTCAAACTCATTTGTCTAATTAGTTATCATGTATGATTCACATCTCAACACAATTTTCTAAATGTGATATTATTTATCCTGCATGAACACTTTGCTCCTTGAACATCTTATTTGGCTCCTTTATTTTATTATTTAATCTCTTTCATTTTTTAAAGAAACCAAAATATTTCAATGACCAACTAGTTCAGTATTCAGCTTGCAAAGGTAGAAGCTTTTTTGTTTTAATTTGGCTTCGGATGGGTAAATCTAGAAGCAAAAGAATCCTGCAAAGTATTTCCACTGAGCTTGGGTCACACCCAAAATCCAAAATTTTTCCATCAATGCTAGCTGCTACCTCTCAGACAGGCTTGGAATTTTGTAAAGTGCTCCTCCCCTACCTTTACTCCTTAAAAAGCTTTCTGGCCAACCTACTGTTGACAATTTCCAGCAACATGGAGCAGGATCTGAGCTCTAAATGTAGTAAAGTATAGTGGTTATTAGTTCTAAATTAGAAAATTGCCTATCATCACATTCACTTTAACAGCTCAGGGTCCTTGAGAAAATCCTTATGAAACTAGTTCCCTTACCTGTAAAATGAACACAATAAAATATTTACCTCAAAAAAAACTGTTGAAAGGATTACATGAGATCATACTTGCATAAGCACTTAGTACAGTACTTAGTGTGAGGTAAGTACTCACATTTGTTAAGTGCACACACACACACACACAAACACACATTTATTGCTATTGTACTCCAGTGAATTCCCACAAGATTTCCTTTGTTCAGAATGCCTATATTTTGTAATATCCTTGAAAACCCTCATTATACTTGGCATATTTATTACTCAAAACCCTGCATATTATGTAAATGATTATACCATCTAACTGGCTTAACAGGAAAGAACTTATCTGCCAGTTGGGATTAGGGATGGCCCCATGATGGCTATCTAATCAAAAATTTATTTGTCCTCATTGTCAAATATGAAAATTCTGACTATCAGTATAATATGACCTTAGTGGAAGGCTCAAAGGGGCAACTCACAAAGAAGCCCGATGATGAGCAGGCCTTCGAAGAACATCAGATTTTATGCATACAGAAGCTTCTCCCAACTATAGTGCTAGGATAAATAGATGTTTTATCACTAAAAAAAAAAAAAAGAAAAGAAAAGAAAAAAGAAAAAACAGTTTTCAAGGGGAAATGAGCTTCAGAATATCTATGTTAAATGAGGTTAAATGGTTTTATTTGGGGCAAGTTTTCTTAGGGATTTGAATGGGTTATGTGTCTTGTGACATCTGGGAGGATGATCAAAAACTTAAAATAATGCCAAACAAGGACCAAGAGTTCAATCAATGTTTACTGTTATATGATGAGTGAAATGAGAGCAAAAGTAGAAAAATTTGACAGCTTTCTGTGTTGGGACTTACCAGGAAAAATATCAAGAATTATTATAGGCCAGCATTGAGAGGTGACCACCTCTCATACAGTAGGACATGTTGGTCTTCAGTTACTGATAATGTGCCTCCAGGGAAGAAGATCTGCTCCTACATATTCAGTAAGCAAAATTAAAATCTCAAAACTGTAGAGTGTAACTCTTCCCATAGCAGGGTACTGTGACAGTTTCCTTTCTCAGGTTGATGCATTTTGAAGTCACTCATATAGGTTTATTGATATGACTAGCTACCAAAATCACCTGGGAAATCTCATTGAAATGAGCAGTGATCAAAAGCAAAGATCCAAATTTTGTTATGAAAAAGTCTCATTTCGATAATCTCTGACTGAAGAGAAATCCAAAAATCACTGACACACTAATCAGTCATGTGCCTACAATCTACCATATTAACTTTCTTCACAGTCATTTCTCTCATTTTCATTTACATTAAAATAGTTCTTTAACCAGCATGCAAGAGACAAATGTTAAAAGCACACAATCTATTCCCCCTAGTAGGAATAATCGAGAATTTTCATTCTCATGGTCCAACAGTATAATTGTGGACACTTTCCTAATACAACTCTTCTGTCCTTTCTTTGTATTTTGTCCTGTATATATTCACTGGATTGAGTGTGCACTAGGGAAAGTCATTTTACCAAACGTGATTATTTATAATAATGATATTTATAATTCATAACATAATAGTGTGCAATATATTATTACATCTATCAAATGTAATGTTATTTCAAGCCAAGAAGAGAAATTTATGTCAAATTTATTTAAATACATACAAATCACCATATAATTGAAACAAAATTATTCAGTTAACCAAAAGTGTTTAAGCAAAATAAGAGAATATAAATAAACCTCTCTTGCTAAGAAATACTTATATGTAACAGAACAAGGCTGTCAAAAAGTACACAGAATATTTTAATCAATATGCATTATGTTGATTTCTTCCAAATTCATCATTTATAATACTAGAAAAGGAATAAAAAAAGTTGTCTCTATTTTCTTTTCTACCTATTAACCAACCAGTTAATTATTAAGCAATAATGTTTAATGTTTTAATTATTAAGCAATAATTTAATTAATGTTTTAATTATTAAGCAATAATGTATAATGTTTCAACTTGTTACAGTGCAAGCATTTTCTTTCCTTTGCTGGAGAAAGGTAAACTATAAGAGGGGAAAAATTAAATTATGTATGCCAGAGGACAAGAACTTGATTACAGTTCTAATCCTTATTCCCCTTCTAAGGATTAGAATGGTAAATAAGTAATGGCTAAGTAAAACCAACTTGTTGATTCCATTTAAGTATTTTAAATGAAAAATTCAATAATTCAACAAAGCTAATGCAATTTACTCTACAAGAGACCTCATATTCTTGATACACTGTTGATTCTAAAACAACAGAAGAAGTATAATGTATTTTACTATATAAAATCAAAATAAATGCCATCTAGCAAATATTTTTAAATGTTCACTTTAAGGTTAATGCTCTAAGTATCACCAGAGTTCAATAAACGGAACATAAAGAGGTGGAGAAATAGAAGATGCATTCAGTAGATGAGAGACTGCATGAAAACCAATTTAGAATATCTTTCATTAAACAACTATTTGACTAAACTAAAGAGAAAAAAAAAATCCTTAGTCTTCAACCTTTGTGCCAAGAATGATTAATAGAATAACTTAATAATTATACTGCTTATTGGGGTGATTTTTTTGGCTGACCTACATATTAATGCAGAGGAAAGACACTTCATTATCAATAAACTGCATAGCACTACACCAGACTTCTCATCTGAAAATAATTTTTAGCCATGCAAGGAAAAATGTAATATGGTACCCCCAAAACTGTAATTAGATGAACTATTTTCTTCTCATTTTAATGATGAATTAAGGAACTGTGATTATAACAAATGAGCAGAATTATACTTTTTGAATCCTAAATTTTCTTTAGTGTTTTCAATCACAGTACAATGAATCATACTTCACCAAGGCATCACCAGATTGGGGTCTTGCATGACAAAACTGCGTAAGTCCTTCAAAACCACTTCTTAGAAGTGATAAATTCCATTAAAAGTGTCCCATGGATTATAATAATATACTTCTTAAAATATAAAATAACCACATACATCTATGGTAAGTCATATGAGAAACCATTTTGAAAGACAGGCTACTAAAAAAATCCCTTTGCTAAAGTCATATACAAATATTAATAATGTACCTTCAATGATGAGGAAAAATAAAAATGTTCCAAAAATTATATAAGAATGCTATCTGAGATCACAAATGAATTTCATGGGCTATCTTTTAGTAACTTTTCTAAAATTCATTTAAGAAGTCAACTACAGTAATGGGTAATCTAAGGCCAGACATTCTCTGTGGGTTTCATTTATCCCTGAGCACTTTACTATGGTATCTAGAGTTTTAAATACTTGGATTTCAAACCTGGCTCTACTACGATCATATAAAGTGTTTATTTTTCCAATTTGACAGATTAAGGAAAAGAGGTTAAATACCTTGTATAGGTTCACTGTAATATTAAGTGGCAGGGTTTGGATGTACACCCAGGACATCTGGTTTTAATTCTATATACTATGCACACTAAACCACCTAATCTATGAAATAAAATTGGTATTCTAAATAACTTTCAGAAATGTATTTGATTTTTAGACTAACGAAAACAAATTTATTTACAGGCTGAGTGAGTAATACAATGTGGTATAATATTTATTGGTCCTCAATTTAGTAGAAAGAAAGATTGTGGTAAGGATCTGCCATTCACTGGCTACATAAACTTGCCCTTTCATTTCATTTCTCAATCACTCAGTTCTTTTGTTGAATGAGGAGCGAAGAGTTCCAACAATCTCCAGATCCATTCCATTTTCAAAATGAGAACCACACAAGGGTGTGGTATGCATGTATGCACCTCTGATAGCCATCTCAATATTTCACAAAACCTAGGGGGTTATTCCCCAAACTACAATTTTAGGGGAACATTTTCAAAAACAAAAATCAGGAAAAAAGTGCAGTCAGTTGTATAAAATGGATGTTGTACAAAGGGATAAGGTAGAAACTACAGAACCAAAATCCTAGTATCACTGGAGGAATCAAACCCTGCGCCTTTTGTACTTCCTGCACTGGGTAAACCCACGCCCGACACAGGCCAATCCCAAGCCCAGAGTGATGCTAAAGGGATCTACATCTTAATAAAAGATTGGTTTGTCTGTTTGGGGGAAAAAAAAAACAAACAATGGTTCCATTACTCCTCTCTGCTTTCTGAAGCTTGAGAGTGAACCTCACTTGGAATAGCACACCAATAAGTGAATTCTTAATTAAACTTGATGCAAAGAAAATGGGAGGAAAGAGAAAAACAAAGAGAAAGAGGAAAAAGCAGAGAAGTTGGAAGAGAAAGAAAAGGAAATAGGAAGTTATTAAGTGGACTTATAAAGAACATACCCAAGTTTTCCTTCTCAATATGAATAGAACAGTCTTCTCAAAGAATAGGATTATATACTCATCCAATTCCTAGTTAAACAAAAAAGCAATTTGTTTTTACTCTCATATATTTCACAGCTAACATTTACTACAGTAAGGGAGGAAATGCATTATATTATATTATCAAATATTTTTTTTTCCTTTTGGAGTTGGAATGTGGAAAAACAAGCACATTCTGCCATCCATGTGGAAGAATTTTTCCCCTGATTTAAAATTTTTTGTTACACCCAAATTTTCCCATAGCACTCAATACTAAGGTCAACTTCTATTTTCACAAACACTAGGAAGGCTGAATAATAATCACTAAAAGTTTAAATTCCTTTCTAGAAACAATTCATTTAGAGAAAACAAAGGAAAAAAATGATAGAAACAATGGAAAGTACAGTACATTCAACATCCTGATAAGGTAGGAACACAAATAATAGAATATTTCAGTGATGAAGATAACTGAAAAACAAACTACTCTCTGAGAAAAAGAATAAGACTTAATGAAATAAAGGATATGAAGGGAAAACTGACACGGTTTGATGACTGAAATGAGCAGACACAATTTTTTTTTTAAATAGTCTTGTATCAGACACAAGCAATCAGCAACCAATAGAAGAATCTCTCTGCTCTATGTGTCCCCTATATTTTCACTGGATATCTAAAAGCACCCTCATAACACAAATAAACACTTAAGTCCTCTTGAGAACATATGTTGAAAATTTGAGTGTGTCCATTCATTTACACAAACTGTTCAAAGTGCCCACTGTGTCAGACACTGAGCTAGGTGTTGTGGGAATAGTCAATGTTCACATGACATCTCTTTGCCCCAAGAGCATGAGAATGGTCTTGGAAAGCTATGGCTGAGGTCCTCAGCTTCACTGCAGAAGTCTGATGTGTCACATTTTATGGTATTGTATTCAAAAGTTTCCTATTTCCTCATTACAACTAGGAAGTATAATATTCAAACAACTGTTTAAAATGTGGGATCACAGAATAAGGAGAAAATAAATTTTATTCCACAGTAAGAATAAAATTACAAATGCAACAAGTTCAGGACAAATACAATAGTCACAAGTTAGTGCTTAATAGAAATACTTGAGATACCAAAAGACTATTTAAAGAAAATCTAAATGTAGTAATGAAATTACATACAGTAGAGTATTACTGACATTTCCATTAATATACTAGTACAATTTCCTCAGTAAGACTCATTAAACATATGGGGGACATTTCCAACACATACTTATTTCCTTAATGACATCACTAAATTTATAGCCTGATTCTTCCTCTACTTTTCATTGAAGAGACTAGCCTACCATGAGTGACACATGTACAGAATTTTAATAAAATATTCTCTCCTCTCCCAAAGTATTTTCCAGTACTGTGAATATTGCACATATATATTAAGCTAAAAGTAAAGATCCAGAATATTATTTTCCCAAAGTAAGCTTCTGAATCAGATTTTGAAAATTAAATTAAGAACTAGCATGAAAACAAAGACAAAAGGGAATTAATTTCTTCTTTAAAAATAATTAGATTGTGATAATAAAATCTCACCATTAAGCTCAGTACACATGCTCTGTTTCATCTACCTTTCAGTAGACCAGACTATAAGCAAAGGTCACTTACAAGTTATTTCCAAAGAGAAATTAAATCACTTTATTCTGAACCTTCAGTGGTGAAAAATGAAAACTTTATTCCCAGAAGCTCCATTTTCCTTCAATTAAAGCAACCTTAAAAGTAGTCAACGCCTACAACGAAATGAATATTCAAAACATGTTACAGCCTTCAGTACTGTCAACTTAGGAGAGGCTGCTTAACAAATTATATTCCATGTAACAATGCAGACTGATTTTCTAAATGTATTCTTTAAACTGCAAAACGAATAAGTCAAACTCAAAATCAACAGTCCCACATTTCCTTCATTAACAAAATATACAAATGCATGACTTCATAGCATTAAGAATAAAACTAACTTCACATGTAATGTAGCCAAATGAATGTTATTGAACATCCATAATGATCATTTTCCATGAAGTTAAATACTTAATCACAAGGTTTGATTAACATGCTCTGGTTTCTTGCATGCCATGTCATCATTATAATCAGAAAACTGGAAGAAATTTTCTTCAATTAAGTATAAAACAGATGACCACACTCAGGAAAAAAAGTATGTCTCCTTTCCAGTTACAAAGTTGTGCTACAAATACATATCAATATTCACACCTAAAGGAAAGCAGATGATTCAATGGCCTAATGTTTACAACAGACTTGAATATTTTCAAATCCTCTTGGAAAGGTTTAGAGAATAGATTTATAAAATAATTTTATGAGTATCCAATGCTTTGTTTTGCCTGATTATTCAGTACTGGGGATTGAATCCGGGGGCACTTAAACACTGAGCCACATCCCCACTCCTTTTTGATTTGTTTTGTTTTGTTTGAGACAGGGTCTTACTAATTTGCTTCAGGCCTTGATGATTTGCTGAGGCTGCCCTTGATCTTGCAATCCTCCTACTTCAGCCTCCCAAACTGCTGGGATTACAGGCTTGCACCGCCATGCCCAGCCTGATGTTTTGTTTTTTACAATTTCATAACAGCATGTTTGGGGATTTTGGTACTTTAGTTTGTTTGTTGTTTTTTTCTTTTTGCCTTGTTTCCTTTAATTAACAGTGAAAATGATAGTCAAGTGAGAGATGTGAAATTAACGTATTCCTTTCTCACAGAAACATTTCAACTTCTATTTTAATCTATTTCTTTATAAACAAACTAAAATATAATCTAACAAATATATGTTATTGACACTTGTTTTATTTAACATAATTACTGAAGCTTTTCAGCTGGAGATCAATAGGTTTGAATTTAAAATAACTAGTTTTTATGATGTTCAAAGTACAATATACTTATCTGGATACAATCAGAATTATGGAAGCCCCTTTTTTCTAGTTTAATTATTCTTTTTACCTATTACGTGACAATGAAATATTTCGGTTATTTTTCCAAATTCCCATTTTGCCTAAGGATAGCATCTGTTGACCAATGGCTCTCTTATACAATCTCTGTTAATAACTCACATACACAGTCACTCACATACAGAATAATTCATATTAAATTATGGCAGGTATGAAACAGATTGTCCTCCTTGGACTAAACCATGAGAAGGCCAAGTATTCTGTTTTAAATCACTCTACATCAGTCTTGTAACAGAAATTCCATTGACCAGGAAATTTCTGATGATCAAAAATAACATCAAGGAAAGACAGTAGAATGAATCGGACATAACTTTCCTATGTTTATATATGAATATAGTACCAGTGAACTTCACATCATATAAAGCTGTAAGAATAGGATCCTAATGAGAATAAGTTATACTCCATATGTGTACAATATATCAAAATACACTGTACTGCCATGTACATCTAGAAGAACAAATAAAAAACTTGAAAAAAATAATAACATCAAGAAGAATTGAGCAATTCCAAGTAAAATTCATTCATGGTACAATTTGTTAAGAGACAGCTTTCCAAATTCCTCTTATATGATGACTTGCTTCTACAGATTCCAAGTTTCACATACATTTTCCATTAGTTGTGAGAGTTAGCAAACATTGATCTCAATTTTATATTCTATGAAATCTGAAGTGTTGTGATAGAAAATTATCTAAAGACCATAAAAAACCGGACATCACAGTGCAACTTTCAAGGGATTCACATAAAATTACATGAAATACACAGCAGCCTCTGTAGCTCTTATATGTTATAGAACTAAATCAGTCTGTTCATATAACTTGTTTTAGTAAAAGGATATCTTATATAACTATTGAAGATTTGCAGTTCTATCAGATATGATGTATTCTAGGTCACATTGCTTAAAAGTTTGTTTCAAAGAAAAAACACATTTTGAGAATTAAAAGGCATTCTTGTCTGCTTCCCTTCACAGATGAAAAAAAATATATACATTTTCAAATTGGAATTTAAGTCTCATGATCATTTTACTAAAAAACAATAATATAAAAAAATTATGTCAAGCAGCTTGCTTTAATGAAAACCACATTAAAAAAATCAAACCCAACCATCAGCAATAAGTACATGGATAGAAATGTAAGGAATTTCCTAGTTCCCAAATGTCAAGTGCTAAGGGTGACTGCCTATCGCCAGAGTGGACACATCATAGTACATAATAACATATGCAACTCCAGAACATATGGATTGTACAAAAATAATATAGAACAGCATCGGCCCCAGTTACTTTTAAACAACTGCTTTATGAACAAAACACACTTCCCTTGGACAAAAATACATGTCCTAGTCACTATTGATGACTGAAAGCTCACACATGCTTTCTCTCCTAGACTGTGCTCTTAACACTGTCAAAACACATTTTAAAATAGAAGCTATCCAACCAAAAGGAGACATCCAAATAATCCTTAATTTGTTTTTATTTTCTTATGAGAGGTGTCTTATTGGATTTTTCTCCTTTTTTCTTACAAATATAAAATATCCTATATTTAAATTTAGGGGTCTAGATTATGAGTGAATTCTGAAAATACTTTTAAGTCATCATAATTACTTATCATATTTTTAAAACCATTTGGGAAGTCATTTCTGTGTTGATACATATTACTTGAAGAATTACATGAAGCAGCAGTGGGACCCCTATAACAAGCACATTGTCACATACCATAGGATGTTTCACTCGCACTGTCAGTCAAACAAGAGAGGAGGAGTTGGCACTCACAGGATCAGGAGTTAGACATACAGCTGGGTTCTCCAGTCATGCATGACAACTTTATCATTAAAATATTACTCAACAATAAAGGAGAATAAAATCATGGCATTTGCAGGTAAATAGATGGAGTTGAGAAGATAACGCTAAGTGAAGTCAGGCAATCCCAAAAAAACAAATGCCAAACGTTTTCTCTGATCTAAGGAGGCTGATTCATAGTGGGATAGGGATAGGGAGCATGGGAGGAACAGACAAACTCTAGATAGGGCAGAGGGGTGGGAGCTGAGAGATGGTGTGAATATATTTTGTATACTATCAGAGATATGAAAAATTTGTGCTCTATATGTGAATATGAATTGTAATGCATTCTGCTGTCATATATAAATAAAAAATTAATAAAAAATAAATTAAATAAATAGTATGTGGGAAAAACTCTCTTTCTAAATAACAGAATAGGACAGATACTTGAAACTGACCATGTATATCCAAACTAAGAGAGATCTAGTTTTAAAGGAGTGTTTTCTGGACAATGCAGGGCAAAAGTACTAACATCTTTGAATTGTCTTCTTTGATATTGAACATCAGTTGAGAAAATAATAATGTAAAGCAAATTCTGAAAATTTCTGTATTTTAAAATATACAAAATGATTAATATTTTAAATATGTTTTGGTTTTAATTTTCTCAATTCAATACATTTTTCAGACAATGCTCTTTTACAATTAAGGATATATGACTTCTTCTCTTTTTGGTTCAATGATACATAATAGGAAGAATTTTTGATAATTACAAAACCTTTACCTATTGAGGTGTTCACTGTTAAAAATCTCTATTTCCTCATTCTTATATATCATATTTAAAGGTAAATCCATTCTTTTTCAAGACAACTGCCAGCAGTACCCCAGAACTAAGAAGGGCCAGAACTAATACATCAAACAAGAAACCATGAATCCAAGAACCAGGGCTGGTCAGGAACTTCTGTTCATTTTCTTTTTTTTCTTTCCTCCTTCTCCTCCTCCTCCTCCGCCTTCTTTCCCTTTCATTTTTTCTTTTCTTTAGTATTGGAGAAAGAACACTATATATATATATATTTATATTCATTTCATTCTGAAATAGTATCCCAACTTATAAAACTGGGCTACTGTTTCAGAATAGTATCCCATTCCTGATCTTGTCTCAAACACACATTAAAAACACATTCAGTAATAGTGTTAAAACCATGATTGTTCTGTTTGGCCATTGCTTTTCTAGTCCTCAAAAAAAAAATATCACAATAGGTTAACTTTATTTTTCTTTCATTCCTGTGTGCTTAAGTAAGAGTGCAAGAGAGGAAGGGCACACCTCATACCATTCGCATTGCCCAACATCACATATGGAAATGTGATTATTTTTCCCAATGTTTCTTTACTCCAAGGTCATGACTATCTGTTGGCAGGTATCCAGGAATGGACAATTTGTTACACTGATAAAAATGTAGTTCATAAAACTTTCCTTTGTATCAAAGATAGGCCAATTGTACAAGGATAGAATATGGATCTACTCTTAATCAAATAATAAAAATATGAATGAACTTTCATTTAAAAAGAATATTTTTAAACTATTTAAACACAGTTATTTT
Source organism: Marmota marmota marmota (assembly GCF_001458135.2). Lineage (NCBI taxonomy): Eukaryota > Metazoa > Chordata > Mammalia > Rodentia > Sciuridae > Marmota > Marmota marmota. The sequence continues at coordinate 31,534,881 of NW_026000057.1, forward strand.
TATTCCAAAATCTCTAAGGATAAAGCTAAGCAATATCTGATACGACACATAGTTACCAAGCTAGATTAGCTGTAAAGACACAGTTAAAATTTAATTATACATGCCAATTGTGCAGGAAACTGGGTATCATAAACAAAAGGATACATATATGAAAGATAGACATTTGGGTATCTCTGACAGTCTATTAATGAAGATTAACTTCAATGAAAAAATGAAGTCATTGTGAAAGGTCTATTTAGATCTATTTACCAAGGTTTCACAACCTGTCAAACTATTCACATTTAACTCCTGCATTCCCCCATGCAAGGGATGGACTAAGTAGTCTCCCAGACTAATGAAAAGATTGGCTTAAATTTGACCTTGGTCTCTCTTTATAATTTGCTGATTTACTCCCTAGGGGAAAGAGGTAATTAACTTACTGGTTCAGAACTTCCTTAGGAAAGAAATGTAACTGTCTCTCTTAAAAGGGCTTTCCTTATTGCAAATTTGATGCAATCTCAGATTTAAATAGAAATTATTATTTATAAAAGTTTTCCAAACATATTAGCTTCTAAGCTTCACACAGTAGCCTAATAACTTAGTTTGGGCCAGAAGCCCTAAGGGACAGATGGGTCTAAACCATCACGGAACTTAAAAAAGAAAACAAAACTAGAATCCAGGTTTCCTGACTCTCAACTTAGTTCTTGTCATCTGATTCCACAATTACATGTCCATAGATTGTTACAGAAATATTTACAATATAGGGATGTTTCAAACATAGATAATATATTAGCAAAGCAAAACTATACATACTTTTGAAAGCATTCATTCCAGAAAATTACCTTTAAAATAAAATTTTCATCTTTCTCTCCTTCTACAAACCAAAACTCTAATGCTTTTATACAATACACAAATAACACCACAATTTTATGTACAATTATATAATACAATAACAACAGCATCACTCTAGAAACCAAATGTAAATTTTAATCTAAAATAGTTTCTTACTCAACAGGCAGACATGTTAGAGAAAATAAAAATCAATGTTCAGTAGCCCTTAAAATTAAAAAAAAGAAAAAAAGAAAAGGTATATTCTTCAGAACTGCCTAGAAAGTGGATAATCTCTCATCTCTAAAGAGAAGTCTGTGAAACCATTACCATAGGGGGAAAAAATAAAGAGAAAACAAAGTTATGGAATTAATATTACCTCAACTCAAACAAAAATCATGAAGACACCCAAATTTGAAATGACTAAAAAATATGAAAGGTGTGAAGCACAATTATGGAACCATATGTTAAGTGACCACAAATTTATCATCTAAACCAGGACACTTTGGAGAATGAAAAGGATGCTATTAATAATTACTGGGACAACAAGCATAAATTGGGATTGTCCTGGAGGAAAAAGGAAAGCAGGACGTATGGACACTAATTCTATGTCTTCACCAAGTGGATTTTTTTCAAGGATTCCCAAGCATTTCAGTTTTGGGGTTTCCTGATAGCTTGTCTGTCTTTAAGGTCAGAATTTTTTCTTCTTTAATTCCCTTTGACCCTTATTTCTCTTTCCCACTCTAGGAAAATATTGGTCAGGTCCCTTAACTTTTCTTCTGTGCATGTTCTCTTTTGTGTATTAAACTGAAGCAAGAAATGTTTATTAGTCTAAAAACTTCCTTTAAAAGCTATTACTTTGACAATTTCACTCTATTACCCCAATGTTTCCATTTCAAAATGTCACTGAAAAGCCCTAAGGAGAAATATAGCAGTCTGGTTTCTTCCTACATTAATACACTGTTCTAGATTTGAAATCACCTGAAACAGGACTATGAAGGAACTGCTGTAGCCAACTTGAGCAATGACCGTTACAAATACAAAGTCTTCCAAAATTCAATATTCTAAATAAATAAGAAAATTTTTGTGGAAGCTAGTCAGTATATATTACAAATATGTTTCAAAGAAACTCTACGGTTACAGTTTCTGAAGAACTTTTCAATTACATTTCTTGCTTAAGGCTTTCCAGTAGCTTCTCAGAGTAAAGCCAATGCCCTCATAGGACTACATGACATCGTGGATTCCCACATGGGACACCTCTTTTGACTTCTTCCTCTCCTCAGCCCCCACCTCATTCACTCTGCACCAGGACTTGGAGTCCCCTCAGAGAGGCAGGATTTGCTGTGGCTTGAGCCTTACGCCACAAGAGGAAGCTAATCCCTCATCTCCTCTAGGTCTTCCTACATGTGTCACCTCCTGCCACCTTTTCTAACCACCCTATTTTTAAACTGAACACTTCCTGCACTCTGGATCTTTCTTTCCAGCTTCATAAAATCACTATTTGATATATCAAATTTTTAACTTTTTCTGTTATGACCCCGTTAGAATGCAACTTTTTAAAATTTTTTTTAAGTTGTAGATGGACACAACACCCTTATTTATTTATTTTATATGGTGCTGAGACTCGAACCCAGTGCCCCATACATGCCAGGCAAGCACTCTGCAACTGAGTGGCAGTCCCAGATCAAGAACGCAAATTTTTTGAGGACAAAAATATGTGTGTTAAATGTGCTTACTACTGTATCATCAGTAGCTAGGAAAACAACTATCATTTTAAAAAGAGATCCATAAATATTTGTTGAATACATACAATAATAGTCTAAGAAATGTAACCCTTAACTGAACCAATATCACATAGAAAGCGTAGTTAGCTAAAGTTAACCTAAAATTCACAGATAAAATGGCCATTTTGCATATAACCCTTTGGGAACCTTTGAACTACAGAACTTTTTTTTTTTTAATTTTAAAGAATTTATTCATTCTAGAATGCTTTTATCAGTAACAGGAAGAGCAAATTAGAGTTTCCTTATGTGTTTAGCAATGTTTCTAAAAGTAATGTTAAATGTATACTTTTTTTTTTTTTTTTCTGGTACCAGGGATTGATCTCAGGGGCACTGGACCACTGAGCCACATCCCCAGCCCTATTTTGTATTTTATTTAGAGTCAAGGTCTCAATGTGTTGCTTAGGGCCTTGCTTTTGCTGAGGCTGGCTTTGAACTTGCAATCCTCCTGCCTCAGCCTCATAAACTGCTGGGATTACAGGCATGCACCACTGAGCCAGGCAATATACACATATTTGACAATTAAAAGGCACTTAAAATAGAAACAATAAAGATAATTTTATAAATTATGAGCAAAATACTTATATGAAAACAATGACTCCTTTCAGTTTTCTTAAACATCTGGGAGAGATGTAGACTTAACAAGACCTTCTCTGAGCCAACTACATAAAAATGAAAATATCAACACTTGAAACAATGCCAATCAAGCTTCCACTCCTGTCCTTAAGATGAACATTTGTGTTTGAGTATAGGCAATAAAAAATGTGGGTGAGCATTAAAAAAAAAAACAAAAAAAAACCTATATTTGCTTCAAATAGAAAATATTTATGGAAAATAAATTGTATTACATCCTACAGTCATGATATTGAGGTTAAAATAGCTGAAATGTTGAAATTCTAATATTAAAATAAAATAATATTACTCTTGCTTTATATGATAAAACCTTATAGATTAGGACCTAAGCTTTGAAGGACTTGAATATAAATGGTTAAGGGAACTGTGTTGAGCAAGTTTTGCCATGTCTGCAGTATATCTGTGAACTTTTTGAGGGTCCAAGCTTCTTTCAGTGTTCTCCAGTTCCAACTTACTCTCTCTCACACACAAACACACCCCACACACCTCTGTCTCCATTCTTTTCTCTGCCCTTATTGTTACCAAACCCAACACCTAGGCAAAACTTCCCAACTTAGGACCACGAGATACTCTCAGTCTGTACTTGGGAAAGACATGTGTTTCAATGACCCAAGCTTCCTTGTGATTAATGGAGCACATTTATAATATGAATGACCAAAGTCAGAGAATGAGGACAACTGATACACTGAAGAGTTTTGCTAGGTAACTGAGTCAAAGACTTTCAAAAACAAAACAAGTTCTAACTCAGTGAAAGCACCAGTTCAAAGTATCACTAAATTAAAATACCAAACATGCAGCCTGGACTGTGATGTGGCTTCTTGAAACTCAGCATGGCTTGCCTCGGCTCAGTTTTTTTCAGAGATTTTACAGAAAAAGATCACTATTTGTATTAAACAAACAAACAAGCATATATTTGGAGGAGAACAATGCTGTTATGGTTCAGACACAAGGTGTCCCCCAAAAGCTCCTGTGTTGATGCAGGAATGTTCAGAGGTGAAATGACTGGACTGTGAAAGCTATAACCTAACCTGTCCATCCTAACCTGAAGGAACTGACTGGGTGTTAACTACAGGCAGGCAGGGCATAATTAGAGGAGGTGGGTCACTATGTGTGTACCTTAGTAGGGTGCATCTTCCCCATGTATCCACCCCCTTCTCTCTGCTTTCTGGTCACCAAGAGTGGAACAGTTTCCCTCCCTCAGGCCCTTCCACCATGATGTTCTGCCTCTTCTTGGGCCCAGAGCAATGGAGTCAGTCGACCACAGACTGAACCTCTGAAAATGTGAACCAAAAGGAATTTTTCCTCCCTTAAGTTGTTCTTATGAGGTATTTTGGTCACAGTGATGAAAAGCTGAATAACACAGATGCTTAAAAGATTTTTTTTTCATGTACAGACTGAGCTTTCAAAATATGTTCCCAATTAGGAAGGTCTCTCTGAGCTATTTTTCCCATGTAAGAAGATGATCATACATCCAAGCAATCATGTTATCTTCTGGTACAAATGTTTGGGAAATATTGAAATCATGAAATATCATCACTTCAAAGTGAAGTAAAGTGAAACATTATCACTTTAAGCAGAAAAAAGAAAATATACTTACTACCATAAGCCTGTCCATGGTTCAAGCAGATTTTTCTTTACATGAAACACAACACATAAACTGCAGATACTGTACAAATGTCTCTTATAGTAAGACAGGGTCTATTTCAAGTAAGCATTCTAAAACATAAAATAAATGCAGTCCTGTCAATAAATTCAATGTTGAAAATTCAGATGTCCGTAGGGTCGTGATATATTGCTTTGTACATTCATACATACACACACGAACGTAAATGATATCATTTAATAGAGACGACACATGATAAAAAAGGAAACAGGCCCTAATTACATTCCTCTTAGGAAAATGAATGTTCATCAATTTCTTAACAGATACATTGTGTGGTACATAATTTAAAATTAACACCATCTTTCTTCTTTGACACCTGCTTTTTCTCATATCTCTTCTCTCTTCTTATTTTACATGCAGGATTAGGTAGGACTATCATACATTATAGTACAACAGTTCCAGCTGTCTCTTGTTCTACAAGGTAAGAAACACAAGAAACACATTTTTGCATATGTCACTAAATCTTCATCCTAATACTTTGGCAAACTGAAGGTCACTCATTAAGTATCTGTTGGATGCACTAAGGGAATAAAGAAAAGGATAAACAAGTGCATAAATTTTAACTTCCCTGCCTCATGTTTCAGTTACACTGTGGCATCTTCACGCAGAGAAAAGAAAATATATTTACTACCATAAGCCTGTCCATGGTTTAAGGAGAGCGAGCAGACATTCATTCTGCAGCTCATCATTAGGAGGGGCTTCTCTCAGCAGTTTTTCAAGGTAAACTTGATTTGATAAAATTAAGTTATGTAGTGCATAAAATGTAATGTGAAAATCATTTTAAATAAATACAAACTCCTTTTCCTAATTAGAGAACAAACAGTTAAAATACTTGTGCTTCAAAGGAGTCAGAACACAGTGTCTCTTTTTCATTATACATACGAATCTGTTAGCCACCTAAACAGGGAATGCACTTAGAAACCACCATGAGACAATCTTTCAGGGCCTCCAGAGACTGAGCAGAATTATAAGACTCTCCATTCTCAGAGAAAATTACTGAAATGTGAATATGGGAAAAATCTTATGAGAGTAAAATCACAATTCAAAATATGAGAAGAACATCCATAGCATTTGTCAAAAGCCTTACAAAGTAATCAAATTTAATTTATATATAAACCATTTCATTCTGAGATATGGAAACTAAAAACCACACAAATAACATTAAAAAGACTTGATTAAAGGCAATATGCAAAAAAGGATTTTACATTTTTATCTTCTCAAATTGTTCTAATTTGGGACTCTTTCATTTAGTTCCTCAGAAATAAAAACAAAATCTCTCCACAAACATCTGAAAAAAAAATCTTTCATGGCAAAGGAGCTTTTTTGATATTTTTAAGATGCTTTTGTGACTGCAAAGCACTTACTGAAATGCACAAAAAGTCAACTATCAAAGACTTAAACTCTCGCAAAAGAATAGGGCCAACCAACCCTAACTGAGGATCTATCCCTACTGAAACACACTTCTTTATTAGTTACAAGTACTTTGGCAATTAGAAAAAAAGATCTGGAAATACAAAAACTCTAAAAAGACAACTTCTTTAGAGTGTAGTCAGCGCTGTGCCATTAGATAATCAGTTTTGATTTTCCAATTAACAAAATGCAAGGGTCTGTTTGGAGAATTTATTTTTGATTGGACAATCAGCATTTACATTCTTGCCACTCCACAATAAGCCATTTCTGCTGAGCTAATATGAGTTTGCAAAAAAAAAAAAAAAAAAGTAATATAAAAACAGAATGATTAAATGAGTCTAATAAATAACTCTTTGCCTTCAAAGCACTGCAGAGTGGAACAAAACATATAAAAAAATTTTTTTAGGAACCAAACAAAAAATAATTCAGCCTGAAGCATAACTTCTAAGGGAAAGCAACCTCTTAAAGTACCAATAGGGTAACAATTTTTCAGAATAAAGATTTTTATTAATTACTTTACACATAAACATACATAAAAGCAATAAATTTTGGAGAAAATATTTTGCAGTTTTGAATGAAACTGCAAATGCTCAACTGCAAAGCTAAGAAAGCTGGAGCTTCTAGGCTAGATCTAGGAAGTCGGTTATGTATTCAGTTATGTATTTCTACTGCTGATTCCTCTGTGCAAAGAAAATGACTGTTCTTCAGGATTCAGATACCAAGTATATAAGAAACAGATAAGAATTCTTGCAAAAAAAAGTGTCATTTTGTGATAAACTCTTCTTTGGCACCTTTCAAAAACTGTACTTGGTTCCTACTTGATCTATTCATTTGTTGACAAAGCAAAGCTTGAATACACAACTAGGGAGGTTGGCAGTATGCTATGAGGTGAAGAAAGTGAATCTGAAGGCAACATTAATATAAATTGAGCCCTAAGGAGTTAGTCACAAGTTACTCAGTCTCCAAGATAATCCCTTGGCCAAATGCTGAGCTAATTGCTCCCTTCTGTATTGTATATTATTCCCAGTGTTGTCCACAGGGCAGAGAGTAAAAAGGACAGAAGGCAAAGGGAGAAGCAGAAAAAAAAAGGGGGGGGGGGGGAAA
>NW_026000057.1:31542300-31654836 GCF_001458135.2 Marmota marmota marmota
GGGGGGGGGGGGGTAAATAGAGGTACACTAGATTAGGCAGAGGGGAAGTGAAGGGAGGGGAGGGGATACAGGGGTAGGAAGGATAGGGTAATAATGTCCGATTAATTCCACAATGTACATATATGACCACACGACCAGTGTGATTCTAAATCATGCACAACCATAAGAATGAAAAGTTATACTCCATTTATGTATGGTGTGAAAAAATGCATTCTATTATCATATATAACTACTTAGAACAAATAAAAAATTCAAAATGGCACATAATGCTCTCTGAGTGGTAGCTGTTGTAAGACAAAAACTGAGAATTAGGAAAAAAACAGGAGAAAATCTCAGGTAATGAGATAAAGAAGAAAAGATATCCAAAAAGGAGGAAAAGGCTGCATTTGAAACTATTACTGGTCTTGAGATATATACAGATAGGTAGATAGAATTCTTTCTTCATTATAATAAATTCTTACTGAAAATTCTTATTAAAATTTTCATCACTCAAATCAGTATGATTTAATTAAGGCGAATTTCATTATACATCCTAACAAATATTAAACATTGTTATAAAAATCTTCAGAAGCCTTTAATTATAAGTCAGGCACACACACGCACGCACACACAATCAGCATGTCAGCCAGATTTTTCTTCTCTTGTCTTAGATTCTATCGCCACTTGCAGGTCCTACTTTAAGACCAATATCGCCTCTGCCTGAATTATGATTTTTTGTAGACTTTAAAGTATATCATTTTATTTATCTATACAAAAGAAATAAACTGTCAATTATTTTATAACTTGCCACCAATCATAAGATACATCTCATTTCAGAAATAAGTAGAAAGAATGTTCATTCCTTAATGTATGAAGTTTCCCACTGTCTGCCTCCTGTCTTATCTACCAGTTGCACCCCACTACCATTCTTACCCATAGGTTAAGATACTCAACAGCTAAAAGGCCAGGGTCTCCCTTCTGCCCATATCAATGAAATCTAAATCAGATACTGACAGCATGCAAATTGTTTCACACACAAGACCCCCATCAGTTCTCTTGTCTTACCTCCACTTACACAAAATAACTCTACCCTGAAGTTAGAGGGAGAATTTCTCCTTTCCATGAATCTATTCTCCACTCTTTTCAAGACTTCTGTGTATTCTATAAACTATTTCTTTGATCTCCCTTCCAGACCTTCCTCATCTAGAAAAACCTTATACTCCATACCCTGTGCTTCATGCAGTTTTTTCAAAACACAAAGTCACCCCAGGTGCATATGTATATAGATAACTTTTTAAAAAACAATTTCCAGATATTCATTTTCCAAATCTCCTCTTCTATAAAATTATTTCCTACAGAATATTTCTGGTTGTCCATAAATTCTTTTCCATTCCAGTCTTCTTTTTTAGGAATGTTGTTCTCCATTTTTTCAAATCTTACAACGTTGTGTTGCCCAGAGTTTAAAAACCTCCCAAGCTCCAAGCAACTAAGATGACACACACCTCTAGTCTAGAGGGAGAATCCTATAAGAGCAAAACGATAAATGCCAAAGTCAGCAGAGTTTTAATTTATCAGGCCACTACATTCCACACCTTGATCGATCTGTAAGTCGGAAAGTTATCAGGCCATTCAATTTATCATTAGAGATCAAGAATGAGATGCTTAGGATAAGTTTATTTAAATTTAAAAAAAATGAATTTATACTTTTCCTTACCAAAAATGTTAAGACTGATTTGGCTTTTTAGATTGATATATGAAGACTAGCTTTAGTCATGAGATAAGGTGGTAGACATTTTCCAGTTCTAACTAAATCCAGGGTTGGTGGCTTTGGCCAAAGCCACCATGAATATAGATGTTAAACACACAAATGTAACATAAATAAGGAACTACATCCCGTTTAGTATAACAGTTATCTTATTACTAATACTTGTTATATGTCTGTCTCCCTCCATTGAACTATGATTTACTTTTTTAAAAAAATATAAGCTGAATGTTAAGGCAGCTCTTATTCTCTTAAACATGAAACATATTGTAGATGTTCTATAAATTTTTGTTCAGCTATTGCATCAAAACCATAATTAAATCTTCTACTTAAAAATTCTTACTAGAGCCAAGAACAGTGGCGCATGACTGTAATCTCAGTGGCTTGGGAGGCTGAGGCAGGAGGATCATGAGTTCAAAACCAGCCTCAATAACTTAGAGAGACCCTGAGCAACTTAGCGAAACCCTGTCTCAAAATAAAAAAATAAAAAGGGCTGGGGAAGAGGCTCAGCAGTTAAGTGACCCTGGGTTCAATCCTTGGTGGAAAAAAAAAAAATCTTACTGGAGTATAGTTTTGTTAAAATATTTTTTAAATTTTTTAATTGATTTTTTAAAAACTAAATGACAGTGGAATGCAATACAATTCTTATTACACATATACAGCACAACTTTTTTCATATCTCTGGTTGTACACAAAGTATGTTCACACCAATTTATGTCTTCATACATGTACTTTGGATAATGATGTCCATCACATTCCAGCATCCTTGCTAACTCCCTGCCCCCTCCTTTCCTCTCCCACCCCTTTGCCCTATCTAGAGTTCATCTATTCCTCCCATGCTCCCCCTTCCTACCCGACTATGAATCATCCTCCTTATATCAGAGAAAACATTTGGCATTTGTTTTTTGGGGATTGGCTAACTTCACTTAGCATTATCTTCTCTAACTCCAATCATTTACCTACAAATGCTCTTTTATTGTTGAGTAATATTTCATTGTGTGTGTGTGTGTAAAAAAATGTATATATATATTCCACATTTTTTTAATCCATTCATCTACTGAAGGGCATCTAGGTTGGTTCCACAGTTTAGCTATTGTGAATTGTGCTACTATAAACACTGATGTGGCTGTGTCCCTGTAATATGCTGTTTATAAGTCCTTTGAATATAGACCCAGGAGAGGGATATGCTTCCATCTTGGATAACCTTTCTCACCATATTTGGTGGGAGCAGCTCCCAGATAGGATCTCCATCTGGCCAGGTATCAGGTTTCCAACTCCGCCCCTCCCCCACAGCAGTAATAACACAGTAACCACCCAACACAAAAGCAGCTCTCTGTTGGGCAGGTGTGCAGTGTGGCCAGGGCGCCACCCACATGGTGTGAGAGGTCCCCCAGATGGGAACTGCTAAGGGAGAGGGAAACAGGGCTAAAGTTTGGAGCCTAAGAGAGAGACCAGGAATTAGGAAATCTCCAGGTAAGATAGGGAGATAGTAACCAGCACTCAAGTCATAGGAGCGGTCCTAAAAAGAGACCCATGAGGTGCAGTCTCCCTGCAGGGACTGGTGGGTGGCACTCCCTGTTTCCAGGAGCCCTGCACCAGGATCAGTCTTCCCACCCTGGCTACTGCCACCATTTGGAGGGCAGAGACACCAGCTAACAACAGTCAATCCCACCTACTGGATGAGAAGAGAAGCAGGAAAGAAAGAGATCTCTAATACTAGCAACAAACCTGGTTTCTTCCTTCGAGTATTTTTTTTTTTTCTCTTTCTCTTCTACACTTCTATCCTCCGGCCCTCACATTCCCAACATATGTGAAACCAAGAACTTTGCATGAAATAATTGAACAAAGAAGAGAAGCCCTCCTTGTAAGTACTTGAGGGTTTACTCCCACCTCTGAACTCTCACTGCATATTACCTGTAACTCAGATCTCAGTACTGAAGAAGTGACTTCATTATATTTCCTATTCTCTATAAAATCAAAAGCTCCCCAAAATGAAGACCTTCATCAAACTGACCTCTGCCATCACCTCCGCACCTAAAAGGTGGTAAGCCCTAACCTGACATTTTTGGATGAATTATTTTAAATAAACTTATCAGCCTTTGCTCTCTGGAATGCTGATACTTAATATAGTCTCACTGCTTTGAATTTTGGCTCAGGATGGAGAGGGTAATTCCTAAAAAGAAAAAAGTGCTGTCAGTATATGAACATGATGCCACTGACTCACCACAAGCAGGGCAGGCGCGCTCAGTTATTTTTTTCCAGTAGAGTAATGATGAATTGTGCTGACTGAGCCGTTTGGTTCCTCCTGGGACTAATGGCACACATTTTTAATATACTCTGCCAGAATTTAAGAAACAATTTTGGGGCACTGAACAAACATGAAAAGGTTGTTTCTAAAAAATAATTAATAAAGTCTCTATTTCACTCAAAGTGATAATACTACGACCAAAAAATAAAATACACAAGAACACGTACTGCTTTATGTCTAGCTGGGAGTACTTCAAGTGGATCATCTCTGATTCCATCACTCATGAGTCAGTTGCTGGTCTCAATATCTTATGACGGATCACATGTAAACCCAAAATTTATGAGTTCAGTTTCACATGTTTGCCTTTCAATTTGCTCAGTGTTCATAACACAAGTCACCTTCACAAAGAAAGGAATATTATATTATATTCCAAATTCTATAGAAAACCTGCTTGCTAAAACACTTGAATTCTACATTAGCTGCATGCCTTAAATTTAAAAATACTATTTTTTGTTAATTTATTCTAAAAAGACAATTTTTAAATATATTTAATAGTATATATTATGATATTTCAACGATAGAAAAAGATATAATCAATAATAAATGAAGGGGCTGAGTATGTGACTCAGTGGTAGAGTGCTTGCCTCTCATGTTCAAGGTCCTGGATTCCATCCCCAGTACCACAAAATGATAGTAGTAGTAGTAACAAGAAAGGACCATCATGCACATTGACTATATTTATTAAGTTATATAGTTAATATACTATTAAGTTAATATACTTAATATAGTTAATATATTATTAAGTTAATATACTATTAAGTTATAAAGCTTACCATGAAATAAAACTTATTTTATAAATACAGGCTGTTTCTTTCACCTTCAGTTAAAGGATTTCTGTGTAGGCTCATATTTAACTCCCGTGCAATGTAATGGATATGACATTTGCTGATATTCCTCCAACAAATTATTCAATTTCACATGAACTACAAAAATGAGAGTTGGGTTTTGCTGTTTTTTTTTTTTTTCATTTGTAATTATTTTTAAAGAAAAGTCTACCTAACTAATAGGATTACATTAAGTATAAAATAATTTCTAAAAACTTCATATTAGAAAGTATTTTTAGATGTACAGCTACAAGAATAACTATGTAGAAACCTGAATGGAGCAGTGTTGTTTAGACATACTTTGTCTATCAAAGCGGTGAACATCCTGGTTTACCAAAGATGGAGGAAGAATTTTTTTGCTGAATTTAGGAATTTCGGTGCAAAACCCAGAAAAGTTGGTTCTAGGCAAACTGAGAACCATTGCTAGCCCTACTTGACACAGCAAGCTGAAACTTGATCTTCAGTTACTGTTTATATAACAGTAAACTAAAAGTAAGTCATAAACATTTTTAAAGGAATGAATTGATTTCTTATATAACTCAGGATAATTTCTACTTCATTTCCATATCTTAAGTAAAATGCAAATAAACCCTAAAAGGTTTTTGAGAATCCACTATGTAGAAAATTAAGCCTGTAATGTTTATTTTTCACTTCTTATTATAAAGTTAAATGGCCTTGTGAATTTAAAAGTCAAGAAAAATAAATAAAATGAGCAAACATTATATATTTTACACAAATGAAAACTTTAGTAAGTCCAAATCTAGGACTTTTCAGGCATTTTTAAATAAATGCTTTCATTAAGTAGCCACCTTTTTTTTTGTTTGCTTCTTTGTTCTCGGTAAGTGAAAATAAATTGCTTAAAAATGAATAAAAGTTACAGAAAGCCCATCCTTTTAACATGAGGTAAGGTTAAAGCAGTAAGAAATTTACATGTTCAAAGTGAAAGATATACAGAGATAAATGTTATCAGGACATGACTTCCTTTTACTTAGTCATTAACTTTTTGCCTAAAAACCAAGATCTTTACTCTTTTATTTTTTTAACATAAACTAACAAGAGTTCGGATAGTATTTTAAAGTTATTATGAAAGGGAAGAACTTATATGCCTAGAAGAGATATGAAAAATGAGTAAATATTGGGAATAGGTTGTATTTAGAAGTTTTTTTAATACATATATTACCATATATATATATATATACACACACACATATATATATATATATATATATATATATATATATATATATATATATATATTACTGAATATAACAAAAAGAGTGGGTGTTTTATGATGTAAATTATAAATGCATGGAAAGCAATGTTTGAGACATTACTTCAAAATTATAATTTTTTTCAAAAAGATATATCTAATTTTAAACTTTCCAAATTATACATAGTTTAGACAATTTAAGGAACTATATACTTTGTATAACAAGCTATATCCCTTATTTGGGGTGAGGCTAAATTACCTTAGGAATAAATATAACTGAAAATGGTTTTTTAAGGTATCTCATTTGGGCCTCAAAGAATATTAATGAGGTTGACCATTTTTCCAGACAAGCAATCTTCAATGCATGTCACTACAAACTTTTGAATGGTTCACTAGACATATATGTACATAATCAACACATCAGTATAGATACATACACAGACACACAGACATGCACACACACACACACACCCCAATATGGATATATAATATATGTACTGGCTTCAGTGTTAGTATTGGCATCAATGAAAAATGATGTGCAATGGAAAATGATTGCTAATACAATTCTTCCCTTATGACAGAATAAGTTTCAAGAGGGCAAAAACTAATTTGTCTATATCCACAATCTATACATATGTTTGGGTATAAAATAGATGCACAGTAAACATGTTTAATTAATAAAACATGTTAAGGCCATTGACATTTGGATTTTAGAATAATAATGTATAATAAATACTTTAGTGCTTTTTCCAACAATTAGTTGAAAGAATCTGATTTTTTAAGTACCATTTTCTCACATAACTAACATTTACCCCAAACAACACCATATAACCATTTGATGGTCAACCCTCAGATTGTTTCACCTCACATTTAGCTTCCTTCACTGATGTCAGAGAAGGTAATGTGCAAATTTCTTACAAAATGATTATAAGTTCTTTTAACAGTAATAAGCCTTTGTACTGTGTAGCGCCCACTTTTCAATAAAACTGACAATTTTTTCTATATTTAAATTTAAATTTGATTCTGTATTTATAGGGCCTAAAAAGGAAAGCAAGGAAAATTGTCAAATTTACCATGGCTTGACGGGAAGAACCATTATATTACCACAGCTGATGATTCATTCAAATGATACAGAACATGAGTTCTGACAGGCTTTGGGCCAACTTTGAGAAAAAAGGCAATAAGATAAACACCAGCCCTGTACTCACAGAGTTTGTAGTATACTACAGTGCCTAGGTAACAACAACTAAATGAATAAACAAAGGAATCACAAATTATAGTCAGCACTGTGAAGAAATGGGTATGAACCAGAGAGTAAAAGCGGAAACCAACTTCAACAGGATAGTCAGAACAGACTCTGCTGAGGAAGGGATATTTGAGTCAAGATCTGAAGGATGATTAAAAACTCAGTCATGTGAAAAGCAGAAGGTAGCATATTCTAGGCATAGACAACAGCCAGTGTGAAAGTCTGAGGTAGGAAAAAGCTTATTAGCATTTAGAAGAACTGAAAGGAACCATGTTGACATGAGCAAATTTGAAGGGTGGGGTGGGACCCACTCTGCAGTTGGAGAAGTAGGCACCAGAGAAAAGAAGGTATATTCAAGTGCAATGAGAAGCTGTGAAAAGGTTCAGACGCAGGAGCAACAGGAACCAGCAGAAGATCCCTCTCTTTGCCATGTGGAGAAGGAAGGGGGGAAAGCAAGAATCCGAGCTGATGACAGTCAGCACTTTGCCTCAATCATTGATGAAATTTTACCATCTATAGGAAGCAAGAGGGTACATTTTAAAGTAGTTTCTTTCCCCTGAATTGCTGATCACTTATGTTTTACATCATCTGATTTTTGCACTAGCAACACATTCTTTCAAATACACATTATAATATGTCCCTAGGAAAATCTCTGCACTCAGAATATCAACTTTTAACCTTGGCTCTTCTGTGTACTAGTTTTGAGAAGATTCTACTTTCAGTGTCCTCACCCCTGTAAAAGGGGATAATAACAGAACTTATTTTATAGAAATATTATAAAAATTATATGATATAATCTGTGTCAAATTCTTAGAAGAGCAGGCTAATCATGATTAAAGTACTCTATGTAAAAATCTTTGCAACTAAATCCTTATAATCAGAAGTAGTAGCTATCATTATTTTATTTTGAAAGTCTCCCTTTATTGGCTACACTTTTTACAGTATTTTGAAAATACGATTTCTCCTGGAACCTCAAGTCCAGCGAAACATATCATAGCTGGATGTGTGACTTCCCAATTAACAAGATCTAATGTATACATACTAATACTTTTCTAAGCTAGTGGGTGAATATAACATTATCATTTTGCCAACTGAATCATATGAATTAGATTTATTCAGTACTCTGGGGAGTAAAGAGTTGTATATGCTGATTCAGATGCTGAATAGCTAAATAATGTGCACACAAAATAATGTAAAAAATATATAATGCATGATAAGCTTATAGTAGAGAAAGCAAATCAGCAATGAACTTGCATAAGAGTTAATTTGATTAGCAAATATATATTTTATTTATATATATATATATATATATATATATATATATATATATATATATATCATTTAATGTTAAGTTTGAAACAAAAATAAATTTTACCTGAAAAGATTTATTAGCTTGGCCTTCACTGGATCATGAACCAGTTGAAAGGCAATGACATTAGTTCCATAATATTCTCAAGAAAATTACTTTCATTTTTATGGAGAAAATAATGTATGGTATAAAACAAAAATAAATATTTGGGATTTGTTCATTCCTTTTAAACTTGTATGTTTAACTACTGTTTCTATAAGAATGAACTTAATATATACTTAAAGGCAAAAATGTTTTAATTCAAGAAAAAAAATCCCTTTAAGACAAATTAATACATTTTTGATTTAAAAAGCAGTTCATAAACCCTTTGGTGTAACATTAATTATTGAATTTATAAGATAAGATTTTTTTTCCTTAAAGATGAAAAACTAAGGAAAAATTCTAAAAATGGACGTGCAGGAAAGACATTCAAACTTACTTTCCTCCAAATAAAGTACTGAACTCCCCTAGGGCTGGTTAGAATCCAAAAGTGCATAACTTAAAGAGCTGGGATTCAAAAATCATATTTTCTCTACTTTAAAAATCAATATTTATCTCAGACCACAACTAGATCTTAATTGTTTGTGGGAAGCTCTTCAATTTTAATGGATATATAAAGAGAATCTCCTCTGCTCACCAGAGACTAGAATCATGTTCTCAATATACTCTATCACCTATCCCTCAACCAGCCTTCTCAGACACTTAATTCTCTCTCTGACCTAAGATGTTTTGAATGTCTTACACAATTATTGCTTTACTGGCACTTTGATGACTCATAATTATTTTTAGGATCAAAAATCTAACATAACCATCCTCCTGTTTGCCAGTACTCCCAAGTATAACTGAAACACGCACACCTATCACCAACAATTAAATCAACCTCCACCTTCCACAAACACTATTATTCAAAGAAAGTTTATTGAAGGTCAGGAAACAGATTGTGGGGAGTTGTGAACCCCTTGAGCAGAACTTCAAACAAAAGCATTTCTGCCAATAATAGCAAAGAGACTGCTTAAGGTCCTTAGAGTATGCTGCCTGACATCTTATTATATGCACATTTAAACATCTCACTCTGTCAGAAGCAAACAAACAAACTGTTTTTAAAAAATGTTATGATCTCACTGAAGTACTTTTCAACAAAATTTTAACATTTTGTTTAATTTTATTTGCCAAAGCACTAAAGTGCTTTGATGCCACTCAATTACACCCTTCTTCTTCTCAATAATCTTAAAAAAAAAAAAAAAAAAAAAAAAAAAAACCCCACAATTCCTCTTCAAATGTAGGGGAAGAGCAAAGAAGAAATTAGAATATTTTATAATTACAGTTGAAAAGCAAAAAGAATTTATGGGAGGGGTTGGGGGAGAACAGAGGGTAAGCCTGAAGTAATAGTTAATACAAACTCACAAGTAAATAGTAACAATGCTAAAATGATGATCCTCTTAATGACTTTCTCTGCTTTTTGCAACTCTCATCTGACAAAATATGAAGACATATTAAGGCTGCCCTGGACCATCTACACTGAACAAGTAGTAAAATAAAAGGTTACAACCCAACAGTAACTAAAACTGACTCCTCAAAGTCATTATCCCTTTAGGGAATCAATTACATCAAGGATTACACAAGCATGCCAAGGCAGTCAAAAATCTCACTCCTCAGACATAATAATAATTAAAATGCAACTCCCCTATGGTGGTGGGCTCAAACACATTTTACTGTACACTAATATCAGCCAGATCTTAATTAAATACAATCTAGACTGGGTGGCTTAAGGAGGTTTAGGGTAAAAGTAACTACAATGACTGCTTTTTAGGGTAGCTACGGGAACACAGAACAACCAGTTTATACATCATTTTGTCTACAGTTCTGCACAATCTTATGTTCAGAAATACGGTAAACAAAAGCATTTTTTAAGAAGGAGGGTATACACAGGATTAATGCAACAGTTAAGATTGTGAATGCTGTGAAAATCTTGGGCCTTTAAAGTTTATATACACAATAGAGTTCTCTTCTCTTCAGAGGACATCACTACACAAAACCAAGAGGGACCACATGCTTCAGCAGCAGCTACTGGGAATTACCAAATTACATAAAATTAATGGGATGTGGCTCTTTGCAATGAATAAATTTATAACTAAATGATGAGTGCATTACACTTTTTATTCCACTGGGTGAGCTGCTAGAGTAATCAATTCAATCAGGTCTATTAGAAAGACCCATTACATGTTTTATGGACAGCTTTCCTTTCTTTTCCCCACCCTTCCTTATTCAGATTTCTGTTTGTGTGTAAGGAAAAATAAACAGATTAGTCTTTGAATTTAAAATCTGGGATGCAGGGAAGTCAGATGGCAAAAAAAAAAGGGAAAGTAGGATTTGCATTATACAAAGATAAAAGAGAATAAAAAGAAACATCAGAAATAAGTAAAACACTTTGTGGACAAATCAAATCATTTTCATTTTTTAAAATGTAAAATATGGTAAAATATTCATTAAAAAGTTTTTTTAAAAAGTTTTCAAAAGCAAAAACCTTAGGATGGAATTAGTGATCCAACCTTACAAGAGTCCAAAGCAAATTGAAGCCTTAACCGAAGTCCAAGTGATCCACAAATAAATCTGAAGAGGCAACAATCCCATGAGACTCCTTCCAAAGAGGAGATGTGTGGTAAAGGGATAAAAGGCCTAGTCTTTAATTCTTACAATGAGGTACACCCGCGCATCCCTAAGAACAGTTGCTCCAAGTACAAAGCTGCAATAAGAGACAATATCAATGCTAGTGTTTCTAACATTAGTAAGTACACAACAAATTTTTGCTGAGTAAACAAATGGAAGTTTTAAAATATTTTAAAAACCTGAGAACAAATTATTCCAATCATTTTATGTTATATTAATTACGTTAACAATAATATAATCTGAACTATTTTAGTTCTCTATAATAACAGCTGTCATTAATCTAGTTTGTACCATTTGCCAGGCCCTGTTATAAAAAAAAAAAGAAGAAGAAAACAAAATATTAATCTGACAGCAACTTGATGAAGTAAAATTTACTATTACAATCTTCTTCTTCTATAAATCCTTCTTTATAAATGGAAATTACTTAAATATAGAGCTCAAAAATACACCAAAAATCATACTGTAACTAGATTAATTAAAATTCAAACACAAAACTTCTGCCTCCATCAACAGGACTTTTAAACAAAATAAATTCACCAACACACGTACTCAATAACAAACTGGCAAATACAGAGATAGATAGATAGATTGATAACACATGACGAAAGTGGGATTTTCATATAAAATTGATAAATTCATCCAGAATCATTATATACTGTATAAACTGTGCTTTGAAGTCACTACTCTTTAATACTCTAGAGCTATCAGATATCAATTATACAGCATCCTACCAATACACGACCTGTATCACTGCTCTGTCTTCCAAATACATCCTTCCCCTATCCTCAAATACACTCATAGAGTTGGGTAGTGTAGCTCAGTGGTGGAGCACTTGCCTGGTATACATGAGGCCCTAGCTTCAATCCTCAGCACCAAAATACACACACACACACACACACACACACACACACTCACACTCATAAATGCACTTCATGGTTTTTTTTTAATAGATGTGATAATGCTTAACACTAAAATTCTCAACAAAGAATCATGGTAGAAACACCTACATTATATGAATGTTTATAGACAGTTGCCAGTTCATCAACAACTTATTTACTACTGATGGCAATAGCATTATATTAGGAACTGAATAGGAACAGACAAGCAATTAAAGTTGTTAACCACTTAGTCTTTTCCTAAAACAGTTATTTTTAAAATCTAATTAAGATATAAACATGCGAGATGGCCTGGAAACTATTTTTTAATCCAATCATCTCCAATAGAAAACTCATAAGCTACTAGTTGAAAACACAAGTACTGAAGAGAAATAGGAAGAATCAACTGTAGGGATGCACAGTGCCACAACACAGAAGTCAAGTTTAATAACTGCATGTGCTTCAGATTGTTCAGTGAGAAAAACATAATTTTAATAAAAAAAATAGTAAGATTGGATTTTTCCACCCATTTCATGCCTCACAGAATCACAAGACTTGCAGGCTGTCCTGTATGTGTCACTTTCAAAAATCTGTTTACATTATGAAATCTGTTTCATAAGTGAACCCGTTGCTTCATAACTTGTCCTTGAACGAAGGCTCAAGGTGCCACTGACTCTGTGTTTTATTACCCACTAGCATGGCAGCAACTCTACAGTGGAA
This sequence comes from Marmota marmota marmota, assembly GCF_001458135.2. Classification (NCBI taxonomy): domain Eukaryota; kingdom Metazoa; phylum Chordata; class Mammalia; order Rodentia; family Sciuridae; genus Marmota; species Marmota marmota. The sequence continues at coordinate 31,555,240 of NW_026000057.1, forward strand.
TATTACTATGTTCAAGTGAGCAGAGGGGTTAAGGGTGACCATAATAGTGGCTCCAAGCCAAGAGTGCTTCCATATCCTGAGGACATGTTTGGAACAAAACTATTTCCCTTATACCCACTCCTCATAACCTACAAACTTCCTGAAACCTCTTCTTATTTTCTATTCAACTTATTCAAACTGCCTGACCACCACCTTTGTCAATCAATTTTTGGAAGTTCCCCGACTTCTATATGCAGTACATGTGAGCACGCATAAGCAGAAGCACACATGCGCATGTGCACACCCACCAGCAACACACAACCTCCCTGATGCTCTCATCTGTGTCCCTAAGGATACAAAAAAAATCACCCATTGTGCACCATCTGTATCAGAAATACCATACCAACTGACAGAAGTGGCTGTGAAAATGAGTACAGGGTTAAGGCTTCTTGGCCGGGAGTTGCATGTCCTAAGTTCAAGTGCCAGCTCTTCTTACCTGCCTGCATGGTCTTGGGTGGTTATTTCATCTTTCTGATCCTCACTTGGAAAATACATGAACTCCTAAACAAAGATGTTCCTAACACACACCCCACTTTGAAACTATTAATTCTTAAAAGAATAAAAGTTAATTTTAAAAGAATAGTTTTAACTTATATGATAAGGTTTAGTATATTTTTTATGAGACCAAAATGTTCTATCTCATGATGACTGGGACCATAGTCTCTTACTGAGTTGAATGTTGGTTTCCCAGGACCGAAGGCGAGATTGCAATATTTTCCAAATATTACTAATACTTGAGACATGAGAGGAATATATCAGTCACTCTTGTCTCTAAATCAACTCAATTTTAGTTTCAAAGTATCATTTTAAAACATGCTTCCTTATACAGATTGTTCCTTAAAATATCTTTTACAAAAAAAAAATCACTCTAGGACCAACTTCCAATAATATGGATATCTTTATTCTGTACCAATGTCTATTCTTTACCATACAAACATAAGTTAGTGCACACTTATATGATTTCCTATTGTTGTTGTTTAAACATTTCTGTAATATTAATAAGAGTGAATCAGAATGTCTAGATAATTGACCTCTTTAATCTTCAAGTTGAACAACCCAAAAACAACATACAAAAAAGTCAGCAGTGAAATATGCTATTGAGGAGCTGAGGTTGTGGCTCAGTGGTAGCGCGCTTGCCTAGCATGTGTGATGCACTGGGTTCGATTCTCAGCACCATATACAAATAAATAAAATAAAGTTCCATCAAAAACTAAAAAATATTTTTAAAAAAGAAAAGAAATATGTTATTGAGAGCACACGACATACTGATTTCAATTAAGTCCATGGAATAGAAGGAAGTGAGAAATAATTTCCTCGGAACATCCCAAAAGACAGCTGAATAACAGCACCATTAAGGGGATGCTGTCCCTTTGCAGACAAAATAAAAGCCAACAGATCACATACATGGACTCCCACTAAAGCTGCACAGGAAAACAAAAGACTCAGAACAGAACTGGTTAGTTGATGTGACAAACACTTTCTAGATTTTAGAAAATTTCAAACTGCTTTGACACCTTTTCCTTGATTATTTTATACATGATGCAATGAAGTATGGAACTGGTTAATATGGAATTTTTACCTAAGCCCTCGGCTCTGTGGCACCCAATACCTGACTCTGAAATGTTTAAAGGTGCCAAATGTGGCTCTGTGAGAAACTGCTTTAAAGGAGACTATTTAAAGTCATTTCCAAGCTATGTCATAATTTTATATGCATCACTGACAAAAAAAGAAAGGAGAAAAATGGACTCCGCCTATGAAATTGAGCCATCAGCTCTATCATCACCATCAGCCCACATATTTTTTAAAAAAAATCTACAGAAATTAAATGAAATTGGTGAGTAGCTTCTCCATACTCACTTCAATGGATATTTTTTTAAAAAATCGCTTCCCATCACGGCTTTTAAAAGATAAAGAGAAGCAGTCTGATTATACAAAAGAGAAGGCTCACAGACTGCACAGGAAGATTTCCAACCTTGAACCTTCCGCCATCCCCTCCTCCCACCATCCAACTGCACTTGCTTATCACCTGTTTAACTCACCATGTTCTCTCATATACACCAGCTCTTCCCTGCTACCTCAGTCTTATTAGTGATGCCACCAAATTTGCAATCTTCTGGAACAGAGCTATCTAGGTCTTATTTCTGGGTTTTTTTTTTCACCCTTTTATCCTTATTAGTACAAATTAAAAAATGCATTCAGCCACTAAACCAAGCACTTTACCATCATTTTATTTAATGCACCATGTCAACACATTCTGTAGGGTTTTCATTTGATTAACTAACTTCTTGAAAGTATCTCTTATCCTTCAACGTCGCTGCTGCCACCCTTGACCAAGCTGCAGCCTACCTCTGAAGTATTTCAAGAGCTTCTATTCTTTCTCTATTTATCCAGTTTATCTTAAGAAGATTTATCTTCCTAAAACACTATGGCACTGTGGTCCTCTAAAACCTACATTGATGCCATCAATCTCCTTCGAAATATTTTCCAAAATGTATTTTGTTGTCAAAAGCAGATAAAACAAACCACACACAGAGAGACACACACAAACAAACAAACAACAACAACAACAAAAACACTTATAGCCAACTAGTTTTAACATATTCTGTTTGCCATGGTTCCTTCTTAAAATTTCACCATGGACATTGACATATTAAAATCTCTGAAGTCTTGAGGTATAGAAATCTGTAACCTTCCTTTGGCCTACCATATTCTACACTTATATGAAGAAGAGACCCCCAAAGCATGCATTAATGAAGCAATTTGGGAAACACTATTATCATGTTTTATTCTAAACACTTTTCTATCTCTTGATTCCCTCTTTAGTCCTGTGGACAAGTGGGCACCCAGCCATCCTTATTTCCTATCACTTTCCCTTATCTCTAATCTTTCCAAATGCACTCATCTCTTTCTCAGCTCAGTTGGGTATATTTTGACTCTACCCATCTCTGCCTCCCCTTTTCCACACAGTTTTACATTGTGCTAGTCTCCAGAAACTGGTGCAAGTCACAGTTCATCTACAAAATTTTCCCAACCACCTCGTCCTACTTAGGCCTCTATCTTTTCCAATTAAAGAAGAAACTCTGTAAAAGAAGCACCTATGTCTTATGTCAGTGTTTTCACTTCCAGAAAAACGTGCATATCTTGGGGTCTAAATGAATCTGCTTTAACAATCATATTACTGATGACCTGAGACAAAGAAATGCCCAATTGAAGTAAGATAGCAACTGTGACATATACATTAGAACACTGTTTTTGAGAAGAGGACAATGAGATGCTTTTTATTTATTGTGATCATCTTTAACCAGTGAAGTCATATAAAGAAATATGATAGCCCAAAGTGACAAACAAAGCTTTGGCCACTTTTGTGGCCTTAAAACAAAATGAACAGCCAAGAGCACTAGAAAAAGATTTGTGAAGAGAAGCAGCAAGACATCTATTTTTAATGCATACCTAATAAAACCTTAATTGGTAATAAATTACATGTAATTTGGGTTATTTGGAGTTAAAATTTTCCTTTTACTCTGACTTTATAAATACAAGAAAATAATCTAATATATAAGTGTTACAGAAGAGACCATGTATTAACTGCAAGCTAAATTAGTTTACACACAAAATACACAGGTAAGTAAATGTCTATGGTCATTTTGAGGACTACTTTATATGAAGACTTAAAGGGCTCTGTCACTGTGACTTATAATCAGTTTAGTTAAATTATAATGCTAATGAATCAAAGGTGAAAATGGTTAGTCTTTCTGAGCCAGATGGGTAAACTTTGAGTTTGTAGCCTTATCCTGTAACCTCCACCTTGATCTTCCAGCTGTCCCATAAAATGAAAGCATGAGAAAAATTTACCAGTCTTATGAGAAGAGCAAAGTATGTACAATAAGTAGAGCATAAGCAATTCCTTCAAAACAGAGAATTCATTTGCAATCAAATGCAAATAACACAGAAACTTGCTAACTAGAACAGAACATTCTTTACCATAAAATAAACTTTGTGGAATTCTGGATATTAAATATTTTTAAAGTTTCATCGAATAGAGATATAGTAATGTCCTCCTTCTATTCTGGAAAAGATGTTCTGCCATTTTAATAAATGTCTTCCTCCATGCTACCACTGAAGATCTTTCCCTACCAGCCCTTTCTATGCCATGTCACATTATTCTGCCCTTTGTACTAAACACAACATGTGCATCATTTCTATAATTATTTTAAGCAAATAATTCACAAAATTTAAGTGATCTAACTTAATGTGTTTTCCCCACATATATTTAATATTTTTCACTCTGCTTGTGATTTTTTTTACATTAGAATATACTCAGGAAATTCAAAACCACAGTAGATATTTCAACAGGAGAAATTTAATATTGGAAATCAGTTAACAGTTGTTGGAGGACTGAAAGACTGAAACAGCAACTCTGAAGTAACACAGAAACAAAACAGAAGAAATAACCTTAATATTTAGTGAATGCTACTAGGCATGTGTCACTTGATTGGCCCTACTCAAAGGACAAGAAACCCTTCTTTGTCTCATAGAAACTTAACATTATAGAGAGATGAAGAATTGAGTGAAAAGTATGTGTTCAGTTGCTCTTGAATGGTACTGGAAAGGAGGTCAGACTAAAGTTCAATCTAGACACTATATATTTCTTATTTGCAAGTCCATAAACTTCTTCTAGCTCTCCCAAAGCCAGAGTACTAAAGATTTTCACTAGATGACCAATAAGATTCCCTCTATCTCTAATATTCTAGGGTCCTTTACAATGAAAATTGCAGGAAAAAAGTCTTAAAAGGTAGTATGAGGTAAAAAGAACTTGAGCTATAGAGCCAGATGGACCTAAGTACGTTCAATTTATAGATTAGAATTCCTTCCTGTGTTATTCTTGTTACAAGTAGAGATGCTACATTAAAGGCATACAGAATAAAGTTGGTGCAGAATAAATGGCAATTGTTGAATTAAAAGGAAGCCACTATTCTAAGAAAGTCAGCTGTATCATCTCTCAAACATTTAAATGTATACATGTATCATCACTTTTACCAAACAGTAAACTTCAACTTCCACAGTACATGCAATCGCTCTAGGGAAGGGGTTTTACCTTTCCCACTGACACCAGCTGATGGACACATAATCAACTCAATGCTGGTTGGATTATATTTTTGCACTTCAAATTATTAATCTGTCCTCTTTCCCCAAAGATATGAATGATGCAGATCAAGATGCCCAATAGCTATACACTGACAAATTTTCTGATTTGTAATTAGTGGAGTTCTATTAATTTTCTTCTGTCTGCTCCTCATTAGCACTCATCTTTGTATTTCAAACCTTTAAAGGGTTCTTAAGACATCTATCAAAGATTCTTAAATGTTAAACAACACTTAAAAAGAAAAAATTCTAAATTATTGCTTTGGGGGATTTTTAAATTTGTTAAAAGAATGCAGCTATTACTACAAAGATGATTTAGATTTTCTCTTTTGCATTTCATCCACATTGAACATCACTTTAATACACGATTAGCAAAGGTAACACAAATAAGTTTCGCTTTAGCTTTACATTTTTTGGCATATAATATTAAGTGTTTCTTAATGTCTTTTCTTATCATTTGTCCTTATACTAATACATTAAAAGTACAACATGTTTTCTTGGAAGAAGTTGCTAGAAACTTTTCATTGCCTGCAAGAGGAAAGATGAGTGTGTGTGTGTGTGTGTGTGTGTGTGTGTCTGTATGTGTAAATGTATTCATTCCTCATAAAATAGAAAAGTTCAGCACAAGAAAAAAAAGTACACAAGAAGCTATTATTCTGTGATAAGGCAAAATATTTCTTGATATTCTCACATCAGTTATCAGAACTAATTGGGTTTTAAGAACATGACAAAGAACCTAAAGCAAACATTAGCTTTCGATTTCATTTTACACATTTTCAAAATATTTACATGTATTTTTTTTTATTTTCAAAGTAGGACAAATGACAACATCATATTGCCAAGTTTCTGAATATAGTCCCCCATGTCATGTTTTGTATGACAAGGCTAATTGCCAAAAATATAAGTTTGCTATTTTTATATTGTATCACATTTTAAAGAGAATCTCATCAATGCATTTGGAACATAATAAAAAAACAAATTTGTTTTCCAATTAATTTTTTATAAATTATATGCAACTAACCTTTTGTATAATTTTCCCAGAGGTAAAGCACAACTGAACAGCCATCAAATATTAGCTTTTGGATGACTACACACTTTGATGCTGAAATGCTATACAAGATATCAAGGTAATAATTTATTGGAAGTGTTATTTAATATGTAACCTCTGTATTATTTTATGATATCCATTTTCAAACCAGGAGAAAAAAATTAGTTCTTGGAACTTGAGAACCAATGAGATTTCTGATATAGATCAATCTAAACCTTCCGATAGATTAGGAGACTGTTCCCTAGATAAGTTAAGCCCCTTAGCTAAGGTCACACAGTTTATGTGGCATAGTGAAAAAGCCAAGGATTAATAATCAGACAGACTTTGATTCCAGGACAAGCTCTGCTTCTTACTCTATCATATTTTACATATGACTACATCCTTCAAAGTCTTAGTTTCTGCATCTGTGAAAAGGAAATAATGAAAAATATTTCATATGTTGCAATGAGAAACAAATTTAACAAAATATCATGGTACAAAGATGGATATTAAACTTTTGTGAGCTGCCATCATTATAAAAAATAAATAGCTACAACTAATATAGTTTTCTGGCCTTCTTATCTACACCTGACAGAGAAGATATGGTGCTAGCTTAACTTGCTGGTAGCTTTTAATACAAAATATACATTTTTCCCATATACTTTTGAAACTAATTCCAATTACCTGAATCTCATAAATTCAAAACTGTTCCTTCTGCCACCTAAATATTAAATTAGCATAATTGGCTAATCTTAAGTGACTTTTTAAAAAAGCTTTCCATTCTACTAATTAGCCTCAGCTTTTTTCCCTTAAGTGAGATTAATTTTTTTCCAACTGCAAAATCTTAATAGGGTTAATGAGTGAATGTATTTCCCTTTGTAAATACAAAAGACTTCTAATATTTATGTTAATGAAAAATAAAAATTTTAAAGGCAAATAAAATGTCTCAACTGTGGTTGCCAATTGGCCTTTCTCCTGAAAAATTAGTTTGGTATGATGATTAAAAAAGTAAAAAAAGAAAGCATTGTTCCTTTTTTTGAAATAAGATATCTTTATAGCCTATAAGGAAAGAGTGCTTTCTATTTTATTAGAAAAACTGCACTTCTATTTAACCCAAAGAAATTTTTCACATCTCTTATTTAACTTCTCCATTATGAATTAATATTAACATATGAAGAACTGGCAATAATTCCCTTTGCTCCCAAAGAGTCAGAAAATTTTGTCTATATGGATATAAATATGGAATGGTGAGAACAATATGACAGGGGAAATCTAAAGAAAGTCCTTTGAGGTTTCATTTATCAAAAATACAGTTTTATTTATCAGAAAAAGAAATGCAACATATATACCTATTACACAGGTATATATAAATATATATTTATATATATTTTTCTCAGTGTTCTTGCAATGATGAATAAATTTCCTTTAGTATAATATGAGAGCTATAAATGACAGGTACCTATAAACATCTCTGCTTATAGTTTGCTAATTATAAAGTTAACACCAGCAGGGGCACACACCTGTAATTCTAGATATTCTGGAGGCTCAGACAGGAGAATCCCAACTTTGAGGCTATCCAGTACAATGGAAGACCCTGTCTCAAAACACATTTTTAAAAAGGCACAGGGATGTAGTTTGGTGGTAAATCATTTGCCTACCATTTGTGAGGCGCTGGGTCATTCTGCAGTACCACACACACACACACACACACACACACACACACACACAAAGGTTTCAACCCCAGAGGTTTTGCTACTGTGTAAAAATATGACTAACAAACAGTATCCCTAGCTGCTAAAAGTAAATGGAAACATCTACATAAATTTCACAGGGAAAAAAATTAAGCTGTATCTAACAATGAATGACCAGCTCTTCAGAATACAGTACTATGAAATTTCACCCTTTAGAATCAACGACTATTTGTTAAATGTTCTATAATTGTTAACCCCAGGGATTCTCTAGAGCACTTCTGAATAATAGGAAAAAAAAAGTGTGGAAATTAAATGTAACATTCAAGCATAAAGGTATACAATAACAAATTGCTGCTTCATTAAAGTATATTCTAATGTCCTCTTTCTTTCCTTTCCCAAGAGTTCAAAGATGAAGGGCCCACTGATTTTCACCAGCAGGAAGAGATTTTTGCCATTTCCAGAAGAAAAGAGTAAAACAGGATCTCCATCTCCACCTTTAAGCAACCATACATAAATGCCAAAATCTGTCAGGGTAATGAGACTCACAGGACAGTCACAAGCCAGAATCCTAAACCACCTTCTGGACCAAAGGCTTCAACAGAAATTTCTACAGAAACTCAGAAACATCCACTCAACAAAAATAACATTATTTCTTACATTTTTTTCTGATATATATGTCATTTCTCCCAAGTTGGTATTAACTCAACAACATAAACTAAGACACACTACAGTGGAACAGATAAAGAAGGGTCTGGTGGGAAATCGCTGTACCTAAATTTGTAATTCCATGGTAACGGCTTTCAACTATATAAAAAAAGAAAGAAAAAAGACCAAGACATACTTCATGGAATTTTGAAGTTCCCAGAACTAAGACCATATATTGAACCCACATAGGTCCAAGTATAATTCTGCTTCATGGATACCTGATAATAATAACAATAACTTTCTCTGTGCTAACATTATTCTTTATACCTTTGCAGCCTGACTCAAAAGCTCAATACCTACTATCTTTTTTCCCTCAAATAAAGCAGTCCTGATCTATCTCCCTTTTCTGACAGACTACTGCTCTCATACTAGTTCATTCTACCATGAAGCCCACGCAAAACACTTGAGGGAGGTGAACAGAGTGAATTCTATGGCTATTATGATTTGGATATGAACTGTCCCCCAAAGACTCTTATGATGAAGGCTTGGTCACCAATGCAACAATGATTTAGAAATGGGGCTTTTAGAAGTGACTGGCTCATGAGGACTCAGACCTCATCAGTGGATTAATCCACTGAGAGCTAAATGGACTACTGGGAGGAAGCGGACACCATTAGGTACATGGGTCTTATTTGGAGGAAGGAGGTCACTGGGTGGATGCCCTGGAAGGGTATTCATGTTCCCTGGCCTCTCCTCTCCACATCTCTCTCTGCTTCCCAGCTGCCATGAGCTGACAGGCTTTAGTTTGTGAGGACCTTCTAAATGATGCCCCTCAAGCCAGCTGACTATGGACTGAAACTTCAGCGGCATGAGCTAAAATAAATCTTTCCCCCTTTGGTTGTTTATGTCAGGTATTTTGGTCACAACAATGAAAACATGACCAACACCAATGGCCATCCACCTGCTGCTGATCCAGGGGTTTGCCACTTATTAAAGACACATGCTTCCCACACAGGGAGCAAAGGATTGACAAGCCTAATGCCAGGGGCAGCTCCGAGGGAGCACAAAACCAACTCCAATGTATATTCACAAAGCACTGTAATAAACAGCAAAATGATAAGTGGAATAAAGAGAAGGGAGGAGGGAAAGAGGAAGTACTGGGGGCTGAATTAGAGCAAATTATATTCCATGCTTTTATAATTATGTCAAAATGAATCCTAATATTCTCTATAACTAAAATGAACTAATAAAAAACTAAACTAAAAAAAAAAAAACCTGAGTAAGCTACTTGGGTCTATTTTTCCAATAATAGGGTGGCAGATTTGTTTGTGATCAATTCTGACATAAATTTCACTCAGAAACCTCTAATGCTGTATTGCATATAATCTATAAAAATCAAGTGTTTTTAACCAAACTCTCTCCTTCCATTAAACATTGAGGGGAAAGTGCACGCTTGCTACTATTTCAGAGTGAAGAGACTTTTAATATGTCAAGGTATTTGGTAAACTCAATCAACCATTAATACACTTTCAAAGATTCCTGGACACTGATCAAGATTTGACCAAAACCAATGATGACAATGTGGATACATGCAAATAACAGACAAAGCAACACACTGAGACAGCTTATGAAGCATTTCTGCTTATGTTTCTTTGATGAAGTTATTCATATCGAAATACAATCATCCCAAATGGCACAGTTTCTCTGACCAATCACCACAAAATGGAAGATCCCTGCTATATTATTTTTTAGATACATTCTTACAAGTTATATATGTGAGAAGCAGATGGTGAACATCAACTTGAACCATTCCACCATCTGTTCTTTATACAGCTAGTCAAATTCAGAACATTAGTCAAAGATTAAAGAAAGGCAATGATATTGTTGAAACCCAAAATCCCTGTCTTTCTTGAACTCTCAACAATTATAATACATATGCAAAGCACCTTTCAAGCACAGCAAGTTATTGATAAATGTTTTTGAATTCCACTTTATTTAATAATACATAAATATAAACATATACAATATCCCACAGACACTTTCTGGACAAAAAAAAAAAAAAAGAAAGGAATTATGAAAATGTATGCTAAAATGAGGGGGGGAACACAGAAAATAAATTGCATTTACAATAGGAGGATACACAATGAGAAACACAGCAATCATAAATACTCTGGCCCAGTTTGTATTCATTTGCATTAGAGAATGGTAAGGTTTGGTCTGAAAAGTCTCCAGAAGGTCAAGTGCTAAAAGCTTGTTTACTATTCTGTGGTGCTATTAGGAGGGTGGGGCAACCTTCAGGACCTGTGAAGAAAGAGGTAAGTCATTGGGGGCAGGACTTTGAAGGGTATATTTTGTTCCTGACCCCTCTTGTGTGCAGGTACACTCTCTATCCCTTTTTCTATTTTCCTCGCTCTTTCCCTCTCTCCCTCCTTTCTGGCCACCATGAGGTGAGAAGCTTTCTCCACCACAGTGTGCTCCCTGCCATGATGTGTTTCCTCACCAAAGGCCTATGCAATGGGTCCAAGTGACCATAAACCAAAACTCTGAAACTGTGAGCCAAAATAAATATTTACTCCTTTAAGTGGACTTTCTCAAGTATTTTATCATAGTGATGAAAAGTTAAATAATACATAGAGCATAAAGTATGTTAATGAGGGAAATCTTCTGCGATATGCTGGTTTCACATTGGATTTTAACAAAAAGTGGGCTTAGAATAACACTTTCCACCACTGTATAACTTTTATTTTTCAAATACTTTTTTATAATTAATGAAGTGGGAAATTCAAAAGTAAAATAACTTTAAAATAGTTACTAGACCTCATGAATTTATGACAAATTAGAGGCTGCCCCTCATTTTAAAATGACCTGTATCCAAACAAACACAATAAATATTACTCATGACAACATGTACAAAGAAATTATGCTAATAAATTACTCCTTTTTTATAAAATCACTTTGTTATATAAATGTATTATAATACTTATAAATAACTAGTACTTGGGACTTAACTAGATAATAGGCTAGACATGTACATTTGCCAGATAGTTATAATGGCACACATTTCTACGATACTGTATACCACCATAGCTCTAGTTGTTTACATCTCTTAGCTCTGCAACCTAGAAAGCACCTTATCCAGGCTTGGCTACATAATCCACAGTACCCAATGCTAAGTGAAATATGAGGTCCCCTATTAAAACTGCAGGAAGAAAAGCAACCTATTTCCTCCATGATATCATGACACATAATCAGGGCAAAGGCAAAAACCTCACAGTACCAGCTCCCTCCTGTCCCTAGAACTCAGCACAGGCACCAATGGCTGAGCTGACTCCCCAATCCCATGTCCAGGCTCCAGATAGAGGTAGAGGGAATGGAGTAACCAGGAGAAGCTGCCTCCTGAACACCCTCCTGGGAAGTGAGGAGGCAGTACCCAGTGGGACCACATGGAGCTGAGGCTCCATGCTTCATTATCCTACATGACTTCACTAAAAAACAGAGATTCACAGTTAAAGCTGTTAAGAAAGCAGTCAGCTTGTCACTGCTGGGACCAGATACCTTCCATAATCAACTTCAATGGGGAAATGTTTTATTTTGAGGTTTCAGTTCATGGTCATCGGCTCCACTGCTCTGAGTCTGAGGAGAGTGAGAGCATCATGGCAGAAAGGCATACCAGAGAAAAACTGCTCAGACAGCTTATGGAAGGTGGAAAGCTGAGGGAGAGGGAAGAAGGGGCCAAGACAAAATATAGTCCCCAAGAGCATGCCCTCGGTAACCTACTTCCTCCAACCATGCCCTACCTGCCCACAGTTTGTACCTCCATGAGTAGTCCATTCACCTATCAAATGGATAAGACTACTCATGAGCTTAATGCCCCAGAATCCAATCACTTCCCCCAAAGCCCCACCCCTGGACATTACTGCACTGGGGAAATGTCTTCAATACCTGAGCTTCTGAAGGACATTCTAGATACAAACTACAACAAATGACAATCTGAACACCTAAATACCGAACACAGGGCTACACATGAGCACCAGACCATGTGCAATGTCACTGGCTGCATGATGGTGAAGTTGGCCCTGACTGCACATACGAACACTATTATTATATCCAATTCACAGAAAATAATACTTTGCCCAAAGTCACCCAGTATTTATGTATCACAGCCAGCATTCAAACTCAGCATTCGAATGTAATCCTAACTCTAGCATCTATATTCTTTACACTATACTCAAAGGAAATTGAATGAAATACATATGTAATTTCTAATTTCTGGTCTATAATTTCTAAATGACAATCTCTAGGCTCTGCATGTTTAGAGTTCACAGATAAAATTGTTACAGACAAAGACAAAAGTACCAGAAAATATTCCAGACCTTCCTCATTTATGTAAAAAATGACCCAGATGTACAAAGGCAATGATTTGCTGATTGTAATTTCCAGAAAAGAAAGAAGGGAAGGACTATGTTACACACATTAACAGTGTATATATGCTTCAATAGAGAGATCTGAACATTAAAAGATCTGATTCCCCAAGTACCATTTACAAGAGTACCTGAGTCTTAGAAACCTAAAGTAGCATTCCAAATGTGACTTTATGGGTTTCAAAAACAACAATGATTGTCAGAACTTGAGCCCAAGATGTGACATCTGTCTGGCATTTTCACATCTCTTTTCTGAACACCTATCCTCTTTCTTGGCCATTTTTCCCTGTGACCTCTCACACCTGGAACCCATCACCTTATCTAATCATGCAAAAAGAGTTTACTCTTAAATTTTCCCATTACTTATACAAGAACAGAATTCCAAGGTCCCTAACAGTGTCATCTTCTTGTTTCTAGTAAATATTTATTAAGCAAATCTGATTTTCTCTTTAGACTTTAAATTTCATATTTGCAGGTTATCTGATTAAGTTAACACATTACAATAGGTTAAAATAATGTATGGCATAAATAAGAGCTTACCATTCCCCACTCCACTCAAAAGACTATTCTTGGTCTTTCACTGAATGAAATAGTCTCAGAAATGTGTTCATATATGAAGGGAGGAGGGGAAAATAGCACCTCTTTCTTAAATCCACTCTTAGAAAAAGAAAAATCAATCCCAGTTTCCTCTGTGGAGATGTAGTGAAGAACTTATCCTAGAAAACTGACTCAATCCCCACCAATTCCTAGTAGCTTGTTCTTCCAGGTACAATTTAGAAAACTGTGCTAGATATATTAGTTTATATATCTGCTTGAAGTTCTAAACCTATGAGGTCAAAGGTGAGGCCCATTAATCATGTTTGCATTCAGCAGGAAAACCTTGTATATATTAAGCTCTTAATGAATAATGAAAGAATTATCAGATACAATTCACAGGTTCATTTCCATTTATATACTGATTCTACACATATGATCAGGAAATAAACTATATACATTCTGTAAGTAGGGGAAGTTTCCTTTTTTAAAAACTTGTCTTGCATTTTTAATTTTTAAAGCTGCAAGATTCACTAACTTACTGATTCCTCTATCACTTTCTTCTAACTCCAAAATGCTGATTATTACAACAACTAACAATTATAGTTTTTTTAGCAATGAGGATGAATAAAAATAATATATTTTGTATTTAAGAAGCAAGTTATAACTCCATATTATTACAAAAATGGAATTGTATTCCCTGACATCACTCATTCAGAAATGATCAATGAGAGAACATTGTCTAAATGAACTTTGTAGACCAACTTCATTTGAAAAAATTAATATAAGTATCATTCGGCTATTCCCTCAATTATTCTAAATATTAGATTTTGAGTCTTTACAAGCTTTGTACTTATAGCCACTATGATTGCTATAAATTGTTTCAGTGACTCAGTCAGCCAATGGCTTGATTCTCCCTGTAAACTACAAAGTTCTTGAGAGCAAACCATGTATTCAATTAATCTTTGCCTCTTCCATTTTACATAATCCTGAGCCTTCTGTCATTGACAGGAAATGAGTAGTATGTGAATGAGTGAATCTTCTACTGTCCCACAATACTGAACGTGAAATAAGATATAAAGTAATTAGCAAAATGTTTATTTCACTTCTCTTTTAAACAAACCAGAAATCTTCAAATTTTACAACTGAAATCACTGAACTGGGAAAGCCTATCCCTTCTGACTTCCAATTTTGTTCTTCTGCCTGGGGAATTACAGCCCTAACTCATAGCAAAGCCAAAGCCAGAGGCCTATCCTTTAACATCTCTTACAACAAACCTCTTTTGACTTGCTTCTATTTATCTCAGATCATAACCTCCATTTCTCCATGTGGTTATATCACATCTAAAAAAGAAGAGCCACTTCATATCATACTACAATATTTAAATAACCAGTAACACCAAGGACCTTTAAATGTTTATTAACCCTGATGAATTTTTGAGGCAGAATATCTGCAGAAGAAGGAAGGAAGGAAGAAATGAAGAGAGGCAGGGAAGGGGGAGGAGAAGGGGGAGGGGAAATGGAAGAAATAAAGGGACTAAGGGGAAGAAGGAGAGGAAGAGGAAGAAAGAAGGAAAGCAAAGCAGGAGAGAGAGGGAGGAAAACCAGAAGGGAGCAAGGAAGGGTCAACACATTGCGATAGAAAACTCAGCGCTCCACATTCACACAGACTTCATCTCTCTTCCTTTCCTCCTCCCCAACTCAGTTATTATTTTTTGTACTCCACCAAAAAGGAGTTCTTAATTTTCATTTTATTTTAAAAGAAATAATGGTAAAGACATAATGTCTTCAAGTTATATTGGTTACTTACAAATGCAAGTTACACTTTTAATTTTTTTTTTTTTTACTTATTACATTATCCAATTTACATGGATAGTTCACCTAGCACTTAATAAATATAAAGCTCTGCAGGAGAAGGACAACAGAAGGGATAAAAAAGTAAAGATAAAGACACTCCTCTCCAATTTTTCACCACATTTATCACATTAACCATAATCAATTGTATCTTCAAATCAGAAATAAAACAATTGTGATATCTTCCTATCACCCACAAGAAAATGAACTCTGCAAATGTAAAAGCAGTCTATTATTTGTTAATCATCTGAAGATAAGAGTGAAATTTCTCAAACTTAAATAAAGATTTATTGAATGGTTTTTACATCTACTTCTGTCTGGTGCTACATGCACTTAATTACTTTGTTCAGAAGTGTCCTGAAACATTCTCAGCCTCTTTATCTTGCCCTTCTGTTTCATGACTTAATTGCTGCTGGCATTGTGTTAATGCTAGTTTTTCATAAAGAAGCCATTAATTAATCTTCAAATCTACTGTTTACCTTTCCCCTGCCTCCCATTTTTTAAGTAGGATAATGAATAATGTTAAATCATTTTTCTCTCTTTATCTACACTTCTAGTCATTAGATGGCCAAAGCAATTGGTGAATTACCAATATGGTTAACAATTTGTATTCTTTTCTGCCCTTGGACATGGCACTGATCTTCTATTTTCCATTGTTGCATATCAAGATTTTTACTGTAAACATATATTTCAAAATGGAATAAAGGTGCGCTATAGAGATCATTAAAAGGAATCTGTCACTAGCACAACATCAACACTGTATTATCATCTGCTGTCAAACTAGAGTCCACAGTGCAGTTGGAAACTGTTCTAAAATCATTTAATGCCAGAATAGACTCCTAGGAGAAAGTGTTATCTTTCAGGTTACAGTATTAAAGCTAGCGATGCGTAATCTCAGCTATTGTTCATTCTGGTAAATCACCGCTTGAATGATTTACAACAGGTTGCTAATTATATGATGGGGTGCGCGTGCAAGCGCGCGCGTGCGCGCGCACACACACACACACACACACACAGAGCTAGAAATTGCAAATGCCCACCTGCTAGAAGTGTAACTACATGTGCTTTCAAAGTACAGCAATCATGATCACCGGCCAACACTGAAGGCAAATATTTGTCTAGCAAGGCTGCCTGCTCACTAGTGTTAGTACTCACTGATATCAAATAAACCATATCTACAACAGAAATTTCCATTTAAATGATCATTAAGAAGTCTGATGCAGTTAAACTCAGTTATGATGATTGCAGAATTTTAATGATGAAAGGAGTCAATAGGCCTGTTATGAAACAGCTGTGTGTTTTGGGAATGTTTGCCAGTAGGATTGCCTGGTCCCATGAGTAGCATCAAAATCTCATGGTTGTTTTTCTAGGGTAGCAGATTAAGTCACAGGGACTAAGAAAAACAATGAGGACAAAGAAAAACTGGCATTTATTATGGCAACTATGATACAAAATTCTGAACTAGACACCATCAAGTATATCACTTTATTTAGTATTTATATCACTTTATTTAGTATTCTCATTAAAGGAAGAAAGTAAAGTAAGTGTTGTTGCTGCCTTGTTTTTTGTACATAAAGAAATACAGGCTTTGAAAGATTAACTTTTCTAGGGTCACTCAAGCAGGAAGGGGTGGGATTTGAATCCAGATATTTGTGATCACAGAACCCATCCCAGCCATGCTACGTGCCCTTGAACCTGTCGCTTGATCTATCTGAGATTCACAGCATCCATATCTTACCATGAGCTCTAAAGACATTTCCATGTTACTATTTACTCCTGGTTCTTTAACTCTGTTGTCTTCCTGCTTATTCCTGTATGAATGTATAGTGAAAGGTTGCTTAATTCAGGTAAGGTATACCAACACTCCCAAGCAAAAAAGCACCAGGCAATGGGTTGACTGGTTGCCTCCACCTAGTTAGAGAGATAAAGGTTTCCAACTGCACTGACAATTCCATATTCAAGTGACAGAATCCAATGGGCACATCCTGAGACATTTTATTTGATATTTACGAACTGCTATGCATTTGCTGGGAGGTCTACAGATATTTATTGTTTGTGGATTCTGTTAAACTTACCTAGAATGTGAAAATCAGTGACAAATGGTTTAATATGTTAGCAGTATTTAACAAACAGAAATGTTCTGATGATTAAAAGAATTAGTATATACAAAATACATAGAATAGCGTCTGGCAGGCAAACCTGCTCTATATAATCCTACTTATTTTTAACTTATATTATGATGGATGATGGAGATCTTCATTCATGAAACCTTCAGAATATGACATAATACTACTGTCCAATACATTACAGAAAATATCAATAGCTGTGTAAAAGCATTCATTCTTACCATAACCATACTATTTACTTTATTCAAGAAAATGAGATTCTGATTATGCATTATTTGTGTTTAGAATGTACCCAAGAAATTTTCAATTAGTTTCTCTATCGTCTGTCTAGAAAATTCAGAATGTCTTTTCAGTGTCCCAAAAGTAGCCAAAAATAATTTATCTTAAAACCTTGTTAACAAATAAAACTATCTGAAACAAATTTACTAAAATTGTGTCCTACTGCTCCAAAGGCAGAAAAACATAAATTTTCATCCAAGCTGTAGGTATTCAATAAATATTTGCTAAAAAAACAAGTTAATTTATAAATAAATAATAATACTTTAAAAGAAAGGCATGTTTCCAGTTGTGATATTAGCATTCAAAGCAATACAAAACCAGGTCGGGGAAAAAAATTCCAACTTTAACCAAGAAGACAGTATCTGAAATATAAATACAAAGCTCTCATAGATTATTTATGGAAAAATACCTATAAAGTAATGGGGTTAAGACTTTATGAAGAAAATGGACCTCATAGAGGAACCTCAAGGAACTATCCACATGGATTTTCTCTCTGAAGTGAAGGAACTATGGCCCATAGTCAGTTTCCCGAATTTTCTGCTGAACCAATGACCCAAGGAGCAAACAAAAGATACAAAATGAAAAAGACATAAGAGAAGAGGGTTCCTGTATTGTTCCACCTCAGTCTTCCTCTTGGATGAGAAGGTAATCTAATATTCCTTCAAATATCTCAGTATTCCAAAGACTTAAATCCCAGTAAATTCCATCTAAATCAGAGTTAGCTGATTAATTAATTAGATCTTCTCTAGTGGGAAGGTGTAACTTGAACACAAAACCATAAACACTTCTCTACCTAGGGAATTTTTTGGTCTCTGAACTTCTTTCTTTCTTGTTCACCTTCTGTTGAGTTAAACCACTTCTCTACCACCACCTATTTCCTGGTTTCGTTGTCCTCATTTCTCCCCAAAGAATCAGGGTGAGTCTTCCTGAGATGCAACTCAGAAAGAAGAAATGGTGAGAAATGGTAAGCTTAGCTTTTCTCTCAAGTTTGGCAATGAAATCTGCCGTTTACCCTCTTCGGGGAAAGAAATCATTGGGATATTATATTTCAAAATCATTGGAAAACTATCTCTTTGAGAAGTAATCAGACAAGTATATTGATTCCAGAAACCCCAAAACCACTCTAATGAAGATTTTCACCCAAGTCTTCCTAGTGCTAAAAGGAGCATGTAGCATATTCCCAGAGTCAGAAGAGCTTGTTTCTATTTTTAAATCTTCAACTGACTCCATCTAGACAGATTACACCTCTTCATCTTTGTGCTGGGTTTCCCCATTTACCAAAAACGAGAACCAAAGATTTTCTTCAGTTTATATTTAAATACTTTTATTACAACAAACACTTCCTTCTCTCCACTCAGAGGAAAACAACACTGCAAGCATGTTCCTCTCTTCTGTCACTGTACTCTACCACCTCACGTGCTAACTGCTTCCTCTCATGTGTCCTTAAGATAAAAGCAACTTTGGAAACTGGTCAAAGGGCAGGTTTTGAACCCAGCTGATGTGAATCTGATTGCTGGGCCATTTTCTTTTTGCTTTTACCATTTCCTTCTTCCTGTTCAGTTGACAAGTAGACAGCTATTCAGTCAACAAATATCCACAAGGAGCAGGGATGCCATACTGACCAAGATCATCAGGGAGATCTCAGTAACTTGAAACACCCCACCCCATGCCCACAGGCCAGTTCCCACAGTGGGGCGCTATCTCTTTGCACAAGGGGTTGCTTGTTATACCAAGTAAGAATTGTCTTCCATGAGAGCTGAAACAAGGCATCCTAGTAGTACCTTTACAAATGCACTTGTGCTAGAATATATCTGGCAAAATGTAAAAGTAACCTGGTTAAAAAAGTATAAAGCACAGCATTATAATGCCAGAGTTATTTCACACTGCTCCACACAATCTTTATATTCAGAAAAATTTACAAATTCTGAAAAGTATTTTAGGATCCTTGTATAGAAAACCACAACATCATCCTAAAAGATGCTAACCTTCAGAGCAGTAGATCTGCAAGTTACAATAAGTATGCAAATCTTCTTTCATATGCCCCCTTCTCTCAGACTGGTGCATTCTGTATACACTTTTGTGAGCCCCATGCCCCTGTGAGCCTCCTTTCAAAAGTATGTACTAACAAAATGCTCAAGGCCGAGAACATAAGAAACTTCCTGACCAAATTTAATACTAATTACTCTATCCTTTCAAGGCAGAAACTGCTGTTTTCAGCCTCAGCCAATTTTAGCTAGCTGACCAGTTTAGAAAGCATTATTATAAAATGCAGTTTTTCTTAATGACTCATCTTCAGCTGCACAGGCATCTGAAGACAGGGCAAATCATACCAAGAAGAAAGGTGAAAACTGCTAGTGCAGTAAAGATATTTGGTTTTGCTGGATTTCATACTGTCTCTTCATTTCATTTTTCCTTAGATAATTCTCAGCCAACAAAATACTCTGTGTGTTTATGTATGTGTGTGATTATAAATGTAATAACTTAAAACTTTCTTAATATATTTTCCAGTCTCACAGAACACTTCATAATCCAAAAAAGAGAATTCAAAGTCTACCACATGATTTAAATGTCCTGATAAAATCATTCCTCAAAATAGCATATCTGATTTCTCAAGAAAACTTTTACTGTCCTAGTATGTATGGTAATACCTAAGATCTTTCTAGAGTGATACTATGCCATCCAAATAAGCCTTCATATTAGAAGGTCTTTCATTAATAAAACAACCCTGACAAGTCAAAATGGTTAACTCAA
The DNA here is from genome assembly GCF_001458135.2 of Marmota marmota marmota. Taxonomy (NCBI): domain Eukaryota; kingdom Metazoa; phylum Chordata; class Mammalia; order Rodentia; family Sciuridae; genus Marmota; species Marmota marmota. The sequence continues at coordinate 31,575,748 of NW_026000057.1, forward strand.
GACAGGATGCCAATGACACACTATCATTTTCCACTTTCCCTAATATTTAAATCCACACTGTCTCCCCCTTCTCCTAAAGCAACAACTTCTATTCATCTAAAGTAATTCGTTCCATAAACTGCCCCCTGACAATTTTAGAGTCACTTCTCAATTATTATCATCAGGTAAGTTATCCTACAAAAGATGCTAATATTTCTGTTTCTAGTCAGTATCAGCACCTACTTTCTCATTACTTCTATCTGGAATGAGCTAGAAGGGAAGATTCATTAAAGTTAAGAAAACCACTTAACTGCTTTCACTGTCCCAGGGAATGCTTGTGATCTAGGGAAGGAGAAGGAATGGAAACAGACACAGCACACACCAATGGCAAAAGAAAAAAATTATAGCACATAAGCAAAATAACATTATCATTAACTTTTACTGAATATTTAAGTATACAGCAGTCCCTAGCTAGACATCATATATGTATACAGTTTTGCCTAATTCTCATAGAACTATGAGATAAGTACCATCAATATCTCCATTTTGAGATCATGAAGCTGAGGTCTGGCAATGTAAGTCACTTAACCAAGATTAAAACAGGTGGTAGGTCAAGGCTCTGATGGCGTTTCAGTGGTAGACTTGATTTGACTCCCTCAAGACTTCAGTCAGTTTTGAATCCAAGGGAAGGGATACTGCAAAAAATTCTACAAAACAATGCAACAAATACCTCTAGCCTTGAGCATTTCAGAATCAAATGCTTGAATCTGAAGCCACAGAAAGAATTTCTTTACTCTTTAGTATTTATACCAAGACATTCTATCTACCGTATGTAATATTATTTTTCCACATTGTTTACACCTGTTTCAGATCGTTAAGAGGCATGTCCCCAAACAACTACATTTTTCCAAAAGCATTTACAAACACTACATTGCAATTTTTAATATATCTAGCTGAAAAAATATAAAAACATGCACTATGATTTATAAATTACTGATGTAGTATAACTCACTTAAAATAATCAGAATTTTATTTTGTGCAAAACATCAATGATCCCATTACAAAGCATGTGTTGTGTCAGAGATTTACATTGCACATTAGTTTAGAAAAATCAACATTACACATCAGTTTAGAAAATCCTACATAATCATTGGCTCTGCAAATTCCCAAATTAATATTTAGAAAACCATCATGAATTTTCATATAAATTCTAATCATCATCAATTTTCTTACAAACATCTCCTTTTAAAAATACTGATATTCAAAAAAAAAAATACTGATATTCTATGTATATGTCATTAGCTTCCCCCTCCAAAAGCTATCAAAAGAAAGAATAAAGCATTAATGCTTATTCTCTCCAGAACTCTTCAAGTTAATCAATTCTATTTGTATCTATCAATAGGATTTAAATATGAAATATTCAGAAGGTAATTAACCTTCCTACATAACAACAAAAAATTACTTTCAAAGATTTTTATGAAATCATTATAGTTATACATGGCAGCTGTGTTCATTTTGACAAAATCATATATGCATGGAATTTGATTTACTGCATTTCAGTCCTTGTTTTCCCCCAGACCTCCCCCATTCTCCTTCCTTTACTCTACTGATCTTCTTTTCACTCATTTATTTATTTATTTTTGATTGGTGCTTTCTATGCATCCATAAAGCTGGAATCCCTATAGTTCCTTTATATATGCACACAGCATGATTTAGTTAAATTAATTCCCCATTTTCTCCCCTTTCCTGACCCTTCTCCCTCCCTCTAGATCTCTTTCTACTCCACTGGTCTTCTCCTATCTCAAAGATTTTTAAGAATTGTTCACTGAGTTAAATATTAACCAGGAACTAAGATAGAATGCAAAGACTTATTTTTAACATATTTTATATTGCTTATTTTTTTAAGAAAAAAAAGCAATCTGCCAATCTCCTCCATATTTTACTAATAATCACTCTGCAAAACGGCAAAGATAGTTTTTCTGTACTCTATTGAAGCATTTTAAGGGAAATCATAAGAGTATATCCAAATATCCAGTCTTCCCCTAACCTAAGATTATAGAAATATTTCCAGACTAGTGTGATCTGAATTCATAATATAAAATACTCCCAAAACTCCAAAACTAAGTGTATGTATGAAACTATCTAAAAATTTTAATTCTTATTCACTTGTTACATGGATTTTTTTTTTTCATTTGGGAAATAGCATTTGGCAACAAGAAGATATTAAGCCCTCTTAAACTAAAATAAAAAAGTAGCATTTCAAATTGTAAGGACTAGAAGGAAACAGTAATTACTTAGCTGAAGCTTCTCATTTTACAAAGAGGTGAATAAGTGTCTCAGGAAATTAGGAAACCTCCATGCATGAGACTGCAATGTAGGGGTCACAATGTTCAGTTTGATTTTCCTGGGCCTATACATGTTCTGTCACTTTCAACTGGACACAATGCCTTCTAAGAATAATTAGGAAAACACAAATCATGCTAATGTTGACTCTGATAGCTTTCTACTTGACCACTTACTTTTTTAGTTAGTGGACCTAGCTGAGAAGAAAGTCTGCATTAAAATCTATACCCATGGATGACTGAGGGGGCCCTAGTATCTTCTCTTGGGCAGTGGGGGCTCAGAGGAACCAAATAAGAGGAGTGCAGAAGAATAAGCAACTGCAGAGAATCAAAGCTGAGACTGCACTACCATGATTGACAGCAGATACCAACTTATTTAGCTTATGGTGCACAACACACCATAACCCTGTGTGTTCTCTATACGCAGTTTGAAAATACAAGTAAACAGAAGAGGAACCTAATATTCTTCAGGATATTTTCAATGTTTTCAGCTCTCATTCTTATCAAGGTGGCACCCAAGCCCAACACATACAACTAGAAAGTAGTAGTTATTGCTTAGTATATGGAAATGTGTACCCTTTATTCCACCTCAAAAACCTTAGATATCCAATGATTTAAATAGTGCAGTGGTCCTTAACCTTGACTGAGTATTTAAATTCCCTGAAGAGCTTATACTAAACACTAATTCCTTCACCACATCTCAGATTAACTAAGTCAGAGTTTGTAAGAGTAAGGTCAAGACAACATTGCCATTCTTATGCCTCCCACTGAAAAATGTGAATTACATCTCAATCAATGGAAAAAAAGTCTTAGAATATCTCTTTAATAAAGTGCAATACAAGAGGGGCCTCAAAGAAGAAAAAAGATGGGTTCCTTAATTTCAAGGAAGGGTGCTTTCTAAAATTGGGTTTTTCTTCCATGGACAACTTCACATCTTTATTTTCATATTATCCAGTGAGTTCTTTTTTTTTTTCCTTATTTTTGCCATGATTGATGGCAAAATATCAATACCCACCCCCATACACACACAAAGGTCAGAGCTGCTTCGTCACCACTAGAAGCATCTCTCTAGACTGATAGGAACCATTAGTTAAATTGTTCATTTCTTTGTTCAAACAGGGAATAATCGATTTAACCACATTATCATCTACCCCACATAAACCTTATATTATGTCTATTAAAGTACCATCCCAAAGTTTTATGTAAGTAGAAGAGAAACCTAGAAATGCTGTGCAAATTATCTTCCTGGGATCATTCTTCACATTTTACCAAGTTCAGTTTGGTGGTCAGGAGAATGTTTTAATTGGTATAACACAAAAATCATTGGAATTATCTCCATCCAGAGCTATGTTTAGAAGATTATCTCTTTACAGATATTCATAGTAATTAGCAATTTTGCCTTTACATAGACTTCAAAAAGAGGAAAGAATAAATATTCATATGAAGTATTTTTCACATCCTAAATCAAATAAAGCATGAATCCTTTCCATATTTTGTCTATACAACAAAGTTCTGCAAAGGAGGTAGTGTTTGTTTCTGTCTCTCCCTCTTTCTCTCTCTCAGTGATTCAGCACTTAATTAGTAAATGAGAAGGTACTATCCTTTATTGCTGCCTTTGAACTGTGAGATTTTGAATTTGAACAGAAATTAAGTCTTTCTGAAAGTGTTTGAAACAAAAACTGAAATGATTTCTAAGTCTTATGTAGAAAAAAAAAATTCCTCTTGAATGTTCTTCACATTCCAGATTATATCAACTAGTAAATAACTGCTATGCAACATAGAAAAATGTGCAGTGAACAAATGCACATGAATCCAGTTTATTACGCTGATCTCTGTCACTCAGTCTCTATGTTCATCAAGATGCTATATGCCCAGGTGCAGGTGCACAATCCCACAGGCCAGTGACCCTCCATTTCTCACAGTGGTTTGTTCATTTCAAATAACCCTTAAACCCATATCTCATTTAATCGCTCAAGAAAGTGTAGTAGACCCATATGCCTATAGAAGCCACGGAGGCAAAGGAACTGTGGAGTAAAGAGGGGACAGAGGAGGCAAGATGGGTTCTGCCAACATATGCCCTTATAAAAGGATGTAGCCAGTGAGTCAGGTTCCAATGTGAAATCTGAATCCTCCATGATGGAAACTAAGGCAAACCATTTAAGTCTCTGTGCAGATCAAACAATTCTCTCTGAACTGGTGGTAGCCAATCACCTTCAATCTAGATGATTTTTAAAAAGACAATTCAGAAGAGGAACAAAAAATTGTACTGGTTTTCCTAGTCTCTGAATGGATTTAGTTTTCTTGTAGGCCACTGTACGTCAGCTATATGCAATAATGCATTACAGTCGACCTTGTTCAAGACATTCCAAGACAGTTAGTCTTGAGTTTTTCTTATTAGTTTGGCCTGAATGCCAAGGAACAGTAAGATTCCTCACACATAAGAGGATGGGGCATTAAAAAAATGTAGTTGCTTGTGATAAATAGTGATTCAGGGAATATACCTAAACATGAATCACCTGGAGACATGAATAAATAATAACAGTGACTTTTTTTCTCCCTCTCCACTCCCTCTGTTTTTGTCAACATTTTGAGAGAGAAGTTGAATGAAAGGTAAGGAGTGGCTAAATTCCAAAGTTGAGTGATAAACCAAATAAAAACCACACATGACCATTTGACAAATGCCATTGGTCATTTGCTCACCAACTAAAGAAAGACCTAATTGTGCAGTATGTAATTGCAGGTGAACAAAACAGGAAGAGCAACATTGATGAATGTTTCTAAGGTAAGGTAGAGTTCACGTGTGCTACTAACAAAAACACAAGACTGTACTTTCTACACTGCATCTGTGATATCACAGGAGAGGGAATGTGGAATTTCATGTTACCTGTACCTGAAATGACTTGAGGTGTATTTTATAAATTCAAGTAACCAGTAAAATAACTCTATTCCTCAGCTAGTTTACCTTCTTATCAAGTGCCTTGGATATAATAACGATAATTCCAGCCTGTTTTTAAAAATGCCACCATTTATTATACTTTTCACCAAAATTCTGGAGTATCATCATCAGTCTCCATGCTCTTGTTCTTTAAACTGTCAAAAGATGTAAAAAGAAGAGTAGAAAAACTTGCATACATCCTATACTTTTGTGATTTATATGCGGCATCGGAACTATAAAAAAGTATGCAGCATTATAAAACAGATACTTTTTTTTTTGTACTAGGGATTAAACCCAGGGCCACTTAACCACTAAGGCACATTCCTTGCCATTTTCTTATTTTTTTGTTTTAATTTTGTCAGGGGGGGTCTTGCTAAATTGCTTAAGTCCTTGATAAGTTGCTGAGGCTGGCTTTGAACTTGAGATCCTCTGTGTCAGTCTCCAGAGCCACTGGGATTACAGGCCTGTGCCACTATGCCCTGTAAGCAAATGCATTTTGAATGAAATTACTGAATTAAAATGTAGTCCTGGTTTTGTGATAGTTACTGTTACTAGTGCAGTATAAAAATTAGTCCTATATTGCACACTGAGTGACTATCTAATCTCCCTCATTTAAGGTCAGAGTGTTATTAACTCAGTCTATACCAACTCCAACTTAAGAATAAAACTAAAACCTATGACTAAGAATGGCCTAATAAAATCTCAAGGAAAAGTCAAGGTTGGGACTAACATAAAGTTGCTATACCCAGCTTCCCAGAAGTGTCCTTAAGTATAAAAGGAGAGAATAAATATAAATGGTCAATAAGTGTTGATTACTAATGTTGCCCACTCTCATATACAGAATCTGACTGATCAACTCTTGTCTTCAATAAACCAAACATTATGAAGCTGCAGACTACCATCCCTAGGTATTCCTATTTGGACCACATGATAGGGCTATGATATGGAATCCAAAAAGACATTTTACTAATCTTCTTCAGCCCTAGGGCTTCTTCGGTTACCCAGGATTGAAGTAATATGTATGTGCAGATTTACACACCTTCTTGCACAGTGGGAGGACAATATAAATGGAAGTGAGCTGCTTTTCTGTTAGAAAAACAAATAGTAGTAGATAATTCCTGTATTGTATAGAATATTCATTAGAAATAGTATTGAGTTAAAGGTTTCCACAAGTCAATGTAATCCATAACATATATAAGTTACCTATAAATATGAATAAAGACTTCTCCAACCATATTTATTCAGGGTTTATGGTATGCTAGGAAGAATGTCTTATACTTGGGATTATACTGCCCCTATGCTCCAGGTACTCATAATGTCTTGTGAAAGACACTCAAGCAGCCAAATAATCACATGACAGTACTGGTGCTTTGACTCTGCTTTGAGGAACTTAAGAATGAAGTTTACTAATACAAATGCATGAAGCCAATACTAGACTGAGACCAGAAGAGGAAGGATGTGACAGAATTTGGCAATGGTTTCTAAAGGAGGTGACACCTAATTTGACAAAGAAGTAGAGGAAGGTGTTTTCCAGGCAGATAAAAGACCATGAGAAAAACCTCTGAAACAACAGGGAGCCTGGTGGGAAAGCAAATAGGAACCCAGGGATGTAGGCAGCTCAGACTTCAACCTTTAAGTAAAGCAAAATCAAAGAGATTTTGATAAAAGGAATAACATGCAAGCCTACTTCTACATGGCAGGCTTTGGCCACTGAACTGCCCCAAAATGTGTCTTTAACACTAAATACCAGCCAAACAGTTGGATCCACCCAACATCTAAAATTCTTCTCCAATTAATCTTTTTAAATCTTACTCTCATTTCTTATTAGGCAATTAATTGACTCAACAAATATTTTCTGAAGATGGTGTGCTTTGAAGAAAAAAATAAGGACTTAGAGAACTGGGGTGGGAGGAGGCATTCAAGATGAACAAAGGTACAGAAACAGAGATATGGGAAGGGAGAGCAACCCATTGCAACAGTGTCTAAGTATGGCAGGAATTCAGTGTCAGAAAATAAGGCAAAGAATGAAAAGGTGCAAAGGGGAGTTAAATGCCTTTTATTTAATTTAGAAGTTAAAAAAAAAAATTCCCCATGTCTGCAGATAGAATCCAGGGTAAACTAGGGTAGGGAGAGCCTGAACTGGGAATATCAGAGAAAGGTACTGTGAATAGTCAAGAGACAATTTGGCTTGAATGAGAAAAACTCTTGAAATGAAAAGAAGGCAAGTGAATCATTAGAAGCAAAGGATTCCAATGAAACCATCATGATTAAAGAAGGAAAGAGGGTAAAGAAAACTTAAGAAGACAGGTAAAGGGTAGAAGTGAAGTTCAGAATTCATCCCAGGACTACAGGGAGTAAGTTCAATGTCGTCTTCTGGAGGTGTCCACTAATAACTCTTTCTGAATTCCTTCTTATTTTTTCATTTGCATCTTTATAATGGAATTTTCTTCAGGGTAAGAATTCTGTATTATTTTTATCCCAACCCTTAGCTCTGTGTCCAGAAGACATTAAAAAGACTAACTCTTTGGTATCTTAATTAAGTTAATAAATACAAAACCACTTGAGGTAGTACCTGACTACAGTAAGCAATCAATAAGCATTAGCTAATAGTATTATCAACTCTTTGGGTACTAAAATACTATGATTCTGAGATAATACCCATTACTCTTCATATCTAAGAGCAGCAATAAAGTATACTTCATTGCACACAAATAATTCACATGTCTAATCATTTAACACACAATATTGTTCTTGTGTTTACCTTTAAAAATTTTCAAACTCTTCTAAAAATAGCTAATTAAAAGATAATCTGATACAGTGAATAATAAGTTTTACATTATGTTTATAGAAATAAATCTTTACTCCTTAACAAAATTTTTGAGGGTTCATTTTTAGTACTACTAATAATAATTTACCAGAGTATAATAGTTTATGTATCGATACATGATTCTAAAAGAAAAATTAACATATGTAAAAATGTAATTATGTCTCCTGAATCTTCATTTTAATAATAATTTACACTATTGTAAAAAGGAAAATTTAGTTACTATACTGCTAGCGAAAGTGAATTTCAAATTGACAAAAATTATTTAAAATGTTCAATAACTTGAATTCAAGATGTGATTTTTATCATATAGGAATATATAATCATAGTTTATACACTGCTGTTTACTCCACTATTAATATACTGTTTATGTTACTGTTAACTTATACCAAAGGATTTTTTTAATTTTTATTTTATTTATTCTAATTTGTTATGACAGAATGCAATTCAATTTATATTATACAAATAGAGCACAATTTTTCATATCTCTGTTTGAACACAAAGTAGAGTCACACCATTCGTGTTTTCATACATGTACTTAGGGTAATGTTGTACTTCCACTTGTATCTCATTTCACCATCTTACCTACCCCCATTTATCCTCCCTTCCCCTTTGTCCTATCTAAAGTACATTTATTCCTCCCATGCTACCCCTGCTTCCCCATTATGAATCAGGATCCTTATCAAAGATATTTGATATTTGGTTTTTGGACTTGGCTTGTTTCACTTAGCATTATATTCTCCAACTCCATCCATTTACCTGCAAATGCCATGATTTTACTCTCATTTATTGCTGAGTAATATTCCATTGTGTATATATACCACGTTTTCTTTATCCATTCATCTACCGAAGGGCATCTAGGTTGCTTCCACAGTTTAGCTATTGTGAATTATGCTGCTACAAACACTGATGTGGCTGTGTCCCTGTAGTATGCTATTTTTAAGTCCTTTGGGTATAAACTAAGGTGGGATAGCTGGGTCAAATGGTGGTTCCATTTCCAGAATTCCAAAGATTCTCCATACTGCTTTCCAGATTGGTTGCACCAATTTGCAGTCCAACCAGCAATGTAAGAGTGTGCCCTTTTTCCCACATCCTTGCCAACACTTATTGTTGTTTGTATTCTTAATTGTGCCATTCTGACTGAAGTGAGATGAAATCATAGTTTTGATTTGCATTTCTCTAATTGCTAGAGATGCTGAACAATTTTTCATATATTTATTGATTTGATTGTATATCATCGTCTGGGAAGTGTCTGTTCAGTTCCTTGGCCCACTTATTGGTTGGCTTTTTGGTTTTGTTTTTGTTTTTGGTGTTAAGATTTTTGAGTTTGTACCTAGAGATTAGTGCTCTATCTAATTATACCAGAAGATTTTTAATTGTTTTTAAAGTTTTTTTTTTTTAATTGAAACAAGTAATTTGCTCATTTTTCAGAAATGCACTCACTGGCCTGAATTAAAATCATTACACAGAAAAACAAAATGTCTATAAATTCTCATTAGTCTATTTTCAACTAAATTAAAGGGAAAGAGACAGTACTCCTTTTCTACAAAAGTACCTGCCCACAGTTAATCATCAGTGGGGGAAATATGAAAACAGAAGACAAACCTGTCCCATCTCAGTGATGAGGTGCACAGTGATTAATGGGCCTTCAGCAACTAGGAGGAGAATTCTGATCTTTCAAGTTATCAACTTGAACTCCATGGTGCTATGGGATCACAAGCTAAAACAAACTCAAACACACAAACCATCTTCAGCTACAACAGTACCCTAAATTTGTCAACATCACCATAAAAAGCTGCCAATTGAACAGAAAGCAATGCATAGAGTAAAACTACATTTAACTATTCATGAACTAAAGATAAAATTTCACATTTATCTTACCTATATACCTAGAGGAACCTAAAGACTCAGATCCCGTAATAATTCTGACAATGAATCATTAACATTTGCTGAACCATATTAGGCTTCAAATATTAGCCAGACATTTAAGGAACAAGTCTATGAACCAAATGTCCAAGACTTAGGTGCATTTGAGATATCTTCCTTAACCAGCTATGGGAAAAAAGCCAAGGACAACAGCATGATTTGATTTTGATGTTATGTTCATGAACGCAGTCTTGGCATTTGATTCTTTTAACTGAATTGGCCCTTGGGACTTCCTGATAAATATTAGCTGCCCAAAGTTCATAAACTTTTGTTCAGCCCGGGAGAAAACTACTGAGGATTGCAAAAGAACAGTCACCAACTTCACTGATGATGCCACCAACTTGGTCAATGTTGTTCATTTTTATTGTTACTTTTGAGCCATGGTAAACCTACCTTCAAAGCCTCCCCAAGAAGATGGAGGCCCTGGACTACGAGATTCCATGGTTCTCACCTCCTCTTTCCTTTAGAGGCTCATTCTGAGTTCTAAGTATTCCTGCTCTTTGTCAAGGCAAATCTTCCCCTTTTTCCTTTGAAACTGCCTCAATGCCCACTCAAGTCTATTGTCTTATCAATTATGTACACTATTTCTCTTCTATTTGCAGATTCTCCTGTGGACTGTCTCCTTTCTCCCTTCCTACAAAAACTGTCAGTCTTCTCCGTGTTTTTTATATTAAATAAGGGGAAAAAAGAAAAATCTTTTCCCCGGTCTATTCCACCTCAACACAGTATCTTTTGTGACATGCAGAGGGAAGGAAAGCAAAAGTAAAGACAGCCTACATTGACTCTAACTGGGCACTTCCCACCCATCACTTCATCTCCTGGTTTCCTTGTTGAGCCATCTCTACTCTGATTATATTGATCTCCCAACTCCCAGAATTCTTATTTTTGTCCTCAAGCTCACTATTCTTTCCACTCAAACTAGAAATGCTGGGATACCCCAGAACTTGTCCTGTTCTCTCGCCCCATGAATATAGTTTCTAAGTCATAATTAGTAAATATTTCCAATTTTTATCTCAGTTATATCTCCCAGTGCCAGTGTATGAGTTTGGGTACTTATTACTTCTGCTTAGAATACAGTGATACTTATTTGGTCTATCAGTAAATCCACTGCCTAAAACAGGCTATTATAAATCTTACTCTAAATAAATTATAGTGTAACTGGGAAGTAAACAGTGGTCAAAATAACTTTCTTTATGCCCTGATAAGAATAATACTTCAGAAGCTTGGCAACAGTCATGCCACTATCACCACAATCTTCACTGGCTTCATATTCATGTCATGTAAAAGCAATGTGGTGATAATCCACTTTGTTTCACAGCTACGAAATACAGAAAGTGGAGGTAGGGATGTTGCTCAGTGGTTGAGAGCTTTCCTAGTGTGCATCAAGTCATATGTTCAATCTCCAGTACTGTAAGAACACAGACACAACAGAGAGAGAGAGAGAGAGAGAGAGAGAGAGAGAGAGAGAGAATACTACTGGCATAATTAAGAACCAAAACAAGAACAACATGAGGAAGATAACATACAAATTTTTATATGGTAAGAGTCCAAATATGGCAGCACTCCAGAAATGTAACATCAGAAAGATGTTAGAAGAAAAGCTTTTACTTAGGCGGTCTCTATGAGCTCATCCTAGTTTTCTGTGAACATGTGAACATTTCATAAACTTTCCTTGTTTCCATGGTAATGTCTGTGACTGAGTTTTCTCCCGAGAATTCCATTCAATGTTAGGAGGAATTCCTACAAATGGAGTTAAGAGCACATAGCATGTGGTATGGTAATGAAGAAACACTTCACATGCTTCTGGGTATGATACATTGCAATCAAGCTCTTTGGAAATATTGCACAAAGACAGCAATTTGCAAGAGGCCACAATGAAAAAGAAGGTATTCAGTTTGTAGCATTTTTATTTCATATCTGTGTTACTAAAGTGTCTAACTATTGCTATCAAAATATCCATGAGAGACATGAATAAATCCAAGCATGTGCATGGCACCTACAAAACCCAAAGTACCCTTTGAAAGTAAAATCTTCAACAATTGTTGTAAATACGTATCTCAATCTATTATTCTATCACAAGGCACAATATATCAGGTAAATAGATAAGCACATTCAAACTAAGTTCCCATCTAACACTGAGTGCAAAGGAATATCCAGCCCACTGCATAATGTCATAAGTTCCTAAAAATATGTTTAGAAACACAAAGCAACTGCCTACCAATTATCTGGCATATATTGAACTATAAAACTTAGATACAAAAAGTTGTTTCTTGGTGTACCTCCTAGAAATGGCACAGTTTCATATTGGTAAAAGGACCTGTTCAATTTCTTTTATACTTTGTTTAAGTTGAAATGGTTTTATTTCTTAATTTACAAGCTGGTTGGACCAGTCACTAATTCTCTGCATATGCCTTAATAATTTACTAAGATCTATTTTTAACTATACTATCATTATCATTGGCATTCAAATAAATCATGGGATAAAAATTCTTTTGGTAACATACTTTATACTCCAAAGTATGTTAAATATAGTGTGACTATATGGACTTTTTAAAGAATAGTTCCATAAGCTATATGTAAAAATCAATTCTAATAATTTAGTTGAACCTCTGTATTATATAAGCTGCCAAGTTCTTGCTTTTTCCAAAACAGGAAAGATCTATTATCCTATTAAATTTACTGTAAAAGTTACTCATTTTACATATATCAAGCTTCATTCTCCCCCAAAATTATTCTGTGAGTAAATATATATAATAAATGCAATATAATATACATTATATAATCTGAAAAATGGAAGGAGTTCTTTATTTGAAGAGGGTACAAATAGGGTGATTCCACCAGAATTAGGGATAGCAGTTCATTTAGGTCAATGGCAACCCTTCTTGTCACCGCATGCAGGTCTTCCTCAATGTCTCACTATGTCACACAGAGACACGATGCTCCAAATATCAGCACTTATACCATCTTCTGACATCTAGGTCTCCCTTTATAGGATTATGTGCTTTTGAAACTTCAATAATTAAAACGCAGCATTTAATCTTCAAATAAACTCAGGACAAATAATACTAAGAATTCATGCACTTAGCTAGAAAGTTATATCCAGTATAACTGAAATATTTTTACAATTCTTTCATTCAACCCCATGAATATTTTGGTGACTAACATGATTGGTAAATTAAGTTATTTACTTTTCCACGTACATATTACCTACCAGAAGTTCAGCATAATGCTGTTTGTGTATACTTGATAGTCTTCTTGCACCCTCTAAGTAAAGAAAGGAAATGCAATTTTTAAAAGGCAGAAAGAATTAGAAATTTCTTTCTCCTGGGTAAGGCAATGGGGCAAGAATATAAATAAAAATTCAATAAATAAGAACAAAAACTTCTAACTCACAATTTCTTATCCATCTCATAAATTCTTTACAATACTGCCCTTATTTTTTCCCTGGGTGGGAAGAGAAGGATCTTACCCTTCCCCTCCCATCTTCAGGAATCATTTGTCTTCCTGTTGCTAGTGAGTCAGCACCACCGGAAGTGGACAGCTTCCTGCTGTTCATTAAAAGGAAAGTCTTCTCCCCCAAGACTGACACAGTGTAGCTAACCATAAACAAAAGTAAAACATGGATCCAAAAGTGTGGTGGAAAGAATTGACACACCCACACATACAGAAACACAAAACACAAACAACAAAAATACTAAGCAAATGTTTATGTTGTTCATCGACACAACTTACCTTTTAAAATAAAATTTTAAATACGCTGCTATTGTCTCAGTCATTGCTAACAGTGATAACAAGATTATGATTATTAACTCAATTTGAGGAAAAAGTGTAATTTTGTTTATTATTATTTACGCTTCCCTGATCCGACTCCCTATACCTCAAGGCTGGTGAGTATCTTGCCACTTTCCTGTGGATCTCTTAGTAGGTAACATAAGACTGTCCTTAGTAGGTAACATAAGACTGAAACTCTGTTTTTCAGTCACAGCTTTTCCACCACAGGACTTCTAGCTCTATCATTTAATTATAACACTTAATAATACTACATGCCACTTACTGCATAGTTTCAATATACTTGTCCTGTTACCCACATTTAATCCCATAACTATCTTGTGAAGTCTATTAGCTCCATTTTATATTTAAAGACATGACCTAGAATTATAAGTAATTATAACTTAATGGCAGTCAGAATTTAAACCCACATCTGTTAAGCACCAAAGCCTGGGTAACTACCAGAGATATCATGCCTCATACTATAATGTACAGAATATGCAGTATACAGTATAGAATAAGACCATCAAGTAAACTGATCTATTTCAATAAAACTTATCCAAGAAAAGGATGCTTTCAACATTACTAACCATTACATGTTTTCCTTTAGCACTGATCCTTCTGTTAGGCTTTGAGAAGTGGCACTACCGGACTAAGGATTATATTATCAGATAATCTGGGCTCTGATCCCAGTTCTCCCACTTTCCTGCTCTGTGCCTCAGTTTCCTCATTTGTAAAATGTATGTAATAAGGCTATCCTATAAAACTAGATGACTCAGTATTTGTACAGTTGAACCAGAGCCTGCACTAGGTGATTGTTTAAAATAATCTTCATGCGTAGACTGTATCAAATCTGCTTAATGGCAAACTCTGTTGACAGCACATAGACTTTATTTATAGAAAAACAATTTTAGATCATCTAAGTAGTATCAGACCTTAAGATCATTTTAAGTTCCAAGCAGGTGGATTTTGCAAATTTTTACTATGATCTTCCAAACAATGACAATAGATTTAAGCATAGTATATATTAAAGAATGTTTAAAACTCAAATTGGTATAAGTTATGATCTAATTCAAAAATTGTTTTGTAACATCCTAACACCAAGTTAAAAGTATTAGTTTCTAACACTTTTGACTGAAGGAATGAAGAACAATTTTCACTCTTAGATTTTATTTTAGTAGAGAAAAATAATGAAAATTACTTATTTATTAAGACAGCTCTCACTTAAGAAGCTGAAATTTTCTTTAGCCTCTTCAAAAATAAGCTTCAATATACATAAAATCTACAAGGTAAGAATGAATTAAAAAGAAATTGGAAATTTTCTTTCACAAAAATACTACTTTTATAGAAGAGACAATACCTGCCAGCACTTCAGACTAAAATAAATTAAAATAAGAAATCATCCTGGGTCAACAATTAAGAGCAACTGTCTATTAAAATTAATGCTTTCAATACATAAATTAGATACCTGGAATAAAACTGGGCCTAACTTTCCTATGCTCATATATGAATATTTCTAGTATAACCCACAATACATTCAACCACAAGAAATGTAATAGACTGCACCCCATGTATGTATAATATGTCAAAATATATCCTACTGTCATGTATATCTAAAAACAACAAGCAAATTTTTTAAAAGTACATAAACCATTTAATTTTAAAAAAAGGATACCTGGAAAAAAGAAAACCATTCAATAAAGAAACTTCAGAATAAATCTCTAAATAGCATGGAGTAGATTAAAAGAAAACATGATAGATGCGCAATGTGTTTAGGTCTCAATTCTATTTTGCAGTCTTTACTCAAAACTGAAGGACATCCCAGCTATTATTTTGCTACTATTTCCCAAATTAACTAATCTTTAATTATTTCAGTCCAACTAATTAGATCAAAGATTTACTGAATCATTTAGTAATTTAGGGCAAAGTAGTCTTCAAAAAGAATACTAACCAACTCTACATCTAATTTCCCAATTTCTTCTTTTAAAATGAGATTCTTACAGAGTTTACAAATATTCCCCACTTCTTTTCCTTTTAATCCTCTCCTTAGTATTCTGTACTGCATTACAGCATAAAGTCATGAATTCTATAAAAAAGAATTCTATAAAAAAGAATACATTTTACGCACATTAGTAGAACTGTGGAGAGTTTTTCTGCTTTTAAAATCTCCCACAGGACTGGGGTGTTGTGCAGTCATAGAGCGCCTGCCTAGCATGTACAAAACCCCGGATTCAATGCCCAGCACAACGAACAAGCAAACTTCTACAAATCTATCCCCAGAAACACAGTCTATATAATTCATTTAATATTTCACTTCATAAGATACCAATAATCAAGCTAAAGTGAAATTTTGTTTATAAATCTAACAGTGCTTGATTATAATCCAAGTCATTTTAAGCAATAGAACAATTTATATGAGATAAGGTGTGTGAACAATAGCACTTCAAGTCCGCATATCTAGTTTTTATTTCTTAATCACAAGATGTTCAAAAGTTCAAAAATAAAACAATTATTTTCAGTGATTGGGCTCCAAAAAGGTTAATGACTTAACATGACTTAGAAGCCTTTCATCTGATCCTGTTTGCTGAGTAGCCTCATTATTTCCTCATGACCCTCACATTTAATGGTATATACTCCAGCCACAGAGAACATCTCTATGTTCTTCCATCTCGGCAGCCTTAACCAGAGCTTCTTCCCAGGCTACTCCTGTACTTTCTTCACAGGCTCCTCTCTTACCTGCTCCTCATTTGGCTAACTGCCACCAACCCCTCAGGTCTTGCTTGGTTCAGTTGCCGCTTCTCATCAGACACCTTCCCAACGCCTCAGGACTACAGATAAGCATCTTCCCTATCCTCACAGTGTCTTGTTCTTTTTAAAAATAACCTATGGAACATTACATCTTCTTTAATATCCAATTCTGAAGAATCACAGTTGGTGTATTAGCTTTCTGTTGTCATGACAAACAGCTAAAATAAATCAACTTAACAAAGAGAGAATTTATTTTAAATCATATTTTGGAAGATTCAGTCCATGACCAATTAGTCCCATTGCTCTGGGCCTATGGCAAGACAGCACATCATAGCAGGAGTGCATGTGGGAGCAAAACTGCTCACCTCAAGGAAGGGAAGCAAAAGAGAAAGGGTCTGGGTTCCACTATCCCCTTCAAAGGCACAGTCCCCAATGATCTGAAGACCTCCAAGGAGGCCCCACCTCTTAAAGGTTCCATCTCCTCCCAATGGTGCCAAGCTGGGGAATCAAGCCTTCAACATGTGGGCCTCTCAGGGACATTCCAGATCCAAACTATGACAGTTGGCAACATGTTATAAACTTTGACCTCCTATGTTCCTGTAGACTATCACAAAGAAGATACAAATCTGAGAAAAATACAATTCTATCAAACATAACTCATTAGAAAATTATTTCCTTAATTATTTCCAAATACAAGAGGCCTATTTGAGAAAAACAGCAATTCATCTTCAACATATTTGCACTTAATACTGTTAAAAGTAAAACTAAAGAACTAAGATCATTCCAAAATTTACCCAGGATTTAACAAAGTAAGTTACTTTAAAGTCTCCAAACTGCAAAGTACTATGCAAATGTTAGTCCACCTAGCCCTCTATGCCTTTCAGCCTTATTTGCTGAAATCTTGTTATGAAGAGAAGTCACATTTACATCTCATCAGGGTTTTGTATCAAGGTTGTGGAAACCTGACCATCCTAAGCAATGAAGAAAACAACACCTCCAGAGAAGGGCCCCTTCTGAGAGTCAGTATAACCTGAAACCTGGAGAACACACAAGTTAAAAGGAGCAGTAATTTGAGTCAAGAGGGGATCCCTAATTCACACAGTCTATCTAGAAAGCACATGTATCAATTTTCATGGAAAGGAGAATATCACAGTTATTTCTAAACTTTTTAAAACAGTTTCCATCTTTAATTCAAATTCTTCTTATGCTTTCTCAAATGTTTTCACTGAATTTGTTTCAAGATCACAATATTTGCCATTTTTCTTTATTAGTATGTTTCTCCACATTTGTGAGTTCATGATTTACATGGCATGATCACATACACTGTCACCAGGCTCATGTCTTCAACCATCCCATCATGTACTGATGTTCCACGTACTTCTCAGATGTCCATTGTATGCCAGGAAATAGGGTTTTCTCTTGAGGGTTTATATAGTAATATTTAATTACATATATTCAAATTAAAATTATATATACCTACTACATATATATGAGAGAGAAAGAATGTGTGTGTGCGTGCACATTACAACAATTTTAGGTTTACAAAAAATTTGAACAATCTAGCATTCCCTTATGCCCCCTATATCCACACAGAATTTCCTGTAATATTAACATATTGCATGAGTGGTACATTTGTTATACCTCGTGAGCCAATATCAATATATTACTATTGATTGAAGTCCTTGGTTTACATTGCAATTCAGTCCTAGTTTTGTACATTCCATGGATTTTGACCAATATATAAAGTATCTACCCACCATTACATTTATCATAAAGAATAGTTTCAGTGCCCTAAAACTATCTCATATTCCATCCATTATTCTTCCTGCTCTGCAGATGCCACCCATCCCCTCCCCATCATCCTTCCCACCCCTGATCCCCTGGGAACCACTGATCTTTTTATTGTTACCACAGGTCATCCTTTTCCAGAACATGATGTTATTGAAATCACACACTGTGTAGCCATTCAGATTTGCCTCTTCCACTTAGCAGTAGGCATCCATCCACTTCCCTACATGGCTTAATAGCTCATTTCTTTTCATCTCTGAATAATATCTCATCATATGGATAGAACATCTTTTTGTTCATCCATTCACTTATTAAAGGACATCTTGGTTATGTCCACATTTTGGCAATTATAAATAAAGCAGCTATAAATATTCATATGGAGGTTTTTGTGTGGACCTAAGTGTCCAACTCATTTGAGTATATATTAGAGAGTATATTTTTTAATGACAAAGCTAAAGCTCCGTTTGTTAAAAATATTCTACCTGAGAAGACTCTCTCATTGGCATTTAGTTGTCAATATTTAGATAACTTGATATACAAGAGTTTCTAAGGGTATTTATTTCCTTATGGGCCCATCCATTATCTAGGATAAAAGGGGGCACACACTCAGTTCACCCGTGCATGCAATTCCTGTTAGACAGAGAGTGAGAGAGAAAAGAAAAAGGAGTCACCCATCTTTTCTATAAGGGAGCGGTACGCAACTTTGCTTAAATGCTCACCAATATATGTCCACTGTGACCTAAGGGGTCTTGAACTGTGATTCCTGAGTCTCTCACTCTGGAATCACCACATGAGACTTAGGAGCATAACATTCCTAAAAAATGAATGACAAGCCAATCACCTTCTCATCAAAAAATTAAACAGACTGGTAAATGTGCAACTGCCTTCATCATGTTCTAGTAACAACACTTAGCTAAAGCAAGTTGACAGTATTTAGAAAGTACCTACTATGGGCAAATCACTGCAAACAAGGTCTCTATTTTCTATGTTCCAGTGATTTGAGTGCTCTGAATTGTATATATCAGTGATTCATAATGTTCTTAAAAAGAAATTTCCATGAAAACCAAAGCAATGAATCATTACATTAAGACGGTGACTATATTATAGTCTTGTAAGTCTTTTTCTTAATCTTCCTAGGATTGTCTTGATTTTTCTTAAATCCTACGTAAATCCAGATATTTTCTCCCAGTCACAATGTTGAACCGGCTAATACATAAAAACCCATTTTTTATATGAAGAGAGATCTACTTCTTTATTTTAGCAGCAAACATAAAAAAATGAATAAGAAATAAAAACTATTGCTAAAAAAAATTAAGAACAGTTTTTTTAACTATAGCTTTAAAATTCAATGTTTTAGAATACATTTAAGACTGTGTTTAATCTTATATAATTTTTAAATTATAAGTTTAGACGGAGGGAAGTATGTTTTAATATATTTTAAGATTATTTTGTAATTACCATCTTGATTATTACATATTGAGTACATACACTGAATTATCACACTGTACCTCATAAGTACATACAACTAAAAAAAAATAAATTAGAAGATTATTCTATTAATACTCTCCCTAGCATTTGTCAGTCCTACACTATTATCTCATTATTCCAAATTTTGCCTGAGAACTAGGTCCATTAACTGCCAAAAAGACACTGATGTCCTCTATGCCCTAACAGCCTGCCTTGTTTTAGAAACAGTGCCTGCTCAGAAACAGAGTTGTCCATTGTGACCTAAGGGGTCTTGAACTGTGATTCCTGAGTCTCTCACTCTGGAATCACCACATGAGACTTAAGAACATAATGTTCCTAAAAAATGAATGACAAGCCAATCACCTTCTCATCAAGAAAAGTTTGTTCAATGTTCTAAAGTCAACAAACAATTGTGGCAGGAGATCCAGATTAAGAGTAAAGATGACCATGTAGAATTTAAGTTGATCTAAAAAACTGAAGAACATTCAACCACAAGAACACACAATGCTATTTCAGTTTACAGAGAGCAAGGCCAAAAAAAGAAAAACAAAATGGATCCAGGAGAAAAAAATGGATGAGTAAGTGTAAGGCAGAGTTTCAAGGTGGGAAATGGACTGTGGGTAGCTTAATTAAAAATCTGGGGGATGACATTTAGAAAGCAATGAAGTAACAAGTAACAAAAATGCTTGAGGCAGTACTAAAGGGGTAAGAGCCTATAAGCAGATGACCAGCAGCACCAGATACCTGACTGCACTGTGCTTGTATGAGCAGCCAGCAACCATTTCAAACTTCCATTAGTGAAGAGCTAAAAAATCATTCCTGGGAATTGCATGTAATTCCTGTCATATAGTTGACATGCTGTATAAATTGTGTCCTTTGGTGTCAAAATAAGTCTGGCCAGTCCGGCCAGGCAAAAGAGCTCGCAGAGTCATTCACCAGCCTCAACCAAGCATCCTGATTGAAACCAGCTGAGCCAGTGACATCACCACAGGCTTTTTACTATAAAAAGGGCAAGCTCTGTGAGGTCAGGAAGCAGAACTAAGCTCTGTGAACAGAAGCCAAGCGGGGAGACAGACAGAAGAGCCAAGTGAAGTTCAGAGGAGGAGAAACTCATTCCAAGAAGCAGCTAGACTGAGCAATTTGTTCAGAGACAGCTGCAAAAGTAAAAGGCACACAACGGAAATTTCCCTTAGGAGTTAGGGACTGCTGTTTTCTCCCAAAGAAATAAGGAATCTAAAGTGAAGCCTCAAAGGAGAACCGAAATGAAGCGCCTTCAAATGTTCTATTGGTGAAACTGAATTAAAGTGTAGCATCACCACAGAAATTCTGTAGTCTTCCGCTCAATGTATATTAACTGAGCTCCTACTACATATCAGGCTCTGTTATAGAAAGAAGGACTACCTTGGCGAACAAAATGAACAAAAATCATTACTGTTTTAGAGCATATATTCTTGGAATGCAAGATAGCCAATGTACAAATAGAACACCTATCAGAATAAGCATTATAGAAAAAGTGAAGAGGAAATGTGGGTGGCCTGAGAGTGCTATCTGAGTAAAGGCTTAAGGAGGTGGGGAGTCAAGCCACGTGGGTATCTGGGAGAAGAGCGTGGCAGGCATGCTAAGGCACTAGCTGGAGCATGTGTACTGTGTTGAAGGAGCTTTGAGAACACTAGTGCTGCTCCTCAGAACATGGGGAAGCAGGAGTCTGAGTAGGAACAAGTTAATGTAGATGGGCAAGCGAAACTGCCAACAGGCATTTGGAAATAAGAGAGCAGTGGCTCTGAGGAAAGATTCAAACTAAAGATAAAACATTAGGAACCTCGGCACATCCATGATAGCAAAACAGAAGAGACTGCTCCATGAGTGTGTTACACAGAAAAGAGAAGAACAGCGTCCCGATGGTTAGAGGCTGGAGAGATGAAGACTATCCAGGGAAAATGGCCCATGAGGCAGGGGAAAACAGAGAGTGATTCCCTGGTACCCCAGCACCCACACAAAGAGAAGCTGGCCAAGGTGATAAATACTGCTCCTAACGCAAGTCTCATGGGCCCACCACTGGACTTAAGGGCCTAGGGGTTACTTAAATAGTTAAAACTCTTTAATGAAACTATCTATGATTGAAAAGACTGTGAAAGAACTTGCCAAAACTTTCTGAAATTCTTAGTTTAGACTACAGTACAGCTGGTTTTTAAACTAACCAAATGTTAATAAGAATGTGGTGAAACACACCTGATCCAAGTCAGGTAGGAAAACAAACTACGGTTTAAGTTTATTTTCCTTTTCCCTTCCTTTCATAATTTCATTTTCACTTTACTTAGTGCAAAAATAATCTTCCCTAAATTCATAAAAGTTCTTGTCTTTACAGAGCAAAGGCAGGCTTGCTAGTTCTTCAAGGTGCTGTTTGCCTTCTGTATTAGGTTTCCAAAATGCAAAACCTAGGGAGGCAAGGCAGAAGAATCTGTACTCAGCATACATTCAATCAGACCCTAGGGAGTCTGTGAGTTCACATTCATAGGGCTTTCCAGTATCTATAACTGAAAATTAACTTTGCTGTTTCCTGTTCTATCTTCTCAGGAAAACAGCTAGTCCTTATATCTTCTTCCCACCCATGACATGTTTAAAAGGATCTTGCAGTTATTCTATATTAACAGAGATAATCCACTTGCAAAATCATTTCAATCTAGCTTAACTGCTAAAACTGACTTTGAGTAGGAGGGTTTTTGACAGTCTGAGCTCTGATAACCACTTCATACCTTCCTGGTGACAGCTATAACCAGAGCTTCCTGGACACAGAAAAAGCTTCAGTCTCTCCAATCTGTGAAATCCAAAAGGATGCTGAGGGATTCTAATGGGAGAAACAATGGGCACACCTCACCAGAGTTGAAGGGAGGACTTAATTCTGTAAAATATGGGTCTTACAGGTTCTCCTGGATGATCAGTTCAATTTCATAGAAGACATAGAAAATCAGGCCTGAATTCCCCACATTAATAACAAAACAAATTCCTTTGGTGGGTCGGTACTAAAAATTGAACCCAGGGGTGTTCAACCACTGAGTCACATCCCCAGCTCTTTTTATTTTTTAACTTGAGACAGGGTCTTACTAAGTTGCTTAGGGCCTTGCTAACCCGCTGAGGCTGGCCTTGAACTCCTGCCTCAATCATCCTGCCTCAGCCTCACAAGCCACTGGGATTACAGATGTGTCCCTCCATACCCAACACAAAACAAACTATTAAGAAATCAAAGCCTACACTACTAAGTTTAATCACAAATTTTTAGCATTATCATTGTGCAAAATAAAACAACAACAATAAGAATAATTTACAGGAAAAGACCCAAATTTCAAAAGGATGTCTTTTCTTTTTTTAAAATTTAAATTGGTTCTTTTTCATTTTATATGACAGTAGAATCCATTTTGTTATAATTATACAAGCATAGAATATATCTTATTCTATTTGTCTTTTCAAACAGTTTTAACATTTAGCTGGTCAACAACATAGTTCTAGATGAAAGCATGCCTCTGTCCCTAACCTAACAATTGATTTTCTGTGTGAAGGTAGAACAATCTCTAGGCCTTGGTTTTCCTCATGCCTAATAGGCGAACTGCTTGTTCAAATGACTCCTATTATTCGTTATAGCTGTCATGTTCTGACTTATTTCTATGCAATGTTAGAATGTTAATCTCCCAGGTTAATGAACTTTTACTCAACAAAGAGTAGAATTATTTTACATTTGCAATAAAAAGCTAAGTCATGCAAAATACAAGTATATTAGCAAATAAAAGTATTTTAAACTTAGAAAATCAGTGCTTGCTGGGAACAAAGATTCCCTTTAAGTAATGTGATAGATAACTCTGGAAATTGCTCCTGGGCTCAAACTTTCTTCTGCCCTGGAAACTGTCATGGAGTGCTCCTACATAGATACAGCAAATCTGCAACCCAATAGTTGTTTGATTTGTGCACAGACACCAGATTCATGCAGATACAAAAATTTTTTTTTCTCCCTGTAATTATTGTTTTCAGCTGGTAAACACTGATTGGGTATCACTAATAAGTAAGTTATGGGAACAGCAGCTCTGAAGAGCCCACCACTCCAGCTTCTATAGTCCTAGGTCCCTGTGCCCACCCTGCCTCCTTCCTAATCTCAGGACTGAGATTCTTACAGTTCCATTAAATACTAAAAACTATATAAATTTAGGCTAATTAAAACTAAAAAAAAAAAAATAGAACCCAGTTCTTCAGCTGGGCCAGCCACATTTCAAGCACTCAGTCACTAATGCCTACTGGTTATCAGGCTGGAAGCCAGACATGCCGGGTATTTCCACCACTAAGAAATTTCTAGTGGACAATGCTGCCCAGACCCCTCTGATAAACCTTCTGTGTCCTTAAACTGCTGGGCTCAGGATTTGTTTGGTTTTGTGTGTGTATATTTTTCTTTGACTTGTTTTTGATTTGCATCCATAAGCATCTCAATCAGAAGGAATAATGACATCTCCTTGGAAATCTTGTAAAAGATGCCTAGACACCCCCCAGGAGTTTTAAGTCATGGAGTTAATTCATTTTAAAACTTAAAAATGATTCCCATCACTCCTGGACTCCTTCTGGGTCACAGAAACCTGAGCAAATACCTAATTCAATTCCCTATTGTTGTTGTTTTTTTCCACAAGAAGATATTAAGAACCAGAAAGTTCATAACTAGCTTTTGTTTTTGCACTTAACTTTGGTTTAATAGGTTATTTAACACAAGATAAATAGGATACCAACTAAAATGTAATATACCACATAACTCTACAAATCCCATGATTACACAAGTAACAAGGCATGAAGTTTAAATATTTATTTACTCATCGAGCTGTTTCTACACTGAATCCTTCCCACTCCCCACCCCCAACACTCTTTTTTCCATTTGTTTTGTAAGATGCATTTGCTGTGGTTACCATTGATTTCAGTGTCATAATTCCTCATATCTAAAAGGCACAGAAAACATTCTGTGCTTTCAAATCAGGGAGCATACAAATGCATTTGTTATTGTAATTTTTATTTTTTACTAGAACCTTTATGTTCAAACCTTCCACATGATTAGTCATCAGTGCCGATTAGAATCTAGGTAGCTGGAGATTTTTTATTCAGTTGCTTTTGAACAAATAGTAACCAAACATCATTTAAAAACGTGTGGATTAAAATGTCATACCTATTCATCAATAGACTTAAACTAGCTACAGCAAGTTCCTTCAGCATCTTTATAAAGCAATATGTGATTCCTAATGAAAGGAAGGAAGGAAGGAAACCACATGTGCCCACAAACCCCAAAAACTGACAGGAAGAAGGATCTCACACCTAACTATGGTGAAATCTGAAATCATCCCCTCAGCACAGAGAACTTAAAGGTTTCCTTCAGGTAAATATAGAATTCAAAATTTATGCAATACCAATTTTGACATAAAGGTTTCCTCTTAAACTACTTTTATATTTCTTGCTTTCCTAAAGTCAAATGTTGTCAAGGGCTTGGAATTTATAACATCCCAAGCACCCCCTTCCATTAAAGATAAATTACTTACACTTTTCCCCCCCATAAAATTTGCATCTGATATGGCTAATCTATGAATAAACGGAGTATAAGAGTTGTGGCCCCTGCACAGAACAAACCACTGAAGACCCATCTCTTTGTACGGGTATTCTTTCTTAAGGGTAAGCAAGCAAAGACTGCCCCTGGCTTTATCACATCACGCAAACCAACGTTCCATATCTTCTGAAACAAGGATACACACGTCAAAGAATTAACTAAGACTACTTTCTTTTTCCTTCCCTTTCAATAACCGGGGTGTTTCTATTTATACATTTATTTGTTTCACAGAATTTCTACCCACGTAGGTGCTGGGCCTTTCCTATCTCCGGGAAACACCTCTCCCAAGACGGTCAAGCATGACCCACAAAGTCAGCAAGAGGAGGTTCTGAACTTATCAGTGCTGTCACTCTGAGCCATGCCATTAATCAATGCCAGAATAAACCTTCACAAAATCAGGCTCATGGAGTGCAGCCCAAGAACCTGCTGTAGTCTTTCCACAGAAAGTTTTGGCCAAAAGCTTACACAACAAAAACAAAGAAGCAAAACAGCAGAATTGCCAGTACCTAAATTGCATTGCAAAAGCCTGTGTTCTTTAGAGAAAATGTGTAAAAGCCAATAAATATATCTCGAGGCAAATGAATACAAATGCCAACCACAATCTTGGAATGGCTTCTGCTCAAACACCTGATTCTTTCAAAATACTTGCACACACCATGGAGGGGGTCACAAATTATTTAGATCATAATATTTTGCACCTGGAAATATTTACTATAGTGAAAAGTTACCTAGAAGGTAGAAAAATCATGCCATCTTAGAATGCAATTTATGGAGTTCATTATTTTGGTAAAATTCAAACCACTGATTTAAAAACAAATCTTTCTTACATAGTTGAAGGAACTCATGACTGAACTTGGCATCTGTTGGACCTATTTGCATTTCAGCATAGAACTCTAAATACTATTACAGGCTACTGTATGTGTCAGAAATTTACCCAAGGTTCATTTTAACCATTATTCCAAAACTGATTAGTTACAGTAAAACTACAAAAAAATAAGTGTTAGGGATTTGGCTCCAGCAGACACAGCTGGTCATGACAAGCCATCGTGGAGGAATATAAAGACCTACAAAAGGAGCCTGGTCCTTTAACAAGGTCTGAGAAAGTGGGTCAGCTGTCACCTGTGATGGGGTTCAGACTCTCACAAGAGAGTGGTGAGCTGCAGCAGCCTAGGATCAGTTTTCGACAGCTGGGACTTGAACCTTCAGGCTTTGAAAAGTCCTCGTAAACTTTTTTCCTAGTGGAAAATACATATTTTTTTCCCCAACAGGTTTTAGGTTGTACAACAGAAGAAAAAATATATGTGCATGTGTGTATAATAATATTTTTCTCTTAAGAAAAAAAAATGAGCACTTTAAAGCTATCTACTCAGCATTTAATGTTTAAACATTAAATAAAAAGCTCATTCTCAAATCCGTATTTCATTTCTCAAACCCAGTAACTGACAAAGTAGCTACTAGCAGAAATACCTTAGCTAATTTATCTTGTTTGAGCAGAGTCTAAAATATTCAAAATAGTCACTAGTTTTATATTTTTGTTTATTTTAAGCATATTTTAAGCATGAGAGTCACAACTGAAAAAAATCTCGTTCATATTTACATATACTTTTAACTTTTTAATATGTACATTTAATACTGTACCACCATAAGAGCCAGAGTTAAGAAGAGCTGTGGAAAAGAGAGATGTTTACCTTTCTTCTTAGCAGAGTTCTTGTTTTGAAAATATTCAGCATGGAAATAACAATCTCTGATCAAACAGTAGCAAAGCACTTTAATTTATATATATGGGGATGGGGCAACTATCAGCATGGGGTACAGAAGTTTAGGTACCCTAAGGAGCCTGTCTTCTCTTATTCAAGGGTACTGAGTACCTAGGCTTTAAGTATCCACCATCTTCCCACATCCAGAGAAAGGGAGATGCTTGCCATTTCAATCAGCACACACGGAATTATTTTTCTGCCTTCCAAAATGGCTGGCTTGCATGGCATAAAAAAATAAAGAAAGAAAGAAACATAATGGTAACTAGTTTTCTATGAATTTTAGCTCTTTTCTATTTCTGCCCTCCTTTGCCCCAATTGTGGAAGTCGGGACAGGTTGAAGATACTGTCACCTTCAAGAAAGCCCTTTGTCCTGCCAGATTAAAGTCATGCCAGCAACCAAAGTAGAATCTGCTATAAAAATAGGAGTCTAAGGAATCCAGGAAGGCAAAGCTCATTGGGAGGCCAAGGGTTTACACCGCCTGCAGCTCTTAGTGATAGAAATGCAAGGCTCCCTCCATCTCAAGGAGCACTAATCTTCTCTGCCAAATTAATCAGTTAAATTAATAAATCTCTAAAATGGCCAGGTGTCTGGCTGAAAAACCAAAATCAGTGATTATTTATAATATACATATGTGTGTGTGCTGTAGAGTCACAGGTGAAGAACATTAATCTTCTGCCCTTTTACAATTCTTAGCTTATACATAAGGTCCATTTACTTTACTGAAGTAAAATAATAGTCACCCATGCAAAAAGAGAAAAAGTGCATGGGGATCACCGACAAACCTAATGGAAAACTATATACAAAATTAATTAATTCCTCCCAGGTCATCTGAATGTTCAGGTACCCTAGGTTCAAAGAATTCATGGATAACAATGATTTTAAAAGGTAAGAAAGGAACTGGCAGCAATACAGTGCTACCAAACGCAGGAATAAGTATGCTAGTTACAGAGGCATGACTATGTCTGTGAGGTGGTAAAAATATTATCTGTATATTTTTTAAAAATAAAGGAAGCAGCTGTCTAAATATTTTAGCTTTTTTCCAAAAAAAAAAAAAAAATGTTTACACACTGTTCTGAGGATAGAAATAACCCAAGTTAAGGCAATGCTTTAACCCACTAGAATACAACACCACACACACACAAACACACACACACACACACACACACACAAACACACAGTAAGGCCTTGTTTCCCTTCATCTTTCTCCTTTCTCCTTTCTGATTTGAGGCACTTCCTCCCGACTTGGTTGCAAGATGGAAATCCTGAAAGTGAGGGCCATCAACACTATCTACCACTCTCCAACGGTGCGGGAGAAAAAAAAAATTCAGTTTTTACTTTCTTGTTTTAATAAAAAAAAAGTCACTTTTATAAACCCATTATAAATATGCAAATCCTCTTATTTAAAGATATATCTACACTAAACACATTACTAAAATTAAATTTACAACATAAAGGGCTTCAAACCTAAAATATGCTTTTTATTTTGCAGATTTCCTTTATCTCTGTATATCAGAATAATATTAGTTGCATGGTTGAGGTCATGTTTGCTTAAAGTTCTTTCCTCCACATTTTCATTTGATACATCACCATAAACATTTCTATGTGCACATTTTTGTGGTTAGAGTCACCAAGAATTCCATAATATTCCACAAATTTAATAAGCTATATATTAATTTGCTTGTTTCTAACCTGCCTTCTGAGAGAATGGGTAGAAGGTGGAGTCACTCTTATTTGAAGGGGACTATCATGCTATTCTATTGTTGAATATCTAGGATGATTGCAAGCTTTTCCCTACTTTTGTAACTAAACCTGCAATGATCAACTTCATGTACTATATAACTCCTTTACGTGGTTGAATTACTTCTTTGTGACTAATTCTCAGATGGATCAACGAGTCAATGGTTGTAAACATTTTCACCACCTAGCATGGGGCATGGCTTTATAAAATGTTCATACCTGCTTTATAAAACCAGGATAGCAAAGTCAAACAAAAAGCCCAGTATTTAATTCAGTATCAAGACAACTATTTGGTCAATTTTTTAATTCTCTTAATATTTTTTCACTTCTTGGAATAAAAAAAAAAAAAACGTGAATGCTGCCAGATAAACTTCAAAGATATATCTCCTAGAGTACAGAATAAAGTCAATATTCTTATGATTGCAAAAATCCATTCTCTTATATGACCATTTTAACAATTTGGTGTATGTCTTTTTTATATACAAGCTTATGTGTATGTATGCAATTTCTGACACTTTCATTTTACAAAAGTAAATCTCTCTTTGTTATCAACCGTGAGTTCATTATACAATTTCTAGAAATCTGTCGTATTCAAATATCACTTGATTCCAATTACACATTCAATTTAGCAACGTCACTAGGTATTCTGACAATTTTAGATTAACCGCTTCTCACAGATACAGATACTCCTGTGTGTGTGTGTGTGTATGTGTGTCTATGCAGGCATATGTGTCTATCAGATTACTTTCCTAATGCTGCTTAAGACTAATAATGAAATGGTCTTGTGTAACCTAAGATCATGCTCCTGAAGTGGAGTACAACAAGGTGTTAGGAAGGAAGCTAGCGTGACATCAGAAATATGCCACCCTGGTGTGGACAACCAAGACTGAACAATGCCAATACTGTATAAAGAAGCAATGTGGAAACCAAAAGTCACTTTTGGTTTTA
Source organism: Marmota marmota marmota (assembly GCF_001458135.2). Classification (NCBI taxonomy): domain Eukaryota; kingdom Metazoa; phylum Chordata; class Mammalia; order Rodentia; family Sciuridae; genus Marmota; species Marmota marmota. The sequence goes on from NW_026000057.1 coordinate 31,605,588, forward strand.
AGAGATGAGTGACATAAAGTTAAAAATCAACAGAAATTCCTGAGAGGTGCCAGAAATGGTGCTTTTTCTAAAGGACATATCTGTGTTTCTAATTTGATTAAGCCATAAGCTCCCTCTATGAGGAAGATCTTTTCTGTCTTCTCTCCATTTGATCTTTCTGGGGCAGTCCCAGGAATCTTTTTCCATAACCCATTCCCCTCCTGTTAACAGCTGTAGCAGAATTGCCACCCCAACTGAATCACCCCCGTATTTGCTTTCCTCCTCACCTTGTTTTATTTTTAACATATATCTATACCTGGCATTTGCTCACTTACTTAATATATGTACTCTTATGTGTTAATATAAGCATAAGGAAGGAACTACCTCTTTATTCTTACTTCAAGACAACAGATATTGAACACCTACATATTCTGGACAAAGGGAAGGGAATAGTAAACAAAATAGACCAAACTATGCTCCCTTGGAACGCTCTCATTCCAACAGAGACAGGCACACTCTCCACTACATGAGCAAAACATAGTATGTTAGAAGGTAGTAAGTGTTGTAGAGAAGAATTAAACAAAGGAAGAGTGCCAGGTGAAGGTGAAGGTGAAGGTGAAGGTGAAGGTGTGTGGCTGCAATTTACACACCCTCTCCAATACCTGGAAGAGGGCCTGGGGCAGTCAAGAAACAGTAGCTCATGGCATGGGCTAAAGCCAAACAGCACATCCAATTCCTTGAGCACAGTGATTGATTCTGAGATATACAAATAAAATCAGAGCCATTAAAATATAATGGGATATTATATTTTAATGGCTCTGATTAAAAATATAATATGGGAACAGGCAAGCTCTACCAAATATAGTGTTGGAAACACAAAACAAGGCTTGGAGCTGCCATAGACATTTTGCTACCATGAGCACAAAGCCATGGAAACTCAGAATGAAGGCGGGCTGAGCCCAGGAGAACTAAGTGACCAGCACTGGGTACATCATTTGATCATGTGGTTCACCAATACCTGAATTTTTTGAACCTTGACGATGCATGTAGCTACTTAAGGCAGTAAGATTCTCCAAGTCAACTAAGTCAGTTCTCCACAGGTTGAGACAACTTCCTCCTTTGCTTCTACTAACAGTTCTCATAGGGGCCATTTCTTTTTTGGAAAAGTTAAGAGTTGCTGTGTGACATTGTTTAATTCACTCTAAGCTAGGTTTCCTGTTACTTGCAACCTAATGAGTCTACACTGACATGCATTCTAATTTATTATATAAAGTTAATGCAGATTATGTTCCCAGCTCGTCATGCTTTGGAATATTCCCTCTTCTCTCCACTCCCAGTCTCAGCCAAGGGAAGGCGTGCCCTCCTGTCTACCAATCCACATCCATAGCTCCATCTCGTTCTCAAAGCTTTCACCTATTAATCCATGCATTATTTATTCAGTCATTAATTCTAACCAGTGTTTATCAGGCATTGTCAAGGTTCTGAGAATAAGATTAATAAGGCACAGTCTTTGTTCTCCAGGACATTTCAAAAGAGAAAAGAAATAATGGAATAAATATCTGAAATAGTAAATTCAGTATAATGGTTGCTTGGACAAAGGTAACAGTAGTGTGAAGGATGAGAGGACCAAAAATTCCTTTGGAATGGTCTAGAACTTTCCTTGCCTTCTCTCTCCACACTGATGACATCAACTTAATGCACATAGCTCTCAAAGTCAAGGCATCTCTGCCCTAACGTGTTGTCAGATCTTTGAGGGCAGAACTATCCAATCCTTTTATAGCTTCCAAAAATTCTAGCATGTAATGTCTCCAATAAATGTTTATTAAATTCAGGTATGAGTGTTTCATACTCAAACTTTTGAAAAGATTACAAATGCCCTTTATTTGTCATCCTAGTTAAGTTCCATTGTGTTTCTACAAAATACCAATTTTATCTCTTTGAATAGCTTAAAGCTTATCAGAAGAACTAATCCTAAAGTATCAGCACTTGCATCACCCAGGTCATTTCCTCTTGGCCTTGAAGTCAGCCCAGTTTTTGTAGGTCCAAATAACTTCCTGCTTTGTTCTCACTCATAGGAGTTCTAGTAGGAACCAAGAGGATAATTCCCTTACAAAGTTGCCCTTTCAAGCACCATATACAGAGGACATTAAAGCTGTGGCAATGAACTAGATACTATTTATTCCCACAATACTCCTTAAGCAAGCTGTTATCTCAGTTTAAGAAAAAAAAAACTAAAAGACAGACTAAGTAGAACTAAGTACAGCTCTTAGTCCTCAGTTTATTGCAAACAAGAAGAAACAAACAAACAAAAAACATAAAACAGGATATAGGGGGTCGTCACAATATGTTCCTGAAAGAAATTTTACAAATTCTCAAGAGCTGATATGATTTAAAGAAGAAAAAAAAATGTGTTTCAAATACAGTGACTACTGAATCTATTTTGCACTGAAGTGCTTTGCTGTTAGTATAATCTAATATACAATACCATGTTATGTAAATATTTAAAATATCTTTCTAAATCTATGTGGATATTTACAGGGCTATGACAATTTTGAAAAAAAAAATGAACTTTCTAGCCATCTTGTCCAAATCTCATGTACTCTTTCAACACGTTATGTTGAAATTTTGTATCATAATGCTGACGCTACAGTCAAAATGCACAAGAAGCAGGCCTAGACGTGCTCCTCACTTACAATGTAATCCACGGGCCAGTGCACTCCAAGGCGCAGGGCAGAAAGGGCGAGAAGCTCAGAAACAGGTCTTTCCTTTTCTCTCTGTTAATCCTACCACCCTTTCAATTCCTCCTCCCTCACCTCCTACCTCTATTCCATACACTATCATAAGCCCCTTTAGTCCTTTCTTCACACTTTTCCATAACAGCAGTTACTGATTGCCCAGAGCCCAGGACAGGGGAGGAGGCAAGCTCAGGAAAACCATAACCCTCAGGCCTCCAAGGAACACTTCTCTTTTGCTCCATGAGGGCAAGGATAGTGGCTGTACCTCTGACACTAGCACTGGGCTAGGCAGACAGCAGCCCAGCCAGGGCTTCTGTTTCCTTAAGGAATGAAGGAATGCTGGTCACATTCTCTTAGCTGTTCCCTACTCTAAAGCATTCCCTCCTTTTCACCACCTAGATGATGCTGCTGTCCCCACCTACATGTCTGCTGGCATGGAGTGGGACACTAGAAAGAACTGCACTCAGAGGTCTAAGCCCTGCCTTCCTTTCTATCAGGGTCATGCATTGAGGTGACCTTGGGCAAGTTACTTCTTCAGTCTCAGCTGAACCAAGGGATTCTTCAGTGATTCTATCCCCATGTTCTAAGCATTCCTACAGCTTTGCTTTTATGTGTTCGTTGATCTGTTTTCTTCTCTAGCTCTCTGCAGCTCTGTGAGGGCAGGGACACTGTCTGTATCCTCAGACACCAGCACTGGGCCTGGCAGACACCTCGGGGGCATTAGTGAGGAGAATCAAAGTACAAACTTTACTTCAACACTTTAAAAGCTAGCCTATCAAAGCAATAGAGATACAAGCTGCTTTTTTTTTTTTTAAGGTGGACACAATATCTTTATTTTTTATTTTTATGTGGTATTGAGGATCGAACCCAGCTCCCTGCGCATGCCAGGTGAGCGCGCTTCCGCTTGAGCCACATCCCCAGCCCAACAATCTGCTTTTTTAGTGGAGCAGTCAGTTGTCAGTTGACCATGTTACCTTGGGAACGTCACCATCTTTACACTTATGGAAAATGAGTGAGATAATGAAAAGACTCCCTAGGTCATGTCTTCGTGTTCCAAGACTGGTGGAGGACTCCAAGCATTCCTTTTTGAGAAAGGTATCTCCTCAAATAACTCTAGTGCACTAATGCCTACCAGCACATCACCCCAATTATGAGCCACCAATTAGAGGGTCCCTGTAGCTCTAGCAATATATAACTGTAGGACACACACTAAATTTTACCATATCTATTCTTTTACCCATGTATATTTCAGCATTATAATTTGATATCCACATGTCAAGTAAACAGTATAATATTTGTCCTATATGTAGCTAATTGAGTAATTTGTCTCACTGAAGGATACATTTATGTCTCTAATACTGCTGTATTCTAAGAGTATGCTTTGTGAATTTTAAAGATTAAAAACTAATACACTGCATACTGCAATGGGGAGCTAGAGATAGTCCCATCCACCCATGGCAAGGTTTCGTAACCTTGGCCTTACTACATTTTGGGCCAGATAGTTATTTTTTGAGAAAGGGACTGACCTATGCATTGTAGATACCAGCATCTCTGGTCTCCACTCACTCAATACCAGCACCACCCCTTAGTTGTAGCAACTAAAACTATCTAGGAAAATTGCCAAAGCCAACCCAACTCCTGCCTTAGAAACCACTAAGGGAATAACATTAAAATAATTAATTATCCAGAGTCTCAAAATATAAAACACTGATTAAGGAGATCATCATACAAAGATAGGCTATGGTATCAATATGCAGTTACAATTCTTTCTTGTCTGAAAGAATATTCACTTATACAATAGTGGCTTAAACAGCTTATGAATAATCAGGAAAACAGTTGTATCAAAATAAGCATCTATTTTCCAATTTGTACATAAAGCTTACATAGAAGGAAAATCTCCATCATTGAGCACATACATGTCCTAAGACTATTAAGAGATTCTAGCTGGGTGTGGTAGCATATGCCTAAATCCCAGCAATGCAGGAGGCTGAGGCAGGAGGACAGCAGGTTTGAGGCCAGCCTCAGCAACTTAGTGAGATCCTGTCTCAAAACAAAAAATGAAAGGCATGGGGATGTGGCTCAGTGGTAAAGTACCGGAGGGAAAGAGTTTCTAAATAAAATTTCCCGAGCTTTCCTTTTGGAAAACTGGACACCTTCATTCAAAACCTCATTTTAGATCTCATGAGTCAAGGCTGTGTCTAGACAGAATAAAACACAACTGTGACCTGGCTGGTTTCTTGATATGACTCCTTTGCTTTAAACTTCTCTTTGGGGTCTTGCTGTCCACATTCATAAATTTAACTGGGTAATTAGCAAATCTACAAATAACTTCTCCTGTGGGCCTTGCCTACCATAACATCCTAAAGATGTTTCTATGCCTAGATGTGAGGACACTTGTGACTTATTCTGAATCCCAGCAGAAAGTATGAAAAGAAAAGTTACTGATTCATACCAGAAAGTGAGACCTTTTGTTTCAGGGAAACAAAGAAAACAACTTTTGAACTTCAAATTTCTTCACTACTGTAAGGCCTCAAAAATGTCTCCTTCTCAGTGAGTTTTCCTACTTAATGGATTTGGAAGCAGGCAAGAGTTTTGTTTTTATTCCTAAAGGAATATTACGTATCTTTGAAGCAAACATGTCAAGGAAACACACTAATATTAAAAAATATATATTTATACATTTAAACATTATAGAATAAAAGGAATTGCCTAAGATCAGTAAGAATTAGCAATCTTGTAAAAGCAAGTAATTTTATCAAACAAATGCAGTTGCTCTCAATCACAGAAACCGCTAAGTCATTCTAAATTCCTGTCTGCGTCTAATTTACAGTGTTGATAAGAAATTAACCATTACCCATGGAATATTTTTTGCATCTACAATTAAACATAGGAGTTTAACATATGCACAGTTTTTAAGTTTACTACTATCTCGAGTCTAACACAGTCTACACCTCTCCCAGAGGCTACCAGTGGTTCACTTTCCTCCACCTTCATATGAGCAGTCTGGGGGAATAACAGACACACAAAACAAAGATGAGTGAATGACTTTCACTACGTTCCAGGTGGTGATAACCAGTTTATCTTTTTTGCTTTGGGTTATTCTCTTCAAAAATAACCAGAAGGTAATTAGAAGCATATGTACATTAGAGAATGTACATTTAAAGATGAAATTTTATACGTCCTATAAATTTTGGTGACCATGTCATTTTATTTAAGGGTTTTTATCACACGCTAATTTTCTTGAGTATTTCCATGAGGTTATTCTTTGTTCCCCAATTTTTATTTTTAATATACCAAGGAAAATGTTTCTGGCTTGTTATTACACATGTATGAAAATGTACATTAGTATATACGTGAATACAACTGATAAGGTAAAAAGTCCCAGGCCTAAACATCAGGAGACTTACCAACAGAGCTGGAGTATCAATGGTCACAGAAGACACTGCTAACGCCCTCCATACACAGGTCCACAGTCAGGCTACCACAGAAATGTTTTGAAGTTAAATAAGAATATGTTGAAATAACATACATTGAAATGAGAGCTTGTGAAATGTTTCAATATGAGTAAAAATGGACACAATATCATTCTAGGAACTTAACAATCCTCAAATCAAAATACCATTGGCTCAGAGGTAGTAACAAATAATAATATTTTTTTCTTGTTGTCTTTTCAATGAAGTTTAGTTACCTCTGTCAATGATACTGGTAAGTGATATATTCTCTTAGCCTCCCTAATCATCTCTATTTCCTTTAGAGTTACAATGGGATTCATCCCAGATTAATAAATATTATCTCCATTAATTCTATGCCTAGTACAAGAGGAAGCCTCCATTTTAAATACAGAAACTAAGGCATGGGGCAAAACTAATCACGACCCTAACCATTTACCACATTCCAAGAGATTACAAAATGAGCATGATGAATGGCTGTCATAGTAGAGGTCACTACTTGAGCAGGACAGTGCCAACAGATCCATGTAAGTAAGGCAAAGAGAAGGTGGCCTGCAGTTTCTTCACAACTGCAGGTTACCGCGCAGAGGGCAGACTGGACAATTACTCTGTTTCCACAAAAAGGAACCCACTGGGTAATCAGCCCTGGGAAAGGTCAACCAAGCCAACCACCACACACAGAGACAGCTGCTGGCACAGACACCCTTCTGTCATGACAGAAGCCTCTGAAGACTTGTCCCCTACTATCCTGTGCAGGAACAGTGGTCTAGGTAATAAGAATCCCCTGAATTAAGTCACACATGCTGAAGGTCTGCTGCATATTGTTTTTATCATTTTTAAATGAAACCATGAGGTTAGCTTTGTGTATTTTTTCATGCCTTTTCCTAATGTTACTGCCCCTTTTGCAGCTCAGCTGTTTGTACATTTCTCTCAACTGTTTCAGGAGTGAGAACACATGATACAAAGCAACAGGCCCAGGAATCAGGGAACCGGCTCTTAAACTAACTGGCTCTATTCATATTTCGTCCAATCCCCGCTAGGCTTTCTCCAAAGGTTCCTCTCAGTTTCAAAGATCAAGAATTCTAGTACTTCCCCCCAAAAAAACCCACAATCAGCACAACTCAGTGGGTCTGACAGCTCCTTCTATGATAGAATTACAGAAAGGTCCACCCTAAGACAAAAGTCCCTAAGGTGCAGCCCAATGTCATTCAGAACCAAAGAGTCAGACAATCTTTTAAAGTAAACTAAAGCAAGTAATTTTTTTTTTATTTGAGGTCATAAGGTCACCTCTAATAACTGGTTGTCAATACCACACCTAGCAAGAATCTTCTGATAGATACAGATATAAACATACTTATGAATAAATTTTATATATCAGAATGTTTATCCTCTTTAAAATGTGAAAAAACAAATGCTTGATTTTTTTAATCTTAATAATCCACTAAAGCAAACATGTAACTGGTGCTGACTCAATATATTTATAATTTCCATTATAAAACATTAAGCTTTTTTTCATCAGGTCCTAATCATTAGTAGGTAAACATATATTTACACTGTCCTCCTTATCATGAAGGATTCAAGTCTTACAAAGTCCTAGAGTTTCTCTAAAAGGAATTCTTTCAACACACTTTTAGTGAATACTTCTGTGTGACCAACTCTGTTTGGCACAGAGTTTGCAAAGCTGATTAAGATAATGGTCTCTGCCCTCGAGAAACACAGTCTCCTAGGGAGGAAGAAAAAAAAAAAAGTAAATAGACTAATAACAGACTAACACACAGTCTATTTCAGAGAGACAAATAATTTGGGTCATAAGGACAAATAAGCTAACATATCATCAACTTTATTTAACAGATACAAACTAATAAGATTAGTACACATACATATTAAACATTTCAAGCTGTTAAGTCAAACTACCTGTAAACATTTTGTATCCAGGAAATGTGAATCACAGTAGCATTATAAAACACCATGAGAAACATTATAAAACATTAGTCAGAAAACTTATTTGGATCATATTGTCAAAGTCACACATATTGGCTTGGGCTTTAGTGATACATAAAAGACAAAGATCAAGTCAGAAACATAAACTGTGATGATAATCTACTAGTGAAATGGCATTAGTGTTGTTACCATGGTGATGAAGCAACATTTGCCATGACTTTTTTTTCTTATTAATTGCTCAAGACAATACAATGATCTTGACATATCATACATTTGATTCAAATGGGGTATGAATTCTTATTTTTCCACATGTACAGATTGCTAGTATTGCTGTATGTATAAACGTGGCTGCCATGACTTTTTAAATTAACTTTTCAAATCACTTTATGTCACATAACACTTTATATGGTGGTCATAAATGTTATTCCACTCCCCAAAAGTAATTTACCAGAATAATTCTGAGTCCTCTCCATACTCAGATTCTATCATGTTTTTTTAAACACTATTCACGTAATTTGTTGGAGAAAATATAAAAAATAGAAAAAGTACTAAACTAAAACTTTATCAATCTTTTAGGAAACAATTCAAGATAGAAGATTTTACTTTTAAGGCATTTCAAATATCCTTAACAGAAATCATAATTCAATGTATTTACACATTGAACAACCTTTTTAAAAAGTACATACATACATTTATATATAAAATGTCTCATTTATATAAATACATGTACCAACATGCTCTATTGACATATAAGGCAGCATTGAAGTCTTTAAATTTCCAAGTGTTATCAAAATGAAAAAACTACTTATTATCAAAAAAGAACATGATCCTCACTACTTGCTAAATGAGGCCCTTTCTATGCAAATGTTTCCAAAGCAGTTAGTGTTACGAATCACCCAGTTTACTAAATCATTCTTGACCTAAATAGTGCAACTATGCTCACTCCTGAGAAAAGTAATCCTACTTGAGGAATTTAAAGAATGGTTTACATATTTCAGGTGAGCTTTTTGTATTTCTGTATATACTTAACATAAAGTTTACTCCAATTGTTTCTCTTTTAAAAGCAATTTGTATATATACACATATATTTTTAAATCATATATGTGATCAACAGAAACCACCAAATAATGATGTAATTAAAATAAAGCATGCAAACAAGTGAATGTTTGTATTTGTTTTCTACAACAATTGGTCCATCTAATTCACTTTATGGAATATCATAAAGAAATTTCAGTTGAAAGAAAAAAGGAAAAATGAAAGAAAAGCTACCCAGCTTCTTAAAAGGGTACTCTCTTTCTTTTAGACTACCTGGACTTATGAAAATTTGTTATTCATATGAAAATAGGGAATAGTAAAATGTATAAATGCTACAGAAAGAGTCCTAGGTTTAGAGTAAGAATATGAATTTGTTCATTTATTTGTGCCAGAAACACTCCCTGGCATGTTATTCAAATGAAGTCCCATCTCTGTCATTAAACATCTATGCAACCATGGACAACTAAGTCCCTCTGTTTTCCTCATGTTTCAGGGCCCTTCTAGCTATAACACCATAAGAAGATCAAGCTGCAATGATACACTATTATAAACCTCTTTGTGTTACATATTGAAAAAGTGAGATTAAACTTTCCTAAATTGGTATGCTATCAGAGAGTATTTAAAAATTCTTGATCTGTAATAGTTTGTTATAGCATCCTCTAATAAGACTAACATATCTAAGACTGTCATTGCAATGAACTGATATACAGGATACTCAATAATCTACAGCAGTAACTAGCTAATTCTCAATATTATCATTCCCATTTCAGAAAAGGAGAAACTGAGTCTCCGTGCCCTGAGAGTAACTGGCTCTGTCAGCAAGACGAAGCTCAACATGACAAGATGAAAGTCACTGGCACTCAGCCACCACTTTTGGAGGCCTCCCTAGTCACTCTAGGCATAATTACAAAGCACAGGAATCAAGTGGAAAACTTGAGTGCCAAATTTAGATCTCACTCATAAATTGGGAGTGAACACTAAATATACTTTCAGTGGTATTCAAAGATAAACCATAATTCAAATTCACATCTTTATCCCAAAACCCTAGATGGACTTTCATCAAGATAGACTTTGATCTCCACAGTGAGCATGTCATTTGTTTTATTACAGATTAAGGTTTCTCAGCACCTTTACAAAGACACCTCATGAAGATATTTTACTAATGGTCAACTGGTTTCTGCCAATATTTTTTACTTAGATTATCTTTTGAGTTATATTTATCCTGTTAATGCATTTAAAGTAATTTTTAATTATGGCTAGAAGCTATGCCATATTATATGCTGAAAGTTCCACATTTTTTTCTATTTAACCGAAATGTTGTTTTATCATTTCAGTAAATTTCTCTATGTCCTGGAACCTGCTTCTGTTGTGCCTGACAATGCTGGTTTCTATACCAATACTGCCCTTTTGTTTGTAAATTTTGATTTCTGATATAAGGACAACATTCCCCTGTAGTCTCATTTCTATAGATAATTTTTTTTTCTTTATGGCTTTAAAAATGAATGCAATAAAAATCTGAACACAGATCACTGTGCAAAGTGTTCACATTTGGTCATGTAGATAAAGAAGCCACGAATCAACTTCTTCAATCCCTTCATGTTAAGATTTTAAACATAATTATATTCAAAGAGGATTAAAAACATACATGTTCACATAGCTAACAGGTTTTAACTACTAAGTTAGTTCACAGATTCTATACTCTTTATTCAATTAGTTAATTAGTTAATTTTACCAACCCAAGTAACTAAAAACTATGGACGAAAAATTTCTCACATGACCTTATCTTTTTTTTTTTTTAATAGCAAAGCAAATTCAAAAATCTCTTAAAAAAATGTTCTTTATTTTATATGCAACAATTTATGAGACTGCCTAACTTTAAACAGGCCAGTCAGTCTGGCCCAATTTAAGGAAAAACATTGAGGCCATTGAAAATTAACTGAAATGTCAACCCACTTTAGAAGAAAGCTATTAGTAAAATAAGGGTGAAGTTACAAGCACTTGTGAAAAGCATAATAAATAAACAATGAGGCCCATTCAAGGATGCTAAGGAGACATTTGGCTTTGCAGGCCTAAAACAAGAGACAGAAGAACCAGTTCCCATGTGGGCACCAGTTTGTTTATTTTATTTTGCTTATCTGAAATCAGAGCAAATGATCCCAGTGGGTTGGAATGGTTTGAAAATGTTTCTGGGCATGTGGGGAAGGAAAAAGTGCCTTGTTTTCAACCAGGGTAACTGTTTCACTTATGACAATGAACTTTAAAGCTCATGACTGAAAACTAAAATATCAAAGGCCACAAAAGGCATTATTCTTTCTTATTCTCATCCTCTAACCTTTTTCAGAAAAGATATAGTAAATATTTTCTACATAGCTCTGGGAGGACTGCACAGTGTGATCCATGAGTTACTGCTTATGGAAAGGTACTTGCAGAATTACTATGTTTCAGGCCTCAGTACAAAATACTAAATTAATTTAGATGGCTACTTTTAATCAAAATTGAAGTTTTCTAGAAAACCAACAAATATTTAAGATGTGGTATGAATGTATGTCTTAATGATTTCCTTTGGGGCAAGGTTAGTTGATGAATAAGCCTACAATATATTTCTATGAGAACAAAAATATGGGGAAATTATAACAATCACCCTTTTCTCATATAAAATGTAAGAGCTAAGGGGTTGGAGCTGTGGTTCAGTAGCAGAGCATTTGCCTAGTACGTGTGGGGCACTGGGTTCGATCCTCAGCACTGCATATAAAAATAAGCAAATAAAACAAAGGCATGGAGTCCATCTACAACTACAAAATATATATACATAAAAGCAAGAGCTAATTGTAACTGTAACCTCTGAAGAGAACAAAGTGAGATTTGGATTATCAAAACTCTCTATTCAAGAGTAATTTCAAACTAAAATCATTTGTCATAATCTACCTACTTGAAAGACAGAAAACAGGTCATCAAAGGTTGGGGGAAGGTTAGAATCAACCATAAATTTTGTAAAAAGCACAGAAGTTCTTCTAGCATCTAACAGTGTAAAAATGTTTTAACAACATCAAGATACATCTACCCTAACAAATAGTTTTTTAAGTCATTTATTCAAATGGTCACTTGTTTAGTGAATCTGAAATGATGGAAATATAATACTCTTCAGTACTTGAAAATGTTACCAGCCATTAAACTAGTTAATTTCAAAGCTTTAAACAATGCTTTACAAGGATAGGAATTGCTGGAAAGGTAGACTTGAGTAACAGATTATTTATTTATTTTGCAATCAGACATCCAAAGGACAAAAAAGTTTGAATTTTTACCTGCTGAAAAGGAGAGCACACTTGACTCTCATAAGACAAAAGGCAGTCCACCACAAACACAACAGGCAAGGCTATAAATTCCTCCCTGCAAGAAAACTAGCTTTTTGTCATATCCATGGAACATCTATTGTTTGGTTAGCTGACTGTGGAAGGGATTTCTAAATTGGTTGGCTGTCATTAATTTAATTGTATATTGGAGCAGCTAATTAGGGAAGGCACTTTTCTGCGTGCGAAATACTGCCTCGGGTGAGGGTTGAGTTAGTAGCCAACTTTCACCCCACACCCCTACTCGCTTCTGAATCAGTGCTCTGTCTTGAACACCTACCAGTACACTTCTGGAATGTGCCCTGCCTCCTCCACCTGACCACCAAGGTGTCCCCTCCAGAAAGATACAAATGACAGTGCTCATTAGCAGCCAACAGAAGGTAGCACTTGGAGGCAGAGCCAAGGGGAGAGTGAAAGAAACATTCCCACCAAGAAACTACTAATACACATAGGAGTTACAGAAAAAAGTAAATAAATATGTTTTTTTTTTAAAAAGTAAGTAAATATGTGCTGTCCATCCATCACCATCCTCACTATTTAATCTTCCTAATAGAGCACAAAAACTCATTCTGACCTAAAAGGAAAAACATTCAGCAGAAGCAACCAAAAAATAAACAAGCTGAGCTACACATTTTATTTGCTTTGCTTTTACTGTAATTCTGAAATTGATACATCAAGTATTATAGAATGACCGACTAAAAGAACCAAATTCTACTCAATGGAGCTTGGTAGACGTGTGAAGGTATACTCTGATTTTTTTTTTCCTTTCTTTACTTACTGGCATCTCTATTAGTTAAGATGTGAGAATTAGCACAGATAAGCCAGACAGCCACAGAAAACCCCAGGTCTGGGAAGTAGACCAGGACAGAGATGAGTACATGCTCTTTCCCCTCCTGCTACAGGGCTGCTCAGGGAGCATCCTTGAGGGTGTTGGTGAATGCACATCATCACTGCTTCTCTCAAGCACTGAAGCGAATGGTGGTAATGCAGGTATCAGCGCTCTGCAAACACTCAGTGATGTTTCCCAGCAAAATGCATTAAACTTACATCACCTTGTGCACATGAAGAACCTAAAATGGAATTAAAAGAACCTGATGCCCTAATTTCATTTTAAATCAAAACAGCAAATGCCACTGACATACTGTACTGTATTTATACAAATGACCCCAGTTTTGTTGAAAGTCTGAAGTCTGATGGTAGAACTCTACCAAATAAAACTTTCGTCTCCAGCCATGTGCTGTGATCACAGTTTCAGTTTTCCTGATCCACAAGAACTTAAAACAGGACACGTTGAAACGAGAATGAATAATTGACTTATGTCCAGTGTTTGGGGGCTTTTACCTCTGTGAAAGAAATCTGAAAATGCGGTTTTGGCATCACAAACCCAGGGAACCAGACAGATGATCATGGTTAGCTGATAAATCAGCTTTAAAAATATCTCACCTGTCAAAGTTTAATACATACAAGGCAGAGAAGCTAACTCTCTAAAACAGTTTTCTGCTAACAATTTACTCTTCTTGATTATGTAACAAATAGTATACATCTTTGCTTAAAAATGCTGCTATAGCTGGTCATATACCCAACATTTTAAAAGTCCATACATTGTCAATTACAAAATATTCCCCTTAAAGGAAATGTTCTTCCACTTCCAAACCTACTAGATGAACTTGGATGCTTGCTGGCTCCCAGGTGAAGCCTTCTCCAGAGCAAATACTATGATCAGTGATTTTTCACCAGCCAAAGTAACCCAAAAGGTTAAAATCCGACTATTCACTGCTTTTTGAAAGATAAACTTCTTTTTTAAAAAATTATTTTTGTATTTCAGTTCTATGGTAAACAGCCACTTTAGGATAGGAATCCTTCCTTATTATGAAACTACTGAATCTATTATCCAAACATAATGAATGATAAAGAAAGCACAATGGTAACTGAGTAATCATAGGAGAATTTTCTAATTATATCTCACATGTTTTTTAGCTTTTTCATCTATTGGGCGTGTCCCCAAACAATTTAACAATACATCTTGTAATGACTCACATCTACCTATTGAAGGGACTGTAGTTTGTGCTCTTAAAGATTCATACACCAAAAATCTGGCCTGGAATGTGAAATCAAAAGCAATTTATGGAGATTTTCTGGTGGTTTTCACACGCAAATATCTTCATGCTGTGAAACTGAATTTTTTAAGTTATTTTCTTCCAAGAAAAATATACCTGAGCCAAAATAATGCTACATTTTAAAACTGGAAAGGAAAAACTTCCCTATGACAGCTCAATATTTTTGTTATTACCACTCTATAAAATGTACCCCAGCCCCACCTTCCTCTGTTATTCCCTTTCTGTGCTCTGAGAACAAGGCCTTTGTCATCTATGATTTATAAACCTGCAGGAACAGAAAGGGAGAAAAGATACTACACATCAGGTGTTAGCCTCGTACTTCCTGTGGCTTCTAGTTGTAAGGGGCTTTATTCCCGGGGATATTATAGAATGACAAAGCTCCCTTCTTGACAATGACCCATAAATAATAGAATATAAGAAATATAATCCTTCTGAAACAGAGGCAATCAGGCTTCTGAAGCAGTTATGTTGTGATAGTAGGTGTCTTACAAACATTTGAACCCTAAAAGGTGAAGCAGGAAGGGGATATCACAGTTCCATAAAATCATTCGTCAGGGAAGACATTCTTTTATTTTATTTTAATTTATCTATCTATCTATTTATTTATTTTGGTACTGGGGATTGAACCCAAGGGTGCTTAACCATTGAGCCACACATTCCTATCCCTTTTTTAAATATATATTTTACTAGAGACAGCGTCTCCCTGAGTCTCTGAGACTGGCTTTGAACTCTCAGTCCAACATGACCAACAGGAGCAGTAATTTCCAAGAAACAAATATGGCCCTGCCTGAAAATAGAACAGTTAAAAGAAAAAGAGGAAATGGAGGGAGGGTGGGGGTTGTGGATGGACGGGTGAAAGGGAGAAAATTGAAGAAGAAAAGGGGGAAACACACTCCCCCACTGCTAGGTAAGGCCCAAGGAAAATTCTAACTGTACATTTTTTTTTTAAATCCAGATATACTTGCACAAGAATAGACTTGATTCTGCTGATTGATTTTTTTTTTGTAATCTACGGTCAACAGTCAGAATTTACCAGGAAAGACTCTGTCTTCTAAGGTGTAATGCATTGAAGCGTTTCTATAGAGTATTTCTACACTGTCTAAATGAGATATATATAGATTTTAAAAATATGCTACATATGACCCTATTTTTAAAAGAAAGCATGTATTTATTGATTTATTCTAATGATTCAAACTCTAATTCTTTGTTCCATGTCCTAACAAACTTGATATAATATTTCATATGAAAATATCAGTACACAAATCAACCAATTATCTAACAACTACTTTTTTTTAACTTTTTAAAGTTGTAAATGGACACAATAGCTTTATTTTATTTATTTACTTTTAGGTGGTGATGAGGATCAGAACCACAGCCTCACACACGCTAGGTGAGTGCTCTACCATGGAGCTGCAGCCCCAGCTGCTAACAACTACTTTTGTTGAAATAAAATGTGCCAATTGTACTAGTTAACTCTACTTTTTTGTTTTGTTTTTGGTGTACTAGAGATTAAATCCAGAAGCACTTTACCACTCTGCTACATCTCAGCCCTTTTATTTTTTATTTTGAGGTACTTTGCCTAAGCTAGCCTTGAACTTTTGATCCTCTTGACTAAGCTTCCCAAGTAGATAGAATTACAGGCATAAGACACCACACCAACTCTACTAATTCTTCTTTTAAAATTAAAAAAAAAAAAAATTTTTTTTTAAAGTTGTTGATAGGCCTTATTTTATTTATTTATATGGGATACTGAGAATAGAGCCCAGTGCCTCACACATGCCAAGCAAGTGCACTACCGCTGAGCCACAGCCCCAACCCCTCTAATAATTCTTACTATATTTAAATCAGTGAAATGAAAAGCTTCCCATGATTAATTTCCTGTTGTTCTACATAGAAGTTTATTTTCACAGCCGGCAATGTTTAAAAATATATCATTATTAGTACAATGCTACAAAAATGTAAATATGACCTAAATTAAAAAAAAAAAACTTGATTTGGGCTGGGGTTGTGGCTCAGCAGTAGAACGCTTTATTTTAATATTGATTTGCCAGGTTCACTGGAATTACTAATACAGTTACAACCCTCAAAGTTTTTCAAAAAGAGTTATACCTATTCCTGCAAAGAACAGAGAAGGAAATTATATAAACTGCATTTTAAAAGAAAGCATTCATTTCAATTGAAAAACTAATAATATGTTGTACTTCCACAAGAAAAACTGCTTGGGAATAATGTATGAAATTAAAGACAAAATTTAGTAGAGTGAAAGTATAAACATTTTTGATTTAAGGACTTATTCAACTTTTTAAAAAACAATTATAGATTTACATTGTTAAGATAAAGTTAAATTAATGTATCTAAAATGGAAGTAGCAAGTTATTTGAAATTCTTCATCCTAAAGAAATGAGTAGAAAGTTTAAGTAACACTAAGTGAATAATGAAAAATATTAAAATCTGTTTTTAAACAAAGACTAAAATTATAAAAAAAATTGCTTTATGAGGAAGACTAATTTTAAAATCGATAAGTAGTCATCAATTCTCACTTGTTAATAAGTCACAGCAAGAAAACAGATAATTCATTATTTCTTATTTGCTGTGAACCCAAATAGAACTTACATTTCAAGAGATCAGTTTGTTTTTTACAAGTTATAAAAACATAATGCCAGATGTTTAATTATTTTTTGCACTATATTCCTACTATTTCTTTGTCCCTAGAGAAAAACAATTAAAATTAGTTGAGTACTTAGTATGTGACAAGGCACTATGCCTAGTTCATTTTATTATCTAATCTAATTTTTACAGCTATGCACTTGAAAGTCTGCATCCTATTATCTAATGAGGTATCTAAAAATCATAAAAATGGAATAAGTTACTAAAGTCCATGGAACTCTCCACTGCGTGTTCTGCCCGAATTCACACTCCATGTCTGTGTCACAGGTCAGCCTGCGACCTGAGATACCATGTCTCCACACAGGACTCCCACCTCTCTGTTGGGGAAGCCAAGGTTCTGAATACATATATGCAGGCACACCTTGCCCAAGCCAGCCATTGAAGTATTTCTCTATTTATCTTTTTCCACTTCAGGTAGGCATGATGATATGCAGAAAAGCCACTTACAAGTTATGCAGACTCTGTTGTCTGCCATTTTCCTTTGTATCCTACAACACACTATGCAATTATTAAGACAAAAATGATATGACATTTAATGAATGTCTACTCTTTCCTAAGTACTTTTCTAGGTGAAATAGAGAAGTATTCCTTTCATTATTAAGTAGTTGAGAAAGACAGTAAGGAGTATTAAAAAGCATTTTATAAAGTGTAAAAAGATTACTTCTGATTTGAACTGAGCATGAGATAAAGGAAATATACACATATTAGCATACTTACTGTGCAATGCTTTCACTGAACTGCAATTATATAAAATGGATCATTACAATACCTTTAAGTTCATTTTCATTGTAAGTATGTAAGTTACAACTTGGATTTTTTGGTATAAGACATACATAGAAGGCTAGAACATTATTTTTGTAATTCAATAGTTACTAGAAGAATTCAAATGGAAGAAGAGATTTTTATATAAGAATCAAATAGCCAGTTTTAAGCAGTAAATAAAAATATTTAGAATCCTACTTATGGAACTAACATTCATGAATTACTTTCTTTCTTAAGTTGGTTGAAAAGACATTTGTTATGTTAAGGTACAGGTTGGGTGGACAATGAAAAAGTTAGTCAAAATATCTCCTCTAGTAAAAGTCACTTGGAAAAGCTAAGCTGTACAATAACTAGCTGAAGAAATTTCAAATAACGATTATTAATTTTTAAAAAAGAAACATACAGATTAGTGCTCTAAGGGACAAATATCCAGCAAAGGACAGAATGTACAGAAGACAATCAGAATGTAAAAGGACCACACAACCAGACAAACCACAGGTTGCAGGTGAAACCAGAGTCCTTGACATCCTAACCTGCAGTCTATACAAGATAAAAGGAACACATAAAAAGTACATGAAGATGTATATCATAATATAAGACTTTTAAGTTATTCAGAAAAGCATTCTGACAAATTTCCAAAAGCTTATTTCTTTTTCCCTATCTTCTTCCAATCTAAGCAAATCCTTCACCTAGATCTTTTAAATGATTCCATTTTCTTTAATCTCCATCTTTCATCATTACTAAAGAGCCCACCTGTGGGAATGCATTTTTCTACGACAAACATCTCTATTTCATTTTATTTTATTCTATTTCTTTTTGAGGTACTGGGGTTTGCACCACTAAGCATTTTCATTTTGAGACAGGGTCTCCCTAATTACTGAGGATGGCCTCAAACTTACAATCCTCCTGCCTCAGTGTCCCAGAGTCACCATAAATACAGATGTGTGCCACTGTACTTGGCTGTTTCTTATTTGTTAGTAGCAAGAAATTCTGAGTTCTTGAAGGATATACTATATATACTTAACTTCTGGGACAATCCACTGACATTTTAACTTAAAGCAAATGAAGAGTCATCCTCACATCAAGATACGATTTTTTACAAGCTTCAGTTTTCTTGAAAGCTAACATTAACATTCCATTTGTATAGATGACATTCAAAACAACACAGACATGGGGATTTAATATAACTTTCTCTTCATTTCAGTTTATGATCCATGTTGATTTAGGAGGGAAAAAAAAAAAAAAAGCCCTGTCCCGAGTTTCCCCAACAGTCTCCTGATCAGCACTTCATGTTGGTAATACTTGGAATATAAAACGTTTTCATAAACAATTCAGAAGGCACAGCTGTCTGTGCAGAAGTCCCATTAAACTGACTAAAAATTCCTAGAGGAAGGCATGATTTATTATAAGCAAATGGACACTCTGGATTTTTTAGTAGCAGGATTTTAAAGGAAAATAAGATGATATAAGATACATGTTGTTTGGATGTTTTAAAACTCTATTAAACCTAATTTTATAATGGTGGTGAAAGTGAGGTTGAAATAATTAAATGTCAACTCCAGCTGATGAATGAACACATGAAAAAAAAAATGAGAGAACTGATCCCAAAAACTATTCTGTGAGGATTACTGCAATCGAGAGACAAACACTAGAAAAACATAGTCATCCCCACACAGCAGGAAACACTAGTCTGTCAATCAATAGGACAGAAAATTGAGCACATTTGCAATGTTTAAATGCATTTAATGCCCAGCAATTTCATCACCTATCCTACATTTCAGACTGGGAGGCAATCCAGAAACTAAAGGGAATTAGAAATTTGTAAAAATATGTTTGCACTATGCTATCTGACACTTACTTGTATTGGCAACATTATCGTAGATATTTCAACATATGTTAATTTTAAAGACTAAGTTCTGGAGTTAGGCTTCTAATTTATCATATTTTAATTAAAGAGATGTTACCAGTCAAGTTGCCAAAAGATTTCATTTTCAAAACAGTAACTCTTACATTTCTGGCTGCTCTGTGAAAACTGCAAATAACAGCAATATAATACCTCTCACCATAAGCCATCTGAAATAATGTAATGAGAAAAAAACTAACTCCATATATTTTAAAAGAATAAAAGTCATCTCTATCAGAGGCTTTTTATGTATATTCATTTGAGCCACATGGAGGGAAATTGAAACAAAGTTCAAAAATCCCTCCAATCTGTTTCTCCCAGATATGTGAATGCCCGCCTTCCTTCAGTATATGCATCATTGCATATTCCCTTCCCTTATGAGAAATGCTGTGTGGACCAACAATAGATTTCACTTGTGTTTTTCTCAAAGCACGCTTACAAACTACAAGCTCTTGCTTTAGTGGATTTCTTTCATGTAAGTACAATAATCCCACATAATGAGAGAAATCTTAATTACATCATTACTCTAAGTTTCTCCATAAATAAGACCCTGAAACATAAATACCAAGCCCTGAAAACTCCATTTTCATTTCAGGTTTCACTGAATTCCTTCAATTACCTTTTTATCTTCTGTGACCTCCTATAACAGTTCTCTGGTGAAAGGCCTCTTACCTTGCACAAGTTTTCCTCTATTTTTTCTGCCAGTACCCTTAAGGTGTTCCATTTTCTAGCATCTTTATTCTCTCTATGCCATTAAAGGAAAATGAAATTTGATAGGATCTCAGATACTTTAACATAAGGAAAAAACAGGAAGTAACAAATATAAATATTGAGCATCTTCCTGACTATATGTTGGGTCAAGTATTTACAGTTGTCCCTTGTCATCCATGATCCATTGAGTATACCAAAATCTGCAGATGCTCAAGTTACAAAAATGATGTAGTATTGCACATAGCCCATGCACATCCTCTTGTCAACTCTAAATCATCTCTAGATGACATACTAACATAATGTAAATATTAAGTAAATAATTGTTGTACTGTTTAGGAGATAAGGCATAAAAAAATGTTGGAACAAATTCAACACAGATCGAATTTTTTTCAAATATTTTCAATCTGCAGTTAGCAAATCAAGAGGTGAAACCCATAGATACAGAGGGCCAACTCTACAGTTTGTTCAATAATAATTAGAAAATACAAAGCTATGGTCTGAATGTATGTGTCCCCAGAATTCACAATATCCTTGGTACAAGAAGTGAGACCTTTGGGAGAGAATCAGGCCATGTAAGTGGAGCACTCATGAATGGAATCAATGCCTTATAGAAGGACTTAATGGAGCTTATATGTGGCCCTTCCAACACATGACATTATGATAAGTCACTACCATCTCTGAAGAGGACCTTCACAAAAACTCAACCATACTGGCAACATGACCAAGATTTTCTTGCCTCCAGAACGGTAAGAAACAAGCTTCTGTGGTGTACAGGCCACCCACCTGAGCAAACTAAAACACACTAACACTCTGGTTTTACAGAAAACTGAGACTTAGGTTAAATCCTTTCCCAAGACTGTATAACCAGTGGAATTCAAAATCAAATTCATGTTCTTTCCCCTCTGAGGATTTTTCCATTTCCCTTTATTTACTGACATTTACATGTTGAGAGTTTGACTCACTCATTAGGATACAGAAATATGACCATGAGCATAAATCACACAAGAAAGATCCTATTCATTGGCCTTTATGGATGGGAAGGGAATTGTATCTGTTAGAATAACAATGGCTTAAATAAGAAGTTTAGCTTTCACAGAAAATAAGTCAAAGTGGGTAATCCAGCCTTAGTATGGCAATTTCACAAAGTTCCTGAGTCCTTTTACCAGACTCCTCTATATAGAGAGTGTCATTCTTACTCTCATAGTCCAAAATTGCTGCCAGAGGTCCAATCATCATATCTGTGTCGCAGGAAGTAGAATGAGGGAATCGGGAGCAGTGTGTTACTCCTTCCTTTTAAGGATATGTCCCAGAAGTAACACTCACCCTTTCAGTTTCCCCCCTAGATAGAACCTATCACAAGCATTCATTTGGTTATGAAGTAGGTCAGGAAATATAGGCTTACTGGCTGGGAGAAAATGCACTAAGCTAAAAATCAAGAGTTTTACTATCACTAAAACAGAAGCTGGAATGGACATTTAGAGGCAACTAGATGAACCTGTCATAGGAATTTGTATATACTCCTAATTTATTCACAATATTATCAATTTATCCAACAAATCAGAGGTAACTGAGATGGACAGATTCAGTGGTATTTCTTAGGAAGAATATCGTACCCCAATGGATTTATCTCATTACAGGCAACCCAAAGAATAAATGTTACTTTTGAGGAAGTTATTTTCATCATTCATATTATTTAAAAAAAAAATGCCTATCAGACAAAATCAGGTGGGACTGGTTTTACCAATGGCAATCTTTTTTTTTTTAATAGTTGTAGATGAACAGCATGCCTTTATTTACTTATTTGTTTTTTTATGCGGTGCTAAGGATTGAACCTAGTGCCTCATACATGCTAGACAAAGGCTCTGCCTCTGAGCGACAGCCCCAGCCCACCAATGGCCATCTTATTGCAGAGTTAGACTGCATGGCTTTCGATCAGATAATCATAGAGAGTCCTACCAATAGCTGTGCCACTGGGCTTCAGGGACTATTAGCCATCTAAAAACCTCTGAACTAACATGAAAAGGTAATAAACCAAGAATGAAATAGAGAACACAAGAGAAAATGCAAATGTTGATAAGGATTAAATATGAAAGAAGCCTCAGTAATTAATCTTTACCCCAGTATTTATGTACATTTACAACTATCCTTAACCGTCCTCAGCAAAAGAAACCAAGTCATGCTTTGTCCCTTAAACACAGCCTCAGAGCCCCTCAACTCAGTTTTCTCCTAATATGGGTAAGTGCATGCTTATTTGTGTACATACACACACACACACACCCTTAAATGTCTCCAGAGGTAAAGTGATGCCATTTCCACTAATTCAATCCATAATCAAGATAGTAAAATTCATATATTTGTTAAAAGTTATCAGGTAAGTGAATTTCCTTATCTCCTCACAATCGTAAGTGCTAGACTAAACATTCCAAGTCTTTTCAAACTCTTTTCATGTGTTTCTATTTTATATGTTTTAGTATATTTTGTCACTCTTTAGATCTAGACAGATTTCCAAGGATCATGATTAAAATAAAAGCCTAAAAATTAAACACAGAAACATTGAGGGTTTTATTCCCCAGGGCCATTTTGGGGGAGGTGGTGGAACCTTTCAGAAATGGAGTCTAGTGGGAGGTCCCTAGGTCACTGGGGGCATGCTCTCAGAAGGTACTTCTCATTTGACCCCTTAAGTTCTCCTGGAGGGATGTTATAGAAAGAGTCAGACTGGTTCCACCCAGTTCTCTCTGCTCCTGATTCCAGATATAATCTTGGTCCTGCGGGAATGGACATTCTTGTCTTTACTATTCACCATGAGGTGACACAGCCATAGAGGCTGCACTATGCCATTTGGACTTTGAAATTCCAGAACTGTGAATCTCTTTTCTTCATAAGTAGCTTGTGTCAGGTATTTCATTACAGTAATAAAAAGCGATGAACTCTAGATAGGGCAAAGGGGTGGGAGGGGAAGGGAGCGGGCGTGGGGCTAAGAAAGACGGTGGAATGAGATGGACATTGTTACCCTAAGTATATGTATGAAGACATGCATGGTGTGAATATACTTTGTATACAACCGGAGAGATAAAAAATTGTGCTCTATATGTGTAATACGAATTGTAATGCATTGTGCTGTCATATATAACAAATTAGAATGAAAAATTTTAAAAAGCTGAGTAATATACTGATAATAATGTTTGCACACTTTTTCCAGAATTAAGAACACTGTTTAATAAGCTGGATGTTTTGTGGACTTGGGTCTACTTGATGATCCACTGATGACAGCCCCAGCAATCTTTCACTCTCTTCAGAGACATGTTATCTAATGGCATTTAATATTAGGCTCTAAAACTCATCACTGGGCTGGGAATCCCATCATCACTACTTACAAACCATGTGACCTTGGTCAAGTTATTTACCCTATGATTTAGTCTCTTCATCTATAACATATGGCCAATAATATTTCTTAAGAGTTATTATAGGCAGTAAATATTAATTGGAAAACAGGTGAAAAATATGCTGGAATACTACCTGATACATATAACACAACTGAACCAGTATTGCCTATTATTTTTTTTATTTTTGAGAAAAAAAGAAGTTGAAATGTAGTAAATAACATATCAAAGCAATCTGGGAATATAAACAGCTTACTAAAAAATGATAGCACACATGCTTTTGAATATTGGATTTGTGTGTGTATGTGTGTGTGTGTGTGTGTGTGTGTAATGTTGGGAACTGAACCGAGCCCTTCTGCCTGCCAAGCACACCACTCATTACCACTGAACTTCATCCCAAGCTCATAAATTCATATTTTAAAAAACAGATTCAGAAAAACTAAAACTATCGAATAGCATTAAAAAAAATCACTACTAAAATAACCAACTAACATTTGTTCATAAAAGGCCTGGACTCCGAAAAGTCCTATACCAATTAAACTGTTCCTCCTAATTATGCACTTCACCACTGAGCTCTACCCTAACCCTAACTTCTCTGTAAACTAAATTTACAGTATACTTCATAAAAGGAACTACAATGATTAAATTTCCTTCTAAATTTTTTTTTAAATTGACTTTCCCAAGAGAACAAACACAGAGAAATATTCACTTTTCCTTGAATAATGAAATATTTTAGAAAGAAACCATGGAAGTGATAACAGGCTTCATTATGAACATATGAACAGCAAGATGAGAGAACTTCAGAAGCAAACAGGCTTCATTAATGATATGCTGAGACTCCAGATAAACTGCTAAGAGGTTGGCTTGATACTCACATGGCCAATTAAACCATTAATCTAGGTGCCATGGTATCTTACTAAAATTATATTTGAGGATTCTGTACATACATAGAACTACAATAATTGTTCTGCAATATATCCAGTAAGCCTGGAAGTATGTAACAGCTACTAAGAACAGAAATATAATGGACATGTTCCAGCAACAGGTATTAAAATATCCAATTGTAGCTAACGATGAAAGAGGTTCAGATACCACAGGTTCCTAAAGTTGGGGTCAAAAACCTTGTGTTGGATTCTAACTCGGCAGCCAGCATTCCTTTTCCAGTACAAACATCAAACCCACTACAAATTCAAGAGAAGACTGCTAGTCCATTATGACTCACAAGTCCCTGAGCATAAAAGGATCTGGAATCTAGGAAATGTGCAGAGATGACTGGTTTAACGATTCTCACTTTTTCTAAACCTTTAGGTTCATAAATCATTTTACACAAGTTCCACCCTCTCAAAGCAGACTAGTCGGCTTTTGCTGAACAAGCAACCCTTTAAGTAAAAATTCTAAAACTTTTAAATTGGCAGCAAATGAGAACCTAATGAAGAGGAAAAAATGACTTTAAAAGCAGACACCCATTGAAAGATTTTCTTAAAATCTACTGAGCATTTAAAGGAATTCTCTTCCAGAATGATATCAGGCTCAGAAATGTCTGTTTAAAAAAGGAAGAACAGAAAAGAAAGAAATGATTTTAAAAAGGAAGAACAGAAAAGAAAGTTCTCTCATCTTCCTTCAATAATGTGCACCTCCAAAAATGAGAAACAAATTACATTATCAGTTTTCAAAAATTAGGAGTACACTATTTGAAAAGTGACGACGTTTATATTCTTATTTCTGGCTGTCTGGCATGTCATTACGGAAAAGACTATGTTATCAATGGAGGGTCCTGATTTAAGGTTCACTTCATTCATAACCCAAAGATTAGTGCTCATTAATTTCAATAAATTTCTAGGACTCTAAGTTCTATGAGTAAGTCCTACTCAAGAGCACCCAAAACTTTCAAATTACAAGTCACGTTACTTCACTGATGAAAATGAAACTCACCTTTATAACAGAATCATCCATTTTAAATGACAGTACGTTAGGTATGACATGAAATTGACAGCAGTTCCATAAAAGTTCATCTCTTTCATCAAGAAGCAAGTCAAAGGAAGAAAAAGCTTCTCAAATTAGTTGAATAACTTGAGTTTAGAATCGATTCAGGGATATTCAGAGGAGGTTTTGGTACAGAAGTGTAATAATATCAATTACTAAAAGTTGTTGAACATTGACAGAATAAGCTTACACCAATAAACTTATTTGAAATAAAAATGAATAGCCTACTAAGGTCAGACAGCAGACCCAGTAAAAACTGTTCAGTACACTTGTCTTTGTGAGATCATATGTATTGAACAGCTGGGTTCATATAGCTCCTGAACTTCTGTTTCTTCACTTTAAATGAAAAAAAAATACCTGCTTCCTGGAATAATTTTGAACAATACATAAGACACTGAGTATCTGAATCTTCACCCAATCCTCAGTTTCCATGGGAGTCAGTGAATTCAGGGATAACAAGCCCAAAAAATTAAGAAAAATCATTAAATCTAAGAACAAGATGAGGAAATACCCTTCCACCATACACCCTTCTACTCTTCTACTAAGACTTCACGCACACACACACACAATTTCTTGTAATTTTTTCTAATAAATAAATACCAGAAATAGCCTTTCCCAAATTGTAATGTTAAAAGTTTACATTATAGATCATGCATTAGCATTAGGGAGGCATTCCATATATGCTACCCCACATGGCTACCCTAAAATGTGATCAAACCACATTGCTCACCTAAGTATTACAATATTTTAAATACAACACACATGCAAAAGGAAGATAGTATTTTTTAAACCTATCGGCAGTCACGGGATAGCTTGAGTGGCATATTCTGACAGTCCCTGACTGAAAGCTATTTGACTTGGAAGTCTTCAACTTTACTACAACATGAAAGCCACACACATTCAGTAAAGACGTCAATGCTTCAAATTTTAAGTTATCTTTGCCCAGGAAAGTGATGTACAGCAGGATACTCTCTCATGATGCTGAGCAGTGGCAGCAAGATCCAGCTCCCAGCCAGCCAGGCAATCCTGGGGGAGCGATAGATTCTGCTGTCACAGTTAGCCAAGCATGATGCTTTCAAGTGTATGACAGTTTGACTTTATGATGCGTTTATGGTGGGGGGAGCACGATCTTACTATAAATTGGGAAATATCTATTCTGTGTGTATGTACATGCATGTACAGACTTATTATTTCAGGGTGTTTCCTACAGTGCAGGGGGCTTGGATTCCAGGTGATAAATTATGGTGCTTAGGAAGAAATAATCAACTAGAAAAGGACAAATCCTAAAGCCACCAGTGTCTGACCAACGCTTAAAATAACCATAGGAGCTCCTTCACTGCACTTCAGCTCAACAATACTCTGATTTGTAATTAGGCTGTCATGAGTTTGTAAATAGGTGGGTCTAACAGACCTGGATTTATTCATCCAAAATGGGCTTGTGATCCACTTGGGATCCTCAGGGCAGAGCATATGGATTTTCATGAATATATCAGGCTTATTCTGAGATCTCTATGAAAAGCCCACGGCAGCTTGGCTCTCCTACTGAGCATCACTGCTCCAATATGGAAAACCTTGCAGAGCTGTGATGCCAACAGCAGGAAGTCTTCACAGAGGGGTAAAGGGGAAGAGAAGAGTGTCATGCCAGAGTGCTTAAACCATGACGCTCCCATGCTGTTCCAGTTGTAGGTACAGAATTTTTGCTGAGATTTGTATTATTTTCTATCAAAATACTGTTACCTAATACAATAGACACATTTGTGCTTTTATATTCACCAATGCTCTGTGTGATCCAAAACT
This sequence comes from Marmota marmota marmota, assembly GCF_001458135.2. Taxonomy (NCBI): domain Eukaryota; kingdom Metazoa; phylum Chordata; class Mammalia; order Rodentia; family Sciuridae; genus Marmota; species Marmota marmota. The sequence goes on from NW_026000057.1 coordinate 31,633,394, forward strand.
GTAATTCAGTTTTCTCACTTATATTTCACAGATGAAAATACTTATAAACAAACTCCAGGAGAGCAAACTTAGAGAAACTTGTCCATACGTGTGTATTTTTTATGCATCTTTAACTCCAGTCCAAAAAGTAGGGTATGGTACAACTAACTTACAAAGTTACATTACTAAAGGAAAAGACATAGTTGAGAAACTACACACATTTATTTAAAGAAATACAAGAGCATTCAGGGCTGGATGCTACCTTAGCATGCAGTATCACATCAATAAAACAAGAAAAAGCAATCCTTGCCCCAAAGGCTTAAAAGTATTAGCAGAGACCAAAAGTCTATCCAATGAGGACATGTGTCACTCCACCTTCAGTGCTGACAATAAGGTCTTTGTCTTTCGTTTTCTGCCTTTATATTTTCTTCCAAAAAAAGCTGTGTGTGAAAGGACTAAGGAGCAGAATTCATTTGCTTTCTTCTGGCATGAAACAAGGAATCCTTCCAAGCATATGAAGTACCAGTGAACCAGCCTCCAAGATGGGGATAATGAAACGAAAACAAAGCTTCACACCAAGGGGGCACCAAGCCTCCAATGTGAGAGAAGGGAATTTGACTTGTGTACAGAAGCAAGAGAAAATCAAGAGTCAGATGATAGCGCAGCAATACTGTGAAGAATGAGGAAGAGAGCCATCACAAGGCGGTTGTGGCAGCAGAGAAGGTGGCTACCAAGAAGACCATTCACAGTCTTTTCCTCAGCAAAAGCCTGGCCCTTCCCCTCCACCCCAGTTGAGAGAGGGGAAAAGAAAAAAAGAAAAAAAAAACCCCTCGTCTCATATCCTCTAAGACTTCTCCCCCAGGATCCTTGGTAAATGAGCTCTTTTGAACATATTTAGGCTTTCTGGTTAAATGTTAAGTAAATAATAGTCACTCTCTTCACAAAGCATTTTTTTCTGTGCCAATGAAAACATGCCCAATCTTGCCCATGAAGGAAAAAAAATGGATTCCACAGTGTATTCCAAAATGCATGCAAAGCTCTAGTGCTGTGGTCTGCAAAACTTGTGTCTCCCTGAAATTCATACATTGAAATCCTAATCTTCAAGGTGATAACATTAGAAGGGGAGATCAGTGAATGCCCAAAAAGAGATTCAAAGACACCCCTCACTCCTTCCACCTGTGAGGACACAGGGAGAAAGTGGATCCTCACCAGACACTCAACTGACACCCTGATCTTAAACTTCTCGGACTCCAAAACTATGAAAAACAAATTTCTGTTATTTATAAGCCATCCAGTTTATGGTACTTTGTTAGAGCAGCTGAACAAACTAAGACATCTATGATAAAGAGATGAACTATTTAGTTGAGGGAAAAACATCAAAATGATATAACTCATTAAAAAGAATGTTCAATGTTGCTATCCCAATACTTTTTATATATTAAGCTTACGTATATGCATATATGTGCATAAATGTATTTATTTAAAGCATCAAAAAGTAAAAATAGCATTAAAGCATTAAAATATTGACATTTTAGCCACAATTTTGCCTTCTGGGAAGTAAAGGCAATGAACCAAATGTTTGAACTCATATTTAATGATTCAAATAGTCCCTTGTTCACCACCACACCTGTCTGCCCCATTTTTCCTCCATGCCTAAACTGAAACACCTGTAACTATTCCTGAAACCAAACCAAACTATACAATAGTACTCATCAGATGAAGGACCTTAAGAAAACTCAACCATGTTATGGGGAAGGCAATGATTTTAAAAGACTAAAATTTGGATTACTTCATTGCCTCTTGGGTGAGGAATATAAAGCACTTCAAGAAACCATGTCTAATTATGTTTGTGTTATAAGCATGTTAGCCCCCCTCTTCACTCATGGCTTAGAAGAATTCCTGGCACAAAGTGAATGTTACAAAATACTCAATATGATTTTATAATATAATGATATTTTTCCAATTAAATATGCCATACATCAAAAGAAAACATGGTCGATATATGAAAGCACAGACTTTTAGCCTAACAGTTGAGTGATTTTTCAGTGGGTTTAAAACAGGATTTTTGTTAAGGAAGTGAGATCTGTAGTTCCTCACGTATTCAGATGGGGATTCTGGCTCCACTTATTTCTTACTGCATCTACTTTGTGCCACGCAATTGTCTGATTGCTTTTCACATGCAGTGCTTCATTTTTTTTTCCTTATTCCAACTCTACAGATAGACACTGTTATTATTTCTATTTTAAGATAAGGAAACTGAGGCACATAATTTTTTTTTACCATTGTCACACAGCAAGGACTCAATGCTGCTAATTTGGTTCTAAACATTCCACTAGAGACAGCTCAGGGCAAGCAGCACATTAATACTCCATTTGCCTCCACTATTCCATTCCCTCCTGCACCTTCTTTCAATTACATCACTGAGCACTCACAGTAACTGCAGCTGAATGCACAAAGTACAGACTTGAAACTGACTTAAAGAAAATCAAATAACCATGTGTACATTAAAAAAAAGAAAAAAAGGGACAAAAATTAAAAAATATTTAGAATCCTATGAAGTGTAATGATGTGAATTTACTTAAAACTCTTGGTCTAGTGTTTGTCTATTCAGTGTTTCATAATACTCTTCCTCCTTCAGCATAACTTTTAATCTGAAGGAACACATGACATAAAAAAATAAACAATAAATTCTGGTCACACTTTCACTCCATAATGTCAAGGGAGGATAAGAACAGTGAAGCTCAATCCTGCATAAAAAGGCAATCAATTTCTGTACTACCACTAGTCAGTGACCTACAAAAAGACTAAGTGCAAGTCTGGAATTTCTTTCATCTTCAACTACTATGCAGCATCATTTGTAGTGTACGATTTACAAAATGAAGTGTTTTGTTCAGAGTTAAGTAAATGAAATAGAATAAGAAAGGACTGTAGTCCTATTAAACCCATGCACTTTAAAGTCTGGCCACATTTAAGAATTACCTGTGAGATTCTTTCTTAAAAATGTCATTGTTGGGGTATTATAGAAATGATCATTTGAGGGGGCAAAAAGAGGATGCTGGGGTCTCACCTGGTAAGTCCACTTCAATTGGCTAGGGACAAGGGTAGGCACTGGTGAAAGTTTTCCAAATGATTATAATGTGCAGCTGCTGTGAGGCACTGTTTAATTACTACCTGCACTTCTCAAACTTTAATATACATAAAAATCAACTAGGAATCTCATTTAAAATGCAAATTCTGATTCTAAACATGTGATATGGCCTGAGAATCTGTATTTCTAATGTACTCCCAGATAATGCCCACCCTACAGGTTATATAAACCACATTCCTGAGCAGCAACATTCTGTCTCCCCATCAATAAAGTATTCTAACCAATATTAAAAGTGAAAAAGACATTGAACTTCAAGGCCATATGGAATATTCCTATTTTTAAGTTAAAAATATGACCAATTTTTGAGAAGCAACTTAAAATACACAAATTATTATACAATATGGGGTTATTGTGAACTAAATGAATACACATTAAGCATGAGGGACTGTTCTGATCCTAGACTTAACACTCTGTGAGTTATTTCATTACTAATTTTTTTTTTTAATTTTGAGGTCCTAGGAATTGAACCCAGGACTTCACACACTCTTGGCAAGTGCTCTACCACTGAGCTACATCCTCTGCCCTCATTACTACTTTATTAATCACTGGATGGCAAATAATGAGTAAGTTTCCAAGAAAATTGAATGCAGGTATATAACTTGATTTACTGAAAAATAAGTTTTTTCTATATGGCATGCTCTCCTATACTCTGACCATTTCATTTAAAGACAAAACATCAACCCCATAGTGAAAGTTTATGCATTTGATAACATGATGCCTGGGATTTGTTTTTAAATACTTTAATAAAGAAGGGGGAGGAGGAGGAAAGAGAGGGAGAGAGAGATGAAGGAGAAGAAAAGAAAAAAAGAACAAAGGAAATGTAGTAAAATCTCCATAATTACTCTGTGGGATAGGCTAAATGTCCTCTTCTCCTATCTACTAAGTATAATTGAAATTTTTCAAAATAAATTTAGTTCTGTTTTTGAATCTCAACTTCACCACTGAACATCTCTGTGATCATGAACAAATCATTGAACTAACTAACTCTCAGACTTCAGAATGGGTTCCCATCTTAACAACCTCAGGGGATTGTCTTGAGGATAAAAAGAAAATGTGGAAAAGCCTGACACCAAACAGATCACATTATAGAGATAAACTTAGTTTGAATCCAAATCAGTCCAATGTAAGAGAAGAACAAGGAGTGCTTCCAAAATAGGAGTAGATGAGTCCTGAATGAAGACAATGCGCCATGATAACGCCTTTACAGTTCTTCCTGTTACCTCTTTCATAATGTTCTGGACCAGATTCCATCAGAAATAGCAATAAGTAACACTCAAAGAACACCCAGAATGCCATGTCTTGACAGCATGCATGAGAAGGCTAGTGGCCTGACACCATAATCAATGCGGGTGCCCTGCAATCAAGCACCTCTGCTAACTTCTGTATATGACAATGTCGTCTGAGAGTAACATAGATTCTCCTCCCGTTCACTCTCTTCCATTTGCCAAAATCCCTGAGCAGTAGCTGGGGATGACATTTGGGGGGGAAAGTAACACCTTGAATACAGGCCAAATCATCAAAAGCAAAATATCACTTTTGGAGGAATCTCTTCATAGGCCAGAATCCAAATAAGAACAGATGGTACTCTTTATTATCTGCAGCATAATTACATAATCATTTAAAAATATACATTATTGGTGAAAATTTCATCATTCTGGTAATAAATCATTCACAAAACCTCACAGCTGAAAACCTTGATAAGAAAGGACACAATTCTAACAATACATAATACCAATACATAGCTAAGCATAAGAGTCACAATACATAGCTTAGCACAAGAGTGAAAAGAAAAGCATCATTAAAAATAGTGAATAAACACAACATGATTTATGTACATTTTCTTTTTTTAATTTGTACAAGGACACACATAAGAACTTTACTTCTGTTCATGTCAATTGAATTCTTATGAAACACAGTGACTGAATGGGATTCTAGCATGCCTTTCCCATAAGAAAATCTCAGAAGCCTGGAATGTACAAATATTCAGCCTCCCTCATGAGGTCAATAAAGAGCAAAAACAGTAAAGTATTGACCTGTGGAATTCTCAAAAAAAAAAAAAAAAAAAAAAAAAGTGCTCTTTAAGTTAATCTCCAACTTCAATTTTCACTCACAAGACACAGATTTAATCCACATTTTAAAAAACAGTATTCACATTTGTGTCTTACATATTTTCATACTTTCTTCATATATGCATCCACTGGTATGTTTAAGCCTTGGTTATTTTACTTAGATATTCCTATTTGGATATAGACTTAACTGATATTTGCTATACTTATACCATTCGAATTATCTATATATGCAATAATAAACACTGGGCATAATCATATCTCAAAAATCAATGCCCTTATAAGGTAAAGCTTATTTCAGGCAAAGTCTGGCTTCAGTATTAAAATAAACACACATAGCAGGAAAGGTGTAATGTATATTTTGGTTTTTCAGGCCATGAAAGACCTTACATTTCAATAAATATTAGTTCACAAAACAAGAACCTTCAATAAAACATCCTAGCTGTACTCCTATTTAAAAACAAAGTTATTTGAATTTTTTCATGTACATGTTAACAAACACATTTATAAACAACAACCAAAAAAAAAGTGAAGAAAGAAAAGAAGTCATATTGAAGTCCCAGGTTCACAAAAATGTCACAGGGAAGAAAAAGAAAATAGGAACCCATGCTGATTCCTGCAGGGAATAAATCTTCCCACATGCAGAGGCATTCATCAGGAAGCAAGGGAAAGTAAGATGCCCCAGTATGAAATTTCAGCTCCCTGAATTGAAAGATCCAGAGAATCAAGCAGGGTGCTAAATCTCTCCTTACACCTACAGGTAGGACCTGCAACTACTCAACCACAGGATTTCTCAAAAGTCAGTCAAACCATGTTCAGCTGATTCAGAAATATGTTTATCAATCATGCACAAAATACAAATTTCTCTAATCACCTGCCATGGAAGACCTGCCAGGGAAGGAGCATTAAAATTCTGAATCACCACCCTTTTCTTGTAAAGCATTTCTTTTACTCAGTTTAAAATTCCAACTGGGCTAGCTTTAAACGTTCATCATGGTACAGAATAGTTAAAAGTGGTATATAAAAAATTCTGATCTCAAAACAATTCACATTTGCATCTAAGATGTTACAATGAAACCACATAACTCTTTTCTCAAAATGTTTCATGTGACAACTCCTTGAAGTGGCTTTCACTTTAGCTATGTGTGGCTTCCTTTATTTGCTTTAGTGACAAAAATATGAAAATGAATATAAAAAATCAGTCTCTACAGAGAAGGCCAGAGGCATGCGATAACTAGCACTAGATTTATTTTTCATAGTTTTAACCTAGAGGCAAAATTCAAGGTCCAATAAAAATGACTCCTTCATGTAATTCATAGCACTTCTTCTTATGTTTCGGATTAGTTTGTGTTGTGACTCCAAGGTAAGGTCAGTTGATGTCAAGTAAAGCCTTGTTTACAGTCTAGTCCCACTGTGTATAAGCCTCAGCTACATATTTTAAAAGAGACAAAAATACTTGTCCACTACATTACTAGATTTTTTTCCCAATGATGTTCCACAAAATGATTTCCAGCAGCTGGTGTTTTATACAAAAACAAATTCCTAATACAGTCTCTTTTTCTATCAGTTCACAGGAATGAATCTTCCCACACTGTTTAATGAATCTGTCTCAACTTCCCCTCAAATTAATATTATTGCAGTCAAAGCCAGGGTTTGAGGTCAAAACTACTAGAATCCAAATGCCCATTTCACCACTTACTCATGCAGTGACCTTGAACAAGGCACTTAAAGTGAGGAAATGCTCATGCTAGGCACATATATTAGTATTATTATTACTGTTAGAATAGAAAGTTCAAAAGATGTAAAAGTTCTTTATTATTCATGTATTTACTTTAAGCAAGATCCTACAAAAAAAGTAAAGTAGCCTACAAATTAATAGAGTTTTCTTCACAAGTGAGTGTGAAGCTGGGTGCAGTGGTACACACCTGTAATCCCAGCAATTTGAGAGGCTGAGGTAGGAAGATTGCAAGTTCAAAGCCAATCTTAGTACCTAAGCAAGGCCCTAAGCAACTTAGGGAGAACCTATCTCGAAATAAAAAAATAAAAAAGGGCTGGAGATATGCCTCAGAGGTTAAGAATCCATGGGTTCAATTCCTGGTACCAAAAGGAAAAAAAAGCATATGTGAAATAAAATACATTACAAATCATATGCCAATAAAAACTACACAAACTCTCTAATCATTGTCCCTGGAATACACATTTCTTCCAACTCTGTGAAGTCATAAAAAATCAAAATAAAGCACAAGGTAGGCAAAGAAATTGGACCTTTTAAAAAAATTTATAATTCCAAACCATAGCCATAGAGAAATATGAAAGATACACCAAGGGCAACAATTGCTCAAGTGCCTCTTTGAATTTTTATTTTTATAGAAGCCATAAACTTTTAACTAAAACATGTGGTAATTTGTCCCGTGTTACATATGCAGAACCAAAAATAAAAATTTGTGAATGCACTCATCCAAATTTTCTCCAAAAATTAATTTGGTAGGCAGGTTTAGGTAAATGCCTAGACAAATCTATTGAATAAATGAGAGCAAATAACTAAAATAAATAGATAGAAAAATCTAAATTTTTTTAAAAAACAAAAAAAGACAAAATCAGAGGATAAAGATAGCATTGAATGAAACCGAGGTATTAAGGTTTTGCATTTAGAATTATAAAATACCTAACAAACTTCACCATAAAAAAGACCTGGCTTATGAATTCTTCACCTGAAAATGCCCTGGCAAGGGTAATTAGAAGGGAAGGTATTTTTTTTTTTTAAATCAAGGGTATTAATAAAGTGATTCAACTTGGGCTACATGGATTTAAAAGTATCGTGCTGGAGGAAAATGGTACCATTATTATTATATTTGTGTGAGATACAGGAGTATCTTATCTAATTTATCATTTAAAAAAAAAAAACAGAATTATGTGCCAAGCATCAGGCTAAACACTGGGGAAATCAAGTGGATAAGACCTTGCCCTCAATATTTCAGTTAAGAAAGAAAAAAAATGTGTTGCAAACATTGGTGATGCACTGTGTACAAAATACAGGAGGTAGCACAGAGAGCTGTGCATGATGGATTCATAAAAGTTTCACACTGGAAATTAAAAAAAAGTTGCATGGAAGGTCTGATTTGGATTTTTAAGTTTAGTTCATTTCAATCAACTTCTATTGTAGATTAAACACAGATAAACATTCAGAACACATATTTGAATAAAAATCTCCTTTAGACTCTCATTGACTTATAATCTAATATACTAGAGACTTAAATGCAGTACAAAGTGACACATGCTTTATAATAAATGTTTTCAGAATTCGTACTTACGGTCAAATATATGAAAAATTCCTATTTCTACAAGTCAGTAAGAAAAACATGGGACAACTGAAAGCGAATTTAAAAAGCATTGTTATAACAATGCAAGAAAATGAGTGCCTGCAAACAGATAAGGTCGAAAGAGAATGAAGTTGGGAAGCTGCTGTATAAGTAAAGTATTTCAAAGGCCTGAACTGAATGACATGTTTAACTGATAGGACGGATGGTGGTCACATCACCCAGGGTAGAAAAGAGGGAACACCACTTCATTTTCATCATATTCATCTACAGCAACCGTGGTGGGGTTTGAGAGGAAGTTCCAGAGAAAAAAACTAGGTTGCAACTATAGATGTGCTAGTCATCAGTCTACAAGTAGTAATCAACCCCATAAGACAAATAATGCCTGGAAGAACTCATAAAGGAAAAGAAGAATATCAGCCCTTAGGATCTGGCAAACAAGCCAAAGAAAGATAAAAACTCATCAAAGCTAGTAAAGACAATGTTTCAAAAAGGAGGAAGTGGCCAATCACATGAAAGATCACAGAACCAGAAACTGGACAGCCACTGCTAACATTTGCCAACTGTCACGGTGAAATGGCAAAGGGCCCCAAAATACAGCGGATTTGACAGTGGACAGGAAATGAGGAAGTGTATACTTTAAGGCAAATTACTTCTAGAAGTAATTTTGAAAGCTTGACTTTCAAAGGAGCTGTCCAACAATAAAATAACATCAAACACGTTCTGGGCTCTTAACACCAGACTAGGCATTTTACATACAATTCCTCTCATTGCTACAAAGTTGCAATATGAGCATTATCCTTTCTAATTTTCCATAAGACAAATGGTTCAAGGTAGTTACATGATTTGTCCATGGACACACAAGTTGGCATATAGAGAATGCAGGATTTAAATGTGAGTTTTATCCAGCAGTAAACTAATGCTCTTTCCACATTCTGATGCTGCCTTCCTACCACTGGAAATAATTTTTTTTGAGGAGGATGGGTGGGGATAAGTGGCTTCCAACCATCTAATAGGAACATAATTTTTAAAAGATAATTTAACTAGTTGACATTTATAGTCACTTCCACCCTCGACAGCCTGATTCTATTTCACTATATGCTACTCAAAGATCCCTTACAATAGCTTCAGAATTCCAGGTATAAAAACACCCATCAGTTTTTGCAACACCCTTCATGCTACCTCTATTATAAAATAAGCTCCATGTCATAACATCTATCTATATACAGTACACCAAAGAATATTAATATTGGTTAAATATATTTTTGTCAAAAATGAAAGGAAAGTCTATGAAAAGTTAATCAGTCTCCTTACCGCCCTTCCACAGCATGTTGTACCTTCTGTTAGTGAAGTAATTACAACTTATATTGCCATGTTAAAGTCACTTTTGCCTCCCACACTGGGCAGTCACGTTCAGAGATTGCTTACTTTTTAATGGGTCCAAGAACATAGTACAAATCCTAGGCAAACAGCAGGCACTAAAACTTTGATGCACACATGAACAGATGGATGGATGGATGGATGAGAAGATGGATGTTTTGATAAGGGAAAATGTTTTAAGTCATTTTATACTTAATAAGAGAATCTATTCACCAAATGAGATAATTTTATTATACTGGAGATGGAGGGAAGGCAGTTTGGAAGACTGAGTGATAATTATAAAAAAATATGTCATGAGATTTTAAAAATGAAGCATGAAAGTTCATACTCTTAAAAATCTCCAGAAATACAAGATTGTTCCTGGTTTCAACAATACCAAAGGGAAGAAAATTTAAACTAATCAACACACTAAACTATGTTTTTAAAAAAACGAATTACTTTTGAAACTTTTATCCAAAAGAGCCAGTTTTCTCTCAAAGAACCAATAATAGAATTTCAGACACGGTAGTCCCCAGGAGATGTTTAAGGAGGGAAGCTTCAGAGAACATTCTGAAGTCAAGGCGCCTAGCTGAATGTGTCAATATCTACTCAATTTACAGACCTGACTAGCAACAGTACATTCTCCCATTGCAGGCTATAGACTTCTTCCCAGGGAGGCACGTGACATGAAATTCACCTGCATAGAACATAAGCATGGGTGAATCCATGTTCCAATAAATTGTCATCAAAAAAGGTTCAGGAACATACAAGAAAGTAAGAAATCCACAAAGATTTCAGGCATATTCTTAAAAGCAAGGAGACTGCAGCTTATGCATGATGCCCACCATGACAGATACAGCTCCATCCTTTTCATGACAGAATGAAAGTGAAATTAATATTTTGAGGTTGAACTCAAATCCACTCTAGCTTATATGGATATATTTTTAAATTAGGCTAGGCATTTGCAAACTTTGTATGTTGTTATCAGCAGTTAACACCTCAGAGTTGAGTTTAACACAGAAATGCTATGACACCACAGCAGGTTGCCACTGGCCTCCTTCAAGTCGCAGTGAAACTTAAACTTATTATCAAATTACAAAGGAATCCATAGGTTAATGAAATTCAATGACTGTAGAAGCTCTGTATCAACAACCATCAAAGACCAGGCACAAGTGAGAGCAGGCAGAAGAGGCAGGTTTTGCTCTGGTCAAGGCTGACTTGCCTTCGTGGTGTGATGTGACCTGAAAAGTAAACAGGCAAGAGTGTCCTCTCAGTTATCCCCACTGACACCATCTTGGCGCCATGCTAGCATCCTGTCTTTATTACTTGCCTAATGTAAATAAAATGTGAAAACTCTACCTTAGAAAGTGATGTTAAAATGCAAGAGCTACCCATGTTTTCTTGGATCCTCCTACTAATAGGGATTAGGTATTTGACACCTTGAAGCCACAGGGTCTGGGAGAAAATAAAGGGAATTTCAGTTGAAAAGGCATGAGGTGGAAGAATATCGTGGCAATGGCAATCCTTGTGCAGCCAAGGGACATCATGGGATGCAGGGCTGGGCCCACCTTTGAGAGATTTCTGAATCCTAGACAGCTTTAAAGTCAGCATGAAGACACAGATGGGCAAGGTATGAGAAACTGGCCAAGATGAACCTCTGTCTACTTTTCCATTCAAGGGATCCAAACAACCTGACTTGGAATTAAAGGAAGGCCTCTACAATGCAAGATGACCAAGAAATCACCCTGCAGGGGGAAACACTTAGAAGACTTGAGAATAAGAACAGTTTTTAATTATTAAATGAGCTCTCAGAGGAAAATTGATGAGCCTCATTCTCTGGAACCCTATAAGGCAATTCTAAGAACAACAAGTGTGTATCCAGAGAGACCTCTCCCTCTCACTTAGAAATGTAACATGTAGTGGCTAGATTGCCCTGTCCAGGAGGCTAGACAGAAGGGCCCACATGGGGAGTGGCCTGTGCTAAAATTCTGGTGAACCTTTCAATTCTATGAGTTGTATTTTTCATACACAGGCTCAGACATAAGCAGGTATAACAAATAAAAGGTTTCCCTTATCCCTTCCAATCCTCCTCCCCAGCACACAAAGGACTGGTTGTGGACCACATGGTCAAATTAGGTTTCCAAAGTTCCTTGCAGCTTTGAAAATCTCCTAATGTTAGAATTAGACTATGCCTTAGCAAACAGGTTCCCAGTTAGAACTAAAATAAATGAGAATCATCCATTCTCTCCATTCACAAGATTCCCATAATCCATTCCACTGTTAAATGTTGCTACCTGGTTAAAATTTTTTAAATATGCCACCCAATTTTCTGCTGCTTCCAAATTCTGCTTTCTCTTCTTCAGTGACAGGAATGGTGAACAACATCTGAATGTGAACTACTACAAAAAGAGGGCCTCTAACTTTCAGAACCTTAGTTAAATCACGACTCACCCTTTTCAGATTCAGCCTGTATAATCTTTCAGTTCCTGTTACAATTTAAAGTTCTTTAATCATCACAGAGACATTTTTTTAAAAAATATATACTCCAAAACTTTACCCTTGCATTTCTAGAAGGGCATGTGAGATGAAACAGAATATTCAGGAATAATTCTAACCAGAGGTGAAAGCCACAGAGATTCATTCCCAGTTGATGAATGCAGATAGAAGTTTAAAAAGATTTTATGTTTGAAACTGTACTTTGCTCAGTCTTCCACACCTTGAAGAGAAAATAATCCTGTGCTAGGGAGATAAAGTCAGTCCCAGACCATCTGAGACTATAAGTATTGTTTCAGAATGAAAATCAAAAAGAGCTCAGAAACTCCGACCTGCCCGGCTAATTTAAACAGAAGCCAGTAGACAAATCTGGGATAGTAAAGGTTCAGTGATCATCTGTAAGGACAGAACTGAGAGTCGTGCCTCATATGCTGCCTCCTCATGGGTGTGAATTCTGGAGCTGAGCTTTTCTAGACATCAGTCATTGGATAGATGGGGGAGAGCTATGAGTAGTCTGTACTCAAGCCGGGGCTGAAGGTTTATTGTTGGCATATACACACTCAGTCACCTCCTATCTGGGTGTGCAATGTGTCTTACATCTCTAATTCCCAAACTTATTAACTTTTATTCATTTGCATTTGCACATTGTAAAGTATAATCTAGACTTCCTAACTGCTTGTCACCTAGCCCTCCCCCAAATTAGTATAATCACTAGTCTTCCTGAGAAATAAGCCATCATCTACCTTGGAGAAAATTAACCTATACACCTTTTGACCTACACAAATCCACTAAAAACTGCTCAGTCCTCTGGGAAAGGCACTCCTACCAATTATGTGTGTACATTCTGGCTATTGGGCAAAAACTATAAAAGCCCAGTTAATAAAACAAGAGCATTTTAAAAACACATGAAAACACACTTTTACAGGATTGAGGCTTACAAATCAAGAGATTCATTGGATGTCTGTGAGCTGACAATGACTTAAGTTCCATAAATTTTCAAACTAGAACTCTATATAATTTAAAAACTTTGCCAGGCACAGTGGTGCATGCCTGTAATCCCAGTGGTTCCAGAAGCTGAGGCAGAAGGATCACAAACACAAAGCCTGCCTCAGCAATTTAGTGAGAATCTGTCTCAAAACAAAAAAAAAATATGGGTTGGGGATGTGGCTCAGTGGTTAAACTGCCCTGGGTTTAAAAAAAAAAAAAACAAAACTTTTATGTCTATCTTACCCTTTGCCTGTTACTTCATTCAATGAACAACCAGGTATCAAATGCCTGTTCTATAGCAGGCTCTGTGCTGGACCTTAAGGTATGAAGATAAGTTGGCTGCTCTCTCCAAGGCCTTTCACTTCCTAGGGAAGAGAGGCAGACAAGTAAACAAATCATCAGAGCAACTTGCTCTTATCAAAGTGAAATGAAGAGGCTGACTCCCTTCTCTCCAACAAAAGATGTCAGGAGGGGCAAATTCCAGAGTAGATGACAAATGAACAGAACTGAATGAGAAGGACAACTACTGTTATCACAATAATTAAGCCCACACAGAAAAGGTATGTGTGTACTTTAATAGCATTAATGATACATAAATAACCAACAATACAAGACTGTATCATTTTTTAAAAATTTAATTTCCTTGTTAATAAACAGACAAAAAAAAAAATAACACATCCTTGAAATCCTGACTCAGGACCTATACTTTTAAGAGAATGTATTATGCTTTTAACTTAATTTCATAAAATGGCATCGCTTACAAGATGTTTAAAAACAAATGTCACTAGATGGCTCAAAGCCCACTAAGGAGAAAATAAAAAGTCAGCAGAGTTGGTGACACTTTAAAAAAAAAAACCACTTCTCATATAGCCCATATATCTTTCCCTTGAGTAGGATCCAATGACATTTTGGGGGGCAGAGGAAGGCAGGAGATTATATGGGAAAAGGTAACATTTCTATATTACAAAGGAATGTTGTTTTCTTCTTTTTTTTAATTTGGGGTTTTCTGGATTTTGTTTTGGGTGAATTGTTGTTGTTGTTTTCCATGAAATATGCCAGGTCATTTTCTCTTCAAGTCCAGGTCTGGGAAATAATTAAAATATATAACTCACCCAATAAATCCAACACTGAGTGATTAACATATCTTTTCTCACTTGTCAAAAATTGATTAGCCTAAGGGTAAATACAAGGAAAACTGAAAGAAAGCTTTCAAGTTCAAGCTAATAAGCTAAGGTGAAAAGAATTCAGCCTTTTAAATTTAGCAAGAATAAAGTCAGTTCAAATGACCAACAAAATTGCCCTCAACCTAACTGTGTCACCTTATTAATGCCTTCTCCTCACGCTCCCTTCCATGATTGGCTGGAGATGGAAGCACTCCATTCACCAGTCACCATGCAGAACCATTTACAACGAATCAGAACTTGACATAATGACTCAAAATAAATATATAATTTATCTCCATTTATTGTTTCAGAAGGTAACTCTGCAATGTCCAAATTATTCAACAAAAATTTATTCAGTGCATAAAAAGCAAGGCATTGAGCTAGACACCACCATTCCAATGACCACATTTCCAAACTATAACTTTAAATATGCTTAGTAACAAATCATTTTAAGCATTTCCAAGAATACACAGCAACCTGAGAGACATAGTTTAAAAACAGACATAGAATTTACAAAATATTCTAATGTTACATAAAAATATCCAAACATTTAAAATAAGAACTAGCAACTCCTTCTGTCCCATACACACAACTCACCCCCTCCCCCACCACCAAAAAAGAAGAAAAACACTGGGGCAATACAGATAGAGAGTCTCTTTAAGTCTTAAACTTTTAGAGTTGATGTTATTTTCTTAATTTAGTTTCATATAAATAAAACTCTCTGAAGGCCAAACATCCTTCTTCTGGTTTCATAACTGCAGAAAGTACCTGAAATTAACAAACATTGTAAGGTGGTATGTCATAAATTAGAGGCAATTTTTATAAATCCCTGATGTCTCCCTGTTTGTTGAACTCTTTTTTATAGACACATGCAACATTCCCAGTTGTAACAGAGTTTGACAGAAAACCCAACCAACCATCTTTAAAAGCAGACTATTTTGCTGTGAATCAAAATCATGGCTTAGGGGAATAAAAAGAAGAAATGTGTAAAGTTCTATCCCTCTCTATGATAGTTTCAAAAAACCCTCCTTAACTCCAAAAATGCAACATTTTAATAATTTGTTGCCATTTCCTCAGTCAGCATTTTCGTTTTTTTAATATCTAAGGTTTCTGCTATTGAAGTGCATGTCTGCGAAAATGAATTTGAGATCTCAGCAGTGGATCTAGGTCTTCAAGCTGACAGTATATCTGATTTAAGCCATTATTCAGAAAATTCAACCATGGAAGAATGTGGAATTTTAAAATTTTATTTCTTATATGAAATATAATTGATAGCTTCATATAGGAGGCAAAACTATTAGAAAATAAATTAAAATTGCTGAAAATATCAAAAGTACTAGAGACTAAATTTATAAACTGAAATCCTGTCTTGGTGCCTATATCATTCCCACCTAAAGACTGGATTTTAAAAAGGAGTGAAATACCTAAGAAGCACTGGTTGATATTTTTGCCCAACTGATCTCCACAAATTAACAAAATCCTCAGACCAGAGCAACAGTGTGGGTCATTATCTGAGGTACAGGCTAAGAGGCTTACAACAGCACTCTTCAAAATAAAAGTAAGCAAATATGCTGTTTCTACTTCTGTGTCTATTTTTTTGAAAAAAAAAAAAAAAACAATGTTTAACAGTATTTCTTCAATGACTCTCATGCCAAAATCAAACCAAATTATAATATTCATCACAGGAATGTTATAATTCTGCTGGTATAGAAATGTATCAAACTATTTTACATGGTTAGTAATTTAGTAAAACAAAATAGGAAACAAAGTGTGATGACAACTTAAAATACATCCAAAAAGGAGGTATCAATTTTCAAAAATATTTTCAAGAAGAGCCTCTTTGTTCAAGGAAAAATTTGCTTCCACTTACCTGTAGTCTAGTCCTACCTGTCCCATTCTATCTATTCTCTCTCCATTTCTTTAAACATACAAATAAGTGTCATCATAAGCTACTGTTGTAGACCCAAGGCATTCATGGTTTTCAATATTACTGGTTCTTACTATTCTCGAGTGACCTGAAAATACATAACATGTTGTCATTTGTAATTCTGTCTTAGCAGTCACTGAATCACCATTCCCAAAAGGAAAGACCAACTGTAACCATTCAAACTCCCATATGTCATTCAATGATTCTCTAGTCCTCAGAGTGGTGGGTATAATCATTGTCCTTTACATATGGGAAAAGGGGCCTGATGAGTTATAATACATAACCTAAAAAGACACTAAAGTGGGACTCAAAACCTCACCATATCCTTAAATAGCACAAGAATGCAATATCAGAAAGTTGCTGAAAAAGTTGACAAAGTGATTTTTTAGTAATTATCCCAATTCCATATCATGAATCATCATCTTTCTTCATATTTCTGGAGGTGTCCAACACAATTTCACAAAACGTTCAAAATGGTAATTTAACTGCATTTGCTAAAAGGAGAATATCTCTAGAACAATGCTATTTTCCAATGAGGTCACTCTAAATGGATTCTTTATTTGGTTTTATAATTAGTTTCAACTTTACACATGGCTGACACAAAAAAGATAAGGAAAAGCATAAGAGGCCAATTATAAAAGTTATGTATGCACAGTATATCCAAGTCATACTTCATATCTCTAAAATTATAAATCAAAACAGGTCATAAACAAATAGATTTTTAAAAGGCATATTTTTCAACTAACATAAACAATGTCAGAGTAAACCTCACTAGCTAGATTCTAAGGTGCTAATTTTTCACATTTTAACTGAGTGTCTTAAAATATATTGTCCATTAAAGTAAGAGTTCTTCCCCACACTTCAATAAAAACTGTTCTTCTTATGTTTTATTGATAACACTTAGAACCACTGGAATTTTCTTAAACTCTCAGGTGTTGCCTTAAGCCTTAAGATTACAAAATGTTTTAAAAGCTATGAATTTGTGGTATATTTACCTTACACAAGTCCAGAAAGGAAATATTAATGAATCAACCTGATTTGTAACTAACAACATGAATTTGCATGCTGTTCACTAAGTCCTGAAAAGGATTTGTTCTCTAAAGTATATTATCCCTGACAGCACTATGAGTTAATTCGATTAGCAGAACCTTTTCTTCACATCCAGTACTGATGCAAAACTTACCTACCAAACACTGATGCTTAATCATAATAAATTTAAATTAATGATACTGAATTAATAAGGTTTCATTATACTCAAATTGGAAACCAGACACATGAAACAACTCAACTGGTTGTAACAAAATTCAGTAAAATAAAGTCACAATGAGCTTTTCTTGCTGTATCACTAAGAAAAGCATTATTGGCTACTTACTCCCCCATTTCCAGAACCACACATGACAGTTATAACTGATGTACCATATTCTTGTTTTCATTTTAAGTAGTTTTACTAGTCTCTCAGCTAGAAATACTGGCTAGCCTGAATCCTCATGTAATATTAATTTACTTTACTTACAACTTCTTGCTTGCATGGTCTTTGATACCTTTCCAGAATTGTCCTATGAGTATCTGTTTACACCAAGAGTATATAAGCTGGCAGTATACAAGAAAAACAGCTCGTTCCCCATGGCCAATAGCAACCTTACACAAAGCACAACAGTGCACTGCCTAGAGTTTTTGAGATTCTCAGGAACTCTACCCAGAAGTTATCCTTCAGCTGCATCCCAGGGTATCTGAAATTTCTACATAAAATCAATTAGGGCAAAGGGCCCATAACAAAATACCTGAAGATGTGAAGAGCTACATTAAAAAGTCACACACTTATCATCACATAGAACTAATTTTCTCTATGTATTTTTAACTGTCACACAGCAAAGGTCTATGGCCACGAGAGAATGTTAGGGCTACACAAATCATTCCAGGCAGGAATAAGTACAAAGCAATGAAGAGAAGCCAAAGTTTAGAACAAGGCCTGTGGAGTACCACTGCATAGAAAGCCAGATTACAGAGTATATTGAAGGTAAGGAAAAGGAGATGGTTACTCTTCTATTTATAACCCTCAGTCTTTTGCCTTATAGCTATGAAATAGTCCCTTAAAAACATAATGTAAAACGGTAAATAATCAAATTGTTCTGCTTTCCAATAAATACCTTTCCAAGATGTTTTCTCTGAATTCTTATAGTTTTTTATTGTTTCTAAGAACAGTCAAAATGAAATAACATCTGTTTTACTAATTGAAGTAATTTTTCTGTTTTGAGGTAATCTAAATAAATACTTCCCATTCCCACTTCTATCTTCCCTTTCATAAGGTTTAGAAAATGGATCAGGGACTTTGAACACACTTTGGCAGACTCTACAAACCTCAAAAATGGCACAGTTGACACTCAGACTCAACCTACCTTTCTAAAGTTGCATTCTGGAAGTGCAAATCAAAAGAGGTGGCAACAAATCACCACAGAAAAATCCACAAGCACAGCTTTATTTGTACACAGCAATTTGCTACACAACAAAAGTCAGATCATAGCAATAAAGATAACTGTAAGCAAATATCAGGATATGCCAAGGTAATAATGAGCTGAATGTTTCTCATTTCTGTATGTATACATAGCAAATACTATAATATATTCTTTGGAAAAGGAGAGAAGGCCAAAGTAGCACAAATATTTCCTCAAGGATAATCCTGTGTTGAAGACTTGACAACTGAAATGAAATTCTAACAATATTTTGGTGTAAATACTGGTTTAATAAACTATATATTACCTACTTTTTGTAAAAAGAAAATCACTTAATAATTTGTTTTCCACTCGGTAAATATATACTTTCCCCTTACTGAGCATGTGTATTCACATTCAAGAGGATCAAAATAGATTTTTCTCAAATAACTAATCACAAAAAATTCACGTATGACAAAATGTTGATTACAATCTTGAAGAATGCCTTTTAAGCCAACAATATAGTCAATAAGAAAGTATAACAGAAATAGCATCAGTGTGCCCACCTTATAATCAGATTCATCAATAAAAGTTTTTTCTATAAACAAAATCCCTTATTTAAGATTTACATCAGAATCCCTATCAAAACAAATGCAAGATTAACTTTTCATCTTTTGAGTCTATTACGCACATTTCCATTTCACTTGTGTAAAAATATGTAGATCAAATTTCTGGAATTATTGAGAACTGTGTACTTCTAATGAAAAATCATAACAACATAGCATGGGGGAAAAGGTAAAATAGCTATGGAATGGTTAAATAGATTCTACCATATTAACTGGCAAAGACACCAAGGCAGAATTATGAACAATTATTTTCACATTGCTCACTTGATAACAACTTTATGTTTACATTAGGAATCCATATTTCGTGATTTTAAAAAAAAGAAATGTGACCATAAGTGTGCATGATTGTTTTTTAATTGCCCAAACATTGATTGCAATTAACCGAACTGTAAATTTACCTTAATTGTTTTGAGAATAAATAATCTTAACCTACAGAATGATGCTACACCTAAACTTTACACATTAGGGAGATCTTGGTCATTTTCTGATATTTCAGTAAAAGGTCTTCATTTTTGAAAATGTCAACAGAAATCTTTAATACAAAACAGTTCTTTGGAATGAATTTGATTTGACTGTTTACATAAGGATCCATGCCTGCAGAAAAAAAAAATCATAGTTGTGCATCTAACTGTAGTCGTATTTCGAATCATTTTTGCAAAACTACTTCCTCCTTATTTTGATGGGTCTGCGAGTCTTGCACAGAAGCAAGAATTATTCCAATATAATCAAAACAAAAGAAGACATTTTATTTCTCTTTCTCAAAAAAAAGAACACAAGTTCCCCCTTGAGTCCCCGGCCACCCATTCACCACACACACACACACACACACACACACACACACACACACACTTCACACACACAATTACTTTAAAACTGAAAGGCACAGGATCTTTTCTGAAACCCCAGGGAGACTTATGTAGTCTTTAGGCTGCTGTGTTACTTAGCCTAAGTGCTCCTGGTGCAAATGACTTTATTGCCTTGCACTCTAGTTGCATGCTCTGGCCCCATCAGATAACATCGCTACACATAACACAACACCACACACACACACCCCACACCACAGGCCAAGTTTCCAATTTCAGAGGCCCATTCCGCGCACACAGTCCATGTTCATCTCGGTTATGTTCCGTGTCCTGACCCCACAATTAAGGGACACTACTTAATCCTGGTGGATCTGCTCCGTTGCCTCATTCTTGCAAGAGTCCTACGAAGGTTCCTCCCCCACACCACCTTGGAACGTGATGAAGACGGTGGGATCTCACGACCACAGTTTGTCCCCTTCCTCACCCCTGGCATCCCGCCTTCTCTTCACCAGCAATCAGAGAACCATCCCTGCACCGAGTGTATACATAAAATCCAAGGGTGGAGAATTAAATAGCCCGTTACAAAGGGTGCCAGGGGCATGAAGAAAATAAGCGGGATGAGGTTCCCGAGGGGAACCCTTCGAGAGCAATGACAGGGCGACAGAAGGATGTCAGCGGTGGTGAGAGAGGTTGGAGAATGGCTTTTCACGTCGTTCTCAGGCGTTTGGGGGAATCCCGGGGCGACAGGGGCATTGATAGGGGTTCTCCGATCGTTCCCAGCCTCATGATCCCCCACGCGCCCCCTCGGCCACCTTCCCGCGGACAGCCACCCAGCCCCGCGCGGAAGGAAACGCCAGGCTCCCCCCACGCTCTCCCGCTCTCTCGCGAGTCCTGTGCAGGCCCTTCCAGTGGGAGGGGGAAGGGGCGCGGAGGGAATTGCTGCAATGGAGCATCGAGAGAACCCTGCCCCAGCGAGGTAGTCCGTGGAAAGCCACGGCCACATAAAAATGCCATATTAATTTTTTAAAAGCCATAAATCACCCCCTCCCTCTGCAAAAGAAAACCATAAACCCGATCCCATGCAAGCCTGCGAGCAGCCACCCACTTCCTATTTCTGTCATAGCAGCTACACCCTGCCAGCAACCA